>NC_140938.1:82599053-83199053 GCF_014529385.1 Adiantum capillus-veneris | reverse complement strand
GGGTTGTGCATCCTTTTTCTTTGGCTTGCTCTTTTTCTTTCTATTTTCATTCCCAGAAGTTTGTTCGGCTCGTTGTGTCATGGCCTTATCTGTGGGGTAGGTCAAACTGCCAGAGTGAATGGCAAAGCCCCGCTTCGCATGACTCATCAACTCCTGAATAGAAGCTGACTTCTGTTCCAAGCAGTGATCTCGGATCTCTATAGGTAAACCGCTCAATCTGTTCTCTGAACGAGATCTTCTTGAATGAAGAGGCGGGTAGAAAAGAGCTCCAGAATCTTTCACAATAAGAATTCACTGTATCGCTCTTGGTCATCCGGAGATGGTTCCAAGCAGCTCGTATATCTCGCTCAAACTCTTGAGTCAACCAAGAAGAAATAAAAAGCCTCTTGAATCTCAGCCATGTAACTGGCACAGTCTTGCTTAATAGAAGCGTGGACCACCAAGTACGAGCATTCCCCTTAAAGTAAGAGGCAGCTCTCCGAATCTTGGAGTGCTCTGAATAGCGTCCTCCCGCGAAAGCGATGTCAAACTGCTGTATAAAAGACAAAGCCTTCGAAGCATCTGAGTATCCTGAAAAGTATCAAACTTGATCGAGTGGCCACCTTCCTTAAACTCTCGGACTTTCTTGCTTTTATCCTCGAGAAAGTCATACTGGTTGGCTTTGTAAAAATTCTTCTTGTTCGCATAAAACTTTCCGTCATCGGAATCTGAGCTGTCTGTAGACGAGTCCTCAGTAGAACTGTCAGTCTCTGGGCGAGATTTAGCCTTCTTTGCCTTTCTCTTGCCCTTTCCAAAGCATTGCTTCTTGCTTCGCTTTTTACCTTTTCTGTCTTCTTCGCTCGAATCCGGGGAGCTAGAAGAACTGTCAGAAGAAGAAGAAGAAGAACTGGGTAGGTCTTCAAACTTGACGCGCTTCTTCAATTTCTTTGCCTTGTCAAATGTCGACCGACGACCCAAATATCTCGGGAAGTCAGTGCCTTTTTTCTGCTTTTTGCCGTGCTTTTTGGCTTTCTTTTGCGTGTCAAAAAGCTGAGCAAATCGTGCATCAACCATGTTCTCCAGTTCCTGCTCCGTATATTTTCTTGGAGACAGAAGGTTTCTTGAGAGCGGGTTTCGGGAGTGGTGTTGTGGTTCTCTGCCACTCCATCTGTACCTCTTCCAAAGAGGTCTGGTTCATATATTTTGCCATCTTTGGATCCTTGGCAAAATTGAGCATCATCATTGTTGCATCGCTGATCAACTGGCGACGCTCTATCTCTCGCCGCTCCGCCTAAGTAGGCCAAGGCGGGCCATACTCTCTGCCTGAATCTTCGTTGTGATCCCAGCCCGCATCTCCAGATGCAGAGGGAGTCGACTGATCATTGCCTGAAGCCATAGGTGCCGCGGAAAGAAAAATTCGGAGATCGGATTTCCCGTAGAAGAGAAATCGGCCGTGCTCTGATACCACTGTAACAGACTTGGACACTCCAAGTCAAGAATCAACCGCGACAGCACCAAATAACCACTTCAAAACAATTCACAGATCACAATAGATTTGCACTGGCCCGGCGGAGTTCCGTGCCTAGAGATATTGGCCCCAAAGACTAACGCCCCTTTCGGTATTTCTTTTTATATTAATCAATCATCAAAGTACAAGAGAGCGGTTAGGGTTTCACTCTCAGACTCTGCGTCCAGATGCTCTGAGAAGTGAGGCCCTCACCACTAATTTAAAGGTTACAAGGGATGCCCAAAAGCAGAGCCCCAAAAGCTTTTAAAATCAAAAGCATCAGTTCTCTCTCTCTCTTAGAGAATCTTTTCTCTTTTTTTTTTTATAAAAAAAAAAAGCAAAAGCAAAATTCGCGTCGCTCATCATTTTCCAAGAAAAAAAAAATTTATTGTTTTTTTTTAATAATCCGCCTCCGCGATTTCCGGAAATTAGGGTTTTTGGCAAAAATTAGGGTTTGCAGAAATTTTAGGGTTTCTGGCAGAAATTAGGGTTTCTGCTGTCCGCCACGTCATCACTTTGTGACATTGGATGTGTCACGTGACAGTCTCTCATGAAGTGTTATGGTCATGTAAAGGGTCAGCATTTTATCATATTGTTTAATCCAAGCAGTATGCATGATGTGATTAGTGCCTCTTGTAGAGAGAGCCCGCCTAGAGGTTAGGAAGAAATCTCCTCTTGAGGTGTCTGGCTTCGCTCCCGGTATGGATTCTCTCATCACGCAAGAGTGTCGTGATGTGTTGTTTACGGCTCAACAAGCTGCTTTCTGTAGAAAATTTGTCGTATCTCATCTCTCAGGATGTGATATGCTTTTGGACATTAGATGGTTTCGTGAGCATAACCCTCTCATTGATTGGGAGGACAACACTCTCACACTAAATGCCAAGAGTGACTCTCCCATGATCATTCGTGTTGAGGAGGGTTTGCATTCTTTGCCTCTCATTTCTCATGTGCAGGTAAAGCGTAAATTACGACGAGGAGCACAAGCGACATTCATCTATGTTGCTCCAGTTACCCAGAGCATTCAGGCTCCAGACAGGTATTCAGCTTTGTTTACCAAGTTTAAGCATCTCTTTTTGCAGGATGATCTTCCACCCCGTCTCCCACCCCAGCGGCCGGAGGACCATCGCATTGAGCTTATGGAGGGGGCACAGCCGGTCAATAAGGCTCCCTACCGTTTGAACAAGACACATGAAGAAGAGTTAGAGCGGCAACTACGAAGTTGGTGGCTAGAGGATTCATACGTCCTAGTGTAAGTCCTTTTGCTGCTCCTATTTTGTTTGTCTGCAAGAAGGATGGTTCGTCTCGTTTGTGTGTTGATTACAGGGCACTGAACAAGATGACCGTCTAGAACAAGTTTCCAATGCCTCGCATTGATTATATCCTTGATAGGCTCAATAGGGCAAAGGTATTTAGCAAGGTTGATCTCAAAAGTAGATACCATCAGGTAAAGGTATTCAAAGGCGAAATCTTCAAGACCGCTTTTCGCACAGAGCGAGGGCAATGGGAGTATGTAGTCATGCCTTTTGGACTACCAGGTGCCGTGGGTACATTCAATCGTCTCATGGTAGGCCATTTTGACGATATGGTTGGTGTATGTGTGTTCATCTTTCTTGATGATAGTCTCATTTTTTCTACATTGTTGGAACAACATGAAAAGGATGTAGAAAGAGTATTGACCCGTTTGGATGAGTGTCAATTGTATATTGCAGCTAAGAAATCTAAATTTTTTCTCACTAAAGTTACTTATCTGGGTTATATCATTTCTGCAGAAGGCGCCAAGCTAGACCCCGCGAAGATGGAACAGGTACGTAATTGGGATTTGCCCAAAACTACATATGATGTGCGTTCTTTTCTTGGTTTATGTCAAGCATATAGTTCGCACATAGAGAATTTTGTATGCATTGCCGCATCTATGATTGATGTTTTGAAAGGGGTAAAGACTCGCTGTCAGTGTGTAGACTTGCCCGAAGCAGCCATTGAGGCTTTCGCAGCTCTCAATGTTGCGGTGATGACAGAAGCACCATGTCTTATCCTTGCCTCTTGGGACGACCCCTTTGAGATATAGACGGATGCGAGCAATGTCGCCATAGGCGCTGTGCTTCAACAGCATGGTCGTCCAAGAGCTTTCCTTAGTCGGAAGCTCAATAGTGCAGAAAAGAACTATTCAGTTTATGATAAAGAACTTTTGCCCGTCATTCACTCTCTTAAGCATTGGAAGCATTTGAGAGCGTGGAGCAAAGGGTACCGGCAGATGCACGTCGCGATATAGTGCAGGATTGGGGCAAGAAGCAGGAGGCGAAGTGCAACAGAGAGAAAGCGCTAGGGATTGTAGCAGGGAGAGAGAGAGACAAAGCTCACGTTTTTGGGGAAAACTCAATAAGTGAGTTTTGGGTTTTCCCACTTTTATTATAAGTGACTTTAAAAAAATGTGTCCAGGTTCAATGTGACAAAATATAGCACGTCACGATGTAGTGCACGATTGGGGCTAGAAGCAGGAGGCGGAGTGCAATAGAGAGGAAGCACTAGAGATC
Organism: Adiantum capillus-veneris; assembly: GCF_014529385.1. Taxonomy (NCBI): domain Eukaryota; kingdom Viridiplantae; phylum Streptophyta; class Polypodiopsida; order Polypodiales; family Pteridaceae; genus Adiantum; species Adiantum capillus-veneris. The sequence continues at coordinate 83,195,036 of NC_140938.1, read as the reverse complement.
GAAGCAGGGAGAGAGAGAGAGCTCACGTTTTTGGGGAAAACTCAATAAGTGAGTTTTGGGTTTTCCCACTTTTATTATAAGTGGCTTTAAAAAAATATGTCCAGGTTCAATGTGATCTTGGACAAAGTATAAAAATGTACAAAACGGGGTTATTTGTAACAAACTGCTGACGTGTCGAAACCCTAATTCTGCTGAAACCCTAACCCTAAAATCAAAAACCCTAATTCTTCCCAAAACCCTAATTCTGCTAAAACCCTAACCCTAAAATCAAAAACACTAATTCTGCCCGAAACCCTAATTTTGCTGAAACACTAATCCTAAAAGAAGAAACCCTAATTCTGTCTGAAATCCTAACCCTAAAATCAAAAACCCTAACCCTAATCCTAATCCTGATTTGTTGACGTGGCGGGCTGACATGTGACCTGCTATACGGATTTCCGTGATTTACGTTGGCAACTTTTTGGCTTTGCTTTTGGACTAGATGCTTTTAAGTTTGAAGGTTTTTCACTGTAATTGCTTTATAGGCCAAGGGCTTTTAAATATGAGGTTAGGGCTCATTCTCTGGCATGCTTCCTGGAGAAGGTGCAGAGTCTGGAGTACCGGCTTGTACCGTGTTGATGCAATATAAAGAAATACCGAAAGGGGCGCCAAGGTTTGGGGCCAATACTCTCTGGGGTGGAATTCCGCCACCCCGTGTCATCTCTCTTTCAGTTCAGTTGTTATTGAAGTGCTAAAAGTCTGTTCTTTTCTATTGGCACGTGGCGCCCATCTTGTGACAGTGGTATCAGAGCACTGTCACAAGACGGGCACCACGTGCTAATAAAAAAGAACAGACTGAACAGACTTTTAGCACTTCAATAACAACTGAACTGAAAGAGAGAGAGAGAGAGAGACAACGTGCGACACGAAGTGGCGGAATTCCACCCCAGAGAGTATTGGCCCCAAACCTTAGCGCCCCTTTCGGTATTTCTTTATATTGCATCAACATGGTACAAACCGGAACTCCAGACTCTGCACCTTCACCAGGAAGCATGCCAGAGAATGAGCCCTAACCTCATATTTAAAGGCCCTTGGCCTAAAAAGCAATTACAATGAAAAGCCTTTAAACTTAAAAGCATCTGGTCCAAAAGCAAAGCCAAAAAGCTGCCAGCGTAAATCACGAAAATCCGTATAGCAGGCCACGTGTCAATCTGCCACGTCAGCAAATCAAGATTAGGGTTAAGGTTAGGGTTTTTGATTTTAGGGTCAGGATTTCGGACAGAATTAGGGTTTCTGATTTTAGGGTTAGGGTTGCAACAGAATTAGGATTTCGGACACAATTAGGGTTTTTGATTTTAGAGTTAGGGTTTCAACAAAATTAGGATTTTTGGCAGAATTAGGGTTTCTGATTTTAGGGTTAGGGTTTCAACAGAATTAGGGTTTTGAGCAAAATTAGGGTTTTTTATTTTAGGGCTAGGGTTTCAACAGAATTAGGGTTTCGAAACGTCAGCAATTTGTTACATCTCCTCTTCTTGAAAGAGAGTAATCGTCCACGATTACAGCATATCTACAAAACAACTCAAGTTAGCTCAAAAATTTCAGAGGGACATTCCGAGGGACAATCAGTTTGGTCTTTTTATTAAGGAGTTAGCTTCTCCTTTCTGCTCTTTTGATCAAGGAGTTAGCTTCTCCTTTCGTCCAGATCGGAACTCTTGATATTCCGGCGTAGTAAAATTAGCCATCACACCCAAACCGTATTGATCTTCCACGGGCGTCTTGATGCACTAAAAGTACATACCCAAGCAATCTCATCCAATTAAGAATATTCAGTGGTTAGCACATCACAATGCAACACAAATGCTTACATATGCATGTTACAAGACATAGAAACATAAAGCCACCGATGAACACTGCTTCCGCATAACTTAACAAGGTCCAGGCCAGGAGATATTCAACGACTCCCTCATCACTCCTCCAGCATAATCTAAAAAGGTCCGGGCCGGGAGATATAGAGGCCTTTTACAACCAAAAGTCCCCAAGACCGCAGCCTGCGTCATTTGAAGGTACTGAGAGTAACCACTGCTCAGAGTTCTTAATACTCCTCCCGCATAACCATCCAGTCCCGGGTCGGGAGTCACAACAACAATTATTTTACAAGCATACAACCAAACGCTCCCCAAGCATCGGCCTGCGTCGTTAGGAGGTTTTCAAACATACAATGAAACGCTCCCCAGGCATCGACCTGCGTCATTCCGAGGTTCAAACAATACCAAAACAGTATTTCTCGCTTCTCCACCTGGGAGTAAAATCACCAATCACTGAAACTAGTATCAAACGAGAGTCAAACAATTCAAATCGGCACCAAAACAGGTTCAAAACAGATACCATCCATTTCAACAAATTTCAAACAGGATCACCAAACAAGATCAAGCAAAACTCAAACTTAAAAAGCAATCTCGACATCAGTCGAGCTCAAAAAGTCGACTGACTTTCCATCTTGAAACCTGCACCAAAAATTAGGGTTAGGTCCCTTCCATGAGGTCGTAGCCGAGCACAGCATGGTCCATCAGCTCTTGGACAAACAGTGTTGCTTTGGCGGCGATGGTAGTCCCAAGATAGCAATCGCACTAAACCTCCAAGGTCATCTGCTCGTGAAGAGACATCTAGTGAGAGATGTCAAGAAATTTCAAGATATAATCTGCTAGGGTTTCCATGGCAAGCATTTCAGGATACCCCACTCTGCCAGAAGTTGCAATCCGAAGGAAGATGTCAAAAACCATATAACTTTGGACAAAAAAAAATTCTTGAAAGCTTCCCAAGTACTTGGAGTGTGCGGCTTGGTAGCTATAGACATAAACATCTACATGGCACTACTTTTGAGAAAAACAATGACTCAAAACCAATAATGGAACATTCTTTGCAAGTGATCTTAATGGCTTATGCCCTGTAAGATATGAGCCGTGCAGACGGGAGCGCGCCCGATGCGCGATGAAGTAAGGGTGGGAGTGGCTATTAAGTCCGGGTTGGACGGCGGAGATGCCTCAAATAAAATTCCAATAGCTCTGTTTGCTCTTTTGTAGGACCGGTAAGCTTTCAAAAAAGCACACGCCTGATGCTCTGATACCACTGTCACAAGACGGGCCAATAGAAAAGAACATACTGAACAAACTTTTAGCACTTCAATAACAACTGAATTGAAAGAGAGAGAGAGAGACAACGTGCGACACGAAGTGGCGGAATTCCACCCCATAGAGTATTGGCCCCAAACCTTGGCGCCCCTTTTGGTATTTCTTTATATTGCATCAACACGGTACAAGCCGAAACTCCAGACTCTGCACCTTCGCCAGGAAGCATGCCAGAGAATGAGCCCTAACCTCATATTTAAAGGCCCTTGGCCTAAAAAGCAATTACAGTGAAAAGCCTTCAAACTTAAAAGCATCTGGTCCAAAAGCAAAGCCAAAAAGCTGCCATCGTAAATCACGGAAATCCGTATGGCAAGCCACGTGTCAGCCCGCCACGTCAGCAAATCAGGGTTAGGGTTAGGGTTTCTGATTTTAGGGTTAGGGTTTCGGACAAAATTAGGGTTTTTGATTTTAGGGTTGGGGTTTCAGCAAAATTAGGGTTTCGGACAGATTAGGGTTTCTAATTTTAGGGTTAGGGTTTTAGCAAAATTAGGGTTTCGGACAGAATTAGGGTTTTTGATTTTAGGCTTAGGGTTTTAGCAAAATTAGGGTTTCGACACATCAGCAGTTTGTTACATTATTTAGGTCTTTAACCCAACAACCTCCCACTTAAAGGCATAAATGAGGCCTTTAAGTTAACCAACTCCCACCAACTGTATGCAATGCTCATGTTGAGCCTTAGCAAGACTCTTGGTGAGAACATCTGCGGGTTATCCTGTGTATGGATCTTAGTCAAGGTGACTAGACCATCCTCCAATACCTGACGTATGAAGTGGTACAGCACAAGATGGTCACAAGCTGCACATGCGGCCGAGAGAGCACTATGCACTAGCCAGCTCCCAACTGCTGTAGCTCTGTGTGCGACCAGCCACTGAAACAAGGTGACACGCCTCGATTGTCTCGAGTCCCACAACCTCTCCCAAAAGGCTGCGAAGAACTCAACTGTGAGACCCTCCTCCTGCCAATGAGGTGCTGCAATGGGGCGAACCTCTCTTTGTGCTACCAATATGTGACGTCCCAATTGAACAGTGTATTGAAAGAAAGGGACACCTAGGTGGTCTGCAAAAGAGAAAGGGTCTCTCCAAAGCCACTCTCCAGGATCCCATTGTACTCGTGCCAGTGGATAGCACTCCCAAGCCCACAGTCTCCAGTGTCCAGTCTCAAGAGCTGGGCGGTCAGGATCGATGGCACAAGTCCTTCCACAGATGCCCACCACTCGGATCCTCTGAAAACAGCACTCTGCCACCTGCGGGGCCTCTACTGCAACTCACTGTAAGCATCCCTCACCCTGTAACTCGAAAAAAAGGGAGGGAACAGTCTCTGAGCAGGCCCGAACTGAGATGAGAACCTCCAGTCGTGTGAAGGCTGCCATCCACAAGGGTGCTACTGGCTTGAGAGGTGTGAGCCACTCAGCTGGAACTGCCTCTGAGATGTCCTGGCATATGCTCTGCACTCTCTCGTGCCCTGTACCCTGCAACTCCTCTGACAAGCCTGAAAACTCTAACCAGTCACCTAAAGAGCGTGTTGGACCCGCTGCCATGGGACCCCAGGAAACATGAGGCCGACTACCAACCAAGTGGCCTCTCTGAGTGCTAACCATGGGGCAAGGGGCTGTCGTAGGCGCTCCTCCGTGCAAGTAGGCTGTCGCTGCTTCAGGCCTCGCCGCAAATACTCCCAAGATCGAAGCAAACTCACAGCGAAGCGGTCCTCCAGTCTCCTGCTCAAACCAACTCTGCGCATCTCTATGAAGATCCATCTGGCCGAAGGTCGCCAGGGGCCTCCCACCTGAGGCACCCTAGCACGAAGCCGCTATAGCAAGAACTCCTTCCAGGGCTCCTCACCTGGAAGAAGTCCTCTGCATATAAACTTCCCAAGAAGGGCTCTGCTCTGCTGCGCTGGGTCAATGATCCCAAGCCCTCCCTGTGAACAAGGAAGAGTGATGACCTGCCAAGCCACTTTGGCTCGGGCTATCTGAGTGTCACGTCCTAACCAAAGGAAGTTCCTGATCAGCCTCTCTACCTGGCTAATACAAGAACTCGAGAAGATCCAGCAAGAAGTGATGTACCACATAGTCGCCAACAACACCTGGTTGGCCACTACTACTCTGCTAGCCAAAGAAAGTCGTGTTGAGCTCCAGTGTAACAACTTCCTCCTAATAGACAAGAGGAGGGGAGCAATATGCTGCTCGGGAGACAAGTCCAGACCAACCTGACAGCCCATGTACCGAATTGCAGTCCCTGGGGGAATCCACCTGAAACCCTCACCTGGCATCCAATCGGGCACAGGAGCACTACCAACCGAGAAAGCCACTGTCTTTCTCCAGTTGACCAGTGCGCCAGAATGCACAACAGAAGGTCTCAAGAGCCTGCTCACACCTGTGAAGGTTGGCCTCCTGGCCATCCAAGTACAAGGCTGAGTCGTCAGCAAACTCAGCGTCCAATGCTCATCTCCCCGAATAGGAAGTACTAAGCCTCGCAAACCAACCTACTGCGACACCAAAAACCTGCTCATCGCCTTAGCATAGAACAGAAAGAGAGAGGGGGCAAGAGGACAGCCCTATCTGACTGAACGTGTGAGCATGAAACGATCGCCTCTACCTCTTGACAAAAGTACCTGACTGTGTGCACGTTTGTACAAAGCTGACACCCCTCTGATCCAAGCATCTGAGAAGCCCATCCTGCGTAGAGTGCCCTCCAGAAAGTCCCAGTCAACTCTGTCGTAGGCCTTCTCAAAATCGAGAAGAAGAATCACCAGATCCTCACCACGAAGCCTCGCTAGGGCAGAAGCCTCTCAAAAAGTAAAGAATACTACGCTCCTTAACAAAACCAGTCTAAGTCCCATGTATAAGGCTCTCTAGAAGTGGTTGGATCCTCAAACTCAGAGCCTTGGTAAGAATTTTGTAGGCTGAGTTGAGGATGGTGATGGGGTGCCACTGTCAAATCTCATCCAAGGAGCCACCCTCCTTGGGAATGAGGTAGATCAGAACCTCACTCATGCTGTCAGGCATCTCTCTTGTGTGCAAGATGTACTGGAAAGCACTACACAGATCTAGGCCAAGCAAGTCCCAGTACTCCAAGAAAAAACTGGGAGTCAAGCCATCCTCACCTGGACGGCTACCACGGGGGAGTGCACTAAGAGCCGTGTGCAACTCCTCAAGCTTAAGTGGAAGCCCAAGTCTCTGACGCATCTCCTCAATCACAAGGCACGGCATCTGTGCCCACACCTGCTCCCTGCATGCATCCTGACGCTCTGACTAAGGCTCTGCAAATAGTAACTCACGGTAAAAGTCAGTAACAACTGCACGCATGTCCTTTGGCTTAGAAGCAACTGACCCGTCGGGCCTCCTCAACTGACTGACCTTGGCATGCATATGCCGAGGTCCCACTGCCTCGAAGAAAGCACCAGTCACTCTATCACCCACCTGCGTCCACTAAGATGCCTGTCGGTGAAAAGCAAACTCATGGCGCCGCTTCTCTGTGCTAAAAAGCTCCTGGCGAGCCTGCTGAAACTGCTCCTCCAACCAAGGACTGTCTGGATGCTGCTCATGCATCCTCTGCAAGGAAGCATGCTCATGCATCCTCTACAAGGAAGCAACGCCCCGTCTAAGACGCTGCTCCTCCTCTCTCGCTGCAGTAAGGCGAGTCAAGGACTCCTGAAGAAAGAAACGACTAAGCTGAGCTAGTCCCGAGGCCACTCTGTCAGCAGGAGAATCCTACATGTCCAAGCTCTCTGTCCAAAGGGCCTCCACTCGCTCTCTGAGTGCGAAGTCCAGCAAGACCCTCTTAGGGATGCGTAGCATCGTGCTCCCCCACCTCTGCCTATCTGTCACTGTGAGGATCACTGGTGCATGGTCCGAGATGGAAGTCCCTGCCACGATGCCAACTGTCCCACCCAAGTCATAGAAAAAGTCACTAGTGTAGAAGCGATCTATCCGCGATAGATTCACTCCTCCCACTCCGCGGTCCGAACGAGAGAAGGCCAGGCTGTCTGGGGGCCTCACAATGCTAGAGTGCTGCCACACATCCGAAACCCTCAGTCATACAAAACCTCTCCCAAGCTGCCAGCTCAACTCCCTGCACAGTAGCGTGGCTACCACCAATCCTGTTAGACGGGTCCTCCCAACATGTTGAAGTCACCCCCAATGCACCACTGCTCTGCTTGCGGCAGAGACTCAACAATCGGTGACCGCACTCGCCACATTGGACGCACATATGTTCACGAAGCCCACAAGGCAACCCTGAATTGCATAGTGATTCACTGAACCTTGTCTGGCACAATAATCCCTCTGCCCACAAAGCCTGCTGTAGAGACTCCGCAATAGTCATACATACCCCACCCTGGATGCCTCCAGGTCCAAAAGCATCTGACCAAAAAGTATCATATCGTCCGTGCAAGAGTTGACCACATCGTCTAATGCGGCTCTCACATAGATGATGCTATAAGGAGATCAATCTCTCCTCCCACAAGGCAACACTGAAGCTCCTAACGCAATCGACCCCTCTGACGCTGAAACTGGGGCCCACCTAGTCCCTGTACGTTCCATGAGACAATCCTCATGGGGAGCGAGAAAGAACAGATGCTGCCGCAGCAGCTAAACGTGCTATCTTCGAGGCTAGCTTGGATAGAGAGTAATCCGTATCCGAGCGTCCTCTAGATAGGTGTGACTGCAAAGAGTGTCTGGCACAAGCCCAAGTAGCCCGAGCCGTACGTAAAGCAACCTCCTCTATCCAGGAGTCCTCATGAATGTATACATAGCATGGCGAGCACTGAGTATCAACAAAGAAGTAAACCATAATGTGTCTACATCTTGCTGCATCTAGAGGAGTCACCGCAAACTTGGCCAATGGCCACAGAGTAAAAAGCATGTCTGTAACTCCTAGGTCTCCCATGTGATGAGAGAACTCTAGGGTTTGTGTATGCAGCCACTCCAACACTGAGTCGAAGGTCCACTCAGTCTGGTCCCTGCCGCAAAGGGGAAAAGAGAAGCCAACTGCTGAGTCCAAGGCTTTTAACCCCCTGGCTGCAAGGAACAGAACATGAACCCTGAAGCACGCTGCCTCAAGGTCTGAAGAGGAGTTGCCGAGAAAGCGTGTAAAGTCGTAGGCAAAGAAGTCCCATCGACGCCGAATGTCAAAGCTTGTCAGCCCTCGAGGGACTGCTGCAAAGGGAGACGTCTGTACCTATAGAGGGGGTCGCAAGAAAGGCAGTCCCTCTCTCGCCAAGCGACTCGTGGCAAAGGTGCTGCCAAGAGATCTCCTAGCAGTCGGAGATGGCCCTGCCCCCTGAGTCGACTGTGGAACTGGAGCGGGAGGGGTGGGAGTAGGAGTAGGGGGAGGAGGGGGAGAAGAGGGGCGGGGGGGATCGGCAGAAGTATAGGAAGGAGCAGTCAAGAAAACGGAGTTCCTTTTAGTTTTAAAAAACTATTATAGGACTTTAAAGGTACACTCAGCCACCCACAAAGCCACCAAAAATGCCTACAAGCAAACAATAACTGTCTTCAGAAGCCACAAAGTCATTCTCAAGTACCCATTAAACCTTGGTATGAGAGAGAGAGAGAGAGAGAGAGAGAGAGAGAGAGAGAGAGAGAGAAGTACACATAGAGAAACATAAGAGTGATACACAAGCAAAAAGATAACTCTGGACCGAAATGGTGGGAAACAGCCAGTCCATTCCTTCCAATCACGCATCTACATGTTCCAAAGACATACACCATACAAGGACCTCTACCAATGACATGCAAAGACAATAAAAACGGTCCTACCTATACAACCCAAACTCACACGCCCACATTGCCAAACATGCGAAAGTGCATAGTACATGCCCACATAGGGTAGAGATGGAGCATCTACAGCTTCCAAAGCCATATACAAGACCAACAACACACCAAGGCATTATGGCATTATCTTCTGATCACCCAAGTATTCATGCACATGGAGTGACTGTTAACAACGAAAAAATGCGCACAAATTACCAAGAAAATATGAGCAGGAGCAGAAAACAAATTATCCTTACCAACGACATGTGAAGACAATAAAAACGTTCTTGCCCATATAGCCAAAACTCACATGCCTGCATTGCCAAGCATTTAATCACATGCATATACAGTGATTGCTAACCACAAAGAAAATGTGTTCACACTACCAAGATGATATATGCATATGGTATTGCCATACGTTTATATTACCCAAAAACATACGTGCATATGCAGGCGGTAACGGATCCACCAAGAATGCATACAGAGAAAACGAGCCAAAAGATCAAGATACGGTAGTCAGCCACACCTGGAAGATGGGGGGCGAGAGAACTTCCATGCAAATATTGCAATCCAGGATATCAAGGTCAAAGGAGGCATGCAAATCGTCGAAGCCGAGAGTGCTCCTACTGCTGGTGCTGCAAGTGCTGGTAGAGGAGGAAGTCGAGCGTCGACATTTGGGCAATGTCTGAAGTTCTTTCTCCTGCTCCTTCTCCTCCTGTTGATTGTTTGTCTTGAGGCGCTTGGCGGGAGGAGGCTCCTCACTGGGGCACAGGGTCGTAGAAAACCTCACCATATCTGACTTCACCAAGAACTAAGAGGGCATACCCGTATCATGTTAATTCATCCACCTGCGCGAACCTGTGTGGCCTCCATCTCCGTCGTAGGCCTCCCATCGCTCTCTTCCGTCTCTCGGGATAGCTTCCTACGACGCTCTTGTTTGTGGGTGTGTGTGGGTGTAAAAGTTACCATAGCCTTTCTATCACCCAAGGGTGGTAAATTGGTTATGCCATTTCCCTCTTGAATCACAGGCTTCTTCTCTCTCTCTCTCTCTCTCTCTCCCCCCCCCCCCCTCTCTCTCTCTCTCTTGGTGTCTCTCGAGACGTTTCTTTCAAGGGAAAATTACCAAAATACCCCTTTGATTTTTGGAAATTCCCAAAATACCCTTGTATTCGTTTTGGTTGGATTGTTCAAGATTTTCTAATCTATATTCCTTTTCGACAGTTGGGATCCATATATGAGTGATTAGCATGTAATTTGTCACAAATTCTCTTGCAAGAAAAAGGCAATTATGTCTAAAAATAATGAAGCAATGCATCTCCAGAGCCTACATAACCAACACAAATTCTAGTTTTAGCATCTTGTATTGATAGACAATCAGTCTTCTTATGAAAAGCTACAAATTTCTTTTATCTTTGGAGATTAGAAGGTGCCGTCGTTGGAGGTGCGTAGCCTGGTGATGGAGATGATTGCAAAGGAGGAGCTTGTCCTCCTCCATTGAAGCTCACCTCTTGGTACATCCACAAGAAGATTTAGAAATTTTCTCATGTAGGAAAACAGAGTCTTTTCCAGTGTTTTTCATACAATGAATAACATCATGAGCTTCTGCTCGAGAGGCACCGCATACTTAGCTAGGTACAATTGGGAGCAGGGGACCATCAGTCCCCCCTACCGGCCCAGCGGTCCCCTGCCCCCAATTGTACCTAGCTAGGTATATGGTGCCTCCCTCACAGAAGCTCTTGATGTTGAGGTAAGTCACAATGTGGGAATTATTGTGAGAATTTGTCCAAAACTTCTTGTATGGTGTGGGACGCAAGTACAGGGTCAGTTTGCTGATGGCTCAACCCCACCACTGCCATCTGGAGCACGAAGGTTTGCTTCATTACTAGGTTTCCCCAATTTTGGACGCGGTCTAGGATAGGAGACCTTAAACCTGGAAAATATTGTTTGTTGTTGGGATCTCAAAAACAGAGCCAATAACTCCTTGGCAGCGATAGCAGCGGGGGGGGGGGCAAATTAAAATTGGAGTTTGAGAAAGTTAAGAGTGAGCTCAAAGCTACGGTTTCCTGTAATGAAGCCTTTGTGGGTTCTCGCAAAGGCTGCAAAGGGAGTTCACTCAAGAGGGTGAAGAGTTGATTTATAAAGCCGATGATGTTACGAAAGTTGAGCTTCACGCTCTTTTGAAGGAGAGGCAGTTTGTCAAATTACTACTAAAGTATCGTGAGATGCTTGTTTGAGTGAAAAAGGGATAAGCTAGAGACAGTATATGAGGAAAGTAACATGGTTTTATCTCATATCAAAGCTTCGAATGCGTCTCATGTTTCACGTAGGCAGTCTACAATACATGCCCTTAGTTCGGAGATGCGGGCTCCCTGCAAAGAAGAGCACATAAAAATGTTCTCGTTGCTTTCTTTTGGAAAATTATTGAGTAAAAGTAAACGCAGAGCTCTGAAGGGGACAAGTTCTACCAGATACAATGCTTAAGTGGATTTGTGATGACGGTTTTTGAAATTTTTACAAGAAGTAAGATCTTAATAGAGTTGGTTGTCTAAGTTGTAGGTGATCTTTCTGGCTTTTGCCCCTGTTTCTTGCAAGCCTAAGGCATTCTTTATATTGCCTCTCTCGTATTTGTTCACCAAAGTGCACATATTTGAGCTAGCGATGCATTATGCAAATCTCCATTCTGAAAGAAGTTAGTGCTTTTTGTGTAGACATCTTCTTTGATAATTTTTTTGGATATCTACTTGAAAATTCACTTCTATATTTCCAGGAACATTACAGTAGTTTTGGAAGAAAGACCATTTATAGTCCATCACGACGATAAATGGAGACAAATGTATTTCCGTCTACTATCTACAAAGACAATGATTACGTATGTATTAGTGCATGCTCCAAGTTGAAGAATGCTCATGATTTGGAGATGAGTATTCTTTTGGAAGTTCATTCTTGGGTAGAAAGCCTTAGTTTTTGGATGGTTGATGCACCTTGAGGATTGAGTGTAGGTTGAAGAAGAAAAAGAAAGATACAGAGGATCGTACTTTGCACCGCTGCTTTTCATGGCGCTGTTATTATTTCCTTTGTTCCAAGGTTGAGAAACAGACCAAAACTCCTTCATTAGGAGGAGGAGGATACACAGGGTGGATGTGCAGGCTGCCGCAGTACTGGCTGACTCGTTGGCTACCAAGCAGCTCACCAGCATCACCTAGAGGGATTCATTAATTTTTTTTCAAAAAGACAGCAAATCAGCTAGGGAGACGCAGATGAAGTCGGCCAGGAAGATGGTGCAGGTGGCATAAGAAACGTCGGGGCTGGAGCATACCATCGAGGTCGTGCAATACATAATCGGAGACAAAGAAGGGGGCGTCACAAGCATGAAGGCAACATCCTGGATGACTGGGGTGGTGTTGGTCAGCGCTGGGGGGATGCTAGTCGGAGGTCTAGACAGCTCACTAGCATCACCTAGAGGGATTCGTTAAATTTTTTAAAAAGCCAACAAACGGGCCAGGGAGGCACATATATTTCCCTTGCTTAGAAAGGGGTCTCTTATCAGTGACTTGATTCGTAAAGAAGCATTGTCACCCTCAACATGTACAAAGGTACACAAGTTTGCCTTGAAAGGAGCTATTGGGACAACCAATTACAGACTCCTATTCTAGTACAGCTTGACACTTCTTTCACTAAGATACTACATGAAATTTTAATTTGCAACACCTATGGTTGGCATATAGCAGGGAAGTATAAAAAGTTCTCCACGTTCATCACTAGAAGAGTGAGCCACGTGGAGGGGGAAGTTGAGGCTCACTATATTTACTTGGTCAGCCTAAAATATTTTTCTGAAAGAAGGGTAGAGGATGCTCTACATAGCATAATCCCAAAATGCCACTATAGATTGCTATTGAGGACACACACGTGATGAAGACAATGATAATTGTGGTAACTCCTGTTTTTTGTGTGACATAAAGGACATATTCACAATAGTGGACGATTCGATTGCACAACCATGACTCCAGCTCGACGACACTGCAAGGTTCATTGTTTGCATCCAATTCCCCATGCCTATGCGTTTGCTTGGTGCAACACATAAACGGGCAGGGCACGGCTTTCGTTTCTTATAATTTTTGGAGAGATCATAGTGCCAACTCTCCACCATACTTTTGTATGGCACTTCTGCATGACACGCACTATATAATTAGCATTTTCACTTTGCGTCTGACTGCAAGACGAAATGTTTAACTATTCACATTGCTTTTATGTAACTTAAACATTTTCCTCTAGCTTACACAATTGGATGACACCCGTATACGATTATCAGGTCGGTAGAGCGATTCAATTTTTATAATCTACTGATGCTTTTTGCATTTTTTTCAGTTTGTCAAAGCTTCCTTAAGTTTAGTTTAACCACATGTCTTCCTCACTAGTACGCATGCTCAATCTCGATCATTGTATCTATATATGAAATAGACACGCACTTCGTTTCTCACAGTTTGACAATTCAACTTATGTATTGGAATACTCAATGCACTTTGTACATGTTTACTTTATTCCTAGGTGGTTGATGTGAATCTATGTATGTCCTTGTTTGGTTTGGAAATGCATCTTATATATTGCATCCCAACATTCACCTTTGCATAACCATTCTATAGCACGAGGACAACCTTTTATCCAGTATTTTCCTCCTCAAATATGTTTTGCACCAAGTTTTGTGATCGTCGACAACCAGGACTCATTTCTTTTGCCGATTGTGACAACATGTTGCTCTCTCTCTCTCTCTCTCTCTCTCTCTCTCTCTCTCTCTCTCTCTCACACACACACACACACACACACACACACACACACATACACACACACACACACACACGTTCTACGTGAAATAAAGGAAAATTGACTATGCTTGATTGAGAATAAGATGGGTGTACCAAAGATGAGTCCATGGTCTAGAGATTAAATTGAACAAATGTGAACTCATTGTGAGCTTGCATGTAAACTAAATGTGAACTTGATGTGAACTTTGCAAGCTATGTGTACTACATATTATGGTGTTGTGAACTCGATGCAAACACGTTGTAAACTCAAAGTGAACTTGGTGTGAACTAGGACCACAGCGGACCAAAACTACACAATATAATGTTACCATCTTCCTTGCTTAACAAAACACGCACACAAGCGTAGTGGTAAGGCATTCGCCTCGTGATGTGGAGGTTGTGAGGTCAAATCCCACCCAAACCATATTTTTTCCTCCAAAATAATCGAACAGCCCATGATCAACAATGATCTGGGACCATAGATCCCCTCCAAAAAAAGGAGGTGTCAAATAGTGTTAGGGGACACCTACCGGATAGTGAGGTCATCGCAGCTCACCGTCGCCGTTTAGTATATAAAGATAGAGAGAAAGCTATAGATAGATGAAGAAAACTTACTTTACCTTGATTGCTCAAGTTTGGAAGGAGGTATAGGGATACTCTACAGTGACAGCTTTTACATTTACACTTAGGCCATTTGCTAGCTATAGGGCCATAGGCTTCTCTCGTTTCTCATTTGAAGATAGAAAAGAGGTGAAACCTACAACGAGTACTTAAGAAAGTTAGTGGATGTTATCAAGAAAAATTATCACAAGTGTAAGATGTAAGATACGATTTATAGTCCAAAACAGGGAGAAATGCATAAGCAAGAAAACAACTTTGTGGATAAATTACTGACAGGGATCAAATTATGTGGGAGGAAATGTGGAGAGGGATTTGCTAAAGAGGGATAGAAGAGTTTGCTAGAGAATGGAAGTCTTCATTATTCGTAAATGAAATCAATGGTTATTGTTGATTTGAGCACTTCGTAGTTAAAATGTCTTTTTGGATATTGTATTGTATTGATGTTGTCATGTGAAGAGAGGTTGTGGAAGTGGAAGCTAATCTGCTTAAAGATTCGGATTTTTTTGCCAGTATGCATATGAACAATACAATATTGACATTTATGTCTATCTTCCCACTGTCTTCATTCGAGGCAGCAAAGTGAGGGATTCAAAAATTGTAGTGGTAGTATGTTGTGAGCCATTCGTTGTCATCGATACGTGGGACTTGTTTATCGGCCTGCGTGTACATGTATTTCTTCCATATGTAGATATGTATATGTATCGGGGCAAATGGTGTTGCAGCAAATGAATTGCTTGGTTGAATGGTTTGTTTGGTCCATGGAATTGCTATTGATTACATCTGTTGTACAAGTTTATTGTTGATGTGTACTCCTTTTTTGGCTTCAAAATCACTTGTCATGCCTATGTAAATACATGTTGTTGATCTTGCACTTGATGAGGTAGACTACAAAGTTGCCCTCTTCATGTGCCTCTGCTTCTTGGAAGGAAATTAGATGTCGACGAGGGTGATTTTGTCTCATTGACTTACTCATTCGATTGTTGTGGTGCTTGTTTGCATTTGCCTCGTTCCCCTGCTTGAAACCAATGTATCTTAGCTTTCTGTTTAATATCTTTGTAATTCTATTGAAGTTATTTTACCCGCACTATCTGGTACTTCAGGTTTTCATAAAGGGTCGATGGATTCTCCAATAGAGCGTGAATGAGCTCTTTATTGAAATGCCATATGAGCTTTTTGTCAGTTAAGATGGCTCTGTCATTCCCCTTGAATTCATTGCCACATTCTTTGAACATGTCTTTTGGTGCCTGATTCTCAGTATTCTTAACAAGGAGGAGTAGTTTGTAAAGGGAAATCTTGTAACCATAGTGGAGTATCTCGATTGTATATGTGGAGATTCCAATGATCTTAGTATTCAGGAGCTCTTTGGCTTCTGTGTCCAATAAGAGGTTAGTTCACTTATCAAATTCAATGCCCAAATTGATTATATCTCCTTCTACAAGCCTGCAGAAGAAGTAAAAGTGATTAGTTTTACTATATTTGAGCATAAAGTACATAAACATTGCCTGTAACATGTGGGTTGGAATACATGTTACCAACTTTAATTCATTGTTTCTAACGCTTAATTTCTGTCACTACATTTATCCTCCGAGGGGGAGAGGTCACTTAATAATTATGTGACTATCACATGAGTGTAGCAGAAGGGCTTATTAAAGTTCATTTTTTCTCACATTTCCACATACAAAAGGGTACCGTAAAATGGAATTGGGAGAAAATTTTACAGATTGAATAGAAAAAGGGTGTATTTTATTTGTCAAAAATTCATAGATAAGGAGTTTTAGAAATAGTTCTTGAATGCAAGTGATATACACAATCTATACATAGTGAACACTCGAACATTTATCGGTGTACAAGTAAAGAAGTTTAGTTCGGAATCCCTCAATGAAAGTGCTTGTTGGACTCTCACCATCGATATTTTCTAGTCTCATATGGGTATTGGAAAGAGTTGGAGCTGGACACTCTTCCAGAGGTAGACTAAGAGTGACTTGACAGAATACCAGGTGAATCTGGTAAGATTTGATTGAGGTTCAAACCTTCAATCGTTAGATGACTAGATAAGACAGAATCAAACAATGCATAGATTCAAATATTGGATAAACATATTCAGAAGAGTTAGACATAAGACTTCAGACTAGTGAACATCATAGTTAAAGTAGAGAATACAAGAACTGACTCGGTGATAAACTGAACAATTGATTGAGTTCAAAATATAGATTCACTAAATGGATACAACTGAGTGTTGGAATTAGGGTTGCAGGAAAACACACACAGCTTGGAGAAGACGAAGGAAGCTCAAGGCACATAATAGAGAGTGTATTACTTAGTGTGCAATGGAAAGATAATATATCCCTAGAGTGATGAGCGTTTATACAATGCACGGGGGAAAAAACCTCCTAGTGAAGGAAAAAATGCCTCGGTGGTTCTAAGTGTGTTCACACACATCACTACCATATGTATATGGTAACAAACCCCCCTAGGAGTGATGCGGTGAATGAGAGCTGGCACATAGAGTAAAGGGAAGTGCCATGCCTTGAGGACATGATCAGTCCACAAACGGGAGTAAGCCCATAGCTTTGCGGAAAGCTTTGAACTTCTCATGAGACAATGCCTTTGTGAAAAAATATGCAAGGTTGTCCTGTGTTGGCACATAAGCCAAGCTGATCTCTCCTGCTGAGAGCCTTTCATTGACATAGTGGTAATGCACCTCAATGTGATTTGTGCAAGCATGAAAAATTGGGTTCCTTGCTACTGCCAATGTGCTATGATTGTCGGTGTAGATAGTGTTGGTAGTGTCCTGTCCAACACCCAAATCAGCCATAAGGCGTCTAAGCCATACACACTCAATTGTAGCAGTGAAGATTGCTCTGTACTCAAACTCACAACTAGAAGTGGCTACAATAGGTTGCTTCTTGCTCAACCATGAGATACATGAACTGCCAAGCATGAAACAAAAACCACTTGTGGACACTCGCGTGTCAAAATAGCCAGCCCAATCTGAGTCCAAAAAAGCATGTAAATTTGGCGACAATGACCCCCCTTGAGATAAAACAAGCCAAGATGTACAGTGACACTCAAGTAGCAAAACATTCTCTTAACAGCCTGCCAATACCTAGACCCTGGGCCATGCATAAATCTACTTACCTGTGAGATTGCAAATTGAATACCCGGCCTCATGTTGCATACAGAAATGAGGCAGCCAATAGCAGTTTGGTAAAGAGTGACATTGACAGCATCACCAACATCATGAAGAATCAATTTCAAACCTGTTTCCATGAGAGTGGAAACAGGTTTGCAATCCTCAAGTCCAAACTTACAGAGCAATGTCTCTATGTAACTTGCCTAACACAAGGCAATAGCACCATCACACTGCTTAAATTGTATACCCAAGTGATGATGCAACATCCCCAAATATTTCATCTTGAAGTAGCATTCAAATCAGTCTTAAATTCAACAATATGTCTCTTATTTGGTCCTGATCAGCAAATCATCCACATAGAGAACCACAATGAGAACTGCACCACCCTCATGCTTTACATACAATATGCTTTCTATCGGATTGTTACAAAAGCCTCATTTGACCAAATGACTATCAGCCTTCTCATACCAAGCACGAGGATATAACTTCAACCCATACAAAGCTTCCTTACATTTTGCACACTTTATCCTTTTGTACTTTCTTGACAAAAATGCGAGGCTGCATTACATAAACTTTCTCAAATATGTCACCATTCAAGAAATCAATAACAATGTCTGATTGATGTACATCCCAACCAAAATGAGCTGCCAATGCACATAGAAAACACATAGTAGTCATATAAAAGTAAAAGTCTCTTCATAATCTATGCCTTTTTGCTGTACATAACCCTTTGCAACAAGTTGAGCCTTATAGAGATCAATATCACCATCCAATTTACTGTCATGCAAAGTATGCACCAGCCATTTAGGCATACCTCTAGCCTACTCATTCTTAGCCCTTTCCTCATCAAGTACATCATGTACATTTGCATCAGTAATAGGCTGATTTGTAACATTTTCAGAAACCCCCATAGGCTGTACATTTGCCTCATTGCAATTTATGTTCGAACTTCCACCATTGAAAAGAGGCAATAAAGTGTCATAAATGTCATGTGAGCTTACATTATTGTCTCTAGTATATGACAGTAAGGGTTGAACAGAATCTTCCACATACACAACATCTCGTGAAACCAAGATACGTTTTGTTTGCAAATGATACAACATGTAACCTTTGCTTTCACACTTATCATCCATTTTTTTGCGCTACGTTTTTTGGCACCAAAGCATATGCCAAACATCCCAAAACACGCATGTGCTCAATAGAAGGCTTTCTATCGTGCCATGCTTCTTATGGAGTTATAGAGTGCAAAGCTTTTGTAGGACACCTGTTAAGTACACAAGTGGCACACATGATGGCCTCAAGCCAAAACGAATGCGGCAAAGCTTCACTTTTTACCATACATAGTGCCATTTTTGTAAGTGACCTATTTTTCCTCTTATAACAACACCATTTTGCTGAGGCATATAAGGCACAATACATTGGTGTTTTATCCCACGACTAGCGAGAAATGCATTAAATTCGCGAGACATATACTCCCCCCCTCGATCGGAAGGGAGGGTGCCTATAGTACATTGTGTGACATTTTCAGCCATAGACAGAAATTGTTTGAAGCACATAAACACTTTGGACTTAGATTTAAGGGGATACACCCACGCATGCCTGGAGTAATCATCAACGAAAGTCACGAAGTACAGGTAATTGCTCAAGGACGGAGTTTGCATGGGCTCACAACCATCACAATATACAAGCTGCAATTTGCATGTGGCCCTAATTGAACCATCCTTTGGAAACTTCAAACACTACATCTTACCCAAAATACAACCTTCACAAACATGTTTGATAGGTGCTTCAAAAGGTGGCAATGAAATAACCATATTAGATTATTTAAAACGTAGCAAACTGACAAAATTCAAATGTCCAAAACATGCATGCCAAAGTTTTGCATCTGAAATAGCCTTAACATCCACAATTTCATTTGCAAAATTCTACCCACACTTCATCAAAGTGAGCTTATACAACCCATGGCATAAAATGCCAGGTGCAACAATTTCATCATCAAAACTGAGATCATGTACTGTACATCTGTCATCCACAAATTTGACTACAAGTCCAAGTCTAGCAAAAAGATTCTTCTTGATCCCAGGTACATGCAATGCATCAACAAGTATGAAAGAACTACAATTTGCAGCAGTAACCACAATCTTTCCAACTCCCTTGATCGAATAAGAGGCATCGTTGGCACAAGTGATTGAATTCCCATGAGGGACATCCTCGAGAGAGAGGTAAACAAGTCACGATGAGAGGCGATGCTTTGTAGCACCACTGCCAAAGTACCACACTTGAGCATCTGCAGAAACTAACAAACATGCATCATGGACAGAAGGATCATAAGTGCACTCTGCACTAAAAGCCCATTCTACATCAACATTGGCATCACAGTCTTCTTTCATAGAAGACTCAACAATAGCAGCATTTATAGTGGAACTAGCATTCATAGTGGAACCAACCTCTTTCTTCTTATCCTCTTTGGCCTTCAACTTAGGACACTACTTGATTAAATGATCATTAGCTTTACAATAATGGCAAGGCATCTTCTTTTTGCCCTTTTCAGCAAAATTCATAGAAAAATTGGTACCAGCAGAAGCATTAGGAACATGTGATTTACCACTCGCAGATGAACCATGAGAAGTGGCTACATTACTGTTACCACCTTTTATTTGAGTAGCAATAAAGGCCTATTCAATTGCACGCTGTCTAGTCTTGTTTTTTTCTAGAAAGTGACTCTTGCAACAGTAATGTGAATAATGCATCAAACTTGACAACTTATGGATTTGCTTGGGTCATAAGTTTCCAAGTACTAGCAAAAGTTTGGTAAGAATTTGGCAAAGCATCAAGAACAATCTACACAAGGGAACTGTCTGAAATGACTTTACCTGTAGAAATAAGTTGCTCATTGATATCCTTGACACTAGCAAGGAAAGTGTCCATGTCATCTTCCTCATGCATAATCTTCAACTCCAACTCTTTACGCAGCAATGCAATTTTTGCCTCAATGCGACTTGCATAAAGACCAGCCAGAATATCCCAAGCCTGTTTTGCAGATTTTAATGAACGAATGTGAGGAGTAATAGTGTGCTTCATAGACAACGCAATCAATGCATGAGCCTGTGCATCTTTTACATCCCAACGAGCTTGCTGAGCTGTAGGCAAAACAACTATGGAAGCAACAATTCTGCCACCAAAACCTGCAACATCCTCAACATCGCCTACATCCTTAGAACCAGGACATATATCAATGCCCTGCACAATGTTTCAAATTTCCCTTTAACACAAGGACATGTTGCATCATGTAAGCCCACATAGCGTAATTTTCCCCATCCAAAATGTCCTTAGTAGCAAACATCTTTGAACACGTCTGTGTTGTTGTCAGTCATGGGGTGAATGCTACACTTGATGTGAAAACTATTCAAAAAGAGGAGAAACAAGGTGGGAATAACACATGCTATATAGCACAAACCGTAGAAGATTGAACGAAACCTGTTATGCAAAAAATGGCACTGAGAAAAATTTTGCACAAAATGACGAAATTGCATGCGCAGTAGCCTGTACTGGAAACAGAGGCCGCAATGAGCCCAAATCAAAAATCTGAGTAGACACAGCTCTACGAGCTGACCCATAGTATTTGTTGACGTGCCGATGCTTGCCAAAGCTCATAGAAATCGGAGAAAGTGAGCAGGCTTGTGTTAGAGCTGCTGGCAACTAAGTCTGGGAGGATGCAACCTGGTCTGATACCAATTGATGGAATTAGGGCTGCAAGAAACCCACACAGCTTGGAGAAGATGAAGGAAGCTCAAGGCACACAAAAGAGAGTGTATTACTTAGTGTGTGCAACGGAAGCATAAGATAACTCTAGAGTGATGGGTGTATATACAATGCACATGGGGAAAAAACCTCCTAGTGAGAAAAAAAAACGCCCCGACGGTCCTAAGTGTGTTCACACATATCACTACCACATGTATATGGTAACACTAAGAGCATGGTTCAATTTACAATGATGATAAGAGCTGAATACAAACTGATTTAGACACGGAATCATACAAGGCTTAATGATACAATGGATAGGAGGCTTTAAATGAAATTTCATGACAACTGAGGATCAAGATCTAGCTTAAAGAGATACAAATGGCATACAATGATAAAAAATGGTCACTCAATGGTTCAAAGGTTCCAAGGGCCCAAAATGAGATCAATTGCCCCTATTTATATATGTGTTGTCTCTGGGTCTCTGATTGTTCCACCCCGTGTACAATGTGGAACTGCTGCAACACCTCAGTATGGAATTTGCTACAACATATCAAGATGGGAAAGCTTACAAGCATATGGATTTCATCCATGAGGAGAGTGCTATCAAGGTAGACAAGGCTTGAGGTTGACAAGGAGATTGCTCCCACCATGTACATGTATACACATGGGCCATTTCTTGAAGTAGTTTCTTTTGAGATGACAACGTTTTTTATGAGCACATCAAATAGCTATATGATGGAGATATATTTCAAGTGTGGATGTTATAGTTGAATTATGTAAAATAAATATACACATCTTGATTCTATTTACCTTATTTGTGTCCATGATAACTTTTTCAAGGTTAGTCAATCGATGGAGATGTAATCTATATCAAAGAAGTTGAGGCTATGAGGATAGCTCGATAGTTGTGTATGTAGTTTGTAGATGACATGAAGCATATGTGTATATTATGAAGAGTATGTTTTAAGTCACAGGGAAGTTTCCAACCATGGGGAGAGGATGTTCTTAGTATCTCAAGCCCATATTGAGTAATTTAAGGTGTCTTTTGTCTGGCCTATGGTAGAACATGATGTATGCCAAGCTTGGTGAAAATGATTATTACAATATGAGCAACACTTGTATTGACATCATGGCCCTTGTGATTTGTCTCCAGTTATTGCATACCCCTAGTGCCATAGAAAATATTCTCTTGTGATACCATTTTCTTTGATTGCACTAGTAGCATGCTTTGTCCTTTGAATGATCAAGGTGGCACTAGTGGCAAGAAATTGTACTTCTATTGCAACAATGTGATCAATATTGTCACATGATATAGATCGTAGTTGGTGTTGAAGTTAGGGTTGCAAGAATGCAATGTATTACTAAGTGTGAAAAGATAAGATAAGATACAAAATACGAGGAAAAATACATTTAGTGAATGAAAAAAGTGCCTCAACGGTCCTAAGTGTGTTCACACGTATCACTTCCATATACATGATAAAAACTACCCCTTGGGAGTGATTTGGTGAATGTGAGTTGGCAAGTGGCATGCCCTAGGGACATGATCAGTCCACAAAGGGGAGCAAGACCAAAGCTTTGCAAAAAGATTTGAACTAGGCAATGCCTTTGTGAACAAATTTGTAAGGTTGACCTAGGTTGACACATAATCCAAGCTAATCTCTCCAGTTAAGAGCCTCTCCTTGACATAGTGGTGCACCTCAATGTGCTTTGTATGAGCATGAAAATCTAGGTTCCTCGCAATACCAATGTGCTTTGACTGTCAGTGTAGATGAGAGTACCAAAGTCTTGTCTAACTTTGAAATCTACCATAAGATGTCCGAGCCACACACACACACACACACACACACACACACACACACACACACACACACACACACACACACACACACACACACACACACACACACACACAATCATAGCTATGAAATCTACCCTATACTCAACCTCATAACTAGAGGTAGCCACTTTAGGTTGTTTCTTGCTCAACCATAATATGCACAAGTTGCCAAGCATGAAACAAAGACCACTCGTGGACACTCGTGCTTTGTCGCAACCAGCACAATCAGAGACAAAAAAACCATGTAAATCTAGTAGCAATGGTTCCCCTTGGGATAAAACAACCTAAAATGTATAGTGCCACTCAAGTAGCAAAAGATCCTTTCAACTGCTTGCCAATCCTTAGACACTGGGCTATGCATAAATATGCTCACTTGTGAGATTTCAAACTAAATATCTAGCCTTGTGATGCATACATAAATAAGACAACTAAGAGATTTTTGGTAGAGCATAACATAGGTAGGATCTCCAGCATCATGTAGACTTGACTTCAAACAAGAGTGCCAATTGATTTGCAATCATCAAGTTCAAATTTGATTAGCAAAGTTTTCACATGCTTTGTATGACAATGCAATGCCCTCATCACATTGCTTAAACTAAATTCCCAAATAATGATGTAAAAGCCCCACATTTGATGTCTCAAATGTGGTATTCAAATGAGTTTTAAATCAACAATATGTGTCTCATTCTGACCAATGACCACATACACAACAACAATAAGATATACATCATCCACACATTTTACGCACAAAGTGCTCTCAATTGGACTAAAGCCACGTGCAATCAAATGATTGTCCATTTTCTCATACCAAGCATGAGAAAAATGATTTAAACCATAGAATTTTTTATTACATCTACATACTTTCTTTTCCCATCCTTTCTTGACAAAATCATAAGGCTACATTACATACAACTTACCATTCAAGAAAGTGGTTTTAATGTCTGATTGATGTAAATCCCATTTAAAACAAGTTGCCAATGCACAAATGAAACAATAGTAGTCATCCAACAAGTGGAAGCAAAATTTTCTTCATAACCAACGCCCTTTGCTGAGCATGACCTTTTGCAACATGCCTTGCATAATATCGATCAATACTAGCATCTAGCTTACGTTTTAGCTTATAAACGCACTTTGTAGCAATGGCCTTCTTGCCAGGAGGCAAGTCACATAAAGACCAAGTATTGTTATTTAAAAAAGCACCATATTCATCTTGCATGGCAACCATCCAATTCTCCTAATTTTGTGCTTCATCAAACGTAAGAGGTTCATCCTTGTTACTTATACTTGACACAACCAAAGCATAACAATTTGATGCATAAGATGCACAATGAGAACCAAACGAGTATGGCTAAACAAAGGTGCATCCAATTTACTGTCACCCAAAGTATGCACCATCCATTTTTGCATACCTCTAGCTTCCTCATTTTTAGCCATGTCCTCATCAAGTGCATCATATCTACATCATAATAAGGTTGATTTGTGACATCACTTGAAACCTATGTAGGCTACATACTTTCCTCATTTGGACTTACATTTTTATTCCCACCATTGAAAAGAGGCAATAAGGCATTAAAAATGTCATGTAAGCTTACAACTGTCTCTTTAGCACATGACAACAAGGGTTAAACTGCATCTTCCACAAAAACAACATCTCGAGAGGTCACGTACGTTTTGGCTACAGATGATATAGCTTGTAACCCTTGCTCTAAACATTATAAGTAACAAAGACGCATTTGACAGCCTTATCATCCAATTTCTTGCATTGTTGTTGTGGCACTAGAGCATAAACCCAGAAATCCAAAACACACAAGTGACCAATAGATGGCTTCTTATCATGCCATGCCTCATATCAAGTCATAGACTGCAAAGCTTTGATGGCACACCTGTTTAACATGTAGGCAAAAGAGACATGAACAATTCACAATGAGATGTAATGTGGTTAACTGTGAGTGAATATATATATATATGTATATGTTGCTTAGTTGTGAGTGAAAGTGCTTAAATAGTGGTACTGTAATCTTCTCTCTCTCTCTCTCTCTATGTATATATATATATATATACATAGAGAGAGAGAGAGAGAGAGAGAGAGAGAGAGAGAGAGAGAGAGAGAGACAAGATCACATTACCACTATCAAAATACGACACACGTGAATGTGTAGCCTCAATCATACACATATTGACACTATGCACTAAAAAGCCCATTTTACATCAACAATAGAATTTGCAGATTATGCAATGGCTATATTTGAAGAGATTCACTCCCCCCATGTTGCAGATAAGATTTACCTCTTTCTCTATCACTCTTTCTTCATACACCATGTGTGTGTGTGTGTGCGCATGCAGTTTGCACAAAGAAACACACGTGCACACACACACTATAGATCTACAGATACCCCGACACATACATAATATAGATTTGCATACACATAATCAAAACAAGTACGTACTCACACAAAATTTCAAAAAAATTAGAGAATGTTAATTTTTTTGTAATCATAAATTAGAGGAATTAATTAAAATATGAAAGATTTCAATTATTTTTTTGTTAAATAATTGTAGTTGTTATGAATATCAATGTAAGATGAAAATTATTTCATTTTTAAAAGTTATGGTTATATTTATGTTTAAAAAATAGCATTTAAATTTGAAATTTCTTAAAAACTTGTTTAAGTTTAAAGAATGAATTTAAATTTAGCAGTTGTATTTTGAATTTAGAATTTAGTGTTACATTTCACATTTTTAAATTTCATTTAAATAGAAAGATTGAATTTAAAATTAAGTGTTTGATTTAGTATCTAAATTTCATTTAAATAGAAATGAATGGTAGGAAGGTGACTACTACCATGCACAACTTCTGTTTACAGATATTCTGTCAGCACCTCATGAAGAAGCGGAAAGAAATACCATCCGAACTCAAAAAAAAGGTGATCAACATGCTTCACAATGCTTTTTACATGGAGAGTGTGGCGCATCGTCTCTCCCACCAAATGGATGCACACATAGATGTGCGGCTACTTGAAGCACAAGCATTAGGAGATATACAAATCATTGAAGATCAACACGCCCAAGCTGTCTTGGCTTGACAAGAAAGGTTGGAAGAAAGCAAAGAAAGAGCTATTGAAAAATCTTGACAAGCAACAAAAGGAGGCAGCAGAGGTGCAAGTGGAGTCGCGAAGTTCACACCAGTTGGACAACGGTAGATGTAAGCTTTGAGGACAATTTTGTAAGTACAGTTGCATTACATTTATGGCTAGCATTTTATCAATTTTTATTTGCTTAATATAATTTGTGTGTTACTTTCAATGCTTTAAATAGTGGACGATAACGAATCAGGAGCCTATCCCATTCTAGCAAAGTTATGGTGCAAGCCATGGTCTTATTGAGCTCATGGAGGTTTTAAGATCTTGAACTAGCAAGGTAAAACATATAAACTTTGATCACTAATGCCGTTTATGTTAAACTATGTGTTTGTATATAGATTTGTTACCTAAACTTTTCTAATTGTTTCTTTTTGTTTTGCAGAATTCCACTCGAACGCTCTTGCAGGGTGAGGAAACTTTCTCACCCGAGTAGTGTACACATGTAATACCACATCTTTTAGTTTCATGTGCATGTTTCTATTGGGGATGATACGTTTCTACCATTTTGTACCCCAACATTCTTCTTATTGTTTAGATGTCATTTCAGTTTGAGGCATTTGCCCATTTTTGTAATGTAGTATTTCATACTATATACAAATCTTTTTACATTCAACCTTGGCATTTTCTAATGAAGTTTTACAACTTCCATGAAATGGCTCTACGATGAAGAACTGAAGCATTTCTATGCAATTGGGAGCCAGACTACACCAAATCATCACACAATGGGTTGATCTTGGTTATTTTTCAGAGTGAAGCTTTCATGGATGGAGTTTTGTTCTTTTTTAGTGTGTTTTTAGCTTCAAAGATTCTATGGATTGCTTGATTTTTTTTCAAATCCTCACAGTCAAAGGCCCGACACTTTCCTAGCCGCACTGCATAGTTCTTGATAACGTTCATGTGTATTTTGGATTTTTTATGTTTTGTGGTACTCATGGAATGTGATGTGTTCTAGCTCAAATGGCCTTGCATGGTATAAGTCAATTGGCTGCATGAGTATAGTCTGGCGATGAGATAATAGCCTTTGTCAAAGGGGTTATGAGAGGAGTTTGACCTTGTTCAAGCCATAGATTCCAAGCCTAGTAGCCTCATCTTTAGAAAGGTTTAGCCTGACCAATGGACTAGGCTAGGCATAAATAAAAAATATAACATTTATCACACGTGGGAGACCAATCTGGGGCATGTTTGAGTAGGAGGGTACTTACAAACTATTGTTTACTATCCCAGCTCATGAGTAGTTGTATAGCTTAATGAAAAATGATCTTAATGAAAAAGCCTTTAAATCAATGAGAAACCATGGCCATAACAGTATGTGAGTATTCAACTTAGAAGACAATGTAGACAAATGAAATATAAAAAGAACACCAATGTATTTGTTGTACTTACCAGCAAGATATTGAATGGGTATCTATGTATGCGTGGTGAGAGTGTTGTGTTGCCTCTTTGAATAGTATAAGCAAACACATCTAGAAGTTTGGCACAAGCTTGTATGACAGTGTTAGTATAGTCAACAAGTAAGGATTAGTTAAGATATTTGATTGATTAGCCAAGAAGATAAGTATTGGAAAAACATGAGAAAACATGGTTAGTACATTATCAGTGAAGCTTTGAAAATGAGTTTACAAAATAAATTAAGGAGATGACTTAGCTTACTGCCTCACATTATGGTTGCATGGTTTTTTTTTGTTTGTGAATCCTTAAATGAGTTAGAGAAATGTAACAAAAACAAATGAGGATCATGATAAAATCATTTCATTAAGGTCAATCAAGACAGAGACTTATATTGCCAAAAAAAAAATTAAAAATAATAAATTGTGTGAAACCTAATAAAGGTAATGGTGTTGACCAGTGATATGCAATTAGCAAGTAGTAAAATATAACAATGAGCCATTTGAAGAGGACAAAAGCAAGAAAATCTTCACTGTTTTATAAGTGCAATAAATTTTAAGACCACTTATGAATGCATGACATTTGACAACCTAAAATTGATGAACAAAATCACAGAGAAGATCATATGGTATAGCCTAGCTATAACTGATGAATTTGCAAAAAGAGCCTCAGTATTACATTTGTTGATTCTGATGAATCCTAAATCAGTAAATGATTTAAATTTAATTTTTTTTAATGAGGCATTTACCATTTGAAAATATAATGAGAACGAGATTGCTAGAAAGAGTAAAGGATGCGGGAAGCATGTGCTACGAGAGGTGCCGACAATTGACATTAATCCAAGATACGAGTTATGAATCACAATAGATCAAAGACGATAGTGAGAGCTTACTAGAAGTATATTATTGAAATACAGTGAAAATTTTCATACCTGAAGGTTCTTTGTTATGATAGCATTGTAGTGAGCTTCATCTGCAAAAGGGATTCTCAAAGACAAAGAATTAAAGATGATTGTGTGTTAGATGTAGGCAAGTATGTATAAACACTTGAAAGTCCTTAATGAGGAAATTGAAGTTGAAAGAGAAACTATGTCGAACAAATTGTTATGTAAGGATCTTGGAATGATGAGTCCAATATTTTTGTAATGGCCCATAAAGACAGGTGTTAATGCCAAAAAGTGGGTGGTACTTTACATCAGTTATCTATAGTACGAATTGCATAGTCAATTTGAGACCTCTTTTTGTTTTTGTTTTTGTATTCCTACCCTAATAGTTATTGATTAAGTGTATTAAGTCTTTGACGTGAGACCAATATCCACTAATCACCTTAGCCGTGCAAACCATGCTACAAATTTATATAACACCTTTATTATCTGCTTGTTTATTATAAAAGTTGCATGCTTTCATTCGCTTTTATTGGCAAACAATCCTAACTGTGTATCAATTTTATCATTAATGGATTTTAAAATGTCACTACATTTAGTATGTGATTAAACCACTCTTAAATTTAACAAGGAATTGTTTTGCTGCTCAAAATTTCTCTAGAAATTTTGAAATTCCATCAACTAATTGTTGAAAGGCAAGTAGATTTGATCAAGTGGCTAATTCTTTTGATACGAGCCGTATTCCCAAGGTGAGTTGCAAGTGCTACGAGCACTGACCAAGGTGTATACTCACAAACATCTGTAGCAACAAAGTTGGATGTGGCGAGCTGCTTGCATCTTAGGAAGAGGCCAAAAAGATATAAATACGCCGCGACGTGGTGATGAAGGAGGTTGCGTGATGTTAGGATCTGTAGATATGTAAAGATGGAGCATCAACTTGGGACATCTATAAATGGATGATGTGGCGTCCCTACAAAATACCTAAAATAGCTTGATAGAAACAATAAAACATCGTGAATATGCATACCTGACGAATTCTGTAAGCATATCATCCAATCGTACATAAACAAAGAGCGTGTGAGCATGAGATACCATGTGCAGGCAGACCTCTTAGATTGGAGTGCTACGCTAGCACGGCGAGAGAGAAGAGAGGAGAGTAGAGAAGAAGACACAAGCACTGGTGCAATCTCCCCCCGTGCAAGAGTGAGCATTTTCCTCTTTCATGCAATAATTGGCCATGGCTCATAAAGAGCACTTAAATGATAAAATATATTATCCTTTCGCATAACCCTTAGCCTTTTTCACCTGTCAGCTGCACTAAACAATAAAATATGATACCACTGCTACAAACAGATGACATGGCATCCCTGAAAAATACCTAAAATAGCTTGATAGAAACAATAAAACACCGCGAATATGCATACCTGACCAATTTCCTAAGCATATCATGCAATCATACTCAAACAGAGAGCATGTGAGAGTGAGATAACACGTGTAGGTGCACCTCCTAGAGTGGAGTGCTACGCTGGCACGGCGAGAGAGAAGAGAGGAGAGGAGAGAAGAATAACGCTGACACTTGGTGCAATCTCCCCGCGTGCAAGAGTGACCATTTCCCTCTTGCACGTATTTGATTTATAGATTTCTTGAATGGTCAATGTGAGTACAAACTGGCCGGCCAAGCTCATAAAAGAGCACTTGAATAATAAAATGTACAAAATGAGCTTTGATCATAAATGGCCAAAGCTCATAAAAGAGCACCTGAATAATAAAATGTACAAAATGTATATTTGTTCACATAGGTTTAGATCGGACAAGCCTTTTCCACCTGTGAGCTATGAATAAATAATAGAATATCAATTCCATAACAACAACTTCACATTCTTTGACGTATTTATGTGCTTTGCTTCTTTGTCGACGAAATCAATATGCAGGCCTAGCCAACCTTGATGTATGCTCCATGTATTAATTGGAGCCTCATTATTTATGGATTACTACATGGAGCAAGACTCACAAATGCAGACATGGCTGAGGATATCTTTGTTTCAAGAAGGTTCTTCTTTGTCAGGGGAATTTCATAGTTTTGAAAGAAAGAATACTTCTATGGGTATTAATATCTGAATTTCTAAAGTTGAAGGAATGCCACTTTATTCCAACTTGAAGACATGACTCATAGAGGAAAATAAGAAATCTCTATACCAATAATTTCATGCTCAGAAGCACAATGTAAGTGCTCTTCAATCTAGAGGACAGGGTTCCAATGACATGGGAGGTATGCCAGGTGAAAGGGAAACCTTTTCAATCAATCCAGGTTCCTTGTGTGACCATGATTGTGGCATGGTAATTAGGGATAGCTACTAACCACAACTGGTGTAGCCACCACCTAATTTGGTCATACATCCCTACACATCTAAAGATTTCAATGCCTCTCTCATTGAGTGCTCAAATATCTTTTTTCTAAAGACCTTGGATTACCTAGGCATACAACATTGAAGAGGTAAATTGACACTATTTTATTTATTTATTTTGTAGATCTTTTTGCCGTCAACACCCAAAGCTGCTCCACCACATGCACAACCCTAATTTTGGCTCATTTGTCATCGCCACAATCGTACCCCAGTTTATCATCTCTACCACGGAGGCCTGCACCGGCTGTAGCACAACCTTTTCTTGCTTTCTATGTAGCCTATGGGTGGACGGCAGAGGTGGAGCAGTTGTGTGTGTGTCTGTGCTGCAGTCTACAGGCGTGTGTGTGATGGATTAAATATGAACATCGCGAGGACAAAAGCAAAGAAAATAAAATAAGAGAGAGTCATTCCTCAATGCTCATGCCTAAATTTCTCACACATAGAGGCCATTCCCCCTCACCAATGCAAGAGCTTGAGGTAGCTACCTGCCCAAGCTCAAACTCCCAGCACGAGGTCACGTGTAGCACAATAAGACCTAGGCATTACACAATTCTCATGTTCTCTCTCTCACACACACAGAGCTAACAACCATTGCTACTCACCAATTCAAGAGCTCCTTGCAGGGGTCTCTCTCTCTCTCTCTCTCTCTCTCTCTCACACACACACACACACACACACACACACACACACACACACACACACACACACACACACACACACACAAGTGGAAGATGCAGCCTAAGGTGACAGGTCGTCTCTCTCTCTCTCTCTCTCTCTCTCTCTCTCTCTCTCTCTCTCAAGTGGAAGACGATGAAGATAACGTTTACGTGGATATGTGGAGAATGTAAGGTCACAGCTGCCTGGCCATCGCAACTCAATAGTTGCAAGCAACGGGCTCATTCAAAGGCGCTTCAATTGGAAATGTCCTTTTTTCTGTTGTTTGTAGATTGCGATAGATGGTAGTTGGGAGTTTCTCTCTCTCTCTCTCTCTCTCTGTTTCTTGTGACGCATGGCTACCAATGTACACTGCCTGAAGAGCCATCGGATGCGTATGAGAGCGCCACGTGTCGGGGGGGGATCCATCCTCCTTTATAATAGTATAGATTGTCATTGAAAATAAGAAGATAAGGATATTGAGTTAGTATTCATGTTTTCAAGTTTCAACTTTTCCATGTATAGACAAAAATTTTGAATACTTTTTCCCTTAAATGTAACTTATACTACAGATTGGCACCGTCTTATATCTAAAGAAGGTCATACTTTATATAACTTGATTGCCCACTATTTGAATGATATGAAAAGTTGAGAATCATGCTATTTAAAAGGGATCCATTATATTTTTGTTGAACATTCTCGGTTTTTGCTTATGAAATGGTATTAATAGGTGGATTATAAATATACGTCTATGTGGACGTAAGTTACTTTGGAACTTCAAATCAAGTAAAGTGTAGTTTTCTTCAATAGACTTATTTCTTAAATACTATATATGTCGAGCAAAAGTCTTTATGAGGGGAATTTTTTTTCAAAACACATGAAATTTAATACCAAAATATACTTGCTAACAAGCTTCCTTGGATTCAAAAGGTCTTAACCATTTGAATTGACAATGAACTTAAAATAAAAGGTCTTAAAAAGCAAAAAAATTAACTAACCATAGATTATGCTATAAATATGTTTAGTTTATTGTTGAGAATATAATACTAACATGATTTGATGAGTTTTGTTATCTTTGATCATGCACATGGAGCACATATTGTAGTACCTCTTGTTGCATTGCGAGAAAGTTTCTATATAAATGAACGTAAATTAAATATATGCATGTGCATGTACTCTTGTAGAATACATGTGTGCATATAAACGTGCTTTAATATATTTTTCTCAATTAACAAGATATTAAATACATTCAATTTTGAGAGTAGATAATTAAACTAAGAATATCCATATTTGCATCTTGATAAAGATTACGTTATGAAAGTTTTGCAATGTTGTGAATTTCACTTTCCAAGCATAGAAACTCTAAGTTACATGTTGTAAACTTAGCATTGAAAGTGAACATTTTCATGTTAGAAATTTTCACATATAGAAAGTGAACATTACAATGTTAGAATGACATTTCTTGAAGTGCACATTCTTAGCTTAGAAAATATTTTCCATGATTGGCCCCAAGTGGAATATCTTATCATAGAATTATTTTAACGTTTCAAATTAAGCTTATAAATCACACTTTCTCGGTAGTAAAGCCTAAAGATAAGATTGTAACTTAAGTACACTATAAAGTGATCTTTTGAAGGTGATAAATAGTTGGTGCTTTTGTGCGCGGAATTATCCTTAGTGGATCCCATGATGGGGTTTTCATTCAAGACCCCGTGTTCTTTACCCTCTTGTAACAATTATTGAACTCTTTGCATGGTTCCACTCATTGTGCCTCGAGAACTCCCCACCAAACTCAATGCCATGGGCACAATCATATTCTATCATTACTAGCATGATTATCGAGGAATCTGACCCGCCAAACTTAATTCCATGAGCACATAGATATTATATCATGACTAGCATGACTACCAAAATCTGACCCTCCATCTCACTCTCTTCATCATCATTACTAGGCACCACACCAAGATAGTGTTGCAGCTTAAATCCATTTATAGGACTAAAAAATGGAGTCCCATCCAGATATTTCAAGAAAAATGCATTCACCCCCGCACTTTCATGAATATGGTAGGGTCTTGTCCACCACAATTGAGCTTGCCATTGTGCTTGCTTTGTTAAGAATTGAACATAAGCACCAAATGACCCTTCTTGAATATCTTGAGCCACATACCTCTGTCCAACTGCTTCTTTTTTCGCTATCTACAATTCCCACATCAGCATGAAACTAGTATGTTACTAGTATATGTAACTTTTTCCAAATGTAACAAAAACTGATCTATGCACTACACCACTGAGTCTTTGAGAAACAATCTTTTTGATACTGCAATCTATATACTGGGCACCACAAACTCTAAAGGTGAAATTTCCTCAGTTTCAAATGCTAGCATAAAGGAGTAAACCTTGTAGCTACCTTGAATGAGGTGCGATATGCTCACAGTGCCACTGGGATATTTAGGTCCCAATCATCCAATTTCACACCAACTAGCTTTGTCGACATTTGCATAATCATCTTATCACTACTTTTTGCTAGACCATTTGCTTGCAGATAATAAGGGGTACTCTGCTTGTGCATGATTCAGAAAGTGTCCAACAACTACCTTATGAATTTGTTAAGGAAATGAGTGCTTTGATCACTTACAAATTCCACTTGCAATCCAAATCTTGGAAACACATCTTTACACAAGCATTCCACAATTGATACCGCATTGTCCTCTTTTTAGTGCCCAAGCTTCAACCCACTTAATGCAATGATCAGTACAAGTCAATATATATGTGCATTTTGATTGCTTAGCTGTTGGTTTGATTGGAGCTATGAAGTCCAATCCCCACTTCTAAAAAGGCTCGTGGAAAAATTGGATCGAGTGGTAGCATATCCTTATTTACTGAATGGCCAAACCTTTGACACACATCACATCTAGCTGCAAACTTCGTCGCATCAACATGTACTGTAGGCCACCAAATCCTTGCTTGAAATACTTTATTTGCAGTTAGAGGTCCAACCAGATGACCTCCAACAATTCCTTCATGTGGTTGCTTGTTTCCGACCTGGAACACACCTCCTCACCACACCCCAAAGATCTCTATAATAAAGCTTGCCCAAAAGTAATTCAAATTTGTTGCTTTTCAAGGCCACTCGTTTCCTTTGATCCACTATCACGTGAGTTAGCATAGTCCCTTCTTGTAAAAAAAACAACATTTCTTCATACCAAGTCCATGGAAAGCTCTCCTGATTTGGAATAGCTTTCAAATTTTGGTTACTATCATTTGGTTCTACTGCTGCTCCATCTTCTGCTTCGGCTTCTACCATGAAGAGATGCATATTTGGCAATTCATCATCCACACTAGTTGGTGCTTTCCCAAAATCCAATCCGGACAAGGAGTCGACAACGACATGTTGTGTGCTCGGACGATGTACCATTTCAAATTCAAATTCTTATAAAAAGTCATCCATCTAGTAAGGTGGCCAGCCAAATTTTGTTGCTGCACAAGGAACAACAGTGCCGAGTGATCCACATGGAAATAGAATAGTCTCCTTAGCAAATAATGTCAGAATTTATTCATCAAATAGACCATTGTCGTGTAGCTCCGCTGCCATGATGAGAAAAAGAGCAGAGAAAAGCAAGCTAAGCTTCTTTGAAGCCTACTTGATTAATGGTCAGTGATGAGGGCTTGTTAACAGGCCAAGTCTAATGATTAATGTATGCCAGATGCGGCCTATAAGGGCCAATAGATGCCTCAATGATGCCAAAAATGAGTATTCTTGCAGTGACCATATATGAGAGATTATGATCTAGAACTGTAGTGATTAAGGTGCTCTACCGGCCTGTCTTTACGGCTCGTCGATTGGAGCTACGGTGAAGAAGTTATGGCACTTTGAAGTTTGAGTCAATTGCAAATCCGTACCCGATTGGGCAACTGCAGCTGACGTGACAGAAATGAAATGAATGCACGGGCCTCAAGTGCTCACTTTGTGGAGCACGTCGGTCTTTTCAGATCAGCAATCGGAGTTACGGTTGCCAAGATATGAGCCGTTAAATATTCACCGGGGGCCGGCTCCGAGCCAGTCAGGTCGGCTTGGGCAGTGTGCCATCTAGGAATTTTACAGCCCTACAGGTTTTGTATGCATTCTATGAATTTACGGCTCGTCAGATACAGTCCAGGTTGATTGGATAATCTGGATTAAGGTCGGTGTCAGTTGCCGATGCGACTGACTTGGGTTATTTTGGCATCATTCGAGATATCGGAGTGGACAATAAAAATTCACGATGATATTGTTAGTCAAGGACTGCTAAAGAAATTTGTACTGCTTGGCATTGCTCGAATGACATGTATGCTAAGTGTGGCCGCCCAATGCTTGGCATTGCCTTGGCTAGCATGTATGCCAATTGTGATGACCTTGCAATTCCTCGGCCGCCCACTATGAGGATTAAGGGCCGCCCGCCCAATCAAACAAAGCCAAAGGCCGCCCAAGGGCCCACTTGAATGGCCACCCTAAATTTTAAGGTGGTGTGAAGCCAATAAAAAAAAGGAAAGCCATGGCATCGAGCAGCCAACAGCGAGAGACTGCGCAGGGAAGATGGCCTCGCGCCGGCTCATAGACTGCTCTAACGAGCGCGAGGATAAAAGGTAAAATGTCCAGAACAGCAGGGCGACCCCTTTCGGTGCCACTTGCGGCGCTTTTGGAGCTACCCGAAAACGTGAGCTGCCACGTCATCAAACCCCTTTCCACGCCACGTCAGTCACGGCGCCGTGACTGTATGGTTGGGGCAAAAAACTAAAGGGCACGCTAATTATAGAAGGGCTATGAAGGTTGGCAAGAAAACGAAGAGAAAACAAGCCAAGGAGGGCATAACAGGAGGGGTAAGAAGGAAGGAGAGGAAGCAAGAGCTCTCGCCCTTGATCTCCATCAAAGAAGGCGAGCTCTCTCTCTCTCAATCGAAACCAAGCCAAGAAGGCGAGCTCTCTCTCTCTCAATCGAAACCAAGCCAAGAAGGCGAGTTCTCTCTCTCATCAATTGAAACCAAGCCAAGAAGGTGAGCTTTTTCTCTCTCTCTCTCTCGATCTCCAATCCAATCAAGCAAGAAAAGAGATGCTTGTCGAGGTTAAATCATGCAAGCAAAGCGTGCAATGATTAAAGCAAATCAAGGACAAAGAAGCACGGTGGGACAAGCAAACCAAGGGAAGTCAAAACTCGCTCTCGAGTAAGCAAGGAGAGAGAGGATAAACTCTCTCTACTGTATTTGGCAGATACAAGGGTATCAAGCAAGGGATTTTGTCGGATACTTACCTCCTAATCAGCTTATAAAGACTCTAATGGCAAGCATAAGTGGAAATTTTACAGTCTTGATCTATTTGAGAGCATTAAACTCTCCCGACTCCATCAGTGCCGTTAACGGCAACCATTTGTAATCGAATTCCACTTCGGCTAATCATTAGCAGTTTAAACCATTTCGATTGTCGGGTTTTAAGTATTTAAAGTGTTGACAAGATCTGTTGCCTTGTGCTGTGCGTCTTGTCTCTCTTATTTCCCACAGCAAGCAGTCCGCTGCTGACCCGGCTCACCTCGCGTACCCATATTCCCCGACATCTTTGGTGAACCCGACGTGAAACGAGCCGGGGTGGGAGGTAAAGATGGAGAATTTAGAGCAGGTGATGAAGATGATTGCAGAATTAAGTGCAAACGGTTTTGATGAGAAGTCAACAGTTCCAGATTTTTCAAAGATGCTTCAATTGTTTCAAGGATCTCTGCTTGAAATAGAGACCGTAAAAAAGAAAAATCAAATCGATGAAGCTTTGGATGCAGCTTTAGATGCAGTATACGACGAGAGACGACTCTTTGATGGATACGATCCAGAGGGCTACCTAGAGTGCTACGAGCTGGAGACCAAGGTAAGAGGGATACCAAAAGAGTTGATGATCAAATCTTTTGAGCAGTTAGTGACTTTAGATGTGAAGGAGCAGATTCAAAGGTTACCAGAGCTTGCGACGGCAATTGGGAGTATTTCAAAGAAGCTATTGTACAGGTAAGATATGAGCAGTATGAATACTATCAAGAACAGAGTGCAAGTCTACCGGACTACGCAGATATTCGAGGATAAATACGATCAAAGTTAGAAGCTGTGATTGATGAGTTTATTGTACAGGATGCTACCTTCTTACAGGCTAATGATGAAGACATAGTCAAAGCTGTGTATGAGAAGTTGGGGTTTGCAGATGCCTTGTATGGAGTAGAAGTCCTTGAGGGTGAGTCTCTACAGCCTCAAACTACGCAGGGTGAATTTTTCAAAGAACATATACCTGTAGTACAGGAAGAAAAGAAATCATGGGATCAAGACAATGAATTGGCTAAAGCTCATGAAGATGTGCAGGTGAATGAGTGCAGTCGTATTCAGGTAGACATGCGGGAAGATTCAGTTACAGATGATGCTTTTGCTACTGAACTAGAATTAGAGCAAAATTTTTCTGGTACAGATTCTACCATAGAGGTGATTGAAGATACCGGTACAGGTTTTGCCAAACAGTTGGTTAATGATACAGATGTTATAGGTCAAAGCAGGGATGTTGTTGAGAGCAGTAGGACCATGGATTTTGGTATATCAGATTTATCGAATTTGGATGTACCAGATTTTGAGGACTTGGCTAAGCATGAGTATGTGCTTGATTCAGAGGGGGTGCAGATTCCTTCATTGACAAGTTTTTCTGAAGCACAGTTACAAAAGTGGAAAACTGATCTTGAACGTGATGATGATGAATCAGAGGGGGTGCATACTCCTCCTTTGACACGATTCTGTGACCTAGAGCTACCGATCTGGCAGACTGATCCTGAATTTGATGATGGTGATTTAGAGAGGGAGAAAACTTCTTCTCTATCGAGAATCTGTGACACAGGGCTCACACTATGGCAGAATGATCATGAACTTGATGATGTTGATTCAGAGGGGGTGCATAGTGAAGTGCAGTCTCTTGTTGATGAATATGATTGGTTTCATTGTGCTGATGACACAGATAGGGCAGTAGATGAAATTTTCAATGTGCATGCTGAACTTTGTGCTACAGAAGTGCAAAGATATTTGGATGAGGGTGAAAGACGTAAGAGCAATTTACTGCAGATGCGTTTAGTATGCATGTCATATATGGAAATCCTTGTTTATTGCAGCAACCTGAGATGTACAGGATTGAGAAACCTTCTCAAGTAGTGGACCTGAACCTTATGTGCTTATTGGATGAAGCTTTGGAAGGGTTCTCGAATACAGATGCTAAGGATACCAATCAATTCAGAATCATGCATGAGCCAGTTTGTTCAGATTCAGCAGATGATGAACTTATGCAGATGTTAGATGATGCACTACTTGATTTTGAGCCTCTACGAGATAGAGAATTCTCTCCAGATGTATCTTTTGAGCCTAATGAAGAGGAATTGATGTATTTAGATATGCATGATCGAGATTTCGATACTAGTGCGAGTGAAGGTGCACTGCCAATGATTTTACCTGTGATTGATGATCGACAATTGGATGAGCCAGTTGCACAGGGGATATGGCAGTATGTGATGCTACCTGATGCTATATGGAATCTGATGCTACCCTATGATGTAGGAGATTTTGAGCTAGCTTTTGACCTAGGAGGTGACAGATATATGCATGATCCTGGGCAATTGACTTATATGACATATGATCCAGGCGGTTTGTATGAAGATTTGTGGGCTAATTTATATTTCTGCTGTAATGATTGGAAATTCTTGTATTATCCCTATGATCCTGGAGGATGGTGCAAATTTTTTAAGGGAATGCTCACAGTTGGTTTCCCGTTTGATCCCGGGGGCTACTAAAGTGCCAGATACAGATTTGAAGAGTACCAGCTATCTGATGTAGCAGGTTGCATGGTACAAGATTTTGTTTTCTAGATCTATGCTAAGTCATAAGAGTTTTTGGTTATGCAGTCAATAAGATTACATGGCTCGCTTCCAGATGACTTCTTTGGATAATTGATGAAGTATCTTCACATCTTTTGAGTTGGTTCTGCTAACAGAACTTGAGGTAAAGGACTTGACGGACATTCCGTGTGCAGACAGAGTAAGGCATACTTGAGCTTGACAAGGTTCCTTAAAGAGAGCTTAATGGTCAAGCCTTGTGCATCATTAACTGGAGCACTTGAGTTTGGCGGGGTTCACTAAACAAGTTATCCATGATTAAATGCTTTGAAGATACGGCAGATACAGTTCACAGATTTTTGATGGGCAGCTATCTAATGCTTAATCTAGAACATTGATGATAGGGTATAAGCCTTATTTTGTTTTTCATAGGTTTACCAGTAATGTGAGTCTGATGATGGAAAGAACTTAAGGTACTTGTAGCAGATGCAGATGGAAGTGCTATTGGCACAGACCGAAGGCTGTGCAAGTCCAGAGGTGGTGAATGTCGTGCAGCTCCGCTGCCATGATGAGAAAAAGAGCAGAGAAAATCAAGCTAAGCTTCTTTGAAGCCTACTTGATTAATGGTCAGTGATGAGGGCTTGTTAACAGGCCAAGTCTAATGATTAATGTATGCCAGATGCGGCTTATAAGGGCCAATAGATGCCTCAATGATGCCAAAAATGAGTATGCTTGCAGTGACCATATATGAGAGATTATGATCTAGAGCTGTAGTGCTTGAAGTGCTCTACCGGCCTGTCTTTACGGCTCGTCGATTGGAGCTACGGTGAAGAAGTTATGACACTTTGAAGTTTGAGTCGATTGCAGATCCGTACCGGATTGGGCAACTGCATCTGACGTGACAGAAATGAAATGAATGCACGGGCCTCAAGTGCTCACTTTGTGGAGCACGTCGGTCTTTTCAGATCAGCAATCGGAGTTACGGTTGCCAAGATATGAGCCGTTAAATATTCACCGGGGGCCGGCTCCGAGCCAGTCAGGTCGGCTTGGGCAGTGTGCCATCTAGGAATTTTACAGCCCTACAGGTTTTGTATGCATTCTATGAATTTACGGCTTGTCAGATACAGTCCAGGTTGATTGGATAATCTGGATTAAGGTCGGTGTCAGTTGCCGATGCGATTGACTTGGGTTATTTTGGCATCATTCGAGATATCGGAGTGGACAATAAAAATTTACGATGATATTGTTAGTCAAGGACTGCTGAAGAAATTTGTACTACTTGGCATTGCTCGAATGGCATGTATGCTAAATGTGGCCGCCCAATGCTTGGCATTGCCTTGGCTAGCATGTATGCCAATTGTGATGACCTTGCAATTCCTCGGCCGCCCACTATGAGGATTAAGGGCCGCCCGCCCAATTAAACAAAGCCAAAGGCCGCCCAAGGGCCCACTTGAATGGCCACCCTAAATTTTAAGGTGGTGTGAAGCCAATAAAAAAAAGGAAAGCCATGGCGTCGAGCAGCCAGCAGCGAGAGACTGCGCAGGGAAGATGGCCTCGCGCCGGCTCATAGACTGCTCTAACGAGCGCGAGGATGAAACGTAAAATGTCCAGAACAGCAGGGCGATCCCTTTCGGTGCCACTTGCGGCGCTTTTGGAGCTACTCGGAAACGTGAGCTGCCACATCATTAAACCCCTTTCCACGCCACGTCAGTCACGGCGCCGTGACTGCGTGGTGGGGGCAAAAAACTAAAGGGCACGCTAATTATAGAACGGCTATGAAGGTTGGCAAGAAAACGAAGAGCAAACAAGCCAAGGAGGGCATAACAGGAGGGGTAAGAAGGAAAGAGAGGAAGCAAGAGCTCTCGCCCTTGATCTCCATCAAAGAAGGCGAGCTCTCTCTCTCTCAATCGAAACCAAGCCAAGAAGGCGAGCTCTCTCTCTCATCAATCAAAACCAAGCCAAGAAGGCGAGCTTTTTTTCTCTCTCGATCTCCAATCCAATCAAGCAAGAAAAGAGATGCTTGTCGAGGTTAAATCGTGCAAGCAAAGCGTGCAGTGATTAAAGCAAATCAAGGACAAAGAAGCAAGGCGGGACAAGCAAACCAAGGGAAGTCAAAACTCGCTCTCGAGTAAGCAAGGAGAGAGGATAAACTCTCTCTACTGTATTTGGCAGATACAAGGGTATCAAGCAGGGGATTTTGTCGGATACTTACCTCCTAATAAGCTTATAAAGACTCTAATGGCGAGCATAAGTGGAAATTTTACAGTCTTGATCTAATTTGAGAGCATTAAAATCTCCCAACTCCATCAGTGTCGTTAATGGCAACCATTTGTAATCGAATTCCACTTCGGCTAATCATTAGCAGTTTAAACCATTTCGATTGTCGGGTTTTAAGTATTTAAAGTGTTGACAGGATCTGTTGCCTTGTGCTGTGCGTCTTGTCTCTCTTATTTCCCACAACAAGCAGCCCGGTGCTGACCCGGCTCACCTCGCGTACCCATATCCCCCGACACCATTCCTAAGAATTTCCTCTCTCTCACCTAGTAATTATTCTCAGATGCTGAAAGTCTTTTGCTAGCATAATACGTTGGTCAAAACCATCCAGTCATTGTCTCTTACATCAAAACACTCCCAATTGCCACATCTAAAACATCTACAAAGACATGGAAGTTTCTGTCCCAGTTCGAAGGTAACAAAACCGGAGCTTGGGTCAATCTTGTTGGTATTCGGAAATGACGTGCTAGGTGGGGTGGCCTCTACACCACACATAGCTTGAAATCCCCAAGCATCATCTTAGGGAGGGGGGGTAGCACCTAAGGTATGCTATCCTATGACTCTAAAGGGCACCACCTAGCGTGTAAACGGCTAGGATGCAGACATAGATGATCCAGAGTGGTAGGAGTGAGATGCCATCTAGATAGACAACATAAAACAATGAGATAGCCATGTCCGGATAGAGAGAATTCCTAGTCAACAATCAGGAGTGTGTGCACGAGAGAAGTATGTGACAAAGGTCAGAATGGAGCTTGATTGACTGGTGATGGCATACTTGATGAAATACAAACAACGTGATATACACGGGGAGAATCATCCCATGGATATGGGGAGAACAAAGCTAAGGAGAAGAGAGAATGGACTCAAAGATCATGAAAGAATTGCACACTTTATTGATGATGATGATACTTACAAACGGTGATTTTGGTTGATACCAACTTTGCTCTTGACAGTGGGGATGCATGATGGAATGCGAGCGCCATATGGTGCATGGCGAACTTTTGATTTAGCGGTGTTAGCACGTTAGCGAGAGGCTAGTTGAGGAAAACACCAAGACAATGCAGCCGCCAACGATGTCAATCACTAGCATCGAGAGTGTCCCGAAGTAGCCTGGTGTTGGTGCACTCAATTCTAGTGTGGTCATGCTGCCTTGGGGGGTGATAATGAGTGTCTTATGTGCATGGGGTGGCCATAACTAGTAAATCAACCATGGTGTGGGTGGAGATTGGTGGTGGTGGTGATGTTGCCAATGCTAGAACGCCCATGCTTGCAACACGCATGACACCATGAGCTCCCTAGCTTGTGAGGTGCATTATGTGCTTAATGGTGTATGGAATGTAGAATGCATGGAGCTTGGGTGGTGCCTCTAGTGTGTTCTTTTTTCCCCGTCTCCTTTGTGCTTAGTGGAGGCTTCTTTATATAGGTTTGAGAGGTTGTCCTTACCAATGGTCCTTGAAAATACCCACTGGTCACTGCAAAGAGTCTAGATGCTTCTCTAGTGAGAGAGCTAGAGTGGGAGAGAAGGTAGAGATAGAGAGAAGGGAGGTAAGAGTGGGGTGGGGAGTTTTTTTACAATTCACGTTGGCTAGTTTATTAGAGAAGAGTGGAGATTGGGGCATTTACAATGGGTTTTGTTGATGGTTTGGGTGGATGGTGTGAGGTTAATGCTGTTAGAACT
Organism: Adiantum capillus-veneris; assembly: GCF_014529385.1. Lineage (NCBI taxonomy): Eukaryota > Viridiplantae > Streptophyta > Polypodiopsida > Polypodiales > Pteridaceae > Adiantum > Adiantum capillus-veneris. The sequence continues at coordinate 83,151,699 of NC_140938.1, read as the reverse complement.
GGCGTTTTGCTGATGTCAAGATGCTACGCGTTCGTCACTTTTGGGGTTGGCCAGGGCATGCCTTCGGTGTTATTTCTTGATTTGTTGTTGCCTTCGTGGGATTTTGGAGTGTTTTGTCGAATCTTGTCATCTGTCTTTGTTGTTTCCTTTTGGGTTTCCTTCTTCTTGTGCGTGCGTATGGCGTGCGTGTACTTGTGTGAATATGTGCGTGCATGTATGCGTGCAGTCTATGTATGTGTGTGTAAGTGAGTGTGTGTATGTATTGTGTATGGGTGTCGGCAAGTGTGTGTAGAGGAACGAGAGAGAAGGAGAGATTTTCACATGCTGGTGTCGATACAGAGAGAGAGAGAGAGAGAGAGAGAGAGAGAGAGAGAGAGAGAGAGAGAGAGAGAGAGAGAGAGAGAGAGAGAGAGAGAGAGAGAGAGAGCGAGCGTGAGTGAGAGATGAAAAGAGGGAGTGTGAATGAATGGGTGATGGGGAGAGAGAGGCTGAGGGTGAGTGTGTGTGTGTGTGTTAATGGGTGTGTAGGTGTGTGTGTGTGTGTGTATGGGTGGGGAAACAAGAGAGAGAGAGAGAGTGATATTCTGTGCCTGGTTGCTGATTCAGGGACGGGGAGAGAGAGCGAGGGAGAAAATGGGGGTGAGAGTGTGCGGGCCAGGGGTGTGTGTGGGTGTGAAAGAGAGAGAGAGAGAGCGACTTTTGTTGCGCCCTGCACGAGTTGAACGAGGGGGGAGAGAGAGAACTTTGGCTTGCAGTGATAATGGAGGAGAGAGAGAAACGGTGGCGCCAGGCATGAGGGAAGAGAGAGGGAGATGAGGGGAGGGGAGGAAGGGGGGTGCCAAGGAGAAGGGGGCGGCCCACTACATGTGCACGAGCAAAGGGGGGGAAAGGGTGGCGGTCGTCTGTAGACAAAAAAGAGAAAAAAAACTTTTTAAAATTGTTTTCCTTGCATTATGAAGCTCCCCCTTTGGGGTTGGTTCCCGCGGCTCGGCTCCGAAAACCCGCCGTCATTAGCCCTCCTCTAAAGGTTAGGGGCATTTATGCCTCTAACTCATTTATTTGGTCGTAGGTCATCAAAGGTGGAGGTTGATGGTGTATCCTCATCAGGACTATCGATAGGTGGAGTTTGATCAAATCGTAGAAAATAAGGTTTAAGCCACCATCCATTGAATTTGGTTTTATGAAACTTACCATCAGCTTCCATGACCTGGTAACTCCCATTGTCATATTTCTTCCTAATGATGAAAGGGCCTTCCCATCAGAGTAGGAACTTCTTATCCTTGCGTGTGTCAAAGTGATTGTCATAATGGAGCACCAACATGCCCTTCTTGAAATCTTTGTGCCGAAGATGATGATTAAAACTAAGCCGTCTGTGTTCTACCTGTGCCGTATAATGATTGATTGCTTCTTCTTTGTCCAGCTGTAGTCGTTCTAAGTCAAGGATGTGACCTTTCAAATGCATGTTGGGTCATTGAAACCGGCTTGCCATTATTCTGAGACTTGCTAGTTGCACCTCAATAGGTAAGATTGCCTCCTTACCAAATACCAAATGATATGGGGTGAACCCCAAAGATGTTCGGAATGAAATTCAGTAGGCCCACAAATCCAGGGGTAGATATTTATCCCAATCCCAGGATGATTGTTAACTTGCTTGGTGACTATTTTACAAATCATTCCATTTACTTTTTCAACCAGGCCATTACATTGAGGGTAGTATGGTGTGGAGTGCCTCCTTGTAATGCCAAGTTTTTGCATTAACTCTCCTATCAGTTCTGCCCCGAAACCTGGCCCTTTATCAGAGATGATTTCTAATGGTGTGCCAAACCTGCAACAAATGTGTTTATAGACAAACTTGGTTACCTCCACAGCTGTGATCCTAGTTGTGGTTGTAGCTTCCGTCCATCTAGTCATATAGTCAACTCCCATGATGATATAGAACTCCCCTGAGTTGGCCCTAGGCAATGGTCCTATGGAATTTTTCAAATGGCCCATATGAAAGGAAGGTGTCTATGGCTCAGGCATGAGTGATCTGGTGCCAGCCTTTTGACACAACTTACATGTCTTACACCAATGGTGTACATCACGATTGAGGCTGGGCCATACAAAACCAACCTGCAAGATTTTCCTGCTTGTTATATCTAGGGAAAAATGCCCGCCACAAACACCATCATGAAAACTGGCAATTATCCCAGTAATTAGAGAGAGGGACCTTCCTGAGTACTTGGTCCTTACCCTTATAATACAAATCGTCATTGATAAGTCTATACCTTGTGGCCTTCGTGGTGGTGAGCCATTTCTTTTGCACTTTTATAAGATCTGGTGGACATTCCCCTGTTTCCAAGAATTGCATTATGTCGGGTAAGGCATCACTACCTTGAAATAGAGGGAGCTTTAGCTTTATAGCCCCAACTACCATTTCCTGTAGTCTTTCGCTTGCTAAGGCGTCGGCTTCATGGTTTTGAGCCCTGGGATGTGGTGTAGTTGAACTGCTTCAAACTTACCCAAAAAAGTTTTTACATAGCTTAAGTGAGTCCTCAAGCTAGAATTCTTACATGTCCATGCTCCATTTACTTGCCTTATCAAAAGTAGAGCATTCCAAAATACATTGAGGCATTTTACTGCTTGTGAGATGCACCATTGTAACCCTTTGGTCAGTGCTGGATACTCAGTTTCATTGTTAGAATGTGATTCTAACAAATAGCCAAGCGAAAATACCTTGACACCTTTGTCATCAAAGACCACTATGCCTACAGCTTCTTTGTTGGATGCTCGCTTGTAGGCCCCATCAAGTAGAGAGAGTGTACACTTTCTATCACCGTTGGCTTTGGAAGTGGTTGAGTTCCCACCCCTTTAGATTGCTTTACTTTCTTCTCAAAGTGTTGGTAGGTCATGAGTCCCCCCAAGCTTGCCCCTGTTGTGCTTTCCACCTGTACCGTGTAGTCAAATTCTTGCAGACGAACTACTCATTTAGTAATCCTAGAAGAAACATCCATGTGTTGTACCACATAGGGGAACATTTCATCCATGGTTACAATTACAAATTTCCTAGGCAACAAATATGATCAAAACTTTGTAGTTGCAAATCTAAGAACCATGACTAGGTGTTTCGCATGGGTGAAACCTTTCTTTACTGCTGTCATCATGCGACTGGCGAAGTAGACTGGCCTCATGAAATATGTTGTTGCGTCCTTCTGGAGTAGTACTGTCCCCAAGGAGTCATCACCCACACTTGAGGTGACATAGAACGTTTCGTTCCACTTAGGTGGTGAGATAGTTGGTAGGGTGGCTAAGACCTCCTTTACCTTGTTGTAGTGCGCTCTCCTCGTCCTATGTGAAAGTCGATTGTTGTGTGAGCTGTTGCAGTGGTAGAACAAGTTGTGATAGTAGCTGTATGAATCTACTCAAGTACTTCACCTTTTGTAGAAAAGAGACTAGTTGACGTGTGGTTGTTGGTGAAGGTAGTGCGATGAGTGCGGACACCTTACTTGGATCGGCATTGATACCTTTAGCTGAAATTTAATGGCCTAATAGAATGACTCTACTTTCCCCTATGTGGAACTTGTCTACATTTAACTGTCCTCCTAGGCTTTGTAGCCTTGCTAGACCCTCAGTCACTTTTCCTAAGTGTGAGATGTCAGGGCTATATATACAAAAATCATCAATGAACACTCTTAAGGATGTTCCAAAGAATGGTTGAAAAACATATGTGACATGTCTGTGGAATGTGGCAGGTGCATTTGTGAGACCAAATGCCATAACTCTATAAGCAAAACGATCCCATGGTGTAATGAAAGTGGTTTTTAGTTGATCTTCAAAGGCTATGAGTATTTGAAAAAAGCCAAAATACCCGTCACACATTGTGTAGCATTCAAAACCAGCTACTTCATTCAGAATTTCATCCAAGAAAGGGAGAGGGAAATGGTCCCTCTTTGTGGCTGCATTTAGTGGTTTGTAGTCGACACAGACCCTCCACTTACCATTCTTCTTAGGTGTCACCACTACGGGTGACACCCACTCTGAGTTTTCCACATGATAAATGAATCCTGCTTCCAGTAGCTTCCTTACCTCGGCAAGGAGTTCCTTTTCTTGTATGATCCTCAACCGTCGTAGTTTCTGCACAACTGGCTTTGCCCCTTCCTTCAACTTGATGTGATGCTCCACCGCTGTAATACCTATGATTCTTTCATAGTTGTCAACGAAAAGGTTAGGGAATCCCATCAATATTTGCAAAAATTTATCTGTCTCTTCACTTGTCAATTCCATAGACAACATAATTTTCAACCTATCCTCTCCTAGGCCAGGAGATTTATTTTCCTCTCTGTTGCTTTGACCTTCTGGTGACGGGTCGCCAATCGTGCTTGCCCTTTGTAGATCTTTCATGATAATGCCCATCTCATCGATGGAACTATTGCTCTCATTGGTGGAAGTGGTCTCTTCCTCAGAAATGGAAGACTCACTAGTGGTTTCATCTACTGATGTCTCTAGGTCCATTTGTTTCTGTTTGCCAGTCCTCGTGTCGTAGTAGATTGTTTCCCCCTTCTTACCAGTCATGTGTAGAAGACCAGTGCCTCAATCTTGCTTTTCCTTCATGGAAATCAACCATGGCCTTCCCAAAATTAAAGGATAGCCCTTCCTCTTAGTTGGCATCACAAAAATATCTACTTCTACTTCTACTTTCGTGTTGAAGGCTTTTAGCTTTACGGCACTTACCACACCCGCACATTTTACTTTTGTGTCGTTTGCCATCTTTGCCTTGCATGGAGAAGGCCGGTCAACCTTAAGTCCTAGCCAAAGCATCATAGCTTCACTCATTACACAGATTTGTGCACCACCATCAATGTAGGTGTTTTCAACCCTCTTACCCTTTATGTTGGCGTCGAAGACTGGAAGGATGTCTATGGAGACGGGTGTCTAACCTCACTCCTATCTTATTGCAGATGTAGCGAGAACCACAAATAAATTATCAATCCATGGGATGAAGCTGACTCGAATAGTGCATAGAGGCTATCAATCTCTTGGAAAACAACAAACAACTCGCATCTAACTCAAGCTACACTCAAGTGATTGAAATCACCAAAAGCCAATCACTCATCGACAAACAAATCACATTCGTTACATGATCAAATGACATCCAAACGTAATGAAACTTCTAGGACATGTTTATAAGACCTAAGCACACATGGTTATGGTCTCAAATCCCACTTTAGGTCAAGTGAAAAAATCGCAATTATTAACAGTAGTGGATTTTTTACCTAGTCATTTTCGACCCAGAATGTATCTAAATGCTTAGCAATGATGCCACAATACTTAGTTTTTGATTTAGAAGCTTAAATTCCTACTTATGATGAAATTAGGTCGCGGGTCGATGACACCAAAAGCTATGAAATACTGTGAAGTGCTTACGTCAATGCATAGAGCTCTTACCTGCGGTTGCAACGCAACAGACGTGACTGCAATGTGACAACCGAGGAGGGAGAAGGAAGCGCAAGAAGGAGAGAGGTGAGTGCTGTTAGCTCACCTGTGTATTTCATTATCCAAAACTTAATAATAACTTACAAAAATTGGCATTTATACCTTAGCCAAGGTTTTTGGTGGTCAAAACTAATAATCTGGGAGCTCTAACTAAAGACAGGTTGATACAATCTGGAAGCTTGTAGCCCCGGCTCATCGATTACAAAGTTTATCCAGAAAATAGGAGTTACAATATTCCCGATTCATCAAAATAATAATTGTTTTTACAACAAGAGCTCCAAAAAATGGTATCCGGGTTAGCTTGTTGCTAACATTCTCCCCCTCCTCGTCGGTGTCGTCCCTTGACACAGCTTAATTTATGGGCTGAAATAATTGTCGGGTTGAAGGTTGGCAAGGCGGTATTTAAGTGCATGGAGTGCCTTCTCATATCTGATCTTTCTTTCTTTGTCTGGAACCTGCAAAAATTACATAGTGACTTTGTTCTTTAGCTCGATGATTGAGTAGCCTATGAATTTGGAAGTTAGGTTGATGATCATTGGCCCAAAAATCTTCGTTGGCCAAGTGAAAAACCCTGTGTAGAATGCTTCCTCAAAAGCCAACATATTATGAGATAGCAAGAACATGTAGCGGGCATAGAAGCCATAGAGGACTTCTTCGGAAGGTTGGTCACTTAGGTCAAAGCATAGACCCTTATTGGCCTCAAGGAAGGACATCCACGATGTTCCTGGTTACTCTGGCTCGTGAAAAACATCAATGCATGTGAACAACATCCATCAAAATTTGTAGAGCATAGCACATGAAAGATCAGAGAGACTTTTGAAGAATGCCATGGCGTGTGTTAGGTTTTTCACCATGTATTGCTCTGCCGGTGTTCCCTTCTCTGGAGCTAGCAATCTTGAATAATTCAGCCACGTAGGCCGCTTTTTTGTCATTGTCTCATGTGCTTTCCACGTCCTTACTCTTGGTACAGGACATAAATTTGGGTCTTTTTGAAGTGCCGTATGTGCTCTTGTGAACAAAATCAAGTATTTAGGATTCTTGTTCAGCCAGCTCTTTCTCCACTTGGGGTGGACTTCATCTTCGCCTTTTGTTTGCATGTCTTTATATAGTCATTCCTTAACCTGTAGCAGCTCTACCTTGATCAAGATATATGGCAGTGATTGTTGATGCCATTGTGCATTGATTTGGTTGGGAGTGAGTTGAGTAACATTGACAGAATGAAGAACTCTCAACTCCCAATCCATTGCTGCTTTCCATTGTTCATCCGTCTCTTGGGAAACCTTCTCCTTAAGTGCATCTTCTTCAACTTTTGACAGCTGGACCATTGGCACTTGATCATCATTTGTGATTGGTACCTGAAATTCATCTTCTCCGCCTAGCCCTTCTGCCGGCTGTGTTTCCATCTCAGCAAAGAGACTAAGGGAATATCAATGTGGGGTTGTTTTGAAGTACCTGCTTTCTCTTGCGTCTCTTGCTGTTGATAGCCATTTTTTGGCTCTCCGTAATTTCCATAGTGAGTTACCTCACCCTATCAAATCACTCAAACACTGTGGTTACCCTCACCTTTTCACTGTATATAGGTGTGTGTGAGTTAGGGGACTTTTCCCATATCTTTTTAATAAACCCTCAATTAGCTAGTCATTGGGCTAGTTGAGCCAAAAAAATAATAAAATAAAAAAATATAAGTATATTATGACCCATTTGCGTGTAAATATTTCATTGTATATAGGGCCTAAATAAAAAGATTTTTCATAATTATTTGGTATTTATTTAAATATTTCTACCGAGGGTGTGTTATTTATGCTATGTACATTGACTCACCATTACCATATTTTTTCTTACCATTTTGCATACTCTTTATTCCATATAAAAATAATCTCATGCAAGCTTCTTTTAGTTTTTGTGTAACTCCATCCCAACAAAAATCCAAAAAAACTAGTTCTATTTATGTGTATATTTTTTCACTATTGTGATTTTTTCCTTTCTACATTTATTCTCTATTGCTCTCATAAATTAGATCGCCACAAATATTCATCTTTTTATGATAGACTTATAATGAGAGAGATTTATTTTGACCCCTTTATATTTTTTCCACCTATGTTATTTATATTTGACATGTACATATTCTTTTTAGACCCCTCAATATTTGATTTTTTTAGTTGTACTATTCACTTATATCATGATCTCAACAATATCTTCAATTATAGACCTACCAAATAAGGTCAAGGGTATGTGGCATGCATGCATGCACTATGGAGGGCTAACTCTTGGAGGCATTCAAAAGAATCATCCAAAGAAGGACCCCACAAGGACTTTGTGCAGTGGAAAAAGACAGTCGGTTTTGCTGAATTTTTAAAGGTCACTTGCTCTCCGAATTTGAAAAGGTGATACAAACAAAAGTTGTAGCTCGTGGACTGAACTTTTACCTCAAATTTTTTCATATTTTTTTGAGCTACGAGATGTGAGCTATGATTTTATTGGTGGACCCCAGTTTGCCCATGCTATGCAGCCACACTCCCTCTTCCACTTTATCATTTTTGTCTTTCACACACACTTCTCCACTCATCATCCCCACCTCTCTCACCACTCTTCTCTGCACCTTACTCACCTTCTTCTCAACCTTGAAGAATAAGAGAAACCATGGTGAACTCATGTTTCCTACACACACTTCCATTCCAAAATTGACCACCTAGTCTCATTTTTCCTTATCCATATTACCCATATCTATAAAAAAAACCACAAAATTCAGCCTCTTCTCTTGAAAGACAGCATCATGGTGATTGATTACTCATGTTCACTTACCTTGGCTCCCAAGGAAGGTCAAGAGTGGAAAAACGTACCGTCAAAGCTAGTGGACCATCAACAAGCGTCAAAATTGATCCTACTCAAGACACTTGGAGCATCAACATTGTAAGAAATCCATATTTTCTTACTTATTAAGAGTTTTTTCTTCCTTATTTGTATCCTAATTGGATACTCCCATTGTAAATATCCAATTCCATTTGTAAATCAATAAAAATACTAACTTTATTAATTTACTAACACTAACCTACTATGAAAAGTCCTATCACCTCCACTTCTCTCCTCTCTCTCTTCTTCATCTATCCCCACCAACTTCTTGATAATTCCAATGCAAAAGAAATTAGATAAGTGCTGAAAATCTAACCCAACCATGGTCAGAGGAGTAACCCTAGCCCTCAAAATTGCTATAAAAGGAGGGTGTAGCTAGCACAAAAGGGGGAGCCATAAGCAAGAGCACTATGCTATAGCTTGAGAAGCCAAGCTCAACCTCTTGAGAAGGAGCTCTTGAGTGGAAGCTCATTGGCTTATGTATATGCATGTGTTGTATTAGGAGTGATTAGCAAGGGAGCTCTATGCCATTGTAAGAGAGAGAGTGATCATTCAATTGAGAGTAGGAAATCTATCATTTCTCCTACTAGTGTAAGCCCAATATTTTCTGAATCAAGGAGGGTGGATTTGGACTAAGCGTGGATACTCTGTCTCTCTTCCAACGTGAAGTAATGGACAACAATGATGTGTAAGTGTCTTGGTGTTTTTTTAAAGTTCTTGATAGCTTGTCTCTGGGCGCTGTCATCAATCTAGCTATAAATCCCACATACTGTAAGAGGGCGACAGGGTGGAGAGGACTCCCCTGGCCTTAAGACAGTGATTGGGGTGGCTTTTCTTGTGATGTGTTGTGGTGTAATTTACTCAAGCTATGTTGAACAAATACTAATCTCACTTTGATTTGTCATGACAGATTTGTAAGAAGGTATTAATACAACAAGCACCCCCTCCCCTTTCTCTCTCTTTCTTACATATATAATTGTGTTTGCTTGATCATTGCCGATACATTTCAAAGCAACCCGAGCACTATCTCTCTCTCTCTCTCTCTCTCTCTCTCTCTCTCTCTCTCTCTCTCTCTCTCTCTCTCTCTCTCTCTCTCTCTCTCTACGCGTCCTAGTTCGCATCCAAAACTAGGTGGTGTCCCAAATTTGTGTAGGGTTAGGTTTGTGTGTGTGTTTGTTTTTTTTTCCAACCCCAACCCAATTGAGCAGCACGGGAGCTTAGAAGAGTGCTTAGAGGCCACTCTTCTTGTTGCCCGTCCCGGACCGCCTCAAATTGGTGCCCCCACTGAGGACGGCTTGTGTACGTTTTGTGTAGGCTCAACCTTTAGGATAATCAAGTAGCTTGCATGAATCACAAAAATTTGTATGATCCTTTTATTACCATTGCAAGACAAAAGGTGCACATAATTGTTAGTACTAAGTTACAATTTCAATGAGTAATTCGTAGAATTTTGGGCCCTCGTAAGTTGGCTGAAATAAACGCTTCAGTGAATCCTTTTATTTTGCCTCTCATTAGGTACGACCTTAGTCTGGACGTCTATATTTTTGTTTTATTTTAAGAATTAAGGCATGCATAGACCATGGATAATGGCCCATGAATAGAGGTTTTCCCCTTCCATTTCACTCCACACATTAGAGTAAACATTGCAATTAGTAGAAAAATCCATTTTCAACAGCGTATGGTGTTCATGTTTGGTGCCCAAAGAGTAGGAGAAATTCTCGTGTCACCAAACCCTGTCATCCTACCTCTTATTGATTATCATAGGTCATTTGATGTGAATATTTTTATTTTGTTGTAGAATAGATTGCAATTTAGAAAATATTATTGAAAAAAACAAAACGTGTGTCACTTTGGAATCAATTCAATGGAGAGCCAACACCAGATGTCTGGATATCCTCTTTTCTTTGGAGAGCCTGGAGAGGATGCAAAATTATTTTTGGCGAATTTCAAGATGTCTTGCCGTATCAAGAGGATAGTAACTGATCAAGAACGTATAGAAATGTTTGAGGTGGTCCTTAGGAAAGATGCTAGCACTTGGTTTGACTCTTTGCCTGAGGAAGTTAAGGGGAATTACACAGAAGTTTTGAATCGTTTCAAGAAATACTTCTTTGATCCCCAAAACACTCAAAAACTATGGCAAGACATTGTTTCTCATAAGCAAAAAGACTTAGATGACTACTACTTGTACAAGCAAGAGTTTCTACGTCTTTGGACTCTATGGATACGAAATGTTGCTAACCCTGCTGATGGTGCAGAATTTCTAAAGAAGGAGAGATTCATAGCTGGACTCTTTCCTGATCTTAAGGTAAAGGTGGAGGCGGATGCACCTGCCACCTATGATGCAGTTGAAATTAGAGCTTCCAAGAAGTATATGAAACTCAAGTGCCTAAGGGGAGAGGTTCCAATAGAAGGTCTCAGACCCAAAGGTAAGTCACAAGCATCGACATCTAGGGAGATTCCTGAGGTAACAACTGAAGTAATCGAGAAGTTGAATGAATCTTTAAGTAGCCTGTCAATTCACCTTGCACAAGCTGTAGGTCCAAAGGGACAAGCAAAGAAGTCTGAAGAGCGAGATCCATGACCTAGGAGAGTCTTGCAATGTTGGAATTGCGGAGAGTCTGGACATGGGATGTATAATTTTCCTTGGCCCCGTGGGGAGCTAGGGAGACCTAACTTGAATTACCCAGTGATGAATGCAGGTGAAGGAACTGGTCAACAACCAAGGCTTCTACAAAGACCAAATGGACCAAGACCACCTCCACAAGGGGTGGAAGGAGTTCCACCTTTGCCAGATCCAAATGTGCATGTGGTAGAGGTGACAAACTCAAATGCGGTTGACATGGAAGCAAATGGCATTAAGCGTGGCCGAGGAAAAGGTAAAGAGAAAGAAGGTGTCACGTCACAGAGTGACCATGGACGAGGCAAGAAGGCAAAGGAGACCAAGGAAGCTAAGAGGACTCGACGTCGTATCAATCTCCAAGACTTCCCTCTTGGACATGGTATGGCTCCATACAACCTGTTGGAAGACATGCGAGGTAAGGGTCATGATATCTCATGGCCTCAGTTTCTTGCATTATGCCCACAAGTTAGGAGGGATTTAACAAAGGCAGTTAGCACTAGGAGAAAGGTAAAAGAGAATGTTCCTGTTGTAAAAATTGCACATGCTCAAATGAACGAGGATATTACACCTGTGCTAGATTGTTACATCAAAGGAAGATTGGTTAGGAAAGGTCTAGTGGATGGGGGTGCACAAATTTTCATCATGACAAAGGGGCTCATGCAAAGAGTAGGCATGCACATCCATGAGACACCTGAAATTAAAGTCAAGATGGCAAACAATAGCAAGGCTAGGTGCGTAGGCATTTGTAAAAATGTTTTTGTGGAGGCCTTTGGCATTAAGAAGGCAGTGGATTTCTATGTCATGTCTACCAAAGGAAATGGTTACCCATTTATCCTAGGGAGACCATGGCTAATGAAAATGCGAGCTTTGCAGGATTGGGAGAGTGGAAAGCTAATTTGCAGGAATGACAATCATAAGAAGGTTGTCTTTGACATGAAGGAGCAACGCCAAGAGGAGCTCCATGAAGAATCATCTCAAAGTGAGACGGAGGAAGGCTGGACCGATAGCACTTCAGAAGGAGAAAGTAGCGGCAGTATTACTAAAGAGGAGTCTTCCATCGAAGTCATGGGGGTAAGGTTTAAGCCAAACAACCAGGAGATCTCTTGCCCAGGTTTGGAAGAGGTAGGTTCCCAAGAGAGCCAAAAAGTGGAAGATGAAAGAATGCTAGAAGGTATGTTATCTACAACACTTACAAAGGATGAAAGAGAGGAGCTCAAAGGTGTGTTAAGGAAATTTCCTAGGCTTTTTGCTAAGGACTACACTGATGTGCGTGGAGTAGATGCTGTTCAACACAAAATTGAGTTGAAGCCAGAGGCCACACCTAAGGCTCAGAAGCTACGAAGGCTAGGAGTCATCAAGGAGCAGGCTTTACTCAAGGAGGTAAGAAAGCTTCTAGCAATAGGTTTCATTTATCCAGTGGAGAATTCAGAGTGGGTCTCTCCCGTTGTTGTCACTCCCAAGAAGAACGGCAAGTGGAGGGTGTGTGTGGATTACCGTCCACTCAATGAGGCAACAAAAAGAGATCACTTTCCCCTCCCATTTCAGGATGAGATACTAAATGAGGTAGCTGGTCATGAAAAGTACACTGTGTGTGATGGTTACTCGGGTTACTTTCAAATAGGTATCGCATTGGAAGATCAGTTGAAAAATGTTAAGTATGGAGCCTGATTTACCCTTGTAATTTTCTGTGGTAAAAGCGCACATTTGTAAGGCCCCCCATTATGAGGAGAAGGCATCGTGCGTGAAGGAAAATCACTCACCGGAAGCCAAAATTTTCACGGACAAGAATCAGGGGCAACTCCGTCCCCGAGACTTTTTTTCGCCGGAATATTCCTTCTCGCCAGAATATTATGGCTGGATGGCGGCCAAAAAGTGGTCGAAAAACAACCGGTCGGTTGGCCGGTGGCCGGTAGTCAATGGCCGATGGCCGGTGGTCGAAAGTCAATGGCCGGTGGCCGGTGGCCGAATTCAAAAGCGGACTTGTCTTCTCAAGGGCGGCCACACATGGGCGGATTGGAGGGTCCGATTTGGACTTATTCGCACAAGAGCGTCTACACATGGCTGTCTCTCATAATAGAGGGCAGCCCTTTTGGCCTATAAAAGGAGGCCATTTCTACACACATTTCATAGTGTGAAGTTGATGCAACAAGGTGAGTGTGAGGTGGTGAGAGTGAAGCAAGGCGGGAGCTCTATCAAGGGTTTAATCCCTTTGTAAACTACTTCTTCTTTTGAAGTGCTAAAGCCATTGAGTGGTTGCTTTCCCGTGGACGTAGCCCACATTGGGTGAACCACGTATATCGTGTGTACTCTCTCTCTCTCTCTCTCTCTCTCTACTCTATAATCTCTTGTGTGTGAAATCTATCTCTCTCCATTAAGTAATTTACTCAAAAATCTATTTAGCTACGTCTTATTTTCTAACAACTGGTATCAGAGCAAGGTTTGCTCGTAGCTAAATTATCTCAAGGAAAGGATTCCTTGAATTGAGTGGGAGTTATGGCGGAGGAAAGGAAGCTCAAGATTGAGAAGTTCAACGGCAAAAACTACCAACATTGGAAGATGCAGATTGAAGACTATCTCTACCAGAAGGACCTCTATTTGCCACTAGGCGGTCTTGCGAAGAAGCCTGCAACAATGGCAGATGAAGCATGGATTGTCCTTGATCGAAAAGCACTGGGAACAATCCGGTTAAGCTTGGCGTCAACGGTGGCCTTCAATGTTTCGGAGATGAAGACCACGGAGGACTTGATGAAGTCACTTGAAGACTTCTACGAGAAGCCATCGGCATCCAATAAGGTATTTCTTATGAAGCGCTTGTTCAATCTAAAGACGGCAGAGAATGGTTCAGTTGCAGAACACCTAAATGACTTTAGCACAAACAGAAGTCAACTTCGATTAGTGAAAATCAATTTCGATGACGAAGTGCGAGCTCTCCTTATAGTATCATCTCTACCTGATAGTTGGGATAGCCTTGTGATGACTGTAAGTAATTCTATCTCTGGCACAAATACTCTTAAGTTTGATGATGTTGTGGGTGTTCTCCTAAGCGAGGAAATACGAAGGAGAAGCACAGGAGAATCATCAAGTGATGCATTGTCAGTGGAAACAAGAGGAAGGCCTAAGGAGAGGTTCAAAAGCCAAAAGGGTCATGATCGCTCAAGACAGAGCAAGTCACGCACAAAGTCAGTTCTTGAATGTTGGAACTGCGGCAAGAAGGGCCACGTCAAGAAGGATTGCTGGTCCAAGAAGAAGAAGGAGACAGAGTCTCAAGACAACAAGCCAACATCGGAGGCCAATGTGGCACGTAAAGTAGAGCAAGATGCTCTAATTCTCTCATTAGACAATGTGTCTAATTCCTGGATAGTAGATTCCGGGGCTTCATTCCATGCGACACCACACAAGCAACATTTCCAAGACTACACCAAAGGTAATTTTGGGTATGTATACTTGGGAGATGATGAAGCTTGTGATATTGTCGGCAAAGGTACAATTTCTGTCAAAACTGCTAACGGAAATGAATGGAAGCTTAAAGATGTTAGGCATGTTCCTTCTCTTCGAAAAAATTTAATCTCTATAGGACAATTGGACGATGAAGGTCACAACATTGCATTCGGAAACAAACGGTGGAAGATCTCAAAGGGATCTTTGGTAGTTTCCAAGGGAGAAAAGGTTGGTACACTTTACTTGTGTATTGTTAGCACGCAACCTTCAGCTTGTGCGGCGACTACAGAAGTTGACAGTGGGGTGTGGCACTACCGACTTGGGCATATGAGTGCCAAAGGAATGCAAATGTTTCAAACAAAGAAGCTTCTACCAGGTTTGAAAGAAGTGGACTTAGAGTTCTGTGAAGATTGTGTTTATGGTAAACAAAAGAGGGTAAAATTTCAAAAATCAGGAAATGAAAGAAAAAATAAAAAACTTGAGTTGGTTCATTCTGATGTTTGGGGTCCTGCAAGTACACCATCACTTGGTGGCTCATTGTACTATGTAACATTCATAGACGATGCGACTAGAAAAACATGGGTTTATGTCATGAAGAATAAATCCGATGTATTTTCCATATTTCAAAGGTGGAAAGCCTTTGTGGAGAATGAAACATGTACCAAGGTTAAATGCCTCAGATCCGACAATGGAGGCAAATATTGCAGCCAAGCTTTTGAAAGCTTTTGTGCTAGCAATGGCATTCGGAGGCAAAGGACAACCCAAGGACACCTCAACAAAATGGGATTTCGGAAAGGATGAACAGGACAATCATGGAACGAGCACGAAGCATGCGGCTACATGCAGGCCTACCGCTTGAGCTTTGGGCGGAAGATGTAAGTACGTCTGTGTACTTAATCAATTGGTCACCCTCAAAGGCATTGGATGGGGGAGCTCCAGAAGAGGCATGGACAGGTAAATCGGTGAATTATGCATTTCTCAAAGTGTTTGGGTGTGAGGCTTTCATGCACATAGATAGAAGCCTAAGATCAAAGCTAGATGCAAAGTCCAAAAAGTGTTTCTTCATTGGCTATGGAGAAGGAGACTTTGGGTATCGCCTATGGAATCCTGAAGATGGTAAAATCTTAAGGAGCAGGGATGTAATTTTTAACGAACAAAATATGTACAAAGATTACTTGGAAAGAAAACAAACAAAAGAAACACGTGATGAGTACATGGAGCTTGAGGACGGTGAAGACTCAAGGACTGGAAATGGTGACAATGTGCAAAAACGTCAACCAAATGAGGAGCCTCAACCTATTCCCCGAAGATCTACAAGAGCAAGTAGACCTCCAGAAAGGTTTGTTCCTTCCTTCAACCATCTCTTGATCTCAGATTCTGGAGAGCCAGAATCATACGAAGAAGCTATGCAACATGAATCCAAAGAAGAATGGACGAAGAGCATGCAAGTGGAGATGGACTCACTACATCACAACCAAACATGGGAGTTGGTTGAGTTTCCTAAAGGTAAGCGGGCACTTCAAAACAAATGGGTGTACAAGCTGAAGGAAGAAGAATGTGGGAAGAAAAGGTACAAGTCTAAGCTTGTGGTAAAAGGGTTTTCTCAAAAGAAAGTTATTGACTTCAATGAAATATTTTCTCCTGTTGTAAAAATGAACTCAATTAGGCTTGTCTTAAGCCTTGTGGCTGCTCATGATTTAAATCTCGAGCAAATGGACGTAAATACAGCATTCCCTCATGGTGACTTAGAGGAGGAAATCTACATGCTTCAACCAAATGGGCATGAAGTAAAAGGTAAGGAGAAAATGGTTTGCAGATTAAAGAAGAGCTTGTATGGTTTAAAGCAAGCATCAAGACAATGGTACTTGAAGTTTGATTGATGGATGTTGGATCATGGATTCACAAGATGCAACTCGGATCACTGCGTCTACACGAAGAATTTGGGAGATGGGAAATTCATCATCCTAATGTTGTATGTTGATGACATGTTGATTGCAAGTGCTAACATGTAGGACATCAAAGACCTAAAAGAGGAGCTGTCCAAATCTTTTTCAATGAAATATTTAGGTGCTGCAAAGAGGATACTTGGTATGAAAATATCAAGGGACAGGACGAAGAAGACAATAAAGCTATCTCAAGAAGATTACATCAAGAAGGTACTAGAAAGGTTTGCAATGCAAAATGCAAAACCAGTTTCTACACCTTTGGCTAGTCATTTTAAACTAACGAAGGATATGTGTCCAAAGACACAAGAGGAGATAGCCTATATGTCTAAAGTTCCATATGCTGCAGCGGTAGGTTCTCTAATGTATGCTATGGTCTGGACAAGGCCAGCCATTGCACATGCAGTGGGAGTTGTGAGTAGGTTCATGGAAAACCCAGGTAAAGAGCATTGGCAAGCTGTGAAGTGGATACTTAGGTATCTAAAAGGGACAACAACAAATGCTTTGTATTTGGGAGGAACTGATATTTTTCTAGAAGGGTATGCTGATGCAGATATGGCAGGCGACAAAGATACTCGAAGGAGCACTACTGGCTATGTGTTCACGGTTGGAGGCACATCAGTAAGCTGGGCTTCAAAGCTGCAGAAAGTGGTTTCACTTTCTACCACGGAAGCAGAGTATGTAGCAATGACGGAGGCAAGCAAAGAAATTCTGTGGCTTCACAGATTCTTAGAAGAGCTTGGATTCAAACAAGACAATTGTGTCTTGTACAGTGATAGCCAAAGCGCTATCCATCTTGCGAAGAACTCATCCTTTCATCCAAGGACAAAGCACATTGAGGTGAGATATCACTTCATACGCACTCTTTTGGAAGAGGGACAGCTAAAGCTAGGAAAGGTGCATACAAGTGAAAATCCTGCAGAGATGTTTACAAAGGTGGTCAACAAGGAGAAGTTGAGCTTTTGCTCATCTTCAATCGGCATTCAAGGATAAGAAGCCAGAATGGAAAGCAGTCACAGGTTTGGTTTGGAGATCAGTCTCCAAGTGGGATATTGTTAAGTATGGAGCCTGATTTACCCTTGTAATTTTCTATGGTAAAAGCGCACATTTGTAAGGCCCCCATTATGAGGAGAAGCCATCGTGCGTGAAAGAAAATCACTCACCGGAAGCCAAAATTTTCACGGACAAGAATCAGGGGCAACTCCGTCCCCAAGACTTTTTTTTGGCCGGAATATTCCTTTTCGCCAGAATATTATGGCCGGACGGCAGCCGGAAAGTGGTCGGAAAACAACCGGTCGGTTGGCCGGTGGCCGGTAGTCAATGGCCGATGGCCGGTGGTCGAAAGTCAATGGCCGGTGGCCGGTGGCCGAATTCAAAAGCGGACTTGTCTTCTCAAGGGCGGCCACACATGGGCGGATTGGAGGGTCCGATTTGGACTTATTCGCACAAGAGCGTCTACACATGGCTGTCTCTCATAAGAGAGGGCAGCCCTTTTGGCCTATAAAAGGAGGCCATTTCTACACACATTTCATAGTGTGAAGTTGATGCAACAAGGTGAGTGTGAGGTGGTGAGAGTGAAGCAAGGCGGGAGCTCTATCAAGGGTTTAATCCCTTTGTAAACTACTTCTTCTTTTGAAGTGCTAAAGCCATTGAGTGGCTGCTTTCCCGTGGACGTAGCCCACATTGGGTGAACCACGTATATCGTGTGTACTCTCTCTCTCTCTCTCTCTACTCTATAATCTCTTGTGTGTGAAATCTATCTCTCTCCATTAAGTAATTTACTCAAAAATCTATTTAGCTACGTCTTATTTTCTAACAAAAACAACCTTCATCACTACTTGGGGTTGTTATGCTTTTAGAGTCATGCCATTTGGACTGACAAATGATCCTGCAACTTTCCAACGCTTCATGAACATGGTGTTTCAAGCATTCTTTGGAAAGTCAATCAGGGTGTTCATTGATGATTTCTGCATTTATAGCTCAAAATCATTGCATCTACAAAGGGTAGAAGAAGGTTTAGAGAAGCTCTACGACATGGGAGGTCAACTCAACCCCGACAAGTGTCACGTAGGTGAGGATGAAGTGATCTTGCGTGGTCACAAGGTTTCCTATAAAGGCATTGAGGTGGATCCTTCAAAGGCAAAGGCTCTTATTGAGCTCCCATCACCCAAGAATCTCAAAGAGGTCATCTCATTCATTCAAAAGGTGAAGTATATGTCATGCTTTATTCACTTAGCTTCGGAGTTGCTTCATCCTTTGCAAAAGTTGACACAACAAGTAGAATTTGCATGGTCTGATGAGCTTGACTAGTACTTTTGTAACATTGCTTCGGTCGTTTCCTATTGGGTGGTGGTAGGCGGTGTGGCCTTTGTTTCTTGTGCCTTTGGGTGGTCAAAACTTGTTGCATCTTTTGGTTTAGGACTTGCTACTCATTTTGGTTCTGGCTCTTTTGCTTTGCCTTGCTCGGAAGTAGTTGTTGCCTGTTGTTCATATCCTGTTGCCTCTTGTGGTTCTGGCTCCTTTTCCTTGGTTTGCTCACCCTTTGTGGGTCTATTTGTCAGTGTTGGTGGAGGGCTTGGCATGGGGTGGTTGTGTTGTTCCGTAGCAGGTGATGATGGTCTGAGAGACATATCACTTTGTTTGTGCTGGGTCTCTCCTTGTGCCGTTGCCTCTTCTGCTTGTCTCTGCCACTCCACCACATCTTTCCTTGCTTTTTTTTCTGCTTCTTGAGCTTATTTTTGCTTCAAGGCTTCTGCCTCCTGGTACATGCATTCAAGAGAATCCTTGGGATCTTCTGGTTCTTTCTTGGCAGGATTCTTGGTCCGGGGGCCTTTCATATCACTTGGAACCCATCGTGCGGGGTCCTCTCCTGCAGCTTTGTGGCTTCTTTCATAGGTCTCTTTTTTTGTTCAAACCTTGGTTTCTTTTGTTGAGGTTCTTCCTGATGTGCAGCCACTGTCTTCTTCTTCATCTCCTCTCTTCTGGATCTCTTCTCTTCACTGTCTAAGATTTCACTGCTATGTGCTTCATGAGAGCTTTCTTCAGACTCCTCATCAGATTTGTAAACTCTTTTTGTCGACTTTGTGGTTCTTGGAGATGGTTGTGCTGACATTATCCATGTGTTTTGATCTGGGGCAGGTGGCAAAATGTCTGCCATGCCGATAGCATGCTATGCTCTTCTTGTGAGTACCTTAGATGCTCCTAGTTGCCCTCTTTCTTGGTACCTTTTAGTGTGGATAGCACATACTGTGCGTGATCGATGGGTTGCCTGGTTGTCGACTTTAACACGTGTAAATGTAGTCGCAACAACATGATTGGGTGTTGTGTACCTTGGTGGTCTCTTTGCAAGAAAGTGGAAGTGTTGGTGATATAGCATGTTGGTTCTTCCACTTGCTTTTGGATGAGATTAGCAAATGTTGCCATAGCAGTCTCTTTGGTGAAAGTGCCTGCTGTTTTTCTTTCTCTAGCCCTCATGGTCATCCTTTATGTTGGCAATTTGAGAGCTTTGGCCACTATTTCTTTTGTAATTATCACTTCTACCTTGTGCCCTTGCTGAGAAATTGGTTTGAAAGGACTTCTTTGCGTTTTTTTGGCAATTTTCCAAGATATCATTGATCAATTTGGCTCATACTTGAAATGTAGCAATAAGTGTGTACAAGTGATAGGTGAAGTGTTGATACCATTTTCAAGCCAAAATATTACAAAAGTAAATAATCGTGATTATTTATAGTAGTCAACTTTTTCTTGCAAAACTTGAAAATTTTGACCTAAACATATCCTATACACCTAAAATAAGTCCTAAATTGAATTTGGTAAAGTTTTGTGATGTCGGTGCTTTGTCGACTCTGAAATCATCGGTTTTTGTGCTACATAGCCTGTGGAATTGGTTAGTCACTTTTGAGGCTATGGAATTGTCCGCTACATAGTACTGAAGCAACTCATCCAATTTTGGCCCATTTGGAGTCAGTTTGACTTCATATGTCAAATTTGACACTTTATAGCCTTCGAGCTCTTTTCTGCTTTTCGAGGGCTTGGTTTGATTGATTTTATGAAACCAACCATATACATTGTGTATAGACCCAATTTATAAGCTGTCTGTGGAGTCAGAATCCAATTTTGGCATGTGCCAAAGACCTAGCTTTTCTAGTTGGGACCCCCCTCGATCCTTACTGCATGGTCAACTGATGATATAGAAGTGTTCTATCATGTAGGGGCATGCTACAATTCAAGTCTTGTCTGATTTGGTTGAGCTGACAGGCATCTATGGTCAAGTTTTTTGGGCGTACGTCTTCTTGCATTGCTCGAATTCTAGGGTTTTTTCCTGGGGTGTAGACTAGCTACCGGCCGTACAGAATGGATCATTGATGAGTATAGAACTTACCCCTCATGTCTCGTGTGAGACGGTGCTGTAAACAAGCGACTGTGGACTCCAGAAAATGTGCATGAAGAAGGCCGAAAAGCTCTCTCTCCAAAGGCGACAAGTGGAAATGAGGTGATTTTAGCCTACCTTGGGTATCTATACTCGGACTTCCCAAACCGTTTTTCCCCAAAATCCCTTGTTAGTCCTACTAGGCCATGAAATCTATGTTAAAGTCAAAAATTTCCCCAATCGGATTCCTGTATCTCATTTTGCAAGAATTTTGCAAAAGTAGATCTGGCCGCCTAATTTAGGTTTCTCGCTTCCATCTGCCGATTTGATTGAAATTTTTTGTGTCTGTCCGCTTTGTCCTTTTGATCATCACCGTGTTTTCAGTTTTTCCATCTGAACTCATTTGCTATTTATTAGTAATTTTGACCCGTTTATTGAAAAAATCAAAGAAAATAACAAAATATGTTAAAAAAGCAAAGTAAAAATCTAATAATTAAGAAAATCCATTGAAAAACATAGCTTTATTTTTTTTTGTTGGATTTCTCTATTTTTAAGTCCCATTATAAAAAAAATGATGAAAAATAACAAAAAAGGCTAATTTTTAATGATTTTCTCATAGTATATACACTATTTACACTCATTGGGAATATGTTATCAGCTAAACTTTCCCTGTTGATGATTTATAAGGACATTATTAGGTAATTTTGTGAAAAATCACATGTTAACATCAAACTTTTTCCTCTCTCTTCAAACACTACCCTTAATTACTTAGTTCCCTTCCACCCCTCCTAGATGGCGTACTTAGGGACGACTGTGTGCATGGGTTGAACAATCGTGTCTATGCATAGCCTTGGTTGGCTCTACCATGCTTTGAAGATCAATGCAGTTCAAACCATTATGCTGTGCAAGAATTGGGTCTTGAGTAATTAACTCAAGGATTTCTGATGTCAAGGTTTTCTGATGCTTTCGTCCAAAAAGCAAATCTTGTAGCTTGTGTGCCCTTTGCTTGATTGTATAGTCAGGATGCTTTGGCAAGCTGATTTCCTGAGCTGTTGGTACCACTAGTGACTGTTGTCGAGATTTTATCCGCCATTGATGTCTTGCTTTGTCATAATGGTGTGATTGAGTCTTCTAAGACTTAACCCTCCATTGCTTGATCGATTTTATAGGTTGTGGAGAAGATAAGTGCTCCTTTTTCTTCCAAATGCATTTCATGTTAGGTTGCTTGCTCGGAGATGCTCCTGTCTGTGTTTTGAACCTTGGAACCATCTCCGATACAGTAGATGATGTTTTAGGCACCCATATTTGAATCAACTAGTCCTTAAGCTGTGCTTTTGGTACCCAAATTTGCTTGACTCCTTGCATGCTACTTGTAGCATTTGCTTGTCAACAGGATGGAGAAGATTGACTGCATTGTGGTTTGCCTACTAGTAACCTCCTTTCCATTCCTCTTTGCTTGGTGCAATTGGAACGATGAGTTGTCCACCTTTAGGTGATAGCTTGAGTTGATTGGTATTCCAATTTGGTACTGCCTTGTAAGTCCACATCCATGGGATTCCAAGAATCATTGTCTCATTCATGTGTTCATCTGATAAGCATACAAATTGATGAGGACATGAACATCCATGCACTATCACATTTAAGTTGACTACTCCCAATGTTGGTATTGGGTTCTTGTTGCATCCTTTAATAGTTGCTATGCTTGCTCTTAAAGACTGACTTGTTGCTTTCTTGTACGTGGAATAATTGACTGCATTTACTCAAGCTCTTGTATCGACCAATACATTTGTGCTACGATTGTCTAGCTGTACTTTGATGCGAACATCCATGCACTATCACATTTAAGTTGACTACTCCCAATGTTGGTGTTGGGTTCTTGTTGCATCCTTTAATTGTTGCTATGCTTGCTCTTAAAGACTGACTTGTTGCTTTCTTGTACGTGGAATAATGACTGCATTTACTTGAGCTCTTGTATCGACCAATGTATTTGTGCTATGATGTCTGGCTGTACTTTGATGCGAAGGTCCATTCCGTCTAACCATTCATCATCTGTTGACACTGCATCGTTCTGAAATTCCCATTGTCGGTCATCTAGTTCTAGAGTGTTGATGGGAATATGTATTTGTTTCATGAGAGCATCTTTACTTTTGAGTACTCGAAGCCGAGCTTCCTATTGGGATTCATCAATAACCTGATGTTGTTTTATCTTTCGTTGCTTAGCTGCGTGCATCCTTTCTAGCAATTCATTGGTTAGTGGAAAATTGTACTTCTTTAAACGACATCCACTAATCCAATTAGCCATTGGTTCACCATCTAGGGTGGAAAACTTAACAACATTACTTGGAGATACATCTTCAATGACAAACGGTCCGTTTCCCTTTTTCTTAAACTTGGGAATGTGTTGCTTAAGGGAATAGACTAAAACCAAGTCCCCTTTTTTGAAGATTTTTGTAATTAGATGGGAATTAAAAAACCGTTTATGTTTTTGCTTTTGTGCATAGATGTGAGCTACAGTAGTTAGCCTTTGCTCATCTAGCTTTTATAAATCTTCAAGTCTCTCTGACAATTCATGTCTAGTCCACTCAAGATCCTTAGCTACCCTTAGTGTCGGCAATAGAAATTCTATTGGTAGTATGGCATCAAGACCATAAACAAGGTTAAAGGGTGTAGCATTTAAAGCTATTTTGAATGAAACTCGATAAGCCCATAGCGCTACATAGAGATTCATTTCACAATCTGTCCTTCCTGAACTAACAACTTTAGTGAATATTGAGCTAAGAATTTTATGCGTATGCTCAGCTTGTCTGCTTTCTTGTGGGTGATAGGGAGCTGATTTGTTATGGATGACCATAAATTCATTAAGTAGATACTCGATTACCTCATTGAGGAAATGAGTTTCCTATCACTGACTATTTCTATTGTAGTCCATATCTTGTGAGCACATACTCATATACGAATGTGGCAGTGGTTCTGGCATCATTATTTTGAGTTGCTTTAGCCTCGGCCCACTTGGTCAAATAGTATGTAGCTACAATGATATATTGAGCTTGGGTTCTATAAGCAGGTGGTTGTATTGGACCAACAAAGTTTATACCCCATTTTGCGAAAGCTCTAGCTCCCATCATTGGTCTCAAGGGCATGCTATCTACACGGGTTGGCATTTTTGCTTGTTGACAAGCATCACACCTCCGAACATATTCCTTGGCATCTATAAAAAGCGTTGGCCACCATAGGCCTGCCATTAAGATTGCTCTTGGAGTGGTCTCACTTGACCTCCAGCTAATCCAGCATGTGCTTGTTCTCTAATGAAAATATATTTTTCTTCATTTGCACAAAGACGCAAATGTTGATCCTTACCTCTCCGATACAACTGGTTTCCAATAAGAGCATAGTCCCTTGCTTCAGTTTCAATTGCTCTTTGACAATGCTCACTCATATCCTCCGGAAATGTTCAGCTCGATAAGTAAGTAACTAAATAGTTACTCCACTTAGGAACATGTGACATTTGAAAAAAGAAAGAACATCACTCCTCATAGTTGGCCAAAATACTCGAAGTCTCAAGATCCTTTGCATAGTTTGATCTTCCGCAAAGGGAAGTCCTACTGCGGTCATGTGTGCTTGACTTAGGTATTGGGTTTTCTCCTCAGGATTAATGCACAACAACAATATTCCATCTTGATTTCTTTTGGATAACATTCCGGCTAGTAACTGATACATAGCCGATTGCTCAAATAATCCGATTGTAATAGGAAGTGGTATTTGTGAATCCACTTGGGCTATGGTCATCAATGATACCATGTTTTCCAATCATTGAAGTATAATTTCAACGGAGAACAGATATGCATCTGGTAGATCATCGTCTACTTCTTTGGGTGGTTCCCCTGAAACAATCCTTGACAAATGATCTTCTCTTTGATGAGTGGTGCCCTTTTTCACAACTACAGTGAAATCAAATTTTAGAAGAATGATGAACCATCTCACTATTCTTCATGTGTTGCATGGCTTGTTCACCAAGTACGATAAGGCTTGGTGATCCACAAAGAATATAAATTTGTTTGCTAATAGATAATGTCTATACTTTTTTACGGCATAGATCATTCCTAATCCTTCCCTTTCGGTGGTGGTGTAATTATTTTCCACCAAGTTCAACTATCGGCTAGCATAAGAAATAGGAAAATCAATTTTCCCATCTCCTGGTTGAGCTAGTATACATTCGATGGCAAAATTGGAAGCATCTACATGTATGTGGAATATCTTATTACAATCTGGTGCTTTCAATATTGGAGCTGAAGTGAGAGCTTGCTTAAGCTTCATGAAGGATTCTTCACACTCATCAGTCCATTCAAAGTGTGTAATCAAGCTATACATGGGTTTTGCAATTATAGCGTACATGTAAATGAAACGTCTGTAATATCCACAATGTCCCATGAAGGCTTGAATCCATTTGACTGTTGTTGGTCTAGGCAAATCAGCAATAACATGAGTTTTATCCATATTAGTAGCTATGCCACTTTTAAACATTGTATATCCAAGAATTTTCTTTGTCTACCCATAAATGTGCACTTTTCAGGATTTAAGCAAATCCTATAAAGTCTACATTTTTTGAATACCTTTTTGAGGTGTTCAAAATGATCAGCCCCGATTGATGAATGTATGGATAGATCATCCATATATACTTCTAAAAAATTCCTAAGATATTCTCTTAAAGCATCGCTCATCAGGTGGCAGGAGCATTAGTTAACCCAAAAGGCATAACCTGATAGGCAAAAATACCCCATTCCGTTGCAAAGGTAGTTTTATGATGATCTTTTGGGTCAATCAAAAGTTGATTGTATCCCAAAAAGCCATCTAAAAAGCTATAAGCTTCTTTACTTGCAACTCATTTTAAAACATGCTCAGTGATTGGAAGAGGAAATTTGTCTCTAATGGTAGCTGCATTCACTTTCTTAAGATTGATACACACCCATAGTTTTCCATTTTTCTTGAATACTACCACAATTGGATCAATTTCATAAACTAATTCGGCCTCCTTTAGCTTTTCAATATTTTCTTTGATCTTCTTGGAAAATGTTTCATTATATGTGTATGGCCTTTGCTTACTTGGTTTCACATCGTCTCTCATGGGTATGATATGTTGACAGATCTCTGCATCAACACCCTTGAGATCCTTATAAGACCAAGCAAAGATATCTCGATATTCTTTTAGTAATCTTACAAAATCCTCTTCTTCTTCTTCTTCTATCAGGTCATTTGCAATGTAGGCAGGTCTAGGCTCTTCTCCTGGTTTAGCCAGATCTATCTTTTTTGTGTTTTCAGGCCCATCGTAGGACTCACCCTGTTTTCGTAGTTCTTTGACAGGTTGTTCGACTATGATTTTTTGGTCCTGGAGAGTATACTTCTTGTAATGGGATGGAACACGCATTACATCTTTACCATCCTCTTCAGTGGTTTCCATTTTTGTCGTATATATCTCCTTTAGAGCTTATTTCAACTCTTGATACTTCTTTTTTTGTTCAACTCGTGTCATGGTTGAATCCTTGTCCTGGTTTTAGGTTTTGCTTGAGTTTCCTTTCTCGTTTTTCTCAATGTTTTTGTCATTTCATGTTCTTCATTTAAAGGATATCTACCAATGATTTTGTCCTTGGCATAATCATGTGCATCTATCTGCATTAGGAGGTGTGTTCTACTGAAGACCGATGGCATAGGTCTAGCTTTTACGTTTCTGGTGTCTCTTTTTCTTCTATACCATTTCTGTCTTCTCAATTTCTGGTTTGGAAAGTCAAAAAACTTTTCCTCTCCTCTTTTCATGAGCAGTTTAGCTCTCACATGTTCTTTTTCTGATCCTGAATCATCTGAGGTAGCGGAATGTTCTTCTAACTCATCAGTTGCATCATAGTAGAGGTCTGAAAAGACTTGTTGAGCTTTCATCAAGTCCTTGGATTCCGGAATTTTGTCTTCAATGTGAAAGGTTGAGATCATTTGGGCTGTTCTCATTACAAAATTTAGTAGGCATAGGCGTGTTTACACATACATCCATTGTTGCTAAGATTTGAGTCCACTCAAATGGCTCAAAAAAATGCTCGAGAAAGGGTTCAGGTACATAGGCTTCATTTGTGCAGTCCCTTTCTAAGATACATTCTTCTCGTTTTAAGCTCCCATTTTTTGAAGCTCCACACATCCAAATAGGAGTGTCTTTGTTCAACCAAGATGGAAGCTTAGTTTCAGTCGAAGAAACTGAGTCAAATTCTTACATAGGCATTTTCATGACATATTTATAAGTGTGATCTTTTAGATTAACCCTTGTTATTGATCCTACTTGCTTCAAGTACAAATAATTGGTTCCCCAATCTTGGATGAGTTGTACTTGTCGCATGAAAGGTCTTCCCAAGATGATTTTGTAATTGAGTTTCTTCCCAAAGTCTACTATGGCAAAAGTGTGGAGATATTCAATCCCACAGGAATCGACTATCACTTTTTCAAGCAGCCGTAAGGGTCTTTCGATATGTCCATCAGACAATTGCAATTTCATTCGAGTTTGTCTAATGACTGGTTGTCTCGAGGATGCCCATACTGCTTTCGTGGCTATGGCTATTCCTGCCCCACTATCCAGTATTGCCATGGTTTCTATATTATTATATTGCACTGGAAGGGTTGTGTTTCCTTCTTCCCCTTCATAGTATTCTCCAACTTTGTTCATTGGAACAGATCTAATCTCTTTGTTATCCATTTTGTGTTTCAAATTTTCCAATTTTTTTGCAATTAGCCCTGTTATTTCCACCTTCTCTAGAGTTTTCTGTAGAACATTCCATAAACATGGTCTAATTTTTAATAGTTCTCTTAAAGTAAGAGTGCATTGGATGGGTGTAGACATGATTGAATGGATATTGTCTACTTCTAGGGTCTGTTCAGCTCTTTTTACTTGAGTGGTTTTACACACTATGGATTCATCTTCATTATCTCCCAAGTAAGAGGGTAATGTTTTCAACGTCAATGGCTTAGACATTCCTGAAGCTTCAGATTTGCAATCCCCATACAAGGATTGTACATCCATGTCCATATCAGGAGGTATGTTGTCTAATCAAACTTCCTCTATAGGAACTGACTTCAGAGTTAAGCTCCCATTATTAATCTCTCTACCTTTCCCCCATAAGTGTCTTGGCCAGTCTTCTGGTACAAATGGAAATCCATCTAAGGCATCTTTGCTGTTCGACACTATAAGTTCTGGCTTTTTTGTTTCAAGGTGGGGTTCTACCACCACTTCGAATTTTTCCTTATTGGTTTCTACCACGAGCTCCTTAGGTTTTGCCATATTTTTGAGCTTGGTATTTTTGTTTTTCCAGCAACTCTTGCGTGATTCTTACCAAATTTTGATAAGCTTCAAGCTTAGCTGCTTCTATGTCTGGAGAAGGATAGTTTTTCCATTTGTTTTTCATGTTTTGGCCTGCTTTAAGTCCTGCTTGGTAAGCTTCCAAGACTGCATTAATAGGCTCAAAAATTTTATGAACCAAAATTGATCCTCCAGATTTCACGGTGGTTTCTTTGATTTCGCTTCCAGCTTCTTTCACTTTTTCCTGGAATAGCTTCTTTGCTTTCTCCTCTATTTTGGCCCTTTGTTTTTGTTTTCACATCTCATACCTTTTGTTTCTGCTTCTTTTGGTCTTTTGAGAGGAAATTTTTGTATTCTCCGAGTCATCAGAGGAGTTATGTTTCTTTTTCTTAGCCTAAGCTCTAGTGATTACCTTGATCGGAACAATCAGTTTGCTCTCAGATGAGCTACTAGGTATCACTTGGACTACATTCACTACTCTTTTACCCTTGTTTAAAGGATTTTTAGAACAATCCTCTGGGAAGTGTCTCCCTTTTTGCAGCATTGTATGTAACAAGATTCAACTGGCTTGAGGTTCTTGTCAAGCTATGAGCATTCACTCTTCCAGTGACCATCTGCCCCACATTTATGACAGTTTTTAGTTTTTGGCTTAATCATGGGTCTTACCATAGGAGGTCTAACATCTTGATTAGCCACATAATACATCGGTCCAAGCTCTGGTGGAGTATAAGTCATACGTTCTTCCATTGGTGGTGGATGTGAATTATACCAATCTCCTTCTACCATTACTGTAGATGGACTAGGCTCAGCATAGGGTGTAACAGGCATTAGTGCTTGTTTATCTATGAATCCATGTACTTTACAGACACTGCATTATGTCCTGGATATGGAGGTTGTTGGCCCAACACGAGTTGAGGTCTTTCCATACCCATCGGTGGTCTTTGAGCTGGAGCCATTGAGTTGGAGACATATTAGGCTGATATCTATACATGGGTTGTCTTTGTGGCCTTATAGGCACGTATTGAACATTCCCATCATACTTTGGTCGGTAATAGCAATCAGTGGTCTCATGGTTGGTCTATTTACTCTCGATTGCACACCATTTCTGCGGCCTAATTGGTTGTCCTTGTTGAGGTATCCCTTGCCCTGGTCCCCTCATAGGTGCTTTTTGCATGTTATTCATCATGTCATTCATCCTTTTGAGCATGTCTTCTATGGTTGAAAGTGGTGCTGCAGCAGTCGTTCCCACTTTTGTTGGTTTGGTGGATGTTGTTTTCTCGCTTTGGTTATCCTTAGGGACATCTTCTTCGTTGAAAATATCACAATTGTCTCCTAAGTCAATAGCATCTGACACACACTCTTCTAGGGTTGTATGCTTCTTGCTATACAGTATAGCATGAAGTTCTTTGTTTAGCAGTCCCTCTAGAAACAATGATACTAGTCTTTCTTATGCAGGTATCTCTAGCTCTGGGCATCTTGCAATGTATTGTTTCATTCGAGTTGCATAATCCCTAACAGACTCACCTTCTTTCTGTTTAAAGCTGTAGATTTGAGCTACCGTATTGTGTTTGATCCCCGTTTTGGAACAAGTAGCTACAAATCCTTGAGCTAATGTATTCAAGTCCATGATTGACCTTGGTGGAATGTTTTGGAACCATGTCAATGCTTTTCCTTCTATTGTGATTCCAAACCCCTCAAATTGAGTATGGAAATCAAATATGCATTCTGCTCTTAGCACTTGTTTAAAGCTTGCTAAGTGGTCATATGGATCCTCAGATCCATTGTATTTTCTGACCCATTTTTGAAAATCAGCTGGTCTGACATGTCTATTTGGTTCAACTCCTGGTCTCCTGGCAATTGGTCTCGTTCCGAGTCCTTCAAACCAATTTGTTAAAAATAGTGACTCATGTAGCCCTGGACTGGCTTTAGTGTCACTCGGTTTTCTTTGTGATGAGGTGGTTTTTGGTTTCTTAACATTACTCTCAGAAGATCTTTCACGGTGTTTATCTCTTGGAATAGTTTTTGGTCCTTGGCCCAATATCCAATCCCTTATGGAGTACCCTTGGTATTTGGTTTATTCCACCTCCTCAGGAGTCATCATAACAAAGATGTTGTTATAACAATCCCTAAACAGGTAGATTGGTAGATTTGCTGAACCCTTATCTTTGATCTTGAAGATATAGATGATCTTCATGGGTGCTAGTTCTCTTGATTTGGCATGAGAAGTCTACAGAAGATCTTTGACATTTCTATCCTCCCAACAATAGACTCCGATCCTAGGATTATCTGTTGTCGTGCAGCTCCGCTGCCATGAAGAGAAAAAGAGCAGAGAAATGCAAGCTAAGCTTCTTTGAAGCCTACACATTTACTGAGCAGTGATCAGGGCTTGTTAACAGGCCAAGTTTAATGCTTAATGTATGCTAGATGTGGCTTAAAAGGGCCAACTGATGCCTTAATGATGCTAAAAAGGACTATGCTTGAAGTGAGCACAGATGGGAGATTATGATATAAAACTACAGTGCTTGAAGTGCTCTATCGGCTTGTCTTTATGACTCGTCGATTGGAGCTACGGTGAAGAAGTTATGGCAGTTTAAAGTTCAATACAAGCTTGAAGCACCTCCCCTCTTGCTCGCTGCCTTCATAATTTCCCTCATGCAAAAGAGAGCTCCCTATTAATAGTGTGCCCTCTCCCTTAGCAGTGGCCCCGGGCGTCATTGACGTGGCGCGGGAGGCGGCCCTATGGCGTGGCATCCCAAATCCGGACCAGCGCGGATTTCGCTGTAGCTTGGACCGAATGTGTGCGCGCTACCTAGTTATGCATTTTTACCTTCTTGCTCGACATCGCCCGATGCTCGCTGTTGCCGGCGCGAGTTTCCCTCTCCCCCTGCGCTCTGCCCCCATCATCTGCCCACTATCAAGGCTTCTTCTTCGTTTTTCTTTCCCCATCCACACACTAAGCCCTTAATTCTTCTTTTGGCGACCAAGGTTATGGCCCTTGGGCGGCCATTTGAATTGTGAGTATGGGCGAGCATAGCCTTTGTAAGGGCATCACATTTGGCATACATATTGGAACTGCCTTGTTGGGTATATCCCGCAGTCAATGCATTGCAAGAGATCACACTCCAAACATGAAGCTCTCAAGCACTTTTTATACTTTATGAGAAGTACACCAAGTTTGGCGTACATGTAAACTATCGTAGTGACGCTAGTAGCAATATACCTTGCTTAGCAATGCACTGCAGGAGATAACATTTTGGACAGATTCTCCTTGAGCGCTTACTCTTTTGCATCCCAAAACCCTGGCTGCAGCTCATTGACCGAGCGGACCGGAGTGGTACGAAACTGGCCCCCGGTGAATCTTTATCGGCAAATATCTTGGCGATCGGAACTCCGATCATCGATCTGAAAAGACCGACGCTCTCCACAAAGTGAGCACTTTAGGCCCGTGTATTCATTTCATTTCTGTCACCTCAGCTTGCAGTTGCCTAATCCGGTACGGATCTGCAATCGACTCGAACTTCAATATGCCATAACTTCTTCACCATAGCTCCAATCGACGAGCCGTAAAGACAGGCCGATAGAGCACTTCAAGCACTGCCGTTTTATATCATAATCTCCCATCTGTGCTCACTTCAAGCATAATCATTTTTAGCATCATTAAGGCATCAATTGGTCCTTTTATGCCGCATCTGGCATACATTAATCATTAAACTTGACCTGTTATCAAGCCCTGATCATTGCTCACTAAATGTGTAGGCTTCAAAGAAGCTTAGCTTGCATTTCTCTGGTCTTTTTCTCTTCATGGCAGCGGAGCTGCACGGCATCCACCCCCTCTGAACCTACACAACCTCCGGTTTGTGCCAACTTCACTTCAATCTGCATTTGCTTTAGGTACCTTAAGCTCCCATCATCAGACTCATGTAACTGGTAAACATATGAAAAATGAAATAAGGCTTATATCCTATCATCAATGTTCTAGTTTAATCATTAGGTAGCTGTCCATCAAAAATCTCTGAACTGTATCTGCCGTATCTTCAAAGCATTCAATCATGGATAACTTGTTTAGTGAAACCCGCCAGACTCAAGTGCTCCAGTTGATGATGCACACGGCTTGACCATTAAGCTCTCTTTAAGGAACCCTGTCAAGCTCAAGTATGCCTTACTCTGTCTGCACACGGAATGGCTGCCAAGTCCTTTACTTCAAGTTCTCGTAGTAGAACCAACTCAAAAGATGTGAAGATACTTCATCAATTGTCCAAAGAAGTCAGTTGGAAAACAACCATGTAATCTTATTAAACGCATAACCAAACACTCTTCTGACTTAGCATAGATCTAGAAAACAAAACCTTGTACCATGCAACCTGCTACATCAGATAGCTGGTACTCTTCAAATTTGCAAATTTTTCCTTTATAGCCCCTGCGATCAAACGGGATAATAAGAAATTGCCCACACACTGAAGCATCATAATATCCACACGAGCATACATTTCCTGTATCAATCAACATCAAGCATTTCTGGTGCAGATATGCTACCCCTGGTTCAAATAGCACGCAATTACTATGCAGACTGATCAGTATCCATCCATATTGAATCTGCTTATGAATATCCTTAGAATCTCATGGATCAAACACCATCGAGATCACATAGCATTGATGGGCTCTGCAATATACTAGAGCTTCACCTCAAGCATAGTGTAGCACCCACATCCCGTAAATTGTTGGCAACTTAAGCTCGTTACCAGAAAGCATTAAAGAAATCTGCCTCCCTTTTATTGGCATCCAAGACATCACTGACATAAGCATCAATAGGAATAGCATCCAAATCCAGCCACATCTAGCACATTGTCCAAGCATGAAAAACCATGTGCACTTTATGCAGTATCAAGGATGATTTAACATCATCACCCCCTCTAGCTTCATAGCCATCACGAAAAATCTTGGGAGTCTCTTGACCTGTATCATCAGACGAATTTTCACATGTTGGGATTTCAGCTTGATCATGAAAAACAGCTTCATCGTGTAGATCTTCATCCATAATATCGTCGAGAAAATCACCCTTGGAAGTCTCAACATTAATCAAAACTATAGGAGTTATCTCCTCATGCAGCCCATGTACAAGCATAGATGTAAAATCCCTATTTATAATGTGTTCACAATCAACATGATCCGAGCAATCTTCGTACTCATCCATATCATCCTCTGCTTCCTCATCTGCACTTAGCAATACATTATAGAATTGTAAAGGATCATCTGGCACCCCCTCTGAAGAGGTATACACATCAAAAAGCTCGTCTATATTGCCATAAACATCTCCTTCAGATCTAGACAGAAATTCACTGATTATAGCATCCTCTTCTGTGATAGCATCATATGCAAGCATATTGTTAGTAGCAATCATAGGTTCATTGACATCCTCAGGCTCATCCTGTGCTGGGTCCACAGTCTTGGTCACTGCATCAGCTACTGTGTATATAATAACTTTATTTATGCACTCATCTGCACCAAACATGTTGTCCTGCTTGGCTATAGTGCTGATAGTTTTAGTAATGTCCTGTAGAGGCTCATCTGCTTGATGAACTCCTTCAGAATAACCCATGTCAAGGTCAACAACTTGCGAACCACTTGCTGTACAATCTATGTCTTCACTGGAACCATTATTAGAGGTAGCGTTGTCAGGAGTTTTTTGGAGCAAGGGATTGCGCATATGTACATACCCATGCATGGTGCATCAAATAAAGAATTGCCCATTTTCCAGAGCCAGGCGGTTATGTGGGGCCCACATGTGTACAGGTAGGACACCATGTACATAGTGCATCGATTTTCATCGTTACCAGTACCAGTGTGTTTTTCTACAATAAGGAGGAGTTGGTAGCGCGTAAAACTTCTCGAGGAAGCTATCCGCGGGTCGACGACATGAGGTAAGCAGGTGCGTCAGATGGCATCTAGTGGCATTAGGACGGCGAATGGGGTCAATACTTGCACGCGGAGAAATACGGACACAACGTGGGTGTTTCCTTGTGATAATTATGCAGAAAGGTCATCATGAGGACCAATTTTTGGGGCCACTTCACGTGGTGGCGGGATGCATTATTGGAAAAATTTGAGTGCCAGGTGTGTGCATGGATGCAGTAGGGTGACAACTATGCACTGCGAGGTCAGTTTTTGGCCTGTTCGGGGTCCGTTTGAGGTCATCTAAAAGGCCAAGGGTGCCCAACTAATAAAGCTATGTGTGGGAACTGAAAAAACTGAGAGAAGACCAGAAAAAAAGTGAAGAAGAGAGGAGGAACATCCGCAGGTGTGTTTTTGCTCATTTTGGAGCCTATTTTGGCCCTAAACTTCTCATCCGAGGTCGGATTTGAGCACTTTGACATTGTAGAGTGGGGTTTTGGGCCGTTCCGGACGCGATGGTGCTGTCCATTTTGCCAAATTACTCACTCTTTTCCTGCTGTTTTTCTGTGTAAGTTTCTCGTATGAGCGAAGTTTCTGCTCTAGTTTGTGATTGTATCTGGCTTATTTTACCCATATTGTGTGAGCTATTTGCCCCATTGGTGTTGGCCCAAGCTCATTTGTATCTAAACATTAGAAATTCTCCTCTTTTGAGCTGAGTTTTTTGGGTGTGTGTGTGTGTGTGTGTGTGTGTGTGTATTTGTGTGGAGTGGGCAAGTGGATAGTCTCTCTCCTCTCACTCCCGAGGTGTGTTGTCTGTCTCGGCCAGGTGTGTTGTGTAAGCCGAGTGGTGCCCCATAGTGTGTGTGTATCTTCCCAAGAGTGTGTGTCGGGTCATTATAGAGGCGCTGTGTGTGTTTTCATCCCACTCACATTCTTTTGGCGCCCCCACGGAGGATCTTCTTCGAGTACCTTCTGCTTCGAGCTTCAAGCTTCGAGATTCAGGTTGCAGATTACAGGTTACAAGTTACAGGTTACAGGTTACAGGTAGAGGTACAGGTACAGGTGATTCACACAGGTACAAGTAGCTGGAGTACAGTGATATACTAGCATTGGTGTCACTTGCAGTTGTTGTGGGTATGCATCACTTGGCGCTTGTTTGAGCCCATTGTCTATTGGATTGTACGTTACTTGTGGAAACTGCCATGGTACGCCTTTGTGGAGCCATATATGGTTTT
The DNA here is from genome assembly GCF_014529385.1 of Adiantum capillus-veneris. NCBI lineage: Eukaryota > Viridiplantae > Streptophyta > Polypodiopsida > Polypodiales > Pteridaceae > Adiantum > Adiantum capillus-veneris. The sequence continues at coordinate 83,116,556 of NC_140938.1, read as the reverse complement.
ATTTGGCAGTCCTAGCCATTTCTGAGACTTGACTATACGCGATTTGCATTAGCCTTCGTGTGAGGGTCGATAGCATAAGGTTTTTATTGAGGTGGGGGATTCTCAAATGTAGAGATCCTTTCGGTGATACAGGTAGCTGGAGCACCATTTTTGTGACCTCGCCATAGGCTATGTACTAGTGATTCCTAATTGATGCTCGGGTTCTATTGTTGGCAGTTTATGCATACATAGACAGTCTATATTTTGGGTTCACACTGCTCTACTTTTGGGGAAACTCTGCCAAAAATTTTCCAAGTTATGATGGCTGGTTTTTTGGTATTTTGAGCCATTTATGCTGTTATGCTGCTGAAATTTGGGCAAAAATCAGAGGATAAGTCAGGTGTGCCTTCTTGGGAGCTTCATGGTTGGCTTTAATGGATGATCAAAATGGCCCTCAGTTCACTCCTTTTCATTTAACTCAAAGAATTCAGATTAATGTTCATGTGTCCAGGAAGATCTTTTTCCAGCAGCGCATAGTCTTTATGTTTGGGCCAAGAAGATTGAGAGAGATCCTGGAATGTCCTTTGCCTGTTGTCATTCCGATGATTAACTATGAAAACTCATTTGATGTGCATGTGTTTGTCCTTATCTAAAGCTGAGCTCCATTGAAGTTTCTAGGGATTGGGTAGTGAAAAGTTTTGGGTTCTTGCACGTGTGTTCGAAGGGGTTCTCAAAGCATCATAATTTGGGTAGCCATGGCTTTCTCTTATCCGGAGTTTCATGGAAGAAGTGATGAAGATGTGGAAGAATTTTTGGAAAAGATGGAGGTTGCCTACATTAGCAACCAGATTCATGACCCTACGCAAATGTTACGCCTTCTCCAAATTTGTTTGAAGAGTGATGCACGAGTTTGGTCCAAGGCATTTGAAGAGGAGTTGTGTGCAGCGGATCCACTTGTAAGATTGAGTTGGGACAATCTAAGGCATGGATTGGAAGTGGAGTTTGTGAAGATAGAAGATCCTGACAAAGTGTGGCAAGAAGTACAAGGTTTGGTGCAGAAGGAAGGTGAGCCAGTAGATGCGTACATACATAAGTTTTCATTGGCATGGGAGCGAATGTGCAAGGCCTTAGCACCACAGGTACCCCCGCCTGACATGATGAAGAAGGACAGGTTCTTGGCTGGTCTTTGGGAGAATATACATTGGAGAGTGGAGCTAAAGAAGCCTAGGACATATGAAGATGCACTAGAGGTAGCAAGGAACAAAGAGTGGAAGTTGAGGAAAATGAGCCAATTAGGGGTGGAGTCTTTGCCAATGAGGTCTGAATTTCAGCCTATAGAGTCTTTACAAGGTCGCATGTCAGGGGTTCATCATGAACCAGTGGTTCCTCTTACTACTCAGGTTATGCCAGCAGTGGTCACTACATCGGTGCAAGATGATGGGCTAAGGCAAGACATGAGGCAAGTGGTAGATTTGATGAAGAATCTCAACCTAAATATGCTAGGTCAAGTGGGAAATAATCGAGGTCGAGGGAGGTTTGAAAACCAGCCAAGAGGTGAAGAAAGGCCTAGGAATGGTGTTGGACAAAGCAATGGTAGGTACTGGAGGCAGACGCCCACATGTTATAATTGTGGAGAGTTGGGTCACATCAGCCCGCAATGTGATAAGCCACCAAGGATGGGGGGAGACATGTATCCATTGCCAAGACAGGTGCTAACTAGGTCAAATGATTATGGCATCGAAATTAAGGGAGACGAAGGAACCAGTGGACTGACCCAGGAGGAAAAGGGAAAGACAAAAGTGCTAAGTGTAGTCACCTTGGAGAAGGCATCAAAGCTAGAGGATACATTAGTGATGCCTATTGGGAAGAGGACCACAGAGGATAAGGAAGGAAGAAGTGCCCCAGGTCCTAGTAAGAAGAAAGGAAAGCGCCATGAAGGCGAGGATGTCAAGGCCAAGAGGAAAAGGAGATCTCGTCGAAAGTTTCATGTTTCAGATTTTCCACTAGGGGATGGGCAATTAAGCTATGACTTGAAGGAGGATCTGACGAGCAAGAAGGCAGATGTTACTTTTGGACAGCTTATAGAGATGGTGCCTAAGCTAAAGCGACAGTGGAAGAGGATGGTTAACCCAATGGAGAAAGAGCCAGAGAGAGGTTTAGTAAAGGTGTTGGCAATGGATGAGCTACCAGAAATTTGTCCAATAGTAGATGTGTGGCATAAAAGGAAAAATTTGGGACAAGGTTATGTGGATGGCGGAGCCCAAATATGCGTCATAACACACTCATGCGTTGAGAAGATAGGTCTCACAGTGGCTGGGGTGTCAGGTTTTTGGATCAGATTGGCAAACCATCAAAAAGTAAAATGCTTGGTGTTGTAAAGAGCTTAGAAGTGGAGGCATATGATGCAAAGGCAGTGGTTGATTTTCATGTGATGCCAGCAGGGTTGGGAGCATATCCTATTATACTGGGCAGACCATGGTTACGTGCAGTGGGAGCTGTTCAAGATTGGCGAGATGGTACGATCAGCCTCTATGGAAAGACAGGTACCAAGAAGCTTTATAATATGGACACAAGGAAACGATTAGAGGAGCTTTATGAAGATGAGGATGAGTCTAGTGATGAAGACTCTTCCACGGTGACATATGAGGACATTGATAGCACTACCAGCAGTGATGAGGATGCTGATGTTGCATTTCTTTTGATGGACAAAGAAATACAGGAGTTTGGTTTAGTTGCATTTGCGAATGAGGTTGAAGATGAAAGTGAAGGGCCTTATGAAGTGATTGAAGGGCTGATGCAAACCAAGGTTGAATTTTCAAAGAAGCAGGAATTGATGACACAAACGATCAGTGGAGACCTCTCAGCTATGGAGAAGGAGATATATTTGCACATGCCGGTCTATGCCAAAATAATTGATTGTTTCCTTGATGCAAGGTTGATATATGGCATCTCTACACGTTTTCCTTGGGAACTAGGTGGAAGCTTGATTATGTTTTTGAGGCATGGAATGCAAAGTGTTTTTGTGTGGGATCCAGGTGGAATGAGCATTTCTTTTTGTTGCTGCTGAGCATGAATGCTCTAGCAGGCTAGGGGATGGGCAAATTATGTCAGGAGTTTTTTGGAGCAAGGGATTGCGCATATGTACATACCCATGCATGGTGCATCAAATAAAGAATTGCCCATTTTCCAGAGCCAGGCGGTTATGTGGGGCCCACATGTGTACATGTAGGACACCATGTACATAGTGCATCGATTTTCATCGTTACTAGTACTAGTGTATTTTTCTACAATAAGGAGAGTTGGTAGCGCGTAAAACTTCTAGAGAAAGCTATCCGCGGGTCGACGACATGAGGTAAGCAGGTGCGTCAGATGGCATCTAGTGGCGTTAGGACGGCGAATGGGGTCAATACTTGCACGCGGAGAAATACGGACACAACGTGGGTGTTTCCTTGTGATAATTATGCAGAAAGGTCATCATGAGGACCAATTTTTGGGGCCACTTCACGTGGTGGCGGGATGCATTATTGGAAAAATTTGAGTGCCAGGTGTGTGCATGGATGCAGTAGGGTGACAACTATGCACTGCGAGGTCAATTTTTGGCCTGTTCGGGGTCCGTTTGAGGTCATTTAAAAGGCCAAGGGTGCCCAACTAATAAAGCTACGTGTGGGAACTGAAGAAACTAAGAGAAGACCAGAAAAAAACGTGGAGAAGAGAGGAGGTACAGCCGTAGGTGTGTTTTTGCTCATTTTGGAGCCTATTTGGGCCCTAAACTGCTCATCCGAGGTCGGATTTGAGCACTTTGACATTGTAGAGTGGGGTTTTGGGCCGTTCCGGACGCGATGGTGCTGTCCATTTTGCCAAATTACTCACTCTTTTCCTGCTGTTTTTCTGTGTAAGTTTCTCGTATGAGCGAAGTTTCTGCTCTAGTTTGTGATTGTATCTGGCTTATTTTACCCATATTGTGTGAGCTATTTTCCCCATTGGTGTTGGCCCAAGCTCATTTGTATCTAAACATCAGAAATTCTCCTCTTTTGAGCTGAGTTTTTTGGGTGTGTGTGTGTGTGTCTGTGTTTGTGTGGAGTGGGCAAGTGGATAGTCTCTCTCCTCTCACTCCCGAGGTGTGTTCCTTGTCTCGGCCAGGTGTGTTGTGTAAGCCGAGTGGTGCCCCATAGTGTGTGTGTGTATCTTCCCAAGAGTGTGTGTCGGGTCGTTATAGAGGCGCTGTGTGTGTTTTTATCCCGCTCACAGCGTCCATGCAAGCAATCTTTGAAAAAAATTCATATAAGCCTTTTTCAGCATGAAATTCATCATTTACCTTGTCTTTGTTGCTCAAAATAAGCTCCTCTGAAATTGAATCTGCTACTTTTAACTCCACATTTTCTTTGGCTTTACTCTTGCAGAAATATGCTCCCAGAATTCATCATAGTTGAGGATCTGCATCTGATCCCCTTCACCTTTACTGAAGACAACCTTACTTCGTTTAGTAATCTCCTTTATTTCCTGATCTAGAATCTTTGAGCTTTTGTAAATAAATTCCTCTGCAAAATACTCCCACCGTGTGGGATATTCTTCTGCCAGTTCTTGAACGTGCTTTTTAAAATCCGAGTTCACAACCTCCTCAAAAGCTGCAATCATCCGATCTTCTGGAACATTTCGGCTCTTCATCTCAGCTTCGTAACATGCAATAAAACCTTCTGGATCATATCCCTGAAAAATATAATACTGCTCTCGAACAACATCAAGTGTTAGCTCTATAGCATCATCAATCTGCTTTTTTAACTGCACGGCTTTCGCTTCCTGCAGACATCCCTGAACTAATTCCATCATTTTTGGCAAATCTGCAACTGCTAGATTTTTATCAAATCCATTGGCACTGAAATCTTCAATAAACTGCTTTAACTGTTATGGCATCTCCATGTTTACCTCCCACCCCGGCTTGTTTCACGTCGGGTTCACCAAAGATGTCAGGGGATATGTGTTCGCTACGTGAGCCCGGCAGGCCCCGGGCCTCTGGCTGTGGGAGGTGTGAAAGAGAGAGAACAAGAACAACAAATGCAACTGAATCTGGAAATCACCATAATCATCAATTAATCAATTAATATGTTTGGTACTAGCCAAGGTGGGCTGTTAACAGCACCGTCACTTGGGTCATCTGCTAACTAGGAGTTTAAGCTCCCGTTTTACAGAATTAACCGGGTCGTTAACGACACCGGGGCTTAACAATTATTTAATCAATCTCTAGTCGATGACGATGATAGTAACTCTCTCATGTCGCTTCATCTGCTTCGATTGCCCGTGGATTCTGCAGTCTTCAATTCAGTTCACTGCCTCGATCATCAATGCTTTGGACCGGCTTAATTGCCATTCTCTAGTTTGAAATTCCTCCTCCTTCTTTCCTTGCTTTGTTTACCGTGCATGCCTTCTCCTGCTTTCTTCTCTTGCTTTGGTTCAAGGCCCATCTCGCCATCTCAAGCGTGCTTGCTTACTTCAAGCTTCCTGTTTGCTCGTAAATCCCTTCTTCTTGCCTTTACCTACTCAAGCCTCGACCTCGATCTGCCTTCTCCTCTTTGGCTTGCTCTAGCCTCACTTGGAATCCCCTCTTGCTCTTGCTTCTTAAGCACTTTCTTGCTCTCCTTTCCCCCCCCGCTTCAAGTTCTCCTTGTTTATGGCCTCCTCCACTCGTTGATTCGTGTGCCCTTGCTGCTTATGGCCGAGAGAGGGAGAGGAAACTCCTTGCTTGGATTGGAGATCGAGAGAGAGAGAGAGAGAGAGAGAGAGAGAGAGAGAGAGAGAGAGAGAGAGAGAGAGAGAGAGAGAGAGAGAGAGAGAGAGAGAGAGAGAGAGAGAGAGAGAGAGAGAGAGAGAGAGAGAGATCGAGATCTTCTCCAAGCTCGAAAGAGAGAGAGCACTCCTTATCAAAGCTCTAGAGAGAGAGAGAGAGCCCCTTGTGTTGCTCGAGAGAGAGAGAGAAAGCCCTTCTTGTTCCTCTCCAATCTTGAAGCACCTCTCCTCTTGCTCGTTGCCTTCATAATTTCCCTCATGCAAAAGAGAGCTCCCTATTAATAGCATGCCCTCTCCCTTAGCTCGTTGTTGCCGGCGCGAATTTCCCTCTCCCCCTGCGCTCTGCCCCCATGGAGGCTTCTTCTTCGTTTTTCTTTCCCCATCCACACACTAAGCCCTTAATTCTTCTTTTGGGCGACCAAGGTTGTGGCCCTTGGGCGGCCATTTGAATTCTGAGTATGGGCGAGCATAGCCTTTGTAAGGGCATCACATTTGGCATACATATTGGCACTACCTTGTTGGGTATACCCCGCAGTCAATGCATTGCAAGAGATCACATTCCGAACATGAAGCTCTCAAGCACTTTTTATACTTTATGAGAAGTACACCAAGTTTGGCGTACATGTAAACTATCGTAGTGACGCTGGTAGCAATATACCCTGCTTAGCAATGCACTGCAGGAGATAACATTTTGGACAGATTCTCCTTGAGTGCTTACTCTTTTGCATCCCAAAACCCTGGCTGCAGCTCATTGACCGAGCGGACCGGAGTGGTACGGAACCGGCCCCCGGTGAATCTTTATCGGCAAATATCTTGGCGATCGGAACTCCGATCATCGATCTGAAAAGACCGACGCTCTCCACAAAGTGAGCACTTTAGGCCCGTGTATTCATTTCATTTCTGTCACCTCAGCCTGCAGTTGCCTAATCCGGTACGGATCTGCAATCGACTCGAACTTCAATATGCCATAACTTCTTCACCGTAGCTCCAATCGACGAGCCATAAAGACAGGCCGGTAGAGCACTTCAAGCACTGCAATTTTATTTCATAATCTCCCATTTGTGCTCACTTCAAGCATAGTTCTTTTTAGCATCATTAAGGCATCAATTGACCATTTTAAGCCGCATCTGGCATACATTAATCATTAAACTTGACATGTTATCAAGCCCTGATCACTGCTCACTAAATGTGTAGGCTTCAAAGAAGCTTAGCTTGTATTTCTCTGCTCTTTTTCTCTTTATGGCAGCGGAGTTGCACGACACCGTACTAAGCCATTTCAAAGGATTCAATTTAACTTGATCGTATCCCTTGAATTCCAAAGTTGGTGGCCCTTCTTTTGCTGCCATATCTGGAATTATGGTATTTACTTCTAACCCCCATTTGTCTATCAGTCAAGGTTTTCAACTTGTAAATACTGATTTTTGTTTCTATTCATGTACATTTTCCCTTGTTTGTTTGCCCTGATCTCCTCTTCAAACTCAATACCATAGTCATTAATGTGAATAGCATACTCTTCATTAGGATCTAGGTAAACCTGAGCTCCATGGCGATTAGTTTTATAAAAAGAGAGTATATGTTTATAGCGTAGTGTTGTTCCGGTTTATGAATGAGTCGAATAGGAAGACATTTGAGATGTTGAATCTAAAAAAGTGTGAGACTTCTTCAAGAATAGTATGCAAGGGATTTCCTTGATTCACACTTTCTTTGATGGATATTCTACTGGAGGTTTCTCCAGAACATGTACCAATTTGGATATGATTGAACCCAAAATTTTCCAGTGGCCTTGTATTATGTTGGTCTAACACAATACAAGTTCAAAAGTCAAAATTGATGTCTTTGTGTAGCAGTAGTAAATAATCAAGTATTTACAAGTACTTTTTGGCTTGGTCTACCAAGTATACAACCTGTTAAGGTCTCTGGACAAGTTTTACCAAGTTTGGACAAAATTTGTTCAAGTTATCAAGTGTTTCGTCTTCACAGACTCAGTTTTCAAGAATCTGGCTTAAGTCTCACTTTTGTGATCCAAATTTCACCAAAATTGATTCGTGTGGTCTACTTGATGTGCTTGACTTGGTGGTATACTCAAATGTGCAAGACTATCAATTTTTGTAGTAGATATAAATAATCACGATTATTTACTGCTACTATGTTTTTGCAAGTTTTTGTCCCAATCTTGACACAGATCTATTAAGTACCTCAACTTAAGCTCCCTAGCCAAGTTTCATCAAGTTTGGATAATTTTTGTTCATCAGTTTTGTGTTCGCAGACTGTCTTTGCAAATTTGGTCATAGTTTTCAATTCAATGATCCAAATCTTACCAAATTTGGTTTGTGGGCTTAATACAACATGTAAAGCTAGTGGTATGCTGTCTTGGTCAAAAAATTGAAAATTGGGACATATGTAAATAATCGTGATTATTTACATCTGGCAAATTTTTGCATCTTTTTGGTCAACTGAGCATGTACACATGTCTATCACATCAACACAAGCCTATGAATCAAGTTTCATTGAGTTTGAACAAAGTTTTTTCCCAATTTACACTCAAGTTCTTGAAAGTCAGTACAGACTTTAGTTTTCACCCAATTTTTGGTCAATTTGGTGATCCAAATTCTATGGTCCTTTACAAAAGTTGTTTGTACATATGCATAGAGTCTCTGGTATCAACCTTGGTCAATTTTGAGCCGAAGTAAATAATTGCAATTATTTACTTTAAGCCTAAAATGAACACTTTTTTGAACTGTTTCATTGGATAGCCTTCATGAGCCATTTTAAGCCTCTGAGTCAAGTCAAAACTTACTTTAGCCTAAAATGTCAAGAAAAAGTAAATAATATGAGTTTTTGCAAACCCTTGAAATTTTTACCTCAATGTGTCCTTGAGCTTACCCACTGGTTCATACAATTTTTAAGCATACCCTCCAGTCCGATTAAGTGGTTGGCAGTCTTTTCGTGCTATTCTAGCCGTAGACTTGAATGGGAGATATTTGTCAATCCATGGAACGAAGCTTACTCGACTAGTACATAGAGGCTACAAGAGGTTGTCAATCTCTTGGAAAACAACAAACAACTCGCATCTAACTCAAGCTACACTCAAGTGGTTGAAAAGAAATCACCAAAAGAGAATCGCTCATCGACAAACAAATCACATCCGTTACAGTATAAAATGACATCCAACGTAACGAAACTTCTAGGCCATGTTTATAAAACCTAAGCACACATGTTTATGATCTCGAATCCCACTTTAGGTCAAGTGCAAAAATTACGATTATTAACAGCAGTGGATTTTTGACCTAGTCATTTTTGACCCAGAATGCATCTAAATGCTTAGCAATGATGCCCCAATACCCAGCTATACTTAGTTTTTGATTTAGAAGCTTAAATTCCTACTTATGATGAAATTAGATTGCGGGTCGGTGACGCCAAAAGCTACGAAATACTGTGAAGTGCTTATGTCAATGCATAGAGCTCTTACCTACGGTTGCAATGCAACAAACACGGCTACAATGTGACAATCGGGGAGGGAGTAAGAAGCGTGAGAAGGAGAGAGGTGAGCGTTGTTAGCTCACACTGTGTATTTCATTATCCAAAACTTAATAATAACTTACAAAAATTGGCATTTATACCTTAGACAAGGTTTTTGGTGGTCAAAACTAATAATCTGGGAGCGGGAGCTCTAACTAAAGACATGTTGATACAATCTAGAAGCTTGTAGCCCCGGCTTATCGATTACAAAGTTTATCTGGAAAATAGGAGTTACTTGTATTTCCGATTCATCAAAATAATAATTGTTTTAACAATGAGAGCTCCAAAAAAATGGTATCCGAGTTAGCTTGCTGCTAATAATGTCATCCATGTTGCAACCCGAAAAAGTGCTCCGGCTACCTTTGCTTTGGAGCACCTTGTACTTACCATTTTAGACCATTGTCGCCTTACCTTTGGTGTGAGATGTAGCAGCTATGGCCATGTAATCTTTGGTCCTTGCTCTGCCACATCCAATGTTAGATCATAGGGCCTAGAACTCTCTCCTAACTAAAAGTCGGTGATGCCTATTTTTTGTCATGGCCTTGACGGCCTTTTGCTAGTCTCTCCCTCCATGCTTCTCTCATCATCAGCTTGTGCAATTTTCTCCCTCCTAGCTCTCTTTACAGTCATGGTTTCAAATGGTTCTAAAAAGGTTGCCTTCACCTCACCCTTGTCTTTCTCCTTCACTCAGGGTGGATCCACTACTACAGCTTTCCTTTCCCCTCTAAGCTTATGATGCTTACAGAGTGCGATTAGGTGGTGGTGCCAGTGGAAGAGGTGGAATGGGTGCTTGTGGTGGTGCCTGGGGTGGATGTAGAATTTGTGTTGGTGGGGCTGGTGCTCGGGGTGCAGGTGGTCTCTCTCTCTAGGGGGTGACAGTTGGTTTCTCCTACCTGCTCTATTATAGGGTTGTCGAGGTTGAGGGCAGTAGTACATACCGTGACCATCTTCTCCATAGTTGTAGCAGTGATAATCCTTGTTTTATTGTCGTGCCCTTCCCGGGTCCTGATCTCTCTCATGATTCCTTCCTCGTTGTATCAAGTGGACAGACAAATTCTGCAGTTGATCAGTAATGTGGGCCAACATATCTTGTTGGTCATTTCTTACCCCAGGAGCCAGGGGTGGTGGAGGTGGAGTGGTGGTTGTCATGGTTGGTGGTTGATGCGATGTTCTTGCTTCTGTTGACTTGGTTTCTTTGGCTTTCATCTGCAGCTTCTTGTCCTTAAGGCGAGCAATCTCCACGGCTAGTTCATACGTAGCCGGGAACCTACCCTTTACCTTCTCCTTGAGTGGCGGCCATAAGCCATGCGTGAACCGGTCCTTTTTGAGGAAATCGGGTGCAACTTCTCCTCTTGCCAGTGACTCAACCCACCGTTCCCACAAATCCACGAACTTGGACTCATAGATGGCATACTCTAAAAGACCCTCGTGCTTCAAGTCTCTCAACTTGTCCCACAGCTTCTCTGAAGTGGTACCTCCCCCAAAATGCCTCTGCAGTTTTTAAGAGATCCCAATTATCCTTAGTTTCTTGTGGGAGTGTGTTGTACCACGACCTATCTTCTAGCTTCATGAGATGCTTAAAAATTCTAGCCCAGGACCAAATCTGTTACCAAATCTAAGAAATCTGTTACCAAATCTTCCCCTTCTTTCATTTAAATGTTGGAAATGCTACACTTGCCATGATTGTTGAGAGAGAGAGAGAGAGCTATAAAGATACACTGCTTAGCTTACAACCAAAATATTTTTTATTTTATTTTTTCTTACAAGAAGGCGTGTATACCCTTTCTATACTAGAGCATAGATTAAAATCTCAAATGGTACATTGCCTTGTACCAAAGGTAGGACAAATGGCTGATCTGATGCTAGAACCTCAAAGAAGTACTCCCCTCCTAACATAGTGTTGATGATGTGCTGGTAGTGAGCCTTCCAATCCAGTATTACCTTGATTGATCGTACTCGTATCGAAATGTGTGATCCGTCTTGAGGTAGGTTGTACTGACTCATGTGAAGCTTAGAGGTACTTAGTCGTTATCAGAACTTGTGGGAGAGAGTGGTGTCCTTTATTGAAACAGACTTAATAGATCCCTAGTCTCTCTAGCAAGAGCGTGAGCATGTGCTTCCATTATCTGTGATGCAGCATCAGGTGCGACTTGGAATCTGACTGTGATAATTACCACGGTGACTTGAGTTACCCAATTCTCGAAGTAGAATATTGTTGACTCTCTATTGTGCAGAGCTCCCTCCATCTTGTTGTTGTGGGTTGGTCGTAGGTTGCAGGCATGGTCTTGACCTCCTCCTTCTTCTCCTTGGCACACGAGCTATGTATATCCATTGAGTATGACCTGCTAGTTGTCGTTCCCACTGCAAATCTATCACCGTTACGCCTGGCACTCGAGTCTCGATGGAGATGCAAAGTTCGTCCAGCTGTGCTTGGAGCTCTTCTTCTTTTGTTTTCCATTTAGCAAACCCTTCTAACCATTCATCCATCCACAAAAGGTTAAGGTTTTCAGTCTTGTAAACTTAAGGGTTTTATGAAGGGATCCTCAATGTGGGGCACCAAGAAAATGATAGTCGAAAATGATGTGCCAAGTGGGGTGCCCTCTACACCACACATAGCCTCAAATCCCCAAGCATCATCTCACGGAGGGGGGGTAGCACCTAAGGTATGCTATCCTATAACTCTACAAGGCACCACCTAGCGTGTATGCGTTTACGACGCTAGACATAGATGACCCAGAGTGGCAGGAGTGAGATGCCATCTAGATAGCCAACATAAAACAATGAGATAGCCACGTCCAAGTAGAGAGAATTCCTAGTCAACAATCAGGAGTGTGTGAATGAGAGAAGTATGTGAAAAAGGTCAGACTGGAGCTTGATTGACTGGTGATGGCATACTTGATGAAATACAAAGAGCGTGATATACAAGGGGAGAATCATCCCATGGATATGGTGAGAACAAAGGGACGGAGAAGAGAGAATGGACTCAAAGATCATGATAGAATTGCACACTTTATTGATGATGATGATACTTACAAACGATGATCTTGGCTGATACCAACCCTGCTCTTGACATTAGGGATGCATGATGAAGTGCAAGTGCCATATGGTGCATGGCAAACTTTTGAGTTAGCGGTGTTAGCACGTTAGTGAGAGGTTAGTTGAGGAAAACACCAAGACGATGCAACTGCGAGTGACATTGATCACTAGCATCGAGAGTGGCCCGAGGTAGCCTGGTGATGATGCAATCAATCCTAGTGTGGTCATGCAACCTTGCAGGGTGATAATGAGTGCCTTATGTGCATGGGGTGGCGATGAAAAGTAAATCAACCATGGTGTGGGTGGAGATTGGTGGTGGTGGTGATGTTGCCAATGCTAGAACGCCCATTCTTGCAACACGCATGACACCGTGATCTCCCTAGCTTGTGAGGTGCATTATGTGCTTAGTGGTGTATGGAATGTAGAATGCATGGAGCCTGGGTGGTGCATCCAGTGTGTTCTTATTTCCCCATCTCCCTTGTGCTTAGTGGAGGCCTCTTTATATAGGCCTACGAGGTGGTCCTTACCAATGGTCCTTGTAAATACCCGCTAGTCACTACAGAGAGTCTAGATGCCTCTCTAGTGAGAGAGCTAGAGAGGGAGAGAAGGTAGAGATAGAGAGAAGGGAGGTAAGAGTGGGGTGGGGAGTTTTTTTACAATTCACTAGTCGTTGGCTAGTTTATTAGAGAAGAGTGGAGATCCCGGCATTTACAATGGGTTTTGTTGATGGTTCGGGTGGCTGGTGTGAGGTTAATGCTGCCAGAACTGGCATTTTGCTGATGTCAAGATGCTATGCATTCGTCACTTTTGGGGTTGGCCAGGGCATGCCTTTGGTTTTATTTTTTGATTTCTTGTTGCCTTTAGGTGATTTTGGTGTGTTTTGTCGAAGCTTGTCATCCGTCTGTTGTTTCCTTTTGGGTTTCCTTCTTCTTGTGCGTGCATATGGTGTGCGTGTACTTGTGTGAATATGTGCATGCGCGTATGCGTGTAGTGTACAGATGTGTGTAAGTGAGTGTGTGTGTATGTAATTTTGTATGGGTGTCGGCAAGTGTGTGTGTAGGAATGAGAGAGATGGAGAGATTTTTACATGCTGGTGTCCATACAAGATAAGAGAGAGAGAGAGACCGTGAGTGAAAGATGGAGAGAAGGAGTGTGAGTGAACGGGTGATGGGGAGAGAGAGGCTGAGGGTGAGAGTGTGTGTGTGTGTATGGGTGGGGAAAAGAGAGAGAGAGAGAGAGAGAGAGAGAGAGAGAGAGAGAGAGAGAGAGAGAGAGAGAGAGAGAGAGAGAGAGAGAGAGAGAGAGAGAGAGAGAGAGAGAGATTTTTGCATGGCTGCCAACTCAAGGATCGGGAGAGAGAGCAAGGGAGAAAATGGGGGTGAGAGAGAGAGGGTGAGAGTGTGCGGGCTAGGGGGTGTGTGTGGGTGTGAATGAGAGAGAGAGCGACTTCTGTTGCACCTTGCACGGGTTGAGCGAGGGGGGAGAAAGAGAACTTTGGCTTGCAGTGATAATGGAGAGAGAGAAAGGGTGGCGCCATGCATGAGGGAAGAGAGAGGGAGAGAGGGAGATGAGGGGAGGGGAGGAAGGGTGATGCCAAGGAGAAGGGGGTGACCACTGCACGTGCCCGAGCAAAGGGGGGGAGAGGGTGGCGGTTGCGGTTGTCTGCAGACAAAAAAGAGATAAAAAACTTTTTTTTTTTTTAATGTTTTCCTTGCATTATGAAGCTCCCCCTTTGGGGTTGGTTCCCGCAGCCCGGCTCCGAAAAGCCACCGTCATTGTCTTTAGCCATCAGTAGGCTAGATTGGATTATGGAGTCCATTTGAGCTCTTTCTTGTCCACATGAACCAAGGTAGTTAACAGGACTGCAACATGAGCAAGAAGCCGCATATGCCGACCATGCCATCAATTTGTCCCATAAATTGGGAAGAGTTCTTATGTGATTCCGGTGGTGGAGCTTGCATAATGGCTGCAATTTTGATGGGGTCTACTACTTCTATCTCTTGAATGATATGGCCCAATAACATTCCACTTGCCACCAAAAAGACACACTTCATGGGTTAAGGCTTAACCTCGTATCCCGATACTTCTCAAAATAGAGCTGCAAGTGATGCAAGTGTTTTGCCTTTTCTTGGAAAATAGAGAAATCATCCATAAATATCTACATGAAGTCAGCTAGATAAGGACCAAAAATTTCTTCCATGTCCCTTTGGAAGGTATTGGGAGATTACACAACCGGAACCACAATACTGTGAAGGCAAAGACTCCTCGTTGTAATGAATGTTGCCTTTACAACTTCATCTAAAGTAGAATCCAAATGAGGCAGTGGAAATGGATCCAGTATCATTGTTGCATTCAATTTGTAGTAGTCCACAAAGATTCTCAGCTTCTTAATTCATCTTCAACACCACTACAATCGGAGGAATCCATTCTAGATTCTTGATTGGGACTATGAATCCCACTTTGAGCATCTGTCCAGATCTTTCTTTACTTGAGTTGCATAGTTCAGATTCATGCGATACCTAGCTTGCTTAGTCGGCACCGCATCTTTCTTCAAATTAATGGTGTGCTGTAGAATCTGGTATCTAGACCTTTCATATCGGAGTACTCCCACGCAAACACATCCATGAATTTTTTAAGAATATTTATGGAGTTTCTCCGAAAATTCTCTTCCAAATTTGCACATATCTTCACTGGCTTGGGTTTCTCTATAGTCTCACAAGATTTACCTCTTGGATAGCATCCTGCTTCACTCGAGACACCTTATTAGCATCTAATTTTTAAATTCCCTTTCATGTTGTAATATCTCCTTCAACTCCATCAATTCTGTCTGAACTTTAGCCCCATCATCTAATTGGTCAATCTCATGATTTATACTTAAGCCCATTTCTACCCACCATGGTTTGATTGCACATTTTTAGCATAAAGTTTATGGATTGCTTTCACATCTACTGTGAAAATTTTCATCAAATCCCAAATTGCTTCTAGAAATTTGGCTTCTTCTTCATTAAACAAGCGTTCCATCATATAGGTTGGCTCTGCTACAACAGGTTGGGTCTCTTCATACGAATGATTGACTTCATACAGAATCAACACTTTTTGTGCTCTTTGGATGCTTAGGATACATTTTTCGTTGTTTTGCTTCACCTTAGCTTGCCGCAACCATGGCCATCCCAACAACATCTGATAATCGACTTTGATTCCTTGGAGATCGAGCACCATGAAGGACACTGCAAAAGGTATCCCTTCTATTTCAAAATTGATGCCTTTGAGAATTCCATGGGGTTGAACCCTTTCTAATTCGCCATCCAAACAAAGAATGGGACCGGTTCTAGTTCTCTCCATCTATATTTCTTGCATGTATCCCAAGTCGTTATGTTGACTCTAGATCCACCATCCACAAGGACATTTTTTATGTTACTACTACGATGCCTGACTATGATCAACGGAGCTCGATCATCTGCCAAGGGTGCCAACTCCTGATGTGAAATTTTATGCATTGTGTTGGTGCTGATTAGCACAACAATAGTTGGTCTTTAAATGCTGGTACAAGTCAGAGCATATCCCCCAACTTCATGCGGATTTGTAATTGTATAATTGCCTCCCAAATATTTGACTGGTATGTTCCCTTCACAAACTCCTTTTCCAATATTGTATTGGGAAGCTTCTACTTTGGGGCTTCATAAACAGTTCCAACATCCTACTTCTTCTTGCTGACTGGTAGTGAAATTACCACCACTTGTGCTATTTTCGATGTACCCATTCCCGTACAAGTATAGGATTCTAAACCATTTTTCTTAGATAGACTCTGCTGGTCTAGAATCAACCTTGGATCCAGTTCACGGAGGGCCTGATGTTGAGCACTGGCTCCTGTTCCGCCCATCGCACTATACGATGCAAAAAACCATAATCTGGTGTTTGATCGTTGGTTTGAGGACGGCCTTTCAAGTCAAGTGAACCTCCTTTTTGGATTGTGTAATTACTTGGACTTTGGATTGTGAGCCTGTGAATCTTTGTCCGCTTCATCATTTGTGGATGCCATGATCTCAATAGATACCATATTGGTACTAGATGCTTTTCCTTTCTTGGCTTTCTTCTGGTCTTACTCTGCCACTTTGGGACATTCACTGCACTAATGGTCATCCTCGAAGCAAAAGGAACAACACTTTTGCCTGGGCAGGTAGAAGTTAGATGGGCCTCCACCTCGGCCATAACCGCCTTGGCCATATCTTCCTCGACCATATCTTCCAAGGCTTGCTTGATTAGAAAGACCCACATAATTCTATGGAGTATAGTGCTACTGTGTTGGTTGCAGAACTATGACCGCAATTGCTGCTTGAGTTGGCTTATTGTTTTACAGAGCTTGCCAATTTTCCATGTTCTTGGTATTATATCGATATTAACTGGTGTTATGATTTGTCTTTTCACAGATGTAGCACTAAAGATTATTCAAGGCACAGTCCCTACCCTCATGCCCGCCATTCCAACACTTGGTACAATGCAACTTTGAGGTTTTGGTTTCCAAGGTTTTCTCCTTATCTGCCGCCACCGCCGCCAAGACCTTCTTTTTGGCGTCCTTGATCTTAGATGATCATGCAAGAGGATCTTCATCCTCATCCAAGATTTCATCCACATCTGAGTCACTGTCCATGTCTTTGTTCGAGTCATTGTTTGCTGATTGTTTCTTAGATTTCTTGATCCGAGGAGCTCCCAGGGATCTTTCTGCCACTTGTGCTGCCAACGCCACTTTTTCCAATGACAATATTTCAGATCAATGGTTGTGCAAGGGTAGTGTGGAGACTTTTTTGCAAGCCTTCAACATAAAAATAATTCAACATCACTCTTTGGAGTAACATGCTAACTTAGTGGTGTATGTTTCTACATGAGATCCTTTTTGGTTGAAAAGAAGCAAGCGATCCAACATCTATGGAGTCATCTTCTCTGTGCAAAATATCTTTAGGAAAGCCGCATAAATATATGTAAAGGTTTTGAAGTAATCTACTGGGTATTTGGCAAGCCATTTGGAGTCTTTATGGCTTAATGTGCTTTCAAATACTACTTCCTTATGCACCACATCACTACTACCATTCAGAAGTGCATATCATTTTTCAAACGACCGTACATGGGAATCAAGATCTTCATCTGATTTTCCCATAAATTTATTGTATCTCAGGCCATGATACTTACTTCATGGTCTTGCCATTCCTAAAACTTTGGGTATTACAAAATTTACACAATGTCTCCCTTTTGCATAGATGGTTCCAAAATAGACATTTTGTGAAGCTAGGATTCCTCCTTTCAGTGTCACCACCTTATAAATTTAATTCAACAAAAGTAGGCATCAACAATTCGGATTTGTTTGTGGTAGTCTGGTTGCTACCACATGTTGGGGAGGGAGGTCTTGTTTAAAGGAAATCTACCATAGAGTCAGACCCCCAATACACTTTTGCAAGACGTATTTGTTATGTCGGGTCCACCTAGGCTGGGGAGGGAGGTCTTGTTTGAAGGAAACCTACCATGGAATCAGGCCCCCAATGCGCTCTTTCAAGACAAACTGGTTCTGTTGGATCCACCTAGGATGATGTATCGGCGACTTTGATTGTTTCTAGCTCCCCCCATGGTTCAATTGTTTGCGCCCGAGTGGTGTCACCACTTCGGGACTCATATAGCCCAGGTCTCTACGTGTGCAGCTCACTAATGGGAGAAGGAAAACCATGAGGCCTTGTCCGTTGAGACATATTATTTGCCATGCCGCAGTAGTCAACACCATGGACCTGAACACTATGAAGTTTGTCGATTCGTGGTTGATCGTGGTCACCAGTGTTAACTACGGGCTGGTATGTGTTGGTGTATTACCAATTAGCACAGAAAGAATATATTACGAACACATACACCACAATTGCGATACAAAAGACCATAGACATTATTTAAAACATTACATAGGAACACAAGACTAAGAAGAAGAATAAGAAGAAGAAGAAGAAGGATTGCATTATATTCATGAATAAATGTGTCAAGCATTATAACATAGGCCATAATAGCCCAACTTAAATAGTGTTTCTCTTCATGCCCGTTCCTAACATGTACAATGCTACAAATCTTGCTTTTACATATTGACTAAGGTTCCTGTGGCCTAACACTGTGCTGCTTGGGGGACAATATGACCTAGATATTGAATCTCTTTTAAAAAAAATTCACTTTTCTTTTGATTATTATAAAGCTTATTATCTCTCAAAACATGAAATATTACCTCAAGATTTTGCTTACATTTTTCCATAGGCTTAGAGTAGATGATAATGTTGTCAAAGAACAATCCACAAATCTTTGATGAGGTCTAAAGAGCTTCTCCATCATTTGATTAAAGGTGGATTCCATCACTAAAGAACGTCGTTGCCTCTACAGGAAAAGAGAACTTGTCTCTTATAAAACTTTATAGTGGTAGCCATGCAATCAAACCATGGTGTCCCTAGTAGGATAACATCTTCATGTTTGAATGGGGAGATAAAGAAATCTTCTTTATCTACATAGCAAGTTTGTACATGGAGCCTTAGCTTCCCAATCAATCGTGTGACTAAGAACTCTTGCCCTTTAAAATCTCCATTAGTTTTTACATCCCCATTTCAAAATCATGTATTCCTAGATTAGTAACTAGCTTGGTAGAGATAAAATTATGAGTGGAACCAAGATCAAAGAGTATGAGAGAATCATGTTGTCTTAGTTTTCCACAAGAATAAGAGAGTGGGGATCCATTGCATTGGCCTTCTTCTTTTAGAGCTACCATCATGGTCACTTGAGGAGGAAGATTATGTTCACTTCTCTTAGGACATGCATGAAAACATGTCCTTGCTCCCCTCACTTGAAGCACTTGTTATCCTTACAATAATGCTCTATCTATTTGGGTGAAATCTTAGTTTTACCTTTGTAGCCTTTGTCCTTCACCTTTACTTTGTTGTTGTTAGGAACTTTGGAAGAGTTTTATGTAGCATGATTATTCTTTCTCTTTGGCTCATTCTGCTCCTTGGGCTTCCATAGGTTTGGAGTCCTTCTTACTTTTTTGTTGGAAATGAATCCTTGAGGCAACCATCATGTGAAGTATGACAACTGACATGGTTTTGGGCCTTTGTGAATTGACATACTCACTCATTTCCTTGGTTAGGCTAGCACATAATTGTTGCTTTTGTTTTGCAAAGTCTATCTTCCTCTAGACAATGGCTTTGAGATACATAACTCTCAAAACTTATCCACATACTTTGAATATTTGCATAGGGTGCCATCTTCAAACTTTTTCTATTCCGTAAGGACTTTCTATTTGGAATTGCTTGCGAGGAATTGCTTCATGATTGCAATCCTTAAAATCTTCCATTTCTTTGGAGCTTCACCTTTGGTATGAAGGCTTGCCCACCATTGATGGGACGATTTTAAAAAATGCATAGAAACGTTTTGTACCTTTGAAGTTTTTGAGAAATTTTCATCTCCAAAAGCCACATCAAATTGTTGGACAAAGGCCAACACTTTGTCAGTTGCTTCAAAGGTCCCATCATATAGGTAAGGAAAGTCATGTTCTTTCCTTATTCTTTAGACTTATTTAGCTTGTGAGACCTCTTTCATGCCGCATAGCTTCTCATTTACCTGTCCCCTTGGATTTCTTTGATGATGAGTTGCTACTCTCATCATAGGTAGATGGTGGCTTGACGAAGAGGAAGAAGAAAGGAAGGAGAGGATGATAATCACTTTCTTTGCTTCCTCCTTCTTGGGTTGGCTTCCCCTTCATAGGATTAGCATGTGATGGGGTGCTTGACGACTTCTCAGGGGGTTCACTGTCCAGTACCCCATATATAACATGCGTTCGTGGGGTATTAAAAACCCCCTTTTTTAACATGTCTGAATGAATAAAATGACCCCTTACTTCAGGAAATTTTTCCAAATTGAATATAATATCCCCTTATTTTAATGTGTCTTTGTTAAATTGCCTAAAACTTTTGTATTTTAAAACCCCTTCTTTCGAACTCACGTTATACATTAACATGATTACATAGTGCACCCCCCGATGATGACTTCTTCTTCTTTACAGGACTTGGTGACCACTTTGCCCTCCACCTTCTTGGGACCGTGGATATCACTATCATACCTCTCCTTTGATAGTTTTTAGTGTGTTGAATCTTCTTTGATAGTTTTCCATGGAGGTTCTTCTTGGATTTCCTCTTCATTACCCAAAGAGGTAAAGGTGCAAAAAGAGAGCAATCACTAGTAACCAAATAAAAAAGAAGAAGAGATCATATTTAAAAAATATATCAGATGAAGAAGAATATGAAAACAGATTAGAGAGAATCAAATGCACCGCTCCAACGACATTGAACAATTGGGTGATGCGGAAAAATTTGAAAAAAAACTAATGGAGTTGAAGAAGTTATTACAGCAAGAATGTGAATTTGAGAAGCAGATATGAGAACTTGTCTCTAGAGTAAAGGAAGATTCCATTCAAGAAGTGAATCTTGGGACTATGGAGAAATCCAAACCTGTCAAGATATGTGCCAATCTAAAAGAGCCTTTTTGGTAAGATCTTATAAAGGTGATAACAGAATTTAAGGATGTCCGTGCATGGGAAATTTGGATATGAAGGGTCTGGACCTGAGATTTTTATCAACACAGCATCAATTTTCACCAAGTAAGCCAGGTATCACAAATGAATCCAAATCATGCCAAACAAGTAAAAGAGCAGTTAGATAGATTGTTATAAGTGGGATTCAAAACTCCTATCGAGAATCTAGAGTGGATTCTTTTAATTGTTGTGGTTTCTAGAAAAATCAATAAATTGAGAATTTATGTTGATTGTCACAAGCTAAATGCGGAAATGATATCAAATCCTTTCTTGCTTTCCTTTTTGGATTCTACCTTGGATCAAGTTGCAGGTCAACGCATGCATTCTTTTTTGGATGGATACAGCGGTTACAACCAAGTATAAATGGTAGTTGCTGACCAATCAAAGACGGAATTCATCACTACAATTGGGGTGTAGGCCAGGTGGCCATGGGAACCACCCCTAACTTCATTTCTCTATAACAAATATAAGGAGAGAAAGTGAGAGTGCAAGTTTTTGTGCAACCCACTAACCCAAGCAAATTTTTGTGCTTCTCCTTCTTCCCCAATGCCCCCTCACACCCTCTCCGTTGCTAGTGCACCTACGCACCTATGCACACATGCATGTGCATGCACACACATTTTTCAAGCGGTATTAGAGCTTCGGTTTTTATCGGGTGCATTGCGACAGTTGAGTTGACGACTCCATAACAACAAGGGCATTGACGATAGTAGGACATGAGAAGAACAGATTGTTGATATGAGCTTAGGCATGCATATTCAGCTTGTATAGAGCTTGTGTAGCAAGCCATTGCTGAATTTTATAGAGAAACAGTAGGAACAAGAAATGTTGCAGCTCTGTTTTTGGCTCTCAAAACTTCATTTTTTGCATATCTTTGTCACATGGAGCCAGATGGATATGATCCAAGAGTCTAGGTTGGGGTTTTAGCACATTTTGGATGCGACAATGATGTCCATTTTTTGAAATTTTGATCAGAATTATAGCAGGTGTAGTGAGATTTTTTGAGGTTTTGCTCAAAATACACTTGAGGGAAACTCTGTCCGTTTGTCCCCAGATTCTTGCCATGTTTTGCATGTATTTGAAGTCTACTCTCTGATGGTTTAGTGGTCGAGTTTGACTTACACTTTGACAGTGATCAAGTGTTCACTCTCACTTTGTGTTCATGTACCCACTTTCGCCAGAGTGAGAATTGTGTATCCTTGTGTGGCTAGAGACAGACACTCACAAGTTTTACAATTTTTTTTTACAGATTTTAGCGGCGGGCAGTTTCTATCGTGGGATGCATTTTGAGTTAGTTTGCTCTCTACCTGCATATATGGTTATGTGTTCTATGCTCAATTGAGCACTTTGTCCCATATTGTATGCTTGCAAAGTTTGCAAATTCTGGAGTTGATTTTATGCATATGTGACCCTCGAGTTTGATGCACTTTGATCATGATTTCTTGATTCTATAGTGGTCAATTTTCTTCCCACTTTGACAATGATTGATTGTTTACTCTCACTTTGATGCTTGGACAAAGTGTTCTTGTACCCAATTTCGCAGGAGTGCATTTATGGTATGCTCATAGTGGTTACAAGTTTCCTTTGATTTTGCCTCATGTTCTCACATTGAAGCATATTTGAGCATGAGACTATAGCATGTAGGTTACAGGTTTTCACTATTGAGCTATTGGTTGGTTTATGCTTGATTATCACACTGGTCGAGTGGTCTCCCTTTTTTTTGAGGTGTATGCATTAACATGATGCGTGACACAGTTGAGTCTACAGTGATGACTCATGAGAGACGGAGGTCTTGATCTTCTTGCAATATGTGATGTTGGTATTGTGGTCACACAAGGCACATTAGGTGCTGTTGTTTTAGATGCATAAAACAACAACGAAGACATATGCATGATGCACAGATAGTTATGACATAGACTAGAGAGACGACTACATATGCTAGTGATGGTGATGTCATACTTACCTCTAGCCCTTATCCATAATACATGTATGATAGAGATGACACTTTCTCCCGATGGCTGCTAGATGAATCTACAGTATTTCATGTAACACCATGCCGTGATTGGTTCATCACATTTGCTAGTAGGAGTTATGGTTGTGTTCATCTAGCTGATGGTTTAGCGTATGACAAAGAGGGTGCAAGAGATAAATGTCTGCTACTACCCAGTGGTGCATCTTATACGCTTACACATGTGCGTTATGTTCCTAGGATCGCATAGAGCTTGATCTCAGTGAGATAACTGAGAGACAGTGGATGTCAGATACTACTTCGAGAGTTGTCTTTCCAGATGCAGTTGGGTCGCGTAGTCATTGCATGAGGTGCTAGGTCGTCACTATAGGTTTCTTAGGTGCAAGACAATATAGTCGCCATTACTACCATGACATGTGAGGAGCAAGAGACATACACGACTCTTTCGTGAGTGAGCTCCATTATTCTTAGGAGACAGAGCATTTAGCTGTGCAGGACATGTCAGTGGACTCTACAACAACAAAGGTGGAGCCGGATTGCTCCAGTGAGACACAACATGCATCATCCAAGTGTGTGTAGACAGAGGTAGAGCGGGTCTACTCCCTAGAGGCACATGCTGAGATGATAGATATGGAGTTTTTTAATATGATCTGTTAGGAAATAAGATGTAGCTAAATAGATATTTGAGTAGATTACTTAATGGAGAGAGATAGATTTCACACACAAGAGATTATAGAGTAGAGAGAGAGAGAGAGAGAGAGAGAGAGAGAGAGAGAGAGAGAGAGAGAGAGAGAGAGAGAGAGAGAGAGAGAGAGAGAGAGTACACACGATATACGTGGTTCACCCAATGTGGGCTACGTCCACGGGAAAGCAGCCACTCAATGGCTTTAGCACTTCAAAAGAAGAAGTAGTTTACAAAGGGATTAAACCCTTAATAGAGCTCCCGTCTTGCTTCACTCTCGCCAGCTCACACTCACCTTGTTGCATCAACTTCACACTATGAAATGTGTGTAGAAATGGCCACCTTTTATAGGCCAAAAGGGCTGCCCTCTCTTATGAGAGGCAGCCATGTGTAGCCGCCCTTGTGCAAATAAGTCCAAATTGGACCCTCCAATCTGCCCATGTGTGGCCGCCCTTGAGAAGACAAGTCCGCTTTTGAATTCGGCCACCGCCCATCGGCCATTGACTTCCGACCACCGGCCACCGGCCACCGGCCATTAACTACCGGCCACCGGCCAACCAACCGGTTGTTTTCTGACCACTTTCCGGCCGCCGTCCGGCCATAATATTCCGGCCCCTGATTCTTGTTCGTGAAAATTTTGGTTTCCGGTGAGTGATTTTCCTTCACGCACAATGGCTTCTCCTCATAATGGGGCCTTACAAATGTGCACTTTTACCACAGAAAATTACAAGGGTAAATCAGGCTCCATACTTAACAATCTCCCACTTGGAGATTGATCTCCAAACCAAACCAAACCTGTGAGGAGTGCTTTCCATTCTAGCTTCTTATCCTTGAATGCCGATTGAAGATGAGCAAAAACTCAACTTCTCCTTGTTGACCACCTTTGTAAACATGTCTGCAGGATTTTCACTTGTATGCACTTTTCCTAGCTTTAGCTGTCCCTCTTGCAAAAGAGTGCGTATGAAGTGATATCTCACCTCAATGTGCTTTGTCCTTGAATGAAAGACTGATTTCTTCGCAAGATGGATAGCGCTTTGGCTATCACTATACAAGACACAATTGTCTTGTTTGAATCCAAGCTCTTCTAAGAATCTGTGAAGCCACATAATTTTTTTGCTTGCCTCCGTCATTGCTACATACTCTGCTTCCGTGGTAGAAAGTGAAACCACTTTCTGCAGCTTTGAAGCCCAGCTTATGGCTGTGGCTCCAACCATGAACACATAGCCACTAGTGCTCCTTCGAGTATCTTTGTCACCTGCCATATCTGCATCAGCATACCCTTCTAGAAAAATATCAGTTCCTCCAAAATACAAAGCATTTGTTGTTGTCCCTTTTATATACCTAAGTATCCACTTCACAGCTTGCCAATGCTCTTTACCTGGGTTGTCCATGAACCTACTCACAACTCTCACTGCATGTGCAATGTCTGTCCTTGTCCAGACCATAGCATACATTAGAGAACCTACCGCTGCATCATATGGAACTTTAGACATATAGGCTATCTCCTCTTGTGTCTTTGGACGGGTATCCTTTGTTAGTTTAAAGTGACCAGCCAAAGGTGTAGAAACTGGTTTTGCATTTTGCATTGCAAACCTTTCTAGTACCTTCTTGATGTAATCTTCTTGAGATAGCTTTATTGTCTTCTTCGTCCTGTCCCTTGATATTTTCATACCAAGTATCCTCTTTGCAGCACCTAAATCTTTCATTGAAAAAGATTTAGACAGTTCCTCTTTTAGGTCTTTGATGTCCTGCATGTTAGTACTTGCAATCAACATGTCTTCAACATACAACATTAGGATGATAAATTTCCCATCTCCCAAATTCTTCGTGTAGACGCAGTGATCCGAGTTGCATCTTGTGAATCCATGATCCAACATCCATCGATCAAACTTCAAGTACCATTGTCTTGATGCTTGCTTTAAACCATACAAGCTCTTCTTTAATCTGCAAACCATTTTCTCCTTACCTTTTACTTCATACCCCTTTGGTTGAAGCATGTAGATTTCCTCCTCTAAGTCACCGTGAGGGAATGCCGTATTTACATCCATTTGCTCGAGATTTAAATCATGAGCAGCCACAAGGCTTAAGACAAACCTAATTGAGTTCATTTTTACAACAGGAGAAAATATTTCATTGAAGTCAAGACCTTTCTTTTGAGAAAACCCTTTTACCACAAGCCTAGACTTGTACCTTTTCTTCCCACCTTCTTCTTCCTTCACCTTGTACACCCATTTGTTTTGAAGTGCTCGCTTACCTTTAGGCAACTCAACCAATTCCCATGTTTGGTTGCGATGTAGTGAGTCCATCTCCACTTGCATGCTCTTCGTCCATTCTTCTTTGGATTCATGTTGCATAGCTTCTTCGTATGATTCCGGCTCTCCAGAATCTGAGATCAAGAGATGGTTGAAGGAAGGAACAAACCTTTCTGGAGGTCTACTTGCTCTTGTAGATCTTCGGGGAATAGGTTGAGGCTCCTCATTTGGTTGACGTTGTTGCACATTGTCACCGTTTGCAGTCCTTGAGTCTTCCCCGTCCTCAAGCTCCATGTACTCATCACCTGTTTCTTTTGTTTGATTTATTTCCAAGTAATCTTTGTACATATTGTGTTCGTTAAAAATTACATCCCTACTCCTTAAGATTTTACCATCTTCAGGATTCCATAGGCGATACCCAAAGTCTCCTTCTTCATAGCCAATGAAGAAACACTTTTTGGACTTTGCATCTAGCTTTGATCTTAGGCTTCTATCTATGTGCATGAAAGCTTCACGCCCAAACACTTTGAGAAATGCATAATTCACCGGTTTACCTGTCCATGCCTCTTATGGAACTCCCCCATCCAATGCCGTTGAGGGTGACCGATTGATTAAGTACACAGACGTACTTACAGCTTCCGCCCAAACCTCAAGCGGTAGGCCTGCATGTAGCCACATGCTTCGTGCTCGCTCCATGATTGTCCTGTTCAACGTTTCCAAAATACCATTCTGTTGAGGTGTCCTTGGGGTTGTTCTTTGCCTCCGAATGCCATTGCTAGCACAAAAGATTTCAAAAGCTTGGCTGCAATATTCACCTCCATTGTCGGATCAGAGGCATTTAACCTTGGTACCTGTTTCATTCTCCACAAAGGCTTTCCACCTTTGAAATATGGAAAATACATCGGATTTATTCTTCATGACATAAACCCATGTTTTTCTAGTCGCATCGTCTATGAATGTTACATGGTACACTGAGCCACCAAGTGATGGTGTACTTGCTGGACCCCAAACATCAGAATGAACCAACTCAAGTTTTTTTATTTTTCTTTCATTTCCTGATTTTTGAAATTTTACCCTCTTTTGTTTACCATAAACACAATCTTCACAGAACTCTAAGTCCACTTCTTTCAAACCTGGTAGAAGCTTCTTTGTTTGAAGGATTTGCATTCCTTTGGCACTCATATGCCCAAGCCGGTAGTGCCACACTACACTGCCAACTTCTGTAGTTGCTGCACAAGCTGAAGGTTGCGTGCTAACAGTACACAAGTAAAGTGTACCGACCTTTTCTCCCTTGGCAACCACCAAAGATCCCTTTGAGATCTTCCACCGTTTGTTTCCGAATGCAATGTTGTGAACTTCATCGTCCAATTGTCCTGTAGAGATTAAATTTTTGCGAAGAGAAGGAACATGCCTAACATCTTTAAGCTTCTATTCATTTCCGTTAGCAGTTTTGATAGAAACTGTACCTTTGCCGACAATCTCACAAGCTTCATCATCTCCCAAGTATACATACCCAAAATTACCTTTGGTGTAGTCTTGGAAATGTTGCTTGTGTGGTGTTGCATGGAATGAAGCCCCGGAATCTACTATCCAGGAATTAGACACATTGTCTAATATGAGAATTAGAGCATCTTGCTCTACTTTACCTGCCACATTGGCCTCCGATGTTGGCTTGTTGTCTTGAGACTCTGTCTCCTTCTTCTTCTTGGACCAGTAATCCTTCTTGACGTGGCCCTTCTTGCCGCAGTTCCAACATTAAAGAACTGACTTTGTGCGTGACTTGCTCCGTCTTGAGCGCTCACGACCCTTTTGGTTTTTGAACCTCTCCTTAGGCCTTCCTCTTGTTTCTACTGACAATGTAGCACTTGATGATTCTCCTGTGCTTCTCCTTCGCATTTCCTCGCTTAGGAGAACACCCACAACATCATCAAACTTAAGAGTATTTGTGCCAGAAATAGAATTACTTACTGCCATCACAAGGCTGTCCCAACTATCCGGTAGAGATGATAGTATAAGGAGAGCTCGCACTTCTTCATCGAAATTGATTTTCACCGATCGAAGTTGACTTATGTTTGTGTTAAAGTCATTTAGGTGTTCTGCAACTGAACCATTCTCTGCCATCTTTAGATTGAACAAGCGCTTCATAAGAAATACCTTATTGGATGCCGATGGTTTCTCGTAGAAGTCGTCAAGTGACTTCATCAAGTCCTCCGTGGTCTTCATCTCCGAAACATTGAAGGCCACCGTTGACGCCAAGCTTAACCGGATTGTTCCCAGTGCCTTTCGATCAAGGACAATCCATGCTTCATCTGCCATTGTTGCGGGCTTCTTCGCAAGACTGCCTAGTGGCAAATAGAGGTCCTTGTCGTAGAGATAGTCTTCAATCTGCATCTTCCAATGTTGGTAGTTTTTGCCGTTGAAATTCTCAATCTTGAGCTTCCATTCCTCCGCCATAACTCCCACTCAATTCAAGGAATCCTTTCCTTGAGATAATTTAGCTACGAGCAAACCTTGCTCTGATACCAGTTGTTAGGAAATAAGACGTAGCTAAATATATATTTGAGTAGATTACTTAATGGAGAGAGATAGATTTCACACACAAGAGATTATAGAGTAGAGAGAGAGAGAGAGAGAGAGAGAGAGAGAGAGAGAGAGAGAGAGAGAGAGAGAGAGAGAGAGTACACACGATATACATGGTTCACCCAATGTGGGCTACGTCCACGGGAAAGCAGCCACTCAATGGCTTTAGCACTTCAAAAGAAGAAGTAGTTTACAAAGGGATTAAACCCTTAATAGAGCTCCCGCCTTGCTTCACTCTCACCACTTCACACTCACTTTGTTGCATCAAATTTACACTATGAAATGTGTGTAGAAATGGCCTCCTTTTATAGGCCAAAAGGGCTGCCCTCTCTTATGAGAGGTAGCCATGTGTAGCTGCCCTTGTGAAAATATGTCCAAATCGGACCCTCCAATCCGCCCATGTGTGGCCGCCCTTGAGAAGACAAGTCCGCCATTGAATTCGGCCACCGGCCACCGGCCGTTGACTTTCGACCACCGACCATCGGCCAACCAACCGGTTGTTTTCCGACCACTTTTCGGCCGCCGTCCGGCCATAATATTCAGGCGAGGAAAAAAAAAAAGTCTTGGGGGCCTCCGCCCCCCAGGCCCCTAAAGTTGCCCCTGATTCTTGTTTGTGAAAATTTTGGTTTCCGGTGAGTGATTTTCCTTCACGCACGATGGCTTCTCCTCATAATGGGGGCCTTACAAATGTGCGCTTTTACCACAGAAAATTACAAGGGTAAATCAGGCTCCATACTTAACATGATCATGCTAGAGGCTGATGAGGTGATATTAGGACACATGCATCAAGTCCATATGGATGAAGGGAAGGTGGTCCTCCAGGAGTCAGAGTTGACACATCCATTTGTGTCATCTAGTCATGATGATGTAGAAGTATGCACATAGCATTGAGGTGGCTAGGATAGCTAGGATTGTGCATGTTTCATCAGTGTGGGGCATCTCATATATGACTCGTAAATATCGAGGCCCAACCTAGCACTTGGTAGTGGGAGAATTTGCAGTAGGGATTGTCAATCGTGTGATGATTGACACTAGTATGGTGCATAGTGGACTTTTGCAAACCATACAGAGTATTCTGCATGATTTACATGTAGGCTCTAGAGTGGGTACTCATGCTCGCCTACCACTAGAGCCAATACGGTTGCATGTAGATCAAGTGAGCAAGCCATTGGGTGTAGGTTGATAGAGGCTCTCACTTGTTTCCTTGTACATACTAGTAGTTTAGCTAGTAGGACTCACTTATGGGCACATTCACCTTTAAGTGGGAGATTGTTGGGGTACATGCATCTGTGCCTTGCTCGACCGCCCAGGCTATGGATGCTCGCCCATACCAGTGACATCTTATTCTTGTATACATATAAAAAGAATAAGGGGCAGCTCATTACTTGAGTCTTGCTCCACCCACACAGTGTGTCTTCTACTCCTCTCCTCCCTTGCACTCTGTACACACCTGATAGCGCTTTCGCACCTAGCACTCTCACAACTACATGGGGAGTGTTTGCTTTCACAATGATGTGGTTTGGATTGCAAAATACACCTAGCACTTTTAAAAGGGACATGCAAAATTTGTTTTGGCCCATATCTAACAGATTTTATGCGGATTTTCTTGGATGACTTCTCTAATTTGGGAGAAAAGGTGAAGCACTTGTAGGTCCACCTTCCTGTATGTTTTGAAAAATGTCAAGAAATTAGTTTAACCCAATGAAGTGTGCATTTGCTATGGTGAGTGGAATATTATTGGGACACATCATCTCCAAAGAAGGAGTTGTAGTAGACACTAGCAAGATTGCACCTATCATGGAAGCACTGTCACGTGAATCATCAAAAGGGGATTCACAATTTTTGGACCAACTCCAATGGCATGGACAACACTTGTGGTTCTTGGCTCATATTGTGGTACCATTGAATGCATTAGCACATGTGGATAAGAAGGAATTTAAATGGACCCCAGAATGCAATTTGGCCTACCTTTGTTTAAAGATGATGTTGACCTTATCGCCAGTCTTATTACCTCTGGATTGGGGAAAGGATTTTCATGCATTTGTTGATGCTTATGATAATGCAATTGAAAGTGTATTGATGTAGGAAAAAACTAATGGGTGATTTTGACTAGTCTTTTTTATGCTAGTAGGAGGCTCTACACATCAATTGAAAAGAACTATTCATTAATAGAGAGATAATATTTGGGAATGGTTATTCAGTGAGTTTTTTTTGACACTCTTTGCTCATGAATTTATTCTTCTTTCAGGTGGACCACCTGACATTACTGTTTCTTGTGTGACAATAGAACTTGGTAGGACCTCTAGCCATGTGGATTATTCTACTTCAAAAATGTGAGTTTGAGGTGGTACATTATCTGGGTGCACAAAATATGGTTGCAAATTATTTATCCCCAACTGGATTTTGGGGAAGCATCAACGAGTGCTGATGATGAATTGCCCGATATGCATCTTTTCAAAGCAAAAGTGAAAGAAGAAGACAAAACGCAAAATGAGGAAGTTGCATGGTATGAGGGGATGATGTTCTTTCTACATGGTATGAGGGGATGATGTTCTTTCTACAAGAAGGAATTATGCCGACCTATTTGACTGGGGATCAAAGAAAAAGGGTGGCATTGAAGGGTAACGATTTTGAAATTCTATTGGGTCAGATTTATTATAGAGACCTTTGGGGAGTAATGTTGCAATGTGTCCCATTATCAAGACAAAGAACAATACTCAAAGAAGCTCGTGAAGATATTGTTGGCAGTCATTTGGCTAGACCATTAACAACAAAGAAAGTATTTCAAGTAGAACTTTGGTGGCCTATAGTGCATGCGGATGCAATTACCTTTGTAGCTCAATGTGATGCTTGTTAGATAATTGGCTAGCCAATGAATAAGGGATTCCAGATTTATTCAATTCCACCACTTAAACCATTCCAAAAGTGGGGTTTAGACTTTATAGCTCCAACCAACTACTAGCAAAATAGTCTAAATATAGATACATTCTAACTTGTACGGACTATTGTACAAAGTGGGTAGAAGCTTGACCATTAAAAGAAGATAATGAAATTTCAATTTTTGAATGTCTTTCTTGGGATGTTTTTCCATATTTTGGGCTACCAATTGAATTGGTCAATGATTGAGGTATATATTTTTTGAATAAAGTCATAAGGGAGTTTTTGCGGACTTTCCACATTATGCATAAGAAAAGTACTCCTTATATACCAATCACTATAGTTGGTATACTGGATATACCAATTACTATAGTTGGAAGAGGACATGTATACCAATTTTATGATGATGCAAGAGCTGTAGATTAGGAGAAAGAAATAGATAGATAAAGGAACGTGTTTCAAGATATTCAAGGAAGGTGATTTGGTGTTGATGTTAACTTCTCGACAAGGGAAATATAAAGGGAATCTTAAGTTGCAATGGATGGGACCCACCCATGTTCAAGAAATTCCAAGGATGAATGCATTTTTCTTACAAAATTTCGATGGGACTACGGCTCCAAGTTTGGTTAATGGATTTAAATTGTGGAACTACCTTGGCATGGTGCCCCTTAATCATGATGAAGAGATTGAGGCAATGCGTCAAATTCTAGTAGCCACTCTAATAATGATGGAATATCATTATGAAGTGTTTTTAAACAAAGAGAAATGCTCAGTTCGAGGGAAAGCTGCAATGGGCTGAGACAAAAACTGCATCATGCTAAGGCACATGCCTCTTCTTCAGAGCAGCACGAGAAGAAAGCTTGGCACTAGGTTCGTGAGGCCACTCAGGTAGCTAATGCGGCCAAAAAATGGTAGGTGTGCAGTTAAACTTCAATCACCAAGTGGATTGGTCATTTCTTGTGCAACTATGTCTAGTGCTAAAAGAGCATCCTCCATCAAATATCAATGAGCATAGTTCCTTCTTTTCTTACGTAAGTCAAATTTAAGGATAACTATGACTTGAAGGGCAAGGTAATGTCAGTGAAATTGATTTTTGGTCTAATTAAATTGGGTTTCTCTCACTAGAATTGGCAATTACAGAGAAAGAAAGTACAAATAGAAAAAGGGTTGAGAGTCATATATGACGTAAAAACAAAAATTTATGGCCAAGACCAACTAGAAGGAAAATGCCACATTCAAAACTCCATAGGGCATTCATTTGGGATCCCAATGTGATTTTATGGAATCTTGTTAGCTATAAAACGAGTGCTTTATTTTGGCCAAAGTAAAAAAATTGTAGAGTACCTAAGCTCTGGCCAAAGTAAAAAAGTTGTAGAGTACCTAAGCTCTTACATGAAAATTTTACATCCATTTGGGACACTGTATTTTGAGTTTTGGAGCTTGATTGAGTGGGTAAATCTTTAATGTGGCAAAGATAAGAAATTGATGTTCCAGATCAAAGTTTATGGGGAATACTTTGACCTTAAAACCTACAGGTTAGGTGAGTTTTCTTTTTTTATAAATGTCTTTAGAAAAAAAAAAGAAAAGAGGCTCAAAAACAACGAGTGAGGACAATGTATCTTGAAAATAGGAGAAGACAAATTTGGTAGTGTGAAGAACATAGGTGCAAAAAACACACTACCAAAATAATTACACAAGGCTCGCATAATGAAAGGCATGAACCCAAAATTATCAAGCTCTCTAGAAAAACCTATGCATGACAAAGAGAGCACCCTATCCTACAAACTGGCCAAACCTAGAAGGCTTATATAAAGAGGTAGAGGGGGTCATAGAGGTAACAAAGAGATAACTCTCTAGAAAAACTTCTGCATAATAAAGAGATCACATCAAACATGCAACCTTGCCATCTTCTTTAAGGCTATTTACCAAACATAGTACTTGGCATACTTGATAATGGTTACAAATGTTTTGTTGTTGCTATTGGCTACATGTGAGACTCAACTACAAGCTTGAAGTCTAAACTTCTTGGGATGTCTCTTGTCCCAATACTATTCTTGTTGAAAGGTGCTCAAGCACAAGGTAACTAACCATCGAAATAAACCTCCTTGTTGCTCATATTTTCAAAAAAATGATGGGTTAAGCTTAAATTTCTGGGCTACCTAAGCTCTACCATGTGTAAAATAAGCATATGAGAGTGTATCTAGAACCAGGTAAGCACACATGTATATGAGTCAATAGCCATAGAAAGATATGTGTCAATATTTATACATAGGTGTCCCTCAAAGTTTGTAAACCACAAAGCGTGCTATCCAAAGGTCTCTCTCTAAATAGACAAAAGTAGTTTCTGTACATCCTATCTATGTTGGTCTCTAAGAAAACTTTTGGTTCTCTCTACATAAGATATGATCTCGAATATGAAATCCTTATCGAGTTGTTGAGCAAGTCTCTTGAGTAATGCATATAGATAGCAGGGCATGATATGGTAGAATTATCCCTAGCAAAATAGGAAGTTTATCACCCCTATGTACCACCT
Source organism: Adiantum capillus-veneris (assembly GCF_014529385.1). Lineage (NCBI taxonomy): Eukaryota > Viridiplantae > Streptophyta > Polypodiopsida > Polypodiales > Pteridaceae > Adiantum > Adiantum capillus-veneris. Next base: position 83,082,752 of record NC_140938.1, on the reverse strand, counting down.
AATCTCTAATGTAGGCTATCTCAAATCTCTCCAATAGATGGCCTCCATGATGAAAAAAATCCCCATGCCGAGCACAACGAATAAGCTAGCTGAAATTTATTGCCTTTATGCTCTTCAACAACCCTTGAATCCATTCTAATTGTGCAATCAATAGATTCTTTTGATGGTTCCTCTATGTTCTTTTTACAGGAGAGACATAATGGAGGGAAAGATATATAGAATATTCAAGATGTGCACCAGAATTGTGTGTATGTGGGAGACGGAGAGAGAAAAACACCTAATGGGGTTCCAATCAACTCTCTAAAAGCCCCCACATTGTTGCTGATGTGATATTTTCTTTCTATAGCAATGTTGAAATATGCATGATGATACTTGTATGCATGACTCTTCTAGACTTTGAGATGGAGATGGCACTGGTAACTCTCCATGAAGGAGCACCTCTAAGGCTAATATGGACGGTCAAGGCTAGGTCTTGATGGAGAGTTCAAGAATGGTAATGATGGGGAATCGCCGTGTTGAATGGGCTTCACCAAATTGAGGGATGACGTTGGTTCAAAATAAGACGAATTTGGAGAGGCTAGATAATCTCCAATGGGGCCACAAAGGGGGAGGATGAAGAGGGAATGGAGTGGCCAATGTTGGGGGCTACAAATGGACTCCAATTGGTGATGGTCGACCAAGGGTGCTTGGGGCTTCAAAAGGAGGGCAAGGATAGTAGGATTGTGATTGTAAGGGATAGAGGCTGGATTGTTAACATCTCTAACCTCTAGAAAATGCCAAAGTTAGTGGATGTTGAAAATGCTCTTGTGCATCTAGCTATGGGTGCCCCTCATCTACCCACAATAGGTAGGTAATGGTCTTCTAAATAGGCTTGGGTAGCAATGTCCTCAATATTTGATTGATGGCCACTTGAATTTAGCCATTGGATTAGGGTGCACAATGCACACATTGGACCCTTTAACCCGAGACTATACGGACCACATCTCAAGACCTGGTGATGTGATGGGCTTGGAAATTAGACCACTCTTGACTCCTATTTTATCCTACATGCTAGTGTTGCTTAATGTCCACAATAGTGTAACAATCATTGTCAAACATTGTGTACATACCATTAGTACATGAGGGTTACACAACTAGTTTACCTAATCTATTGGCCATCTTTGGGTAGGCATGTCCATCAATGGGCTCACCAATGTGCCAACACATGATTCTCTAGGATTTAGACCAAAAAAATATCAAGATATGTACAAGAATTGACAAAGAGATGGATTTGGAAGTTGGTTTGGCATGTCCATGTGGCACACAGATCTAGCGTACACGTGAGACCCCATGAGAAATAGAGTGTGACGGTGGACTTAAAAAAGGAAGGCATATGCTATGGATATATGACTAAGGTAACAAAAAAAATCTCTCCAAAAGAATCCCGCTCAAATAGAGCTATCTCCTTCTGCAAGGGTGGAGCTATTGCCTAAAAATGAACGTGAGACTCAATTTTGTTGAAGTCTCCTCAAATTGTTCATGCATTCACAATTGACAGTACATCTAAATCTATTGCAAAAAAATAGAGCATGCACGTACGCATGTGCGGGCATACACAATCATAATTCCCCACAAAGTGTGCCATCTATAATGACATTCACATAGCTCTATCAAGAGCCAAAGTACAAACAAATGTGGAGGGGACATATTAATCCCCCCTTACTATCATGAACCAAGGGTCCTGCTAGGGGCAACAAATTTTTGTGACAAGATATAGGAAAGTGACCACCCCTCTGCTTGCATATATGGGAAACAAGGGGGTAGGCAAGACAATTTAACAAATGATCCATTACCCATAAATATAATGGGGATGCTTATAAATAATAAATAGGACCCATGGGTAGTAGGAGAAAAAGTGAAAAACTAGCCCAAAGCGCTTGGCCAAACTAGATGTAGCCTAAACACCAAATGCAATGGGTGGCTATCCCAAGAGAAGCACCAGCCATAAAATATGCCCTAGACAATGGTGAAGCAATAGGAGTATTGCATACTCAAACACGTGCTCTCATCATGTGATGATGAACAACATGCCAAGAGTTGAATCTCTAAGGTCACAAATGGCAATGTTCACAAATGCAAACACTCCATGTGTAGTACCTAATTGGGAAACCCCACTTTCCAAGACATATCCACACTAAGATTCTATCACAAGTAGTGTAGAAAATTGTAGTCCTCCCCCTCTAAGGAAAAGATACTACTCAATCAATCCCAAACTAAGTTCAAAAACTACTCCTATGATAGAACCCAATGACTTAAAAGGAACACTAATAGGCCTACAAATGTCCAATCCTTCCAATGAAAACCTGTGGTTTTTATAGTTATATGTCTCAAGAAAAATGAAATCAATTTAGGAACCAAAAACACGTCATGAACCTTTAATTGAGTGTGGTCAGGTGGCTCAATATGTAGGAAAACTCAAAAATAATCAAACTAGTCTACACCAAAAAAGTCCTCGAAACAAGGAAAGTGAGACTCTATTGTTTGTGTTGCAAAAGGTATCATATCTTAGAGTAGTCATTGATAGACTGCACAGACAACCATTGAATGTCCCCATGTCAGTAGCTTGGGGGGGTCACTATAATAAAAAATTCCTATCACGTGGGTTCAACATTGGGGATTATTTTATTCTATCGTTTTTCATATTTCTACATATAAAAGGGTGTTGAAAAAATGTTCTTGAAAAAACTTTCACAAATTGAATAGAAAAAGGGTCTCTTTTATTGTTCATAAATTCATAGCTAAGGGGTTTTATAAATAGTGCTTGAATGCACTCGATATATAGATTTTACATATAGTGACCGCCCCCCCCCCCGGAGGTCAACATGCACAATCCTCCAAGATGAGGGTATGCCAAACTAAATAATCTACACTAAGGTCATCCTTTTTGGTGGCAATAAAAAAATCCTAAACAATCTACACAAGGTTTATCCTCAAATAGAGGTTGCCATACCAAGATATGTACACCATGAGTAATCCTCTAAAAAGATGGGTGACTAGACCAAGCTATTTCCGTTGTTCAATGCCTCTAAGAAGTAGGGTATCCAGACCAAAATTTCTTCATTGACTTGCTTGTATCTCTTGTCTCCAATCCTCTCGTATATCAACCAAAGCACAATCCATGTCAACAATGCCACTAAATTTGAACTTGGTGTGGCTCTCTACCTACACGAGCTTGGAGAACTTTGTTGCCCAAGTCTAAGGATAATCCTACTATGATTATCTTATTGAGGGTTGATGCAAAAAAAATCTTTAAGGGTTCACTCCAATTGATCATCATGGATGAAGAGCAACAAAATTGCCATCCAAACCAATATCTAGGCTCGGGCGGTGCACTATATAATCATGTTAATATATAATTTGAATTCGATAGGCGAGGTTTTAAATCATGTTAATGTATAATGTGAGTTCGATATGAGAGATTTTAAAATTCAAAAATTTTAGACAATTTAACAAGGATACATTAAAATAAGGGTTTTTTATATTCAATTTTGGAAAAAAATCCTCAAATAAGGGGTCATTAGATTCATTCAAACATGTTAAAAGAGGGGGTTTTTAAAGACCCCATGAACGCACATTATATAGGGAGGTCTAAAAAGTGAACCCCCCGAGTATCTAGGCGGCTCCAACTGTAGCCATAGAAACCCAAATCTATTGCATCTAGCATGTTAATTCTAGAGAGGAGTGAAGAGAGATGAATTTACATTCCAATTTTCAAATACTATGAATGGACATATCATAGAAGAGATCAACAATCCTGTCCCTAAGTGCACATGTATGCTCCTATGTAGGCAATGTACATGTCATACCAAGGTCCAATGGAAAATCTCTTTCCACCAAAATTGGCAATTTCCTCTTTGAGAACATTTTGATCCCATATGCCAATGTCATGATGATATCTTCGATGTCCTCCTCTAATAACTGCTCTGATGTGTCTAAAGCAATCCACAAGTCATGATCCTCTCTTAGATGCACAACTACTAAGCAAGATCTGGAACAAATGGATCTTCCAAAGATTGCATGCTTGAAGATGATCAAGTCAATGTCAAAGCTATCGTATGTTGTAGCAATCACTGATAGTCTGACAAACCATCAACATATGGGAACTTGTTAGGAGCTAGCATCCTCCAATGCACATAATCCAATTAGACAATAGGCCGTTTTCCACCCAAAAACATGATTGTGTGGGGTTGAGGGTATCAATATGCTCTCCGTAGTATCAATGGAGTGCAGAGGGTCCATAGAGGGGAGATCTTTGTGTGCACAGCTAGCAAAGGGCCAAAAATAGAGAGAAATTAAAACCATAATACTTGTGAGAGTTCCACATGTTTGATTATCATAGTCATGATGATCAAGTGCTCCCTCTTATAGCACTACCCCCTCTTGCCGTAAAAACACAGTACCCAATAAAAAACATTAGGGTCAAAGAAAAATAGTAATGAGAAAAGGGGTTTTCTAGGCCCACCTAGAGGATAGGGAAGGGGTAGATCTAGTGAGATCTAGCCAAAATACAAGTGGAGCACATGTTTTGGGGTGAAAAAACATTTGAAGGTGGCACCTCCCCTCTAGAAATGAAAACGATAGCAAATCTTGCACTCCAGGAGAGAACCTATTTCCATAGAAGTGTCACCCAATCTAGAACTATAAATCTTGAAGCTTTGATACCATGTGGGAGTGTGCAAGTGCAAAAGCATGACAAAGGAGAGAGAGACAAAGAGAAATAGAGATACGATGTGGAGGGTGACCAATCAATCCCCCCATAACAATCATGAACCAAGAACCCTACTAGGGGCATGTAAACCTCTCAATATTCTCAGCTTTTGTACCAAAATGGGATTATTTTTTGGGATATGCATGGGCATATTAGGAACATTTTCATATAAATCATTGCATCATGATGCTTGTTTAGCATGATTTTATGCCTTCCACATATATATGATTAGATAGGATTTGACGCATTTGCTAATAATTGCATTAAAGTTTGAATGATTTTCTAGTACTTTGAAGACAAGTTTAGGAGTTTACCTAGCATTGTATGATTTGAGTTACCTGTTTTCCGACTTGGGAAGGTTGTAAGCTTGCGAGCTTGGAAAAGTCCTAGGGTGTGTATCTTAGCAAGAAGGATCAAATTGAGACTGCGACATATGGGTTTTTGAGATCTTTGGGGATTGTCGAGAGTACTAAGCAGATCAAGAGTGATGGCATTAGTAATGAGTTCAAGACTTGCCATAATAGATCTCTAAGGCCTTTTGGGATTGTCTTTATGAAGTTGAAATGTCTCTTTCATGAGCGACTTTGGCAAAATATATCGAGATGTGTTAGAAAAAAACAGGGTACAATACAATGTATTTTAATCGGTTCAAATTGTAAAATCCCAGTTACATTTTGAGCTTACCTTTAAGAAAAGCGGAAAATTTACACACGTCTTAGTGTGATTACTGATAGAAGCTTCCAAATTTGACTTGAAAACCAAATTAGAGAGAGAGAAGTGGTGAGGCTAGGAAGGATCACAAGAAAGAGGACTTGAACTCAAGGCTCATTGTCTGATAGATGTTTAAGGTCAAAGGGGATTGTTCGTAGGACGTTAAAATCTTATTAAATGTGGGAGAAGGTTTTTAAAAGGCCACGGATTCACAATTATTTTAAAAATTAACAAAAAAACATTGTTTTGTTTTGCTATGGACAGCTCTGAACCATCGAGAGAGAGAGAGAGAGAGAGAGAGAGAGAGAGAGAGAGAGAGAGAGAGAGAGAGAGAGAGAGAGAGAGAGAGAGAGAGAGAGAGAGAGAGAGAGAGAGAGAGAGAGAGAGAGAGAGAGAGAGAGAGCATGTGGGGTGCAAGGAGGGAGAGGAAGGAGTTGCTAAAGTAGTGAGAAGGGAGCGTGAGATCAAAAAAGGGGTTGAGAGAAGGGCTATGCATCCTCCCATGATGAGGATGGCACATGTGTGCAAGGAGTTATAGAAAGAGAGGGTGCGACCCTGTTTGCAGAGAAATTGAGAGAGAGAGAGAGAGAGAGAGAGAGAGAGAGAGAGAGAGAGAGAGAGAGAGAGAGAGAGAGAGCATGTGGGGTGCAAGGAGGGAGAGGAAGGAGTTGCTAGAGTAGTGAGAAGGGAGCGTGAGATCAAAAAAGGGGTTGAGAGAAGGGCTATGCATCCTCCCATGATGAGGATGGCACATGTGTGCAAGGAGTTATAGAAAGAGAGGGTGCGACCCTGTTTGCAGAGAAATTGAGAGAGAGAGAGAGAGAGAGAGAGAGAGAGAGAGAGAGAGAGAGAGAGAGAGAGCGTGGGGGTCGCAAGGAGAGGTTGCTAGAGTAGTGAGGGGAGGTTGTGAGAAGAAGGGGAGCCCATGAGGACCGCCCTCTGTGTTTGTGCTAAGAACCATCGAGAGGGTGAGGGGAGAGATTGCAGAAGAGTGGAGACCTGCTATAGCGCAAAAGAGATAAGGGAGTAGGGGGGGCTACAGAGAGGCCAAAGAGGGGTGCCCTCTGTGTTGTGTGGAGAGAAAGAAATAGCTCTCTGTTGTGCAATTTAGAAAGAAAACAAGAACCAGAGAGGGGAAGAGGAGGGAGCCGAAGAGGACTGCTCTTTTTGCACGTATGTGTGTACTCCCATGGGGAGGGAACAAGAAGAGAGAGCGTTGCTTTGTAGCAAAAAGTAGAGAGAGAGAGAGAGAGAGAGAGAGAGAGAGAGAGAGAGAGAGAGAGAGAGAGAGAGAGAGAGAGAGAGAAGAGATAGCATTAGTGAGAGAAGAATAGTGAGATAGCTAATAGAGGAGATAGCAAGCAGATTGTGTGTATACATTGATAGAGGGACCGGAGAAGTAAGTGAGGAAAGTGATCGTTACAAAGGATGATTGAACAAAACCTGGAATGGACCCGAGTGCATTGAAGTGAAGCTTTGGAGCAGTGAGGTCTCAAAGACGGTCCAAATTAAATTATGTCAAGAACATTCAATTTAATGAAAGGTTGGTCCAAAAATTTTAAATATAAAATAAATTTGAATATAAAATTACACAATAAACAATAAATTTGAATGTTGAGCATGAAAATTTGGAACATAGCCAATTATGAACAGGAATTGCATATATGTTTATGATTTCTGAATGAGTTTTTGCTAGAAATTTATATTGAGAAAATAATGCATAATAGAAGCATTGGGATTGCGAGAAGTGAAATTTAAAAAAAAATAATCATTTGAATACAAACATTCTAATATTCACATATTTATTGTGGCAGGAGCAAGTGTATGGGCAAATGAGACTTTAATTTTGAAAAGTAAAAATATAATTTTTATTGATTGTTGAGTTTATATATGAGTTTCAAAGTGCAATTTGGTGTCTATGGTATTTGTGATAAATAAATCTTTGCTGGTGTGTGTGTGTGTTAGAAAGAAAATCTTAAAAGAGTAGAGTTGTGAGGGCATTCTTGTGTCTTTTGCACTTGGTTTTAGTAGATTTGAGAATGCATATTGGGTTTTAGAGTGTACTAGAGATAGTTGGACTACATTTTTAAGACTCGGAAGGCTTAGTCATTTTTTGGTGCATCCGTCGAGACTCAGCTGGCTATTAGAGCTGAACGCTGCCTTCCAAGCACACAAAGAAACACAAGACAGGGCTCAAGCATGAGAAATCTACACATTAGAGTGCTCCATAGCCACAAAGCTGCAAGAATGCTCCCTTTCAAACCCTCAAGAAGCACATACACACAGTCACACACCTTCTCTCTCTTCTCTCAAGAACGGCCATAGCCATGCAGACACAAAGAAAACCTATACTACGGCATGCAACAGATACACAAGAATGCCATCCTCCTCTTTATCTTCACTCTGTCCCTCCATAGATAGGAAGTATTCACATAGAGAGAAGCAAGAAAGAGAGTTGTGCCAACCAAGAGAGTTTGAAAAGAGTTGTGCAAGGAGAGATATAGGGAAGTTGGTTACAACGTCCCAAGATCACACGACCACCCTCCTTTCCCCTTTTCTTATTCAAATTAAAAAGATTACATATTGTTTTTGGACCTTAGGCTATGGCTTCTTGGTGAATGTACATGACTATGGATTGAATTTTCAAAACAAGAGAAGGTTTTTATGCTTTGGCTTTTACTATTGTGGATCCGCTCAATAGCCAAGTATATTTACAAGGCGCAATGGATGCAAAATAATATGGCAGCAAGGTTGTGCATAGGCATAGATGCCATCAAATTTCTCCAACACTTAGGTGTGAGCTCTTATGAACAAAACATGATGAAGAATCTCCATGTTCATCATACTTAAAAAAAACTGCTTGCTTCACTTCTCACGGACCCCTTCTCCAAACTTCTTAAACACAAACAAAAACCCCCACAACTTCTCCAAAACATTCTCTAAATACTCTCACACATTAAACTCCAATTCCTACACTAACCCTCCTACGCAAGCTTTCATCACAAAATACATAAGATAAGGAAAAAGCATCATCATGCCCACAACAACCCACAAACTTCACATGGAAGAAACAACAAAAACCCAACTTCAAACAGCATATGATTCCCAAATATAGATAAAAACATGAAGCGCACCCTCACTCAAGATCTTCAATCAAATTTGCCACCCAAAAACATGACCCTTGTTGTGCCAAAGTTCTCTGACGTAAGTGTTTCTTTAGCATGCTCCCACTCACTGCACAAGTGTGTGTTTCAATGTTAGCTTCTATGTGGGACTGGCCACTTAACCACTTAATTTGAAGGCCAGCCTAAAATAGGTTATTACTATTTTGGAAGTAAAAGCCTCTGCAAAGTGAGCTCCACTTTTTGTCATCTGCAGGTTTGGACAGAGATGATACTGTGAGGTCGAGAAAGAGTGCGCCTCACTCATCAACAATCCTTTGCTTCAATTGTCATCGTCGGCTGCTTACCTCCCTCAAGATCGACTTCTTCTACAAACCTTCACAACTCACACTTATCGCCCTCTATCTCTACCATAGTCATCGAACTATTCCTTTCTTGTTTGGGCTTTTCTGCTACGGTACTACAAGCTTTTGCACTGCCATGATTGTTTATTGTTCACGTAGTGTCCCAATCATAGCTGTTGTTTAGCCATGAGCTCGTCACTGTGTCCTCCTATTGTCATATTAGATCTTGGCATGCAGATCCACATCTTTCATCCCTTGCTCGCAAAGCGGCACGACACCGCTTTAGAACAAACTACCTGTGTTTGATGATTCAACGTCTCCCATGTTTAACAATTTAGGTAGTGCTTCCTGTTGTGCCCCTTTGGCCGTGTTTAACAATTCAGTGCTTCCTACCATTCTACCTAGTTATGTCACCCTCAACATTTTGTTAAACTCCCATGCAGTCTCCCACACACTATCTCCCTCGTCCATGACATGATGTCTCTGACATCGCCCAACTTTCTTGTAGAAGCGGCTTGCACGTGCCCCCGCATTCATTAGAAGAGTTGATTTTCTATTATGTGTGTGCGCGCTAGCACTCTACCAGACACTATATTGTATGAGCACCTTTTGCCTCCCATGGCCGTGACATGTTGTCCTCTGACATCGTCTAGATCTCCTGTAATAGCTCCCTGCACCTGCCCCCACCTGTGACAAAACGAGATGGACCCATGAAGCACATGCTAAATGAGAGAGAGAGAGAGAGAGAGAGAGAGAGAGAGAGAGAGAGAGAGAGAGAGAGAGAGAGAGAGAGAGAGAAAGAGAGAGAGAGATTGTGAATTACTTCACACTGAGTTGTGGGATAGGTTCAAAACCAGTATGACTCCTCCCAATGTTGATCCATTGAAGCAACTTCAAAGCCTTCTTTCTAGCTTCTCAAATCACTTAGCCTTTCCTTAACGGCATGGAACATCTGTCACACCCTTGCGATGCAAGATGTATCCAAATACAATCAGATGTGACAACACCTACTGGGACATTTTGTTTGGGTATAGGTTAGAAGGCCCTACTCTTTACATTTATTAATCCTTGGAAGATGCATGCAACCCAATTGGATGTGGAAACACCTGCATTAAAATGTCTGAGTATACTTCAAAAAGTCCTACTCTTCCCATTGTTGATCCTTTGCTCTCACCTGCCTAAGTTGCCTTGCAAAAGTATCCCATTGCTTCTTGGGCTACCCTTTGCTCATTTCCTAGAAAGAGAATATCCTACACTCAAGGTGTTCCAAGAGACCACATCATGAATAAGGAGCTCATTAAAATTTTGATGCTCTACATGTGGTCAAGGATACTATATCGAAAATAGAGTCCTCCCTCCGCACTTGCTAAAATGGCAGAGTGCTTGCTTGCTCCTTGAAGGTGGTGTGGTGTACTACATTTGGAGTTAAAATCTTGCTTTGCATTGACTAAGAGGCCCAGTGCTTGCTGGGTATACTAAAGACAAGGGCATTAGTAGGAATAGTCCACTGTTTCATGCTTAGAGCCACTATTTGGCAAACCTTGCAATCAATGTGTTTCAAGTGATAGCAAGCCACACTTTGGGCTCATGAAAAAAAAAGTGCTTTAAGAACTACACCACATTGGCATGCATGTTAACCAAGGCTCTACAAATCACCTTTTTTTTATAGCAGAAGCCCTATAGCTACAATCTCATCATAAATTTGTTCAAAATTTTTCACTTGTGTTAGTTGACATATGTATAATGCAAAATGACTTCTAACACAAGCAGGTAAAATTGCATATGAAGAGACACTTTGCAAGAGAATAAAAGAGTGGCACCCTTCAATTGCTCAACATATCATCAAATCATGCATTCCAAGTCTACACATCCCAGTTAGGCTCATAAAAAACTTTTGTGCTTTAAAAACAATACTACATCTAGCATACCTATTGAAGTAAGAATTTTAAACACATTTTTCCTCAACCCAGCTTCATTGCAAGGACTTATGGTGGAAGAGTACCCTCATAGAAACCCAAAGGCATACTTGTATTGAGCACGTTAGGAAAGGATTTATTGCTCAAGAGATTATCTCATGCTGCATACATTGAAAACCCCTTGGTGTGCATATCCTCCCATAAGGGATTATATCTTGGCCATGGAGAATATATTGAAAAAACTTTATGCTTTCAAAATAATCAACATTTGGCCCTAAACATATTGATCATACTCCACATCGCACGATGCCTTTCAACAACCATTCAGTGAATGTTTAATCTCATCATCAACCCATTTGTCTGTCCCTTGACTAGCAATTATCTCATGATAAATCCGTTTGCCTTTGTGAATGTTTCTCATAGTGGTCCTTTTCAACATTTATTGTAAACAACCTCAAGCTTCCTGGTCCTACCCCTGGTAAGGTGCCAACCACCTCTCAATTTAAGATGGGGTGCACAAGAAAAATCAGTAATATGGCTTCAAACAAGTGACAAGACATCAACTTGGAGTTGCAGTGCACTACACACATACATGTAACCTATTATAGCTAGATATATTGTTCTATTGTTCCATGTTTTCTAATTTTATACCATATTTAGATGTAGGTTTGATTTCTAGGACAAGTGAAAAGGCACAATGGCATACATAAGAGGATGAGAAAGAAGAGACTTTAGGGCAGCTCTAACTGAATGCGGGAGGGCCACAACGCCTTCCTCTGACTTTGGTGATCATGGCCCTTCTTTGTCACAGTCCATGGCATGCCTAGGTGGGAGTACCATCCACCACTATGGTTGTTTCCACATCCCATATCCTGATTTAGCCATTATTGTACATATCCTACCTTTTCATTGAGAGAGTCTCCAATGGAGCCCTCTTTAGCAAGTTTTCTTGACTAATGGAAGGATCTTTGTCTTGCAAAAAGAGATAGAGAGGATGAGACAGAGTGTTTGGGTCTGAGTAATTACTTAATGTCTCTCTTTTCAAAAATAGGAGAGTAATATCAAGTATCTCTCATATAGCCTACATGTCTGTGTGCACGCGTGCATGTGTGAATGTACACTCACACACGTATGTATATAAGACAATGCTTAGTTAATTATTTACCATCTTACAAGAAAAGGGAAGACAAAGTCTTTCCATCATTATCTTGATATGGGGCACTAATAGACAAGCTTCATCCAAAGGTCCAAAATTGCTCCAAAGAGTTCCATATCGCTTTACTAAAAAATCATCGCCATTTCTAGCCAAATTTCTTCTTTTCAAAAGACCCTGACTCACAATCTCATTATGACTTTCTTTGTTGTTGTCAACATACACAAATCTTGAAGATGCTAGCATAGATAGTCACATGTTTCCAATAGCACACAATCTCATCATGAATCAGTTGCCTATGTAAATTCCATGCATGACTTCAACATGTAGGTACAGGTTGTTGTAGTTGAAGAAAGGACTTTGGTTTGCATACAATGAAAATTTCAATTGTTGGACATTTCCTCAAAATTCTAAGAGAAGGCATCCCTGATAGTAGGTAGCGCATTAAAAAGATTTTGTACTTTCAAAACAAGAATACATCTAGTATCCATTACCGCCAAAAATTTTTAAAGTATTTGGCCAATCCTAGCTAAGAAGCTCATGACAATTTTTTATGTCACACATTCATGAAAGTATGAGAAATTTTATTTGGAATAAGTTCTTGGTTTTGCATCAACGAAACTAGCCCAACAAACCGTCCTTTCAACAACCCCTAGCTAACAATGAATTTTATCATGAATCTATTGGGCTTTGCTGTATTCCTTTTTATGACATCATTTCTTCCTTCGATACTAAGCTACATTGTACGTATAATATGGTTTAAACGAGTATATTATACAACACCTATCTTTATTTGATCGTATTATATGGTGCCACATCAACAAAAAACATCGTATCATATAATTTCTTAGAATTTAAATCAAAATATAATTTTGATTGAAATATAATTTTGATTGAAATATAATTTCGATCGAAATATTGGTCATTTATATATGTGAAAACGACTGTTTTCCTCATTCTATTTGAGCTCTCTTCCCCCTTGTCTCATCTTTAGGTGAGTTTTAAAATGTAAAAAAAATATATTTATAAATTTAGTAATCAATTATCTTTTTAAGTGAAAAGTCAAAGCTTAGGGTAAAAAGTTGAACTAATTAAATGTAGTTTTTTTAGTTTATGGAGTTTTGAGTTTAAAATTTACCTACTTTGTGTGAAATATATCTCACACTGGGAGGTAAATTAAGTAGAGTGGTTAGTGATTGCTTGCCTTGTGTAGAGGAAACTCACACTTAGAAGTGGTTTAGGATAGTTAAAGTTAGCAATTACTTGCTTTGTGTTGAACTATGTTCATACCTAAAAGTAACTTAAGTTAGATAGTTAAAGTTAGTAGCTACTTGCTTTGTATTGAACTATGTTCACACCTAGAACTAACTTAGGTTAGATATATCTAATGATTGTATGTCATGTGTAGAGTAATACTCACACAGGAGTCAATTTAGGTAGATTAAATAATAATCTCTTGCTTTGTGTAGAGGTATTCCCACATGAAGAAGAGATTTATATAAGTAGTGAATGATGATTGTCTGTCATGTATAGAGTTATGCTCACACTTGGAGGTAATTTAGGTAAGATTTTTAAAGATATCTTGCTTTGTGTAGAGTTTACTCACACTTGGAAGTTATTGAGACATATTAAGTGATTCTTTAATCATGATTTAGGTATAGAGTGAAAGCTCACACTTGAAAAAAAGTCGGTATATAGAATTTAAAGAGATTAAAAATCTATGTTTTTTTGAAAACGATAGCGAATATAGTAATGTAAATGGTATGAGGGTTTGATTTTAGATGTGAATTTAGTAAATAGTGTTGTTTGAGTTTGCAGATCTTAAGAAGATGGTGAAAGGATATGAATGGAGCTATGTATATGAATTGGTCAATGGAAAGACTACATCAAAGTTGAGGTGTAAGACTTGCGGTCATAATTTTAGCAGAAAAACACACAGGATAAAAGAACATGTGTTCAAAATTCCTAAAAACATGGAAGCTTGCAAAACCCACCTAGAGATATTGAAGAAAAGCTTCTTGAATAGGCGCTCAGGGAAAAGAGAGTACATCTTGAGGGGAAAAAAAGGGTGGTCCCAAAATGATGGCTTCATCTATGGATAGGGACAAGGAGATGACACTCGAGAATGATCAAAACCCTCCCTTGACCCTTGATTATAATCAAGGAGGGTGTCATTCTTTCTTTGTTGGGGCTTGTTGCTCTAATCTCACCGCAAGCTCTGCTAACATAAGCCGAAGTGAAGCATGGACTGGAGGAGAACTTGCACCAATTGGTTCTACTTTGCATTAGGCATTTGATGGACAATGGCTGCTTGAACTCCATCTTAAGTGGAAGCAAGCATTTTTTGCATGTGGAATTTCTTTTAACCTCATTCAAAATCCTATCTTCAAAGATGCTTTAATGATAGCATGGAAAAGAAGGGTTCTATGGTACTTGATTATAATAAGATACATACAAAATATCTAGATAAAGTGAAAGCTACATGAGAGAATATTTTAAAGCACGTAACTCTTGATTATGTTCCACAATATGGATGCACAATCAATCTAGATGGTTGGACAAATTGTCAGAAGAAACCATTGATTAATGTGATGTTGATTTGTCCAAGAGGATCTATATTTCTTGAAGCGATCGACACATCCCCGAAAGAGAAAACTAGTAGATATCTTGTTGGTGTATATAAGCGTTTGATCAAAAGAGCAGGGGGGCCTAAAAATGTGACAGTCATTTTCATAGATAATGCATCTAACTATAAAGCATTGGAAAATAATTGAAGCAAAATTACATGGGTTTCATGTGCTGCCCACACTTTGAATCTGCTCTTGAAGGACTTTGGAAAAGGTCGTTCTATTAAGCAAATTGTTCTAGATGCAAACCACTTGGTGATGTTTATAAGAGATCATTCATTTTCTTATGCTTTGTTTAGAACAAAGTTCCCAACCAAAATTTACAGATTTTTTGTGTGACCCGTTTTGCAATAGCGTATTACGTTCTCTCTACACTATAACAGATTAAAGCATTCCTTATTGAAACATTGACAGATAGAAGATGAGACATTTGGCTTGATAAATATCCCAAGTATGAATTTGCTGCTTCCAAATGCTACCAGCTTGTAGACTCTCCTTTTTTTTGGAGAAATATAGGCAAAATTGTTATTGTCACAGAGCCCTTCACTCAGCTGATACAATTAGTGAAAAATAAGCCTCTATATTTGGACGGATCTACTGGTACATGCATGAAGCCTCTCGCAAGTTAAAAGATTATACATCTTATGCACGAGAGGAGAAAGCCCCAAGTATGAATTTGCTTTTTTATGCTACCATTTTTTTCCTTTTTTTTTTTTATTTTTTTTCAGAGCCCATTTTTTTTTTTTTTCAAATACAATTAAAATAAAATAACTATATTTGGTTGTTTGGTTGATGAGCCTCTCGCAAGTTAAAAGGATTATACATCTTATGCACGAGAGGAGAAAGCCATGATGATGTTGTTTGTCAAAAGATGATGGGAGTAGCTACATACTCCTTTACATGGAGCAGGGTTCGTCTTAGATCCCAAGTTCCAGATGCACGATCAATGTTCAAAGAATGAAATGATCAGTGATTTCAAGAGAGTGTGAGTCCAACTATTAGGCAATGTGGATGGAAAGGTGGCATACACACAAAAGACGGCCTATACTAGCAGAGAAGGAATTTTTGGGGATCCTTGGCATATAGATGCTATCAAGACGATGAGGGCACCAGCTTGGTGGAAGGAGTATGGTGGAGAAAAAGTGGAACTTCAACATGTGGTTGTGAGAGTATTGTTTGTTGCCACCTCAAGTGGTAGTCGTGAAAGAAATTGGTCTGCATTTTCTTTCATGCATACTAAAAACCAAAATGAATCAAGTCCTAAATGAGCTGCAAACTTGGTGTATGTATTTTGTAACAATCGACTTATGCATAAGCCAACAAAGTTACCCACAGGTGCGACTGAAGAAAGCTTGTATGCTTTCAAACACACACATCAATTGAAAATGAGCTCAACTCCAATGATGAAATGGAATGGAACATATTGATCTGAGATGTTCAGATGTCGACGAAATTGATGACATGGTGCCTGTTATTGAGGGGACAGATGAGCTATAAAGTTTGTAATATATTTACAATTAATTATGTAATGCAAAAGCTATGTGGAGTTTACCCTTATAATATATATCTCTCTCTCTCTCTCTATCTCTCTCTCTGTCTCTTTCACACACACACACACACACACACACACACACACACACACACAACACACAATCTCTCTTTCTCTCCATCTTCTTTTTATCATTTTCAGACAGAGAGAGGGAGAGAGAATAAGACTTACACATTTGCAACAACATCCGACATGTTCATTTGTTCCAAAAAATAGAGATTTACATATTAAAAAAAGGTTTCAGTTACAAATCTTGAGATTTAAGATACAAAAAGAGCTCATTATTATTTGGGAGATTTAATTTAGATCTTGGGTTGGCTCCGCTAGAAGATGAGATACAAAATTTTTTGAATTGCCAAATGAATCACTTGGACCAGCATTGCCTATCTCTTCTTCGATCACATGCCCATATCTTGCCTCGTACCATGCCAACTTTCTTTCTAGCTCTGCTATATGAGCGTGCAACATGGATGGGGTCTCTCCTTGAATTGCCAGATCCATGCCTTGGGTTGCCAGCTGCTCAATGATCATTTTTTTCTCGATCAAATATGTGTAACCCATTTTGCGAGGAGGGTCTTCTTGATTGGCTTCCCGAGCATGAATCTTCTCAATCGTGCATCCTTTGCCAATGCCTCCTGTAGTGGGATGATCATTCCAATCTACTTTGAGCCGCAATACATAATAATAATGAGCTCGTGACTACTATTTGGTGGCAATCTGTATACTTGGATATGTTAGGAAATATGTGATGCTAAGTAGATAATTGAGTAGATTACTTAATGGAGGGATAATTTTCACACACAAGAGATTATAGAGGGGGGGGGGGGGAGAGAGAGAGAGAGAGATGAGAGAGGAGAGACGGATGAGAGAGAGGAGAGGTTACACACGATATACGTGGTTCACCCAATGTGGGCTACATCCACAGGAAAGCAGCCACTTAATGGCTTTATTATTTCAAACAAGAAGTAGGTTGTGACGGGAGCAAAGAAGTAGGTTGTGATGGGAGCAAAGCGAACCCCAAACCCTGACGGCCTCTAAAATGCCGGGGGCTGAATGGCACGCCTCGAGCCTGTCATGCGGTAAAGGGAATAGGGGGCACCACCTAGCTTTGAGCGGCTAGGACGCAGACCACGAGAGAGAGAGAGAGAGAGAGAGAGAGAGAGAGAGAGAGAGAGAGAGAGAGAGAGAGAGAGAGAGAGAGAGAGAGAGACAGAGAAATGATGAAAACCCTCGAGGGTGTGAGGGTGAATTATTTCTGCAATATTTACAATGACCTTCCTTCCAACGAGGCGGCACACTGTGGTGATAGAGAGGTAGGGAGAAAGAATGGTGAAAACTACTTGGTGCGTTCTCTAAGACGACTCAATGATTGTGAAGCTTGCTACCAAGAGCGTGTATACGTGTGTGCATCAACCATTGGAGTCGAGAGGTGGACGTGGCTCCCTTCGCATGGTGCAATTCTCAAGGCAAACCAACACACAACCCCCCTCCCCGTGATGCCAATAGTGTTAACTCTTCCCCCTACACTCTACCAAGTGCTGACCTCTCATGAATTGCCCCCCCCCCCCCTTGATAGTGACCTCTCAGTGTCAATTTATAGGTGTTGGCTGCTTGGATTGTGGTAATCCCGGTGTGATTAGGATAAGCTAATCGGGGAGACAAAGCAAGTGGTGGGTCCGGTGTGGTTGACCCTTGCTTTGTTTTGGGAGGTTACTAAAAAAAATGAGAATATCTAGGTGGGCCTTTGTGACCATCACCTAGAGAGAGGGAATTTACAAAGTGGGAATTTTACAAGGCTTGGGTGAAAACTGAAGAAATGATGAACATAATCTACAAATTACTGAAAATGGCGTTGTGGTTGTGTGATGCCGGCGAATGGTGTGTTGCCGGTGCATCGGTGTAGCGCGTACTTCTTTTCGGGGTCGAGGCCGGGGCATGCCTTTGGCGCATTTCCTCTTTTTGTTGTTGGTGGCGCGTGCTTAGGGTGTTCTCCTTCCTTTTGTCGATGTTGATGGCGTAGGATCCTCCTTTTTTTTGTATTTTTTTTAAAAGTGCGTGCGTATACACGTGTTGTGTGTATATATGGGTGCATGAGGGTATTTGCATATGTGTGTGCGAGCGTGAGTGTGTGTGTGTGCGAGCGTGCGTGGGAACAGATGTTGTGTATGTAATGTGTATATATATATATATATATATATATATTCGAATTTTTTTGAATTTTTGGCAGTGCAGAGGAGCAGAGAGACAGGGGGGTGAGGATGGTGAAAAGGGGGGGTGTGTGTGCGCGGCACGTGCGCAGTGTGTGTGTGTGTGTGTGGCGGCGTGTGTGTGGTGTCTCTTGTGGCGGCAACTGCGTAGGCTGTGTACAGAGCGCACATGCGGACGGGCGTGGAGCCACGCAGCCTGCGGGCGCAAACAGAGCATGAGAGAGAGTGAGAGTGGGGGGAAGATGGTGAGGGGGGGGGGGTGGCGCGTGGGAGGGTTGGATGAGCGCAGGGCCGGGAGGGGGGGGGGGGGGGGGTTAGCGACAACGGGCATGACAAGGCAAAAGGGGGGGGGGGGGTGATGGTGCTTAGTCAATGAGAGAGGGAGAGGGATTATTTGGCCAAGGGTGGTTCCCACCAAGGGAAGAGGGGAAGAGAGGGGAAGATAGGGGTTGTGAGGGAATAGGGGTAGAGAGAGGATATGGTGGGGGGGGTGTGATTAGAGGATAGAGGAAGAGAGGGTGAGATAGATAGAGGGAGGGAGAGGTGGTGGTGCTTGCCCTAAGGCCTGCCGTGGCTACTTCCAAGAGAGAGAGAGAGAGAGCTAGGTGTGAATAGGGGGGGGGGGGGGGGGTGTTCTTAGGCCACTGGTCCACCAGGGTGGGGGGGGGGGGGGGGGGGGGGGGGGTTTAAAAGAAAGAAAACAAGGGGGAGGGTGCTTAGGGCCGAACGGAGTGTGGACGAGAGGAGAGGTGGGGGTACGGCCCGCCGGGGCTGGAGTGTGGACAAGAAGAGAGAGAGAGAGAGAGAATATTTGGAAGAGAGAGAGAGATACTATCTGTGGCGGCCCGTCGTGGCTGGAGTATGACAGAGATACCAATGTCACCTACCGGTCCGGATGATGCAGCAGTAGAGTAGGAGAGAGAATATTAGCGGAGCCGGACAGTAAGAGAGAGAGATCGTCTTGTGGTGATAATGGAGGGGTGTGGCCAAACTGGCGGCGCCCTACCAGTGGTTAACCTTGGATTTTTTTTTGTTTTTTTTTGTTTTTTTTTGTTTTTGGTAACAAACCCTCCCTTCCTTAGGGTGTGGTTCTCACGGGCATGGTTTTGAAAGCCGACCATCAGTTGTAAAGGGATTATACCCTTAATAGAGCTCCCACCTTGCTTCACTCTCACCACCTCGCACCCACCTTGTTGTATCAACTTCACACTATGAAATGTGTGTAGAAATGCCTTTTATAGGCCAAAAGGGCTGCCCTCTCTCATGAGGAGGAATTCCAAAGATCGAGCAAGATTTGTCGATCGAACCAAAAATCGAGCAAAACTAGCCAAACGAAGAGGAGAGAATACATAGCTTATCAACTCTTGGTACAATTTGAGCTTAATTTTATGTGAAATTTTATAAAGTTAGCAAACACATACACATACACCTCTCTCTCTCTCTCTCTCACTCTCTCTCTCTCTCTCACACACACACACACCCCAACATATTCACATATATTTTCCTTATAACATATTTTTAATATTGACCATACATGAGGAAATCAATAAAGTAAAATGCATCTTTTGTGTAGCAATTATATATATTAGTAAATACTTGGAGTCACTAAAGTTAATGTGGACAACGTAGTGATAGATCACGGCAATAAATGTAAACATGGCCATGATAGGCATAGTTTTATATCAACTTAAGTGTTTTTTTAGCACTATGTCCCCTTACAATTATTAAATGTTTCTTTCAATTGAGTGCTAAATTGAGTCTGTTGCAATGTGCGTACGAAAAAAAGAGACTTGTATATTGCACATCAAGAAATATTGCACAATTTTAACTCACAATTAACTAGAAGTGGATGATTGTCAACCATCCATTATCACATGGACAAGGGATCAATATGGGAATTCAATTGAGCTAGAGTGTATGTTGTTGCAAAGTGGTGGTTCTCTCTCTCTCTCTCTCTCTCTCACACACACACACACACACACACACAGCCTTTCTCAAGGAGTATAATCATTGCAACCTTAGAAAATCTTCTTCTTCTTAACCCCCCCTCCCCCCCCCCCCCCCCCCCCCCCCCCCCCCCCCCCCCCCCCCCCCCCCACCCCCCCCCCCCACCCCCCCCCCCCCCCTCCCCCCCCCCCCCTCCTTCTCTCTCTCTCTCTCTCTTCCCCAATAATCAAAACTTAAGCTCCATCTACATAAATCAAAATTTCGAGAACTGATACCATGTGGTCTAGAAAATGTTTTGCCTCCACATAAGGCCTCTAGTACACTTCAATTGGGTGGATTCTAAATCACACAGCAGGACAATCGCTTCAATGCATTCTCAAGAAGACTCTTGTATGGGTACTCAAACACTACTTCCTAGCTAGTCCACTTTTTATAAACTCCACTGAATCTTTCCATCGTGTACTCTATGGATCTAAAAACATCTACATCATTCTTAAACCATCCATATAAAAGCTAACGTGCTTTTAACACTAGCCTTGTAAATGGCTTTTAACTTCTGCGTGGAATTTTAATTCAATGCTTAACTTGGGCAAGTAGTAAATGTTGTTAATCTTTATCTAAGAAACATAGAAGTGTCATAGGCTCATGTACCTTGATTTTTCAAAGAAGTTTGAGTCCGTTATTAAAAAAAAAAAAAAAGTCTACCATTGAGTCAATTTAGTAAGATTACAAGCATGTTATAAATTTAGTCCTTAGAGATGGCCATCCCAAGATAACGTCAACCCTTCATTTATTTTCTTGACATTTTTTATCAACTCGTACTATGTGTTGGGTGTATTTCAACGAGAGACTATAGAAGTGACTATTTTTATAGTACTAGTGTTAACAGTCTCCTCGGATACACAAATATTTGAGAATAGCCTCATCAACAACTCCTAGTGTCAGACTACAAGCCCTTTCTATGGAAGACTAAAAATATGTCTATTAACATCCAACTCCCAAACAATTTTTTTTTTGAAGGCTATGTGGAGCTTGTAAGGCACATGGATGATAACACCCTTTTGGCTTCTTGAATGGTAGTGTGTCATAATGCATCTTGATCTCATCTAGGCCTCTACTTGACTCTTCATACATGTTGCCTCTCTCTACTTCTCTAGCTCGTGTGTACTATACATTAGAAAGCAAAGTTACAAGATTACTTAGAGGTGTTTCGTACGGGAGGAGGTCAACCCCTACAAGCACAAGCGTGTACGATTTGGTGCGAATGGGTGGTGGGTCAACTTTGCCTAGTTTCATAACTCCACCCAAATGGGTGGTGTTTGGAAAACCTTACCAATTTGAGGAGTCGGGAACGCCGACTCATGAGCATGAAAAAGACAAGGTTGAAGATGCAAAGGTTGCACAGATAGGTTAGAGGTGGTTGCTAGTTAACCACAACAACTACCCATGCAAAACACCTCCTATATCATCTTTTGAGAAGCCAAAATTCCTCCAAATCAATCTGCGGCGACGTGGATTGATTTGGAGGCTTTTTAGATATCACATTTTGAAGCAAGTATGTGGGTACAATTTTTTGGCTCGGTTTGATTCAAGAGAATCTTGTGAGATACCATCTGGTAGAGCGAGGGAAAATGGGACAAAGAGGCCTCAGAGAAGTTGAATGACTCTCTCCTCCCCCCTTCCTCTCTCTCTTTGTGTGTGTGAGAGTGCAGGTAGAACTCTGTGCTTCTATAGTTTTTTTTGCACATCACTAATAGCTTTACGATAATATGAAGAGAAGCTGCAACCCTACATTTGTACTACTTTAAAAAATAGCATCCTAATACTTCTCACAAAGTGTTACGTTGTGAGCTCAAGCTCCCTTCCAAGATCTCATCTCCATGCCAAAATTGGCAACCTTCAGCAAGCCCGCTTGAGAAAGAGAAAAGCCCAACTTTATGAGCTTTGCGTTAAGCCAAGTTGTGCTACAAGCTATCATGGACGAGCATGGGTGTAGCAGGAATGGAAAGCTCCAATAACTGCACCTATTGACTTCAGAGGGGGAGGTGGGGCGGAGGAGGTATGCTTTTGTGTGCGTGCGTGCGTGTGTGTGTGTGTGTGTGTGTGTGTGGGGGGGGGGGGGGGGGGGGGGGGGGGGGGGGGGGCTTTGTTGAGAGGGAGTTGATCACAAAGGAATCCACTCTTGTGCCATTTCCTATAATTTGGAAGATTCCAAAAGGGATTAAATCATTGGAATTAATGGTTGAAGTAGTAGAATAGACCCGTGAGGAAGATTGAGATCACCACAAATTACTTCATCTTTTGAGAACTTAAAACCCCTTCAAAGCAGTCCGTGGCCACGCGAATTGATTTGGATTTTTTTTATTTTAGATCCCACATAAGTAGATGTATTTTATTTCAATGGGAATCTACAGAGACGAGATCACGCGTGGCAAGGAAGGCAGAGAGAGATGACGTACCCAAAACCACTTCAAATCAATCCGCTGCGACGCGGATTGATTTGGGGGTTTTCTTAGATCCCACATAAAACAAAGAGTGGGGGTGATTAGGAGGTTCTATAGGCAATAAGTAGGTGTTGTCTTAGGCTTATTTTCCTGTAAATATCTGCTGTCAGAGTATCTGATGTCAGAGGGCAATAGATATCCATGCATTCATGTTTTGCCTACAGCTAACACAAAGGGCGATAAAAAGGGTGCTATATTCTCTACGTTTTCTTATGAGCAACGGAGGTAGGATAACCTGCTCTGCACAAGGACAGAGGACGGTGTTCTGTGTTGAGCAAGTGAGGCAAGACGACCAACTACACACCAAGCAAAGGGGGGTGTTGTGTGGATTTTATGGCGAGCAAGGTGGGCAAAGACTTCACATGTGGTGAGAGAGAGAGGGATGGCCGTAGGTGGTGGTGGTGGTGGTGGTGGCGCGCGCGCACACACACACACACACACATACAAAAAAATTCCATTAACAAATATCTTGTGGGATGCCATTTTGCAATCAAATCGGAGAGTGGCCCTGAGTGGGGTATTTATCGCATGGCGGGTACCGCAAAGAGCCAGCACCCAAGGTAGGTCGACCTTGACAGCAGATCCTGGTAGCATGAGGGAGCCTAAGGCATGGAGGGGCTAGGGGAGGACAATTATAAGCACTAGTAGGGTGTGTGTGGCTACTGGTAGTGCAAGGCAGAGGAGCTGGGGTAGCATTGAGAGATGTATTTTTGTTATTATAGAGATTTCAATGATTTTTCAGGATATTCATGGGGGTGGAGGGGTTAGTGCATGTAGTTGGCACTTTCTACATGGATGTAAAGGTACGATTCGGTCCATTCGGAGAAAGGATGAATTTGTAAAGATTGTTCCTATTAGAAATAGGAATGTTCCATATGTCCAATGTCCAATAATACATATTATTCAGACAAATTAATTTCCTTTTTGAGATGTAGAACCAATGGAAATTAGAAAGTAAGTGGCTGTTAATTACATTAATGTGGTGGGCAATGAGATCACATATGAAAGTCTAGTGGCTAGATGAATGGCAAGGCGTGGCATAAAGAGGCGATCAATGTTGATGGCCAGCAGACACAAACGTGGGGGAGGGAGGGAGGGGAGGTGGTCTAGCCAAAGGAGTGCGTAGTCAGTCAAGCAGAGACATTGAGGTGAAAAGTGAGAGAAAAAATACAGAGTAGGGCAGAGGAATATGATTTTTTTTATAGGACAATGAAATCTATGGGAATCAAAAGAGAAAGTGAGGGAAGAGGATGCAAAATCTTCGAGAATAGTGAGGGTGTCTTGTGACTTTTAAGGAGAAGTGAGAGAGGGAAAATAGGGTGGTCCAATTTCGTTTCATAAGTGAGGATCTTGACAAGCAAAGTGGGGGGAAATGGGGAACAAAAGGAAATATAAAGGCTCCATCATGTGGCGCATAAAGCTCATAGATGAGCACGCAAAGAAACAAACGTCTAGGCATGTAAGAAGGAGACTATATGGGAGCAAGTAGGCAAGAGAAATCCTACTAGCTAGTGGGTTATGATCATGTGGTTGCAAGAGGGTGCAGCGGCTAGGGAGGATAGACAATATAGATTTAAAATATTATATCAAGACTCAAATGACAAGCATGTTGCGTTGTTTGGCTTCTATGGTGCAAAACCATGCCGCATCTCTCTTTGGTTCTCGTGTGTGCATGAATCAGTACCGACAATCTCTCTCTCTCTCTCTCTCTTGTTTGTCTATAATGGTAGATGCAACAACTATGGAGATGAGGCCTTGTGCTAGATTAGATCATCCTAAAGGTGATGGTGATTAGGTGACAAGCAAGGTGGGATACAATTCATTATTTGGTGATGGTGAGGAGTGGCATCGCTTGGCAGAGAGGGAGGTGGAGGTGCAACATGGCAAGAGGGTACAAAAAAATTTGAGGTGCTTCTATTATTAAGAATCTACAAAGATGCTCGCAGGTCGCCCGAGTGAAAAAGCTAGAGGATGGCACATATGGAGAGAGAGAGAGAGAGAGAGAGAGAGAGAGAGAGAGAGAGAGAGAGAGAGAGAGAGAGAGAGAGAGAGAGAGAGAGAGAGAGACGAGAGATGAAGTTTTTATCATGGTCTACATTGACTTCCTATTGCCATTTCATTGATTCTCTATGGCTTATTGGTCATTGGTTTGTGCTTGGTCAATTGAATATGGCAGTTGTGCTTAGCCTGTTGCAATGCCATTGTGAGATGATTGTTGCCCTACGACTACATGTTTCCCTCCTGTGTATGAACAAGAATGCATGGCACATATAGGACCAAAGGATACGCACTATGGTGCAAGTAGGGTTGCCCAACAAGGGAACAAAAAGGGCAGAGAGCTACTTTAAGACGACAATGGTGGGGGGGGGGGGGGACTTGCTAGATGTGATGATGGCATTGTGAGTACATCTTCTGCATTAAAATTCCTAGATTTTTTGGGCATATATAGGGCAAACTGATTTTGTAGGTTGAGGGCCCTCGAAATCAGCATTTAGAGGGCTTATGGGGAGCCCTCTTAATAGGACTCTCTTCAACAAGCATCAACACACCCAAAATATTTACTCCAAAGTGGTAAGTGACTAATGATTATCAACAGCTGCACATATGCAAGGACTACTCTTGTCTCCTGTTTATAGAAGCACCTATCTTGGCATGCATCTAATGCGTCCTAGTTTTAGCAATTTTCTTATCCTTTATAAAACAAAGATATTCTCAAAATAGCTCCAAATGTCTAATAAATATTCTTGATATATATTTGTATGTATGTATATATATATATATATATATATATATATATAAATATCCTTACCTCTGTGTGTGTATGTGTTAAATGACCGTCGTGCTTGGTTTTTTGACTTGGTCGAGAAACCTTGCTCGGTGAATGGTAACACTCTCTCATGAGAGGTAGCCATATGTAGCCACCCTTGTGTAGATAAGTCCAAATCGGACCCTTCAATCCATCCATGTGTGGCCGCCCTTGAGAAGACAAGTCCTCCTTGAAATCGGCCACCGTCCATTGAATTCGGCCACCGGCCACCAGCCATTGACTTCAGACCAACCGGCCAACCGGCCAAACAACTTTTTCGACCACTTTCGGACCACCGCCCGGTCATAATATTCCGGCAAAAAAGGAATATTTTGTGAAAATTTTGATTTCCGACGAGTGATTTTATTTTCCGGCGAGTTATTTTTCTTTACGCCGTACGATGGCTTCTCCTCATAATGGGGGCCTTACAAATGTGCGTTTTTAACACCAAAAATTACAAGGGGTAAATCAGGCTCCATACTTAACATGATAAATCTTGAAAGTATATTTCTCGCGAGTACAATGTGTTGCAAATCTAAAACTTTTAAGGGAGAAGATGCCTTAGATATTCCACTAACTTGAAACAATGTATTACATACGAAATGATTTAGGTACAGCTGTCTGCATTGCCTGTAATTTCGGGGGGGGGGGGGGGGGGGGGGGGGAGGGTCACTATGTGTAAATTATGTATATCATGTGCATTCAAGGGTTATTTATAAAAATCCTTATCTATGAATTTTTGACAAATAAAATACACCCTTTTCCTATTCAATCTGTAATTTTTTTTTTCCAATTCTATTTTATGGTATCCTTCTGTATGTGAAAATGTGAGAAAAAAAAATCCCTTTTGCTGTACTCACGTGATAGTCACATAATTATTAAGTGACTCCTCCAATCATGTAATTTAGTGGCTCCCCTTGAAGTTTTGATTTGTCCTCTTGGGACGTAGCCAAAGCCCTAAGATTCCCTTGAGTCACCCAGATTTCTTCATCTTTGTAAATTTCTTGTGCCAATGTGTGATTAGGCAAAGGATCATTAGGCTGCTGTGCATTCTGGTTGGGAGCAATATCTTCGATGTTTGAATTGCAAAACAATAAACTTCAATGAACGAAGTCTATATGTACTTAAAAAAGAGAGAGAGTTTAAAGGATTTTATAGATCCAACTTGAAATACTTTAAAACCCTAACTTCAAGAACTTCAAAGACATAACTAAAAATAAGTTTAAAGATCTAGTCTAAAATAACATCACACATTGCACACGAGTGTCAAATTTTCGAAAGCTTTTCATTTGGAGCTTTCTCACATAGTTTAGGTCTTCCTAAGTTGCATGCTCAAACTAGAGTGTTCACTTAGATGTTTCTAAGTTTTATCTATCTTTGTAAGTTTGATACATGTACAATCCCTTCAGAACAACAGCATTAGTGTATAAAAAAAAAGTACAACCCAACAAGAACTTCTATGTATGTCATTCTTGTAGAGAAACCTACAAGGCTACAACCAAAATAGTACTATTTTTGCACATGTCAAAGTTAAATACTCAAAACAATTTTGCACATGCTACAAGCACTACCATCATTTCAAATAAAGATTCGCCAAAAGCAATAATATTTAGGGTCCCAAATAGAACAAGGCAAAAAGCATGCCATCGAGGAGATTGTTTTACTGGGAAATTCCAAAATGGAGCCTCACAAAGTGTACGATCTCCCACCAAAATGTCAAAACAAATTGTGCAAACTACTGGGCATTTCTATCTTCTCTACTTCTTTGAAGGCGTATACCGTCGGGGCTGATTCAAGATGAAAGTGGGATCTCTTTCACGTAGTGTTGGTTGATGTATAATCATATGTTGCTTACCATCCAACCCAAGAATCTGTGTGTAGACAAAGTATAAATGCTTACAAGCTATATAAGATTTTGTTGCTTTCTCTCGTCCTTGAAAATCAGGGCATGTACAATAGGGCTCCATAGCCACATGCACATCATATACATCTTGCGTTAATATCTTGAACACGGCATGACGATCAGGCACCATAATTATCTCTTGTACAAAACAAGCTTCCATACATGCTCCTATTTCCATGTGCTTATTTGCCTCCTTAGAGACAACGGACCTCCATTTTTTACTGCGCTTGCTAGAGCTTCCCATTGTCTCCCCTTTCTTGAAAACCTTTGGAGAAGGAGCTCTAATAAAAAAACCTGCCCCTAGCAAACCATCATACTCCTCCTTTGATACACTTGTTCCACTCTCTACTAGCCAAGTTGTTGGCCTTTCCGGTGGTGACAATACTTGTTTGGCCACAACTTCAGTGTGCTGCACATCATGGCCACAAAACCACATCCATTGGTGTTGCCTCTGGTCTTTGTAAGTTCTCTCTCCCCAAAAGCATGGGGCCACAAGTCCTGGAGACCTACTTTGCATGACATTCTCACATCTTCTCCCTTCAAGCACACCAAAGCACTTACGAGAGACATTTTGAGGCATTCGTCTGATTGCCCAATGACCCCTTGGTATAGCAATCTCAAAATCACATATAGCATATTCACTAATAGAGGGTGTGGTGTCATCTCTTATGTCATTATCTGCATGAATCTCCTCATCTGTGGAATCTGCATTCACATCAAATTTATGTCCCTCTTTCTTCATGTCCGTATCAAACAAAATCTTTCGTGGTCGTCCGTGCTCTTTTCGTTGTCTAGACTCCATCACATAACCAGGCTTATGAGAAGCTGTTTCTGCAAACCCTCTTGCCTTCTTTCTTTGCACGGTTTCCGTGTCTCCATGCAATAAAGGTTTCCCATAAAATGGTGTGCCTGCGACTGCTCCTTGGAGAGCATGTGCTAGTGCAAGTGGGCTGAGAGTTTTCTGTTTATTTCTTGATCTCTCTAGATACGTTTGCATATCCGGACCAAGCCCTATGTATCTACCAGTCAGATAGCCATGTTGCTTTGTGCATTGAATGTAAGCATTGATGACATCAGTGACACATGCATCATACAAGGAAATTTTTTTGCTACCCCCTTCACCAGCAAGCCAAGATGCATGAATGGTCTCTGAAAAATTGGTACTAGGAATTTGAGATTTTTCCCAAGGACTCATAGATATCTGCATTCCAGCAACACAAAACTTTGAATCAGTGAAACAAAAAATAAAGAAGGTCAAAGTTAGGCTCATCATTGTATTATACTTCATTGTGTAGGCTACCCCAATGAGATATCCTTGTCTCCCACCACTTGAACCATTTCTCCAGTGACTTGATATTCTCACTTGCAACATTATTTGCCCACCATCTTCTAATTGCTTCTGCTTGCTTCATTGCCAGACCCATTGTCCTTGATTTGCGCCAAGTCTCACACATGTCTTTGTGGATACTAAACTTTTCTTTGGCTATATATTTTTCAGTATGTTTCTGTAGACTTTGCTCCCAATGGAAGAGACAGGACCTTTCCCTTCCAATCATGATGTTATTTGGCCCTCCATTGAAAATTGTACGCACGGCAGCCCAATTTGCTCCAGCCTCATCAGCCATAAAGCCTGCAAAGTCTGCTGATGGATAACCTTCTTGAGCCAAAACATCATTAAGAGATCTCCAAAACAAGACTTGTGTTTCTGTATCCTCCTCTTTGGTGTCACAAAACGCTATAACCATCAATCCCTTCAAACTAAAGAAAATAACAAATCAGAGCCACAACAAGTATGCAAATGATGCAATGACAAAATGCTGCAAACCATTAAAAAATTACCTTGCATCATAGACAGAGCATGACATAGTTGCCCATCCATCTATTCTGTGTGCGTGATCAAAATGCACCCAAGAAGCACTCAAATCTCCATTTCCTCCTCGACGCATGCGATTGACAAGGTCTATACCAGACCCTGGACCTTTTGTTGACATCTTAAAGATGTAGCACTTATCATTTGGGCCACCTTGTCCAGGGAAACGACTCCCATGAAAGTAAGGAAAGTGACATTTTTTCTTCAAAACCATGATGTGGTCAAACCCATCCCCAACAATCGAGTATTGTTGTCTTTTCTCAGTAGCTACCATTACCTTAAATCTATACAAAACAAGTCAAAAATTGAAATAACCTTATTGCACTGAAAAATCTAAATGTCAAATGTTTTACCTTTGATTCTGAACCAGTGGAATCATTTCTTCCAATATATTTGAGAGCTCTGACTCCCCCATTTTTAGTTCATCTGAACCAACAATAGCGTCAACCAATAATTGTCTGGCGACAATCATCTGAACTCTTCTTGGTCCACTGCTTCTATCCACCTTCAAGACACTTGCAACCATCTTCCGTATTCTCTCTATTGTGGCTCTTGACATACCTGCTTGAACTTCATGCAAGTGATGACCTATGTGAATCATCATTCTTGTAAGCTTTGGATCTGAGGGCAAAGTGTAGTACACTTTAGAAGAACAAGGACTCTCACAGAAAAAAACTTTTTTGCAATAATGACAAGTGATACGTAGGTTTTCGTCTTCACATAGAAGCCCTTTGCTTACTTGCTTATCCAAGTAACCATGAAAGAAGGATACATTGAACTTGGTGTTGTTCAAATAATACGGGCAAAGAACTCTATGACAAACTAATGAGCCCAAGCAATAACTAAGCCTAACAGTACAATTTATGGACATGTTAGTTTTATGCGGCCTAGTCCAAAGATGACCATCAAATTTTTGCTCCATCCCTTCCATCCTCTTACAACCTTCTTCAACGGGGGGTAGCTCGAAGGAAATGTCACCATCATAAACTTGTGGAAGTTCAGTCACCTGTTTGATTTGCTTACTATTGTTTATCAGATGTTGTAGTCTGAAACATGTTTTGCTACCTAAAATCCAAGGGATAATGGAGTTTTTTGTCAAATCATGCACGTCATCATCACTGGAGTCCAGTCTTTGTTTTTTATCAACAGGCTTTGTTTCCTCTTGCATTGGTGGATTGTTTATCTCAAAACAATCTTCTTTTGCACATGGACTGTTGTTGATGCTTGTTATGCCTGGCTTAGCACCAAAATCACTCTCGCCACTATCTGTAATATAGAGCATATCACTAGAATGCTCAATGAAATACTCAGAAGAGAGAGTAGAGTCTAGTAAAAAGTTCTCATTTTCATCAATATCCCACTTTGAAGGGGTTTCGATATACATTTTTTCCAACCCGATGTAAACTATTGCTTTCAAACAGGTAAATTTGTAGGTTGGAGGAAGAAGACACTGAAGATAATATCTGCTAAGCAAGAGTTTGTTGTGTCGAAGCTCTACTTCTCTAGTGTGAGTCTCTTTTCCAAGTGTCCAAGAGATAGTTACTCTGTCCATCTCCATAGCAAGACAAAGGAAGCAGCTGCTTGTCTAGACCAAAATATAAAACATAATGTTAAAAGAGAATGCATATATTTTTACTAAGGTAATATTCTTCACAGAATCAGTGACTACCGCGTCATAAATGACGACGGCTACAATCATAATTTAATATTCTCTCATGGTTGATTTTTAAATAATTTCGACGGCTACAATCATAATTTAATATCCTCTCTCCAATCATAAGGTTAGGTAAAAATCATATATTTACGAGGTAAAAGAGACTCGCAATCATTAGACATGCAGATCATTCCACAAAATACACCTATTTTCAAGAATATAAACACAAAAACCAAGAGGTTTTTTTTGGATACGTTTCGTAGGTATTACGAAAAAAATCCACTAAATTTCACAAAAACCAAGGTTTTTTTGACCATCTAAAATTTGATAATAAAATTAATGAGAAATTACCAAAATACCTCTCTAATTTGTGGAATATCCAAAAATATCCTTCAAATTTTTCATAATTCTCAAAATACCCCTGTTTGTGAGAGTAAATTTATCCAAAGATTAAAAAAATTGTAGCTTTTCATAAGAAGACCGATTGTCAAAAACTAAAATTCAAGCTGGTTATTTACGCTTTGGAGATGAATTGAGTCATTATTTTTAGACATAATTCTTTTTTTTTGGGAGGTGAGCACTAAAAATCGGATCTCGATTGTCAAAAATTAATAAAGATAGAAAATCGTGAGCAAGCGTATTTTGGGAAATTTTGAAATTTGAGAGGTATTTTTGGAATTTGCACAAATTAGAAGGGTATTTTGGTAATTTTTTCTCAAATTAAGAAGATCCTCAAGTTTTAAAACCCTAAAATTATTAATAACCCTTAACTTTACAAAGCTTCTTATCTGTGGAAAAAATGGCGAAGCAGAGCAACGAGCAGACCAGGTACATCCCATTTTTGCTCTCTTCCTCCATCTCTCCCTCCACGCCTTCTCCCCACTCATTGAGCACAAATAGAGAGGTATGTTTTATTTCATCTTAAACTTTGATTTATTATTTTTATGTGCAATGTAATTAGTAACATTAATTTTTGGATCAACGATTGTAATTCAATAGACGCAAAGAACTTCTTCACATGATGATTTTGACCAAAGTTAAGGACTCCAAAGGAGGTCATTTTGCAGACTATAAGAAACTTAGAGCTTACATGAGGCAAGAGACCTATTGGCAGGGAATGTTTGGTGAAGCTACAATTATTATTGCTAAGTTTGAGGTGGAGGGTCCTTTGTTGCCAAAAACATTTGAGGCCTTCTTTAAGGCATCTAGGAAGACACATGTTTCATTGGCTTATACTCATGTTATGGCAAACATGAAGAGTGCTTCAGATTATGTCTCTTTACCCGAAGTGATGCATGCAAGCAAACGTCTTGTGTACAGGTATTGGATTTCTTGAATACTAATTTCATTTCATGATGATGTGTTTTATTGTCTCATTTTTATATTGAATTTTCATTTAGATGGCTATTGAATTGTATGCGGCTAAAGATGATAGAGTCCATGCCGGAGGATGTACAAGAATGGTTAGATAAAGAGGATGAGAATACTATGTTCTCGTCAACACTCTTGGAAAAGGGTATTACACCTTGGGAGTGCTCTCACTGTCCATGGTGGTTGGAGTATCCCCTAGGTGTTATCCCAAAGAGCGAGTAAGAGATTCATGCTCGTAAGTGAACTACAATCTCTTGTATGAAGTACTATATTTTAGTTAAAATAGAATTTCGTTGATCTTTTTTTTTTGTGAACTTTTGTATGGAAAGGTTTTTTGGAAGAGAGTCCCATCTCTAATGACGGTGTAATCTCATCCCAAGCTACATACATTGAGCCATCCACCAAGCCACCCTCACGTGCAAGAAAAGGTAAAAAAAGTATAGAAAAAACCCCCCAATGTGTGCCTGTAGATGTTGATGTTGAGGAGGAGAGCTTTCCAACTTCTCTTCTACCAAAAAGATCCACCTTAGCATCAAAGTATTGCTTCTCCGAGACTATTATGAGTCGTTCTCTAAATGAGCGGATGCCAACAAAACGTACCACAGGTAGACGTTCTTTGCTTGTTTATTTGCTTTTTATTACTCTAATTAATTATTACTTGCGTTAACCATTGACATGTCCTATGGTTTTCTAAGCATTCTTTGAGATTCTAAGCAATTGAAAATTGCATTTTCATGTTTAGGAGAGGAGTTTATTACATGTGTGGATGCTTTGTTATTGGATGTGGAAGCAATTGATGACCTAGCATGGCATAGGTAAGACTTACATATTTCTCTAAAAAGTTATATTACCATAATGTACTCTTATCATAATCATTTGTTTTGTGTTAGTATTGAAATGTGGTTCAAGAAAACACCAATCTATGATGGGCGTGAGTATGCATTGAAGGGGGAAATCTCCCAATATGTGGCAAGATTGATCTTTGCAGACTTCCCTACGTCCATGTTAGTTGATGGTATTCACAATCGCACTATAGGTGAACTTTTTTTATGTCATTTGGGAGGCTTCGTGCTCGTTATAGAATGCATATATGTTAGGATATAATTTTTCATTTTAACTTGCTTGTGTAGGTAATGTAAAAGTTGTTCCTGAGTGGAACCACTTTTCCACTGCCTTGGCAACTGGTGTCATGGAGATTGCTGATGTTCACTTGGCAGACGAGGGTTTCTTGGTGACTTTGTCTCTTGCACAACATTTGGGAGATCTTGTCATGCAAGCTAATAGATTTAGTTTGCAGCTCCATCGCTCGTGGACTTTGATGTGTGATGGGGGATATTTACACCCAGAGACTGGTGAGCAGGTGAGGTTGCCTTCTCTATCTAAAGCTTGCGTATGAATTTAGAGTTCTTCTTATTAAGTGATTTGTTCTCTCCTTTCACAGGTGATGGATCTCACTCTTGGTCTATTTTATCATAAGAATGCTCAAAGCATTACACCTCATTATGATAGAAAGGCTGGGGAGGATGTTTCTCCTGAGTTCTTTCCGGCCTCAAGAAGCTACCTCACAGAGTCTCCTCCTCGTTCATGTAATGATTATACAAGTTTAGCTGGAGATTTGATTCGAGGGGGAGCAGAGCGTACTAAGACTTTTTACAGGTAACTTTCTAGCCATGAACTCTTGTGAATCAGGACACACATCTTGATAGTTCTATGCAATCTCTTGTCGTTAAACTTTGATTATTATGTTTAACACAGTTGGCTGCTAGAAACATTCACATATGAGGACGACCATGTTATGGACATCTTTGCCGGGTGTGGTGGTTTGGGGCTTGCTTGCACAAAGGAGATACGTCACTGTCTAATGTTAGAGGGTGATTTCTTTGTCTTCTATGAGTGTTTAGAGAAGAAAGTTTGTGGTCCTCCTTTTGAGGAGGAAAACTAGTAGATTAGCTACTTCCATTGGTGGACAATTATTTTTGTGGCTTGACTCTATGTACTATTTGAGATAGTATTTTTTTAATGCAACAATGAGCAACATATGGAGATTGTGGGTTTTTCCCTTGTCCCCACAAGGGTTTTTTCATCCACAATCATGGTGCCTTGACTTGAAAATCGAGGCTCAATCTATATGTTGTTCAATTATGGGGAAAATGTTGTGTTTCTCATGTCATTATCTTGTTCTTGTTGTTCTTATTGGGGTTAGGGTAATGCAAGCAAATGCCTACTCAATAATCATCATGTGTGTGTGTGTGTGTGTGGGGGGGGGGGGGGGTCTCTCTTATTGTCTCTAATTGCTTATAGCATGAACAAGATAAAGACTCATTACTAGAGTAGACTTCAATTTTCCTCATACCAAAAATTCAAAGATTTCACTTTGTTCTCTCTCTCTCTCTCTCTCTCTCTCTCTCTCTCTCTCTCTCTCTCTCTCATATTCTCTCTAATTGCTTGTAGAGAAAACAAGATAGAGACTTGTTGCCAGGGTAGACTTCAACTTATCTCATGCAAGAAATTTAAATATTTCACTTTGCTCTCTCTCTCTCTCTCTCTCTCTCTCTCTCTCTCTCTCTCTCTCTACTTGACTTATAATGCGAACAAGATAAAGACTCGTTGTGCTAGAGTAGACTTCAACTTACCTCATACCAAAAATTCAAATATTTTACTTTGTACTAAAATTCTTGTGGATCATAAACATAGACTTTGTGACGATCTTTCTTATAAATACTACGTATATGACATTGCAGTATCAATATATTGACATTGATATGGTTATTTTTTTAAAAATCAAATCTATGTTGTATTACGATGGCCCTTAATTATGTTACAAACATGTAGAGCACAAATTTTTTACTATGCACTTTATCGACCTAGTTCAAAAGCTATATACCTTAGTATGTGCAAAAGGTTATATCTGATTTTTCTACCCACAAAAAGCTCTAACTTTGTAGAGAAATCTCTAAATGAAAATCTCCTATATTTAATATCCCCATTGCGCACCATCAACGACAAAAAATATTGTTGCTAGTTTAATCATCAACAGGCCTCAAGCCAGATCGGTTACAACATGGTAGCCAACATTATGGGCTCCATTAAAACAAAGGCTTAAATCCCATATTTTTGGCCAATCTAAGGGTTTGGGGAAGTTTCTACTAGCAAGATGTTTGTTTACATTTCGCAAAAATTTGTGCTTGGGAACCTCAAGGGGCTCTGGAATACACGCAACTAAGCACTTAAGAATATATGATAGACTATATATCAGATGCTTTGGTGAAAGGAGGAGGATTGGTGCTGATATTTTCAAGGGTAGTCCATGGATAATCTTGCTTGAATTAAGCTCTAGTTTGAGGGTTGAGATTCAGGAGCTTGGGGAATGTTGTCAAAGTGTTCGATGGTGTACTTTGTCCCCAGCCAAAATGTGGTAGAATATTTCTAGTGTGTAGGTCGTTTGTGAATGAAATTGTGACTATGAAATATGAATTTCATGGTCTGCAAAAGAGCATTGTAGATCGGCAAAATATTGTCTATGAACTGTTGTATAGTTCCAGATGTGTGTTGAAACTCTTTGGCTGTAGGCTTGCTTCCATCATGATGGAAGGCTTGAATCCACTGCTCAAGTTGACCTCCATTCCAAAGCTTGAAGATCAACATGGGCCTTTTGCTATAATGAACAAGAGCACGTGGCAATATCATGCCACGGTGCTTGGGATAGTAGTAGCTGTTGTAAAGTCAGCTTGCTTCCTATATGGTCCTTGTAGATCTTTGCTGCATAGATAGTGTAAGGACGGACGTACCGCCAAGGCCACCGGCACGATCGGACAATGTATGGTAGGGGGAGGCTATACGATAGCACGACTGGGTGGAGACTAGCACACACATTACCACCGCCCTTTCACTAGTATCTGAGCTATTTTTGGAGAAGGGAAAAAGTGGGTTGTATGTGCATGCAATGTGCTGCTTATCTCCGACGATTCACAGACAAGGACAACGACGTAAGGTGACCTCCATTCCAATGCTTGAAGATCAACATGGGCCTTTTGCTATAAAGAACAACAGCATGTGGAAATATCATGCCACCGTGCCGGGGATAGTAGTAGTTGTTGCTTCCTCTAGCAGTGTTTGTAAAGTCGGATTGCTTTCTATTTGGTCTTTGTAGATCTTTGCTGCATAGATAGTGTAAGGACATGGGTTCTACGGGCAAGGCCACTGACACGACCGGACAATGTGTATGCTAGGGAGAGGCTATATGATAGCACGGTTGGGTGGAGACTAGCACGTGCACATTACCACCACCCTTTCACTGGTATCTGAGCTATTTTTGGGGAAGGGGGAAAGAGGGTTGCATGTGCATGTGACGCGCTCCTTCTCTCCCATGATTTGCAGACAGGGACAACGACCTCTCCACTGCTGTGTAGCAAAAGGAAGACATGCTCAGAGTTCTGTGCATAGTACACAAAGGTAGACATCAACAGCCCCCCCACCAATGCCCCCCACAACGGGTAACTAAGATGGGCAACCAAGGCAAACTCGACCGACAACTCTACGACATCGAGGCTTCGTTGGAGCCGTTGGGTGTGCGCATGGGAAGGCCCTCTAAAAACTTGCATGAGGGAGGGTTGAACCCACTCCATGAGGGTAGGAGGCCAACACTCTACCATCCAAGCTATTAAGCTTTGTTTTTTCGTATAACAAGGAAAGATAGCATACTTGTGTTGACAAGAAAGCTAGAAGGAAAAGGAAAGCTTTAAACTTCAAAGAAGTAGTTTCACCCTTCCTTTTCACTTCTTGGAGGAAGGCAAGTTCTCCTCCAAAAATCATTTTTCTTCAAGGAGGAAGCTTCACACGTGAAGAAAAGCCTTCACAAAAGCTACAAGTTTTTGTGAAGAACGAAGGTATTCTTACAATGAACGCGATGTGAAGCACTACAATTTTTGCAAAAAGGCGAGGTTCGCATGCAAGCAAACCACCGAGCATAAAAAATACAAAGACTTCAAGCTTTACAAGGTACAAGTTGACGTTTCTTTCTCTCTTTACATTACTGTGTGTTTACCATGGCCAATGAGGATATCCCACCTACGCACACTTTTGATTTTGAGCACGTACATCAAAATCAGGGCACCACGGGTGCTGCCAACACTAATATGCATGACGATGACGATCTAGGAGATCATGGCCTTGTTGATATGGCTGTTTTCAAGACTTTGGAAAATTGCCAAAGCATACTTGAACGCAACCTCTTTGCACTCAATGAAAATGTTACAAATCTTACTAAGGTTCTTGTGAAATTTATGAATTCGCAGACGGCTCAAGGAGCCACAAGTGGCATGGTTCAAAGAAACCAAGCTTGTACGACTCAAGGAGTCCAAGAGACGAGTGCTTCAGAAGATGCAGAAGGTAGCAATGCATTGCTTAACAATATCACCATTCCTGAGTTTCACGGGGAAGAGTGGATCCCAACAAGGATGCGGTCAATACGTTCTTACACAAATGGAGTGATATTCATAGGTTGAGACACACCCCACTATAAAGACGGCTGTGGAAACAAATCTATCTCTTAAAGGCAAGGCCTATAAGTGGTGGATGACATTTTGAATAGATGCTCATTCTTCGTCTTGGGCTCTGTTTCAAGCTTCCTTCTCCAAAGAGTTTTTGGACTCCAATGAAGAAGATAAGAATTGGTTACCATGGGATGCATGCCGCATTTCTGGCCTCTCTCTCTCACACAGTACCTTTTGAAGTATCGGGAAATCATATTAAACTAGAAGGTCTAGATGAATTCCAAAAGATATGGGGTTTTAATAGGGGTCTTGCCAAAGACTATCATCTTCATGTCAAAACACAACCTCCAAAAACTATGGAAGAAGCCATCGGTCATGCCCAAAGATACGATGATGACTAAGAGAGGAGGGGAAATGTTCCCTACTCTAAGAATAATTTTGCTAAGAGCCAATGGCAAGGTAGATCTCCCACATGTTCCAAGAGAAATAAGAGACAATCTACGTCTCCACGCCCACAAGAGGCTAAGAAGCCTAAACAATCACAAGATACTCCACGTGGGTCTCTCAACACTGCTAATTTTGAGCGTGCAAAGAAACACAATTTGTGTTTGAAATGTCTTTTGGACCAACATAACAAGAAGTATTGTCCTCTTTTGCAAGGCAAAGAAAAGGCCATGCACACAGTGCAACGCCTCACATTAGATTCATCTCCTAAATATTGTGATGTAGAGGTTCTTCATATGGAAGAAAAGCACAAGTGTTGTGTGCCTGCTTCAATGTGGAAGCCCATCTTTGGACCCCATGATTTGATTCGCATGCATGGCACTATTAAGGAAAACGTGTTTGTATTTTAGTGGATGATGGTGCAACTCATAACTTCCTGAACTATAAGCTAGTCAAGAAATTGAAGCTACACAGACTCCCTATTCCCACAAGTATGTTGTAGAGAAGATGTCATGAAATGATAAAGAAGTATGGGACATGGTAGTTCATGGGGTTGAGCTTATTGTTCAAGATCGTACGATGACCCTTGACTTTCAAGTTATGAACATGGACCGTGCTGATGTAGTTTTAGGATGGGAGTGGCTGCATGGTTTAGGAAACACATTGCACACTAGTTATGAACACAACTCCTTATCCTTTATGACTAATGGTAAACAAGTGCTTTTGCTTGGTGAGAAAAATATACCATCTGCACCTCTTATATGTACAGTCGAGATTTGTATTTTATAGAAAGCAAATTTAATAGATGAAGTCTTTTTGTGTTACTGCTTGTCTCCAAGTCTTGTGAATTCTCAAGAGCAAAGTGCTGTGGATTCTCGTAATGGTATGCAAAGTGAAATGAATTCTAATGATAAGCAAAGTGTTAACAATTGTAAAGAGCAAAGTGGTCTCAATTTTAATTCTATTGAGCAACGTGCAACTGTTGTAAAACAAACATTACAGGAATTACAAGATTCTCCATTCCAACATAACTCTAGTGTACTTTCTCATGGCTCACGGACACCCTATCACCTACGACAGATGCCGTATTACTTATTTGGTAGAGTCAGGGACCGGGCTTGGGGGGTTCACTTTGTGTAAAACTACCATATCACGTGCGTTCAAGACATGTTTGTAAAACCCCTTATCTGTGAATTTTGTTAAGAATATAATGTACCCTTTTCTTTTAAAATTTGTAAGTTTTTTTCAAATTTGAAAAAATAATGTCCTTTTGTATATATATTTCTGTAAGTTTCAAGAACTTTAAATACCCTTCTGGTGAACTCACGTGATAGGTTACATTTTTATTAGGTGACCTCCTCGGGGGACCGGGCTTGTCAGTTCAATAGGAAAAGGGTAAAAGTGATCACTGATGAGAGGTGCACTCTAACATGAACATTCAAGGTTAGTTAGCTAAGTATGGGCGCCCAAGTGTGAATGGGGCGAGCTCATATAAAAGTCACCTAAACGGAAAATTCATCCATTCTTTCATTTGGGTAATTGAAGAGTGCTCTTGCTCCATCTCCATCTTCTTCTTCTTCATCTCCTTGTGTGTGTTGTATGCGAGAGAGAGAGAGAGAGAGAGAGAGAGAGAGAGAGAGAGAGAGAGAGAGAGAGAGAGAGAGAGAGAGAGAGAGAGAGAGAGAGAGAGAGAGAGAGACGACGGCACGACGGCGGGGAAGTGGTTAAGCGCGACGCAGCGGCGGCTCCTTCTTCTTCGCGGCAAAGAATACTCCATGAAGGCCAACGTAGGGCGGTGAGTGACACACCCTTGCTCTCTTGAGCTTGCTAGATTAGTCTACTTGTGTGTTTGGAGCCATTTGTGGCTCGCACACACTGTATCAGGAAGTCCCTTGCATTGACACGTGGGACAGACACACACATTTTTGGCGCCGCTGCCTGGGAAATGTCTTGCATTAAGCTTGAGTAGCACTCTATGCTACTTTGTGGTGCATTTTGAATTGTAGGAAAGGTAGAGAAGGAAGGTGTGTGTTGAGAAGGAGTCTGTTTTGTTGCTGTGTATTGTTTTGTTAAAGATATTGTGTTTTTTTTTGTTAATAAGGTGTTGAAAGGTACTGTGTTTTCTCTGTGATAAGGTGTTAGAGATTAAGGTAGTAGATCCATAATGTTAGTCTGTGTAAAGTATAGTTAGGAGTTCTCTTAGCTAAGGAGTTGTTGTAGTAGTGTGTTAGTATG
This sequence comes from Adiantum capillus-veneris, assembly GCF_014529385.1. Classification (NCBI taxonomy): domain Eukaryota; kingdom Viridiplantae; phylum Streptophyta; class Polypodiopsida; order Polypodiales; family Pteridaceae; genus Adiantum; species Adiantum capillus-veneris. Next base: position 83,042,150 of record NC_140938.1, on the reverse strand, counting down.
TAACAGTAGCTGTATTAGTTGTAAGTAGGTAGGTTAGGTGTGTGTGTGCTGGCGCACACAGCGCGGCCGCGACGATCTTTTCCCAAAAAACTAAAATAAAAAAATTAGAAGTAGGACCGGGATCAGGGATATCCCCAAGACCCAAGCCCAGACCCAAGCCCAAGCCCACGCTCAAGCTCAGGCCTCAGTCCCCCTTTAAAATTATGTATTTAAGCCTCACACGTAGGTAAAAATTGACCTTTTTGAGGACCAACGGAGCTTCAGGTACTGAATGCTGTGTTGTAAAGCACACCACGACCCCCTGAGCGATACGCTTGTTTTGAGCTATCACATGCTTTAATCCAAAAATTGATCATTAAAAAACATTAAAAAACGAGTGAAAACGGACGCCTAAAAAAGGAAGCGGTTAACCTTTGAGGTTATTCGTCGATGCTTGTAGGGTGCCAAAGGCACATGCATCTGCACTCTGGTCTTGTGCTAGAGGCCGAGAAACTAGAGAGCATTTTGAATGATGGGAATTCTCAATATCCACCTACCTTAGGTTCCGGACCCTCAGCAGGGACCAAACGTAGTACAAACCAAAACCCAAACCCAAACATAGTGGCTAGTGACTCTTCCTCTGACTACGACGTCATGGAGGATTTCCCAATGCCTAATCCTGATAGCTCAAGCCAAGACATGCATGCCATGGGTCCATGGTCCAGGCCGAGCCTGCTTAACCACTTGAAGGAAACCTTTAGTAGAGCCACTAGCTCTGAACATGGAGCTAATGATGTAAATGAGGGGGGTGGGGAAGTAAATTCTCCATACATGACCAACGTAGACCTCAAGCCTAGATGGAGTGTTCTTAAATGAGAACTGGGAGTATGAACTACAAACAAAAACTCTAACCGACCTATACACAGATCACACCTATCACGTGGGTTGGTAAGATGTCCTACAATCCACAACAGGTGCTACTAGTGTGGAGGATCAACAACAAAGAGTTTGTGAGGTCATCCATAGGGTTATTGAGCTAGAGAGACAGAACAAGGGGATCCACATGCCGTCAATGGGTCTCATGATATTCTTGGATACAAGGAAGGCTAAACAACCAACCTTGTTGCAAATGGAGACTCCCTTGGTAAGTCTGATGGATCCCCCATATGTTGTTTCGCCAGGGGTCTCAGTGCAATCTGAGCCCACTAGTGATAGCTTTACTTTCTAAGTCTAGCTCAGCTTTCCCTTGATGACGCCACAGCTACCATGCCTACCCCAATGATGGGCATGCCAAGAAACACGCCATGGACCTCATTTGTGAGTAAAGCACTGCTACATGGTAGCTCTATGCCGACAACAGTACCTACAAGTGTGTACCAATCGTATACACCCATGGGTCCTCGTACTCATGTAGTCCCTACCCCTCCCATTGTTTCAACTACCTATGCTCCACAACCACAACACCCAAGCTCTTATCTCCATGGGACCATACCAGCTAGCATAAGAATGTCACATCCGACGTTTGCTATGCCTAGGGCCACACATATGAACTTTGGGTCGCCACATGGCGCAACACCGTACCAAACGTGGAACCCAAGGGCTTCCTATGCGCCAAGCCCAATGCCAATACCTACTCCATATGTAGTCTCTGGAGCACCTCCACCCACGGTTCTTGCTCACTTAGGTGACTTGGAAACATTTGCTCAAGCTATCGATCGATCTATTGCTGAGAATATGCGTAACATGCCTGATAGAGAACCTAGAAGTGAGGTAGTACAAATAGCCAAACTCACACAAAAATTTAGTGGAACGAGGATGTGAGAAAGCATATCAAAGTGTTTGAACAAATATGCGAATCTCTAGGAGAACACAATGACCTGCATAAGAGTAATGCTTTAAGCCTAAACTTAAGTGAAAAGGCTGGGGATTGGTATAGAACCCTAAGGGTGGAAGAAAAAACAAATTACCCTACTCTTAGGAAAAGGCTGGGGATTGGTATAGAAGCCTAAGGGTGGAAGAAAAAACAAATTACCCTACTCTTAGGTGATTGTTCTTAAAAGAATACATACGAGAGGGAGTGCTTTGGGGTGTAGCCTCTCAGCTCCAGAAAGCCCAACGAGAGGAAGGAGAGTCGGTGAGAGACTTTATTAGTCGCTTGAAGCATTTGAATTCTCATTGTAATCCAAATGAGCGCTTCAATAATAATCAATTGCTTGATAGATTCAGAAGGGGATTACGACATGAGGATATCTACAATGGCCTAGTCATTAGAGGTATCACCACTTGGGAAGCAATCACCACCATTGCAATCCAATTGAAGGATAATTAATGATTCAAGGAGAAAGAGTGTTTGTTGAATCTAAATCTATTAGCTCGCAGGCATCGGGGCATCAACCAATGACCCTAAAGCCTATTGCTAAGGAGCCAAAGATATCTGAGATGACTTTAGCAGATCTCACCAAGGCCATTCAGTAGAGTCTTAGAGACAATCGTGATCCTCAAAACAATTATATGTATCCAAGAAGGGAGCAGCAATGGTGCTTAGTATATTATGGACTGCCTAGTACTAGTGAATGCCCTACTTTTAGAGTAAAATTCAATGGGAGCGGCAATGCCTGTGGGAGGTATGGTCATCAAGCTAAGGATTGCATACTATTTAAGCACACAATGGCCAATAGACCAAGCTTAGCATGGACAAACACACCTGGAGTGCCTGCATTGATGCTGACCCAACCTCTTGAACAAACGTCACAACACATGGTCCCTAGGGCCCAAAATTTTGTTCAAACATCACCCTTACCACCTCCAGTGCTAGGACATCAACCACCACATCCCAGAATTACTTTTGTGAATTAAGTGGATTGTGAGTCATTTATTGCTTGGTTGGAAGGCTGTGAGGAAGATACAGACCCTAATATTGCCTATGGGATGGATGTGCTTGAAGAAAGTCCACAATACTACATGGAGGAATATTGGGGACAAGTCAGACCTGTATATCAAGTAGCTGCTCTTGCTGCAAGAGGCCAAAATATCAATTACACTGCTAATAGACCACCTCTTCAATGCTATGAGTGTGGAGGTCCACATCGTGTGGTTAAGTGTCCTATTAAGATACAAAAGAATGCCACACTAATGCAAACAAATCAAGCGAGAACTTCTACAATGCCGATACTCATGTGTAATCGATGTGGCATAGATCATTTGATTGCCCGATGTCCAAATAATCCAAATGCACTAAAGATCACGCCATTAAACTTGATTGAGGTTACTGAGGAGCGATCACAAAGTACACCTGTAGTACCAGTAAACGTACTCATACGATCGATGCTCCAAAAACAAACTCATATTCTTGAGGAAAGAGACACGGCATCAATTGCCCAATCTATGAAAAAGAAGAAAACATGAAGGAAGAGATCGCAAAAGGCAGCGAAGTCAGACACCCCAGTTCAAAGACCAACATAGGGACTGGTGACGACCCCGTATATATGAACGACGTTGAAGAGGATTGTGATTCAGGTGAAACCATGGAGACGAAAACGACCACTAAGATAGAAACCAACAAGGAAGATCTTCATGAGCCACACTGGCCAGGATCCAAGAAGAAGATAGGAACTTATCCAAACCTTACAGAGGATATTGAGCGAGTCAAGCAATTAAGGAGTTTAGTAGAAGATACCCAAAGGGCTCTAGAACTAGTACCTAGGCAAATCCAGATTATAGACACTGTGTTCCCTATGCAACAACAACCTCACCAAGTCCATAGACCCGTAGCCATACCTAGTGTCATCCAAGAAGAAAGTGACTTAAAGTGGGCTTAAAGTCATGTGAAAGTGGGTGTATTCACTTCTTGATGGAAAGAATGTTTACAGAGGGACTACCTAATCCTATCAAAGAAATGGAGATCCCATCTTCCCCATGTCAAGGGATTGAAGCCCAGAAGGTGCCGTTAAACATTACCAAATTGATGGATTTCATGTCTTCAGAAGTTAGAACCACCATCATGTCCAAACTATATAAAAACCCTGAGCTCGTCTCAACTCTTCGAGCTTTCCTCAATGGAGAACTAAATTTTGGGCTACCACAATTTGCACAGATGGATAGAGTTGGGGAGATGCCAATAGAGGAGGAACACTTAGATCCACAACCCAACCTAGATGAGAACCTTGTGGTAGAAATACCTAATAACAAGTTGGGACAATACTTTGAGGGTGATGAATCCAATGCAACCATACCAATCACTACTAAAGGATTAACCATGAACGGAATCCTTGATGGTGGCGCTGGGGTTAGCATTGTGACTAAAAATTGTTGGGAATCTATGGGAAGACCTCACCTTGCGACCACAACCATAGTGGTGAATATGGCCAATGGGGCTATTTTATACGTATTGGGATGTGAGAAGATCTCAAGATCAAGGTCTTTGGACATAAAATAAGAATTATCTTCATTGTTATGGATTTGTCCAAGCACACTATGGAATTAGAGATGATCTTAGGACATCCTTTCATGAGGGAAGCAAAAATGGTGCATGACTGGTCTAAAAACCATGTTTACTTGCAGTTCCAAGATTCTGTCATTCGAGTGGATCTTGTAACTGGTCGAGCACATCCTCTAGGAAACAGGTTTATAATTGATCATAGATCTGATACCACAGTTCACTCGGCCCCATTGCAGTATTGTTACACGTGTAAAGCGGACACTGATGTTGGGGAAGATTCTCCTTATATGGATGTACTACCTGGGATGACTGTGTCGGACAATGTGGATTGGATCCACCTAGCAACAACCATAGACACTTGGGAAAACAGGGGGACAACTTGGGTAACGCCTGAGGGTGATGAATTGCCACCACTCGTACCCTTAAATATGCTACAAGCAATGCATATAGCTTCTGACAAGACTCATCCTAATATAATGAAGAAAGCATACAAGTGGGTCCCTAAAGATTCTTTAGCGACCATGGTTGATGCTAAAAAATAGAAGCCTTGTAAAAAACATCCTACTCATTCCAAGAAATGTAAGAAAACGTGGCATTGGATTCCTAAACGACTATTGGAAGCCCAAGGCCACTATCAAGGAAATGATCAAATATGGGTGCCAAAACGTAGATTGTGTTCTTACCTGTCACCTGACCCATGTGAGCCCAATCCCATAGCTCCAAAACGAATCGATGATCGCAGAAAGAAAAGAATCACAGAATGCTACATACTCGCTCCAAAGCTAGTTTGGGTACCGAAGAAAGAACGATTTGTTCCACCTAGGTCAGAAAGAGGGGAGTCCCATGAAGCTTCTAGCTCCTCATGTAATGCATCCATAGAGGTAAAAGCTTCTCCACAGCCTCCACCTACAATAATGGACCTCCATGAAGCTACAAAGGAATCCACACCGCCCAATGTTCAAGAATCACCTGATGAACCACTTCAAGCTCGATCTTGGGAGAGTACCTTACCACCCTTGGAACTCGACGAGGCACCTAAGGTAATAGAAAACTACTGGCAAAAATCCTCACCTATTACCAACTAGAACAATTGATTTCAAGGGATGACGAGCACATTTCAAACAATATGACCTACCCAAGGAAGGGGGGAAGTCTTCATTCACATCAGCCTATTGAACTATTTCCCTCTTACCCTTCTTTCCCTGACCTCTCAATTACCGATCTTAGGGAATGTATATATAAAGCCTTATACTCACAAAAAACAAAAAATAGTAAAGAGCAAGAGCAATTAGCAAACAAGTGTGCACAATAAAAGTCAAAACATTGACCCGGGCCTACACATTCACATCCGGTACACTGAAACATAGACCTATGTCATCAAACACCTTTGATCCTCATCACTCGAGTGATAGAGGGTAGGAAGGATTAGTATGATAGAAGTATTTCTGTTTTAGAGTTTAGTGATTAGCAAAGTTCTTTCCTCCCACTGATGTGCCTCCTAGAGGTATTCTTTGTGTTTCCTAGTGTGTGCAGTAATGTGTTGCTGTTGTTGGGATTTGGACCTTCATGGAATATTTCTCTCGTCCACTTTTCAAATCAAGCACGATCATCAACACAAACAGGTGTTTCTTGTCCATTAGCATGGCCCCTTATCTTTTTTTGCATCTATGTTTGTCTACTTTAATTGTGATTGGTAGCATAATATTCAATGCATTTGCTTAGTATCAAACATTCAATTCAATGTAATTTTTTGTCATAAGCACTTGTCTAGGTTTAAAAATCAAGCAATCCGATTAAGCTAGTTTGACCAAGCTAGGCATTAGAGATCTTCTCTTAATACCATGGGGAATGCCTTCCTAATAATCAATGGTTACTTAGGTTCTTAATCTGATATAAGCAGCATTGTGTGCAATGTACTAAGGCTTTCTAGTGGGCTTAGTCCCTATTGACCTTTAGCTTAAGTATTATAAAGAGAGTTTACTAGTGTGATGAGCCTGGGGAGGGTAACACTGTAATATGACTCCCCAAAGTTACAAAATTAAAATGCTGAAAAGAAACAAATAAAAAAATCAAAGTTTCACGATGTAAAATCTAAAACAGAAAGAGAAATCTCAGCTTGATTTAGTACTTCGCTCATATATATCGCCTATGGTACTAGAGCCCTAGAGGTTCTCAGTGTGGGCGCTTTTCCTTGAAAATCAAGAAACCCAAGGCATACAAAATAAGCACGTACATCAAAATTGAATCACTGTGAAAAGACTTTGAGGGGTCAAAGAAAAGAAAATCAGTCAGGCGATGATTTCATGAGCAATTCCTTTTATCGTAGCTTAACTACAAGGTCTTCTAGGTATAGCTTCTAGTCAGCCCTTGGACATGAAATAATTGGCTCTCGTGATTAAATAACTTAATTAACTAGAGAAAATTGAGAAGCTTGCCCATGGTATTAATAGTCGATCTTTAGTGCCTTTTGACCATTAAATTAGCGACCCTAGACTTGTTTAATTTTTTATCTTTACAACTGTTTATGCTTTTGATTATATTGCAATTTAATGTTTATTGCTGACAAATGGTTTAAAATTTTGTTACCAATCAAATTGTTTGTCTACAACTGCATATGCTTTTTAATTGTATATGAGAATGCAATTACTGTGCAAATATTGTTTGATTTTTGCAGTGACTGAACAAGGCTAAGGACATTCATCGCAAATGCTCTTCCACCTCGACGCATGAGCTTCAACCAACAGCTTTCAAGGATGGAATCTACATCAGGAAGGGGGGCATGTTAACCCTCACGCACATTCCTGTCACCTACGACAGACGTCGTATTATTTATTTGGTAGAGTTAGGTACCGGGCTTGTTGGTCCAATAGGAAAAGGGTAAAAGTGATCGCCGATGTGAGGTGCACTCTAACATGAACATTCAAGGGTTAGTTGGCTAAGTATGGGTGCCCAAGTGTGAATGGGGCGAGCTCATATAAAAGTCACCTAAACCTAAAAATCACTCATTCTTTCATTTGTGCAATTGAAGAGTGCTCTTGCTCAATCTCCATCTTCTTCTTCTTCATCTCATTGTGTGTGTGTGTGTGTGTGTGTGTGTGTGTATGCGTGAGAGAGAGAGAGAGAGAGGGAGAGAGAGAGAGAGAGAGAGAGAGAGAGAGAGAGAGAGAGAGAGAGAGAGAGAGAGAGAGTGGGAGAGAGAGAGGGTGTGTGATTGAGCATTGCGACGACGACACGGCGACAGCGATGCGGTTGAGCGCGGTGCAGCGGCGGCTCCAGGCTTCTTTGTGGCAAGGAATCCTCTATGAAGGTGAGCGTAGGGTAGTGAGTGACACACCCTTGCACTCTTGAGCTTGCTAGATTAGTCTAGTTGTGTGCTTGGAGCCATTTGTGGCTTGCACATAGTGTATTATCAAGTCCCTTACATTGATACGTGCTATAGACGTGCACATTTTTGGCGCCGTTGCTGGGAAAATGCCTTGCATTAAGCTTGAGTAGCACTCTATGCTACTTTGTGGTGCATTTTGAATTTTGCTCTTGCTCCATGTCCATCTTCTTCTTCTTCATCTCATTGTGTGTGTGTATGCGTGAGAGAGAGAGAAAGAGAGGGAGAGAGAGAGAGAGAGAGTGTGTGTGCAATCAAGCATTGTGATGATGACAGGCGGCGTTGAAGCGGTTGAGCGCCACGTAGCGGCGGCTCCTTCTTCTTTGTAGCGAGGAATCCTCCACGAAGGCGAGCGTAGGGCGGTGAGTGACACACCCTTGATCTCTTAAGCTTGCTAGATTAATCGAGTTGTGTTCTTGGAGCCATTCGTGGCTCGCACACAGTGTATCGGCAAGTCCCTTGCATTGACATGTGCGATAGACGCACACTTTTTTGGCACCGTTGCCAGGGAAATTCCTTGCAGTAAGCTTAAGTAGCACTCTATGATACTTTGTGGTGCATTTTGAATTGTAGGAAAGTTAGAGAAGGAAGGTGTGTGTTGAGAAGGAGTTTGTTTTGGTGCTGTGTATTGTTTTGTTAAAGGTACTGTGTTTTTTTTTTGTTAATAAGGTGTTGAAAGGTACTGTGTTTTCTCTGTGATAAGGTGTTAGGATTAAGGTAGTTCTGTAGATCCATAATATTAGTTCTGTGTAAAGTATAGTAAGTAGTTCTGTTAGCTAAGCAGTTGCTGTAGTAGTGTGTGAGTGTGTAACAGTAGCTGTATTAGTTGTAAGTAGGTAGGTTAGAAAACATAAAAAAACGAGTGAAAACGGACGCCTAAAAAAGTAAGCGGTTAACCTTCGAAGTTATTCGCCGACGCTTGTAGGGTTCCAAAGGTACATCCATCTGTGCTCTAGTCGTGTGCTAAAGGCCGAGCAACTAGAGAGCATTTTGACTTACACGAGTTCTCAATATCGACCTACCTTAGGTTCCGGGACCTCGATGGGGACCGAAGGTAGTACAAACCAAGACCCAAACATAGCGGATAGTGACTCTTCCTCTGAATACGATGTCATGGAGGGTTTCGCAATGCCTAATCCTAATAGCTCAAGCCAAGACATGCATGCCATGGATCCACGGTCCGGGCCGAGCGTGCTTAGCCGCTTGAAGGAAACCTTTAGTAGAGCCACTCACTCCAAACATGGAGCTAATGATGCATCTAGTTCAAAGGACACCCCTAGCACCTCAAGCCTAGATGGAGTGTTCTTAAATGAGAACTGGGAGTACGAACTACAAACAAAAACTCTAACCGACCTATACACAGATCACACCTATCACGTGGGTTGGTTAGATGTCCTACAATCCACAACGGGTGCTACTAGTGCGGAGGATCAACAACAACGAGTTTGTGAGGTCATCCATAGGGTTATTGAGCTAGAGAGACAGAACAAGGGGATCCACATGCCTTCAACGGGTCTCATGAGATTCTTGGATATAGGGAAGGCTAAACAACCAACCTTATCACAAATGGAGACTCTCCTGGTAAGTCCGATGGATCCCCCATATGTTGTTTCGCCAGGGGTCACAGTTGATAGCTCTACTGATTGTTTCGCAATCTGAGCCCACAGTTGATAGCTCTACTTTTCCAAGTCTAGCTCATCTTTCCCTTGATGACTCCATGGCTACCATGCTTACCCCAATGATGGGCATGCCAAGAAACACGCCATGGATCTCATTTGTTAGTAAAGCACCACTACATAGTAGCTCAATGCCGACAACAATACCTACAAGTGTGTACCAATCGTATACACCTATGGGACCTCATACTCATGTAGTCCCTACCCCTCCCATTGTTTCAACTACCTATGCTCCACAACCACAACACCCAAGATCATATTTCCATGGGACCATACCGGCTAGCATTAGCATGTCACATCCAATGTCTGCTATGCCTAGGGCCACACATATGAACTTTGGGCTGCCACTTGGCGCAACACCATACCAAATGTGGAACCCAAGGGGTTCCTATGCGCCAAGCCCAATGCCAATACCTACTCCACATGTAGTCTTTGGAGGAACTTCACCCACAGTGCCTGCTCACTTAGATGACTTGGCAACATTTGCTCAAGCTATCGGTCGATCTATTGCTGAGAATATGCGTAACACGCCTGATAGAGGACCTAGCAGTAAGGTAGTACAAATAGCCAAGCTCACACAAAAATATAGTGGAGACGGGGTTGTGAGAAAGCATATTGAAGTGTTTAAACAAATAGGCGATTCTCTAGGAGAACAAATGACCTGCATAAGAGTTATGCTTTAAGCCTAACCTTAAGTGGAAAGGCTGGGGATTGGTATAGAACCCTAAGGGTAGAAGAAAAAACAAATTACCCTACTCTTAGGAGATTGTTCTTAAAAGAATACATACGAGAGGGAGTGCTTTGGGGTGTAGTCTCTCAGCTCCAGAAAGCCCAACGAGAGGAAGGAGAGTCGGTGAGAGACTTTATTAATCGCTTAAAGCATTTGAATTCTTGTTGTAATACAAATGAGCGCTTCAATAATAGTCAATTGCTTGATAGATTCATTAGGGGATTATGACATGAGGATATCTACAATGGCCTAGTCATTAGAGGTATCACCACTTGGGAAGTAGTCACCACCAATGCAATCCAATTGGAGGATAATTTAATGATTCAAGGAGAAAGAGTGTCTAATGAGCCAAAATCTATTAGCTCGCAAGCATTATGGCATCAGCCAATTATGACCCTGAAGCCTATTGCTAAGGAGCCAAAGACATATGAGATGACTTTAGCAGATCTCTTCAAGGCCATTCAAGAGAGTCTTAGAGACAATCGTGCTCCGCAAAAAAATCATATGTATCCAAGAAAGGAGCAACAATGGTGCTCAGTATGCTATGGACCACATATTACCAGTGAATGCCCTACTTTTAGAGTAAAATTCAATGGGAACTACAATGCCTGTGGGAGGTACGGTCATCAAGCTAAGGATTGCATGGTATTTAAGCACGCGATGACCAATAGAGCAACCTTAGTATGGATAGACACACGTTGAGTGCCTGCATTGATGCCAGCCCCACCTCTTGAACAAACGTCACAACACATGGTCCCTAGGGCCCAAAATGTTGTTCAAACAACACCCTTACCACCTCCAGTGCTAGGAACGCAACCACCACATCCAAGAATCACTTCATTGAATCAAGTGGGTTGTGAGTCATCCATTGCTTGTTTGGGATGCTTTGAGGACGATATAGACCCTAATATTGCCTATGGGATAGATGTGCTTGAAGAAAGTCCACAATAATACATGGACGACTATTGGGGACAAGTCAAACATGTATATCAAGTAGCTGCTCTTGCTGCAAGAGGCCAAAATATCAGTTAGACTACTAAGAGACCACCTCTTCAATGCTATGAGTGTGGAGGTCCACATCATGTGGTTAAGTGTCTAATTAGGCTACAAAAGAACGCCACACTAATGCAAACCAATCAAGCGAGCACGTCTACAATGCCAATACTCATGTGTAATCGATGTGGCATAGATCATTTGATTGCGCAATATCCAAATAATCCAAATGCACCAAAGATCACGCCATTAAACTTGATTGAGGTTACCGAGGTGCCATCACAAAGAACACCTGTTGTACCAGTAAAAGTACTCATACGATCGATGCTCCAAAAACAAAATTATATTCTTGAGAAAAGAGACACGACATCAATTGCCCAATCTCAGAAAAAGAAGAAAACACGAAGGAAGAGATCGCAAAAGGCAGCAAAGTCAGAGACCCCAGTTCAAAGAAGAACATAGGGACTGGTGACGACCCCGTATATATGAACGACGCTGAAGAGGATTCTGATTCAGGTGAAACCATGGAGACCAAAACGACCAGTAAGATGGAAACCAACAAGGAAGATTTTCATGAGCCACAATGGTTAGGATCCAAGAAGAAGATAGGAACTTATCCAAACCCTACAGAGGAGATCGAGCAAGTCAAGCAATTAAGGAGTTTGGTAGAAGATACCCAAAGGGATCTAGAACTAGCACCTAGGCAAATCCAGATTACACACCATTTCCTACGCAACAACAACCTCACCAAGTCCATAGACCCTTAGCCATACCTAGTGTCATACAAGAAGAAAGTGACTTAAAGTCATGGGAAAGTGGGCGTACTCACTTCTTGATGGAAAGAATGTTTACAGAGGGACTACCTGATCCTATTGAAGAAATGGAGATCCCATCTTTCCCACATCAAGGGACTGAAGCCCAAAAGGTGCCGTTAAACATTGCCAAATTGGTGGATTTCATGTCCTCAGAAGTTAGAACCACCATCATGTCCAAACTATATAAAGACCCTGAGCTAATCTCGGCTCTTCGAGCCTTCCTCAAAGGAGAAATAAAATTTGGGCTACCACAGTTTGCACAGATGAATGGAGCTGGGGAGATGCCAATAGACGAGGAACACTTAGATCCACAACCGAACCTAGATGAGAATGTATTCGTAGAAATACCTGTTAACAAGTTGGGACAATACTTTGAGGATAATGAATCCAATGCGACCATACCAATCACTACTAAGGGATTAACTGTGATGGGAATCCTTGATGGTGGCACTGGGGTTAGCGTTGTGACTAAAAATTGTTGGGAAACAATGGGAAGACCTCACCTTGTGACCACAACCATAGTAGTGAAGATGGCCAATGGGTATATTGTTAAACCTATTGGGATGCTAAAAGATCTCAAGATCAAGGTCTTTGGACATAAAATAAGAGTTACCTTCATTGTTATGGATTCCTCCAAGCACACTATGGCGTCAGAGATGATCTTAGGACGTCCTTTAATGAGGGAAGCAAAAATGGTGCATGACTAGTCTAAAAACCATGTTTACTTGCAGTTCCAAGATTCTGTCATTCGAGTGGATCTTGTAACTGGTCGAGCACATCCTCTAGGCTTTATATATGACACTATTCACATCCGATACACTGAAACAAAAACCTATGTCATAAAACACATTTGATCCTCATCACTCGAGCGATGGAGGGTAGGTAGGATTAGTACGATAGGAATATTTCTGTTTTAGAGTTTAGTGATTAGCGAAGTTCTTTCTTCCCACTGATGTGCCTCCTAGAGGTATTCTTTGTGTTTCCTAGTGTGTACAGGAACGTGTTGTTGTGGTTAGGATTTGGACCTTCATGGAATCTTTCTCTTGTTCACTCTTCAAACCAAGCGCGATCATCAACAAAAATAGGTGTTACAATATATCCATGATTATGCCAAAATCGTTGTTCCTATTGCGAATCAACTTAAATCAAAAGGTAAGACCTTTTCTTGGAAAGAAGCCCAAAACTTAGTTTTAAACAGCTCAAGGTAGCTGTAGCCACTGCTCCCATCCTAGCAACCGTTGACCCACTTAAGCCGTTTGTGGTAGAGACTGATGCTATTGATAAAGCAATTGGTGTGGTATTTCTCCAAGAGGGAAGACCTATAGCCTTTGAAAGTAAAAATTTAGATAGAGCTCAACAAAATTATGCTATCTATGAGAGAGATCTCTATGCCATAAGTCACGCTTTACGAAAGTAGAGACACTATTTATATGGTGCCGAGTTTGAAGTAGTTTTTGACAAAATGAGAGTTAAAATTTTTTTTAAGGAGAGTGGCTATGGCGGGTGATATCAATTGGAGTCATGGTTGCTTGTAGCATACAAAAGAGACGAGAAGAAATATAAACAGAGCAATTCGATGCTACAAAAAAATAATGCCACGCTATTGTATTGAATTCCTTTGTAAAAATACCTTACAATTATAAAGACAAAAGAGTACCAGGCAAACTTGACTTGCAACCGCATGCTTATCTGCATGCCATAAGGACATGTGCCCACGAGTAGACTACCAATTAAAACGGGATCGGGCTTGAATACCCAACAATCCGCCCCTCAAGCCTAAACTAGACAGAACCTCTCATGATACCTCAAGTTTTTGGTATACTCATCAATCGTGAGTTTTAGGTTCTCTCACAACCAAGGATTTTTGGTGTATCCATAACCTGGTGCTATGATAGTAACCCCCCCCTTGAACATATAGCATCTAGGTCAAAAAATTAGCTACTAATGAGTGGAGTTTTTGGTTCACTGCCAAACCTTGGGTTTAAGGTGTACCCAATAACCTCATAAGAGATGGGAAAAATAAGCTAAGAATAGATATATTTTCGAAGGTCTTACCACTTATGTGTGGCAGTGTCTATAACCCATACTAATTTTCTTTTGGACATGGCTATAACTGATAATTGATGGACTAAAATAAAGCTTTTGACAGAAAATATATGGTGTTGAAACCATAATAGATCTATGGAACTTAATAGAGAAAAATACTTTTTTGTACTCTGCACTATTGATGTACCGAGTGCTTGAAGCAGATCTTCATGTTCTACATCACTTTGCCTCATTGCTAGCTGTATCCCAACCAGAAAACTTACAAATTTGGCATACATGTCTATAGCCAATCGTAAAAGCTTTGGATCAATTTACATATTAGGATGCTCAAAATCCAAACCGTTATCCAAATGTTGATACTCAATGGATTGGTTCATTCCAGATGTATCAAATGTTGTCAAAAGATTATCTCTCATACTGCAGCAATGAATTGACATGCTGTGAGAGCTTGTGAATCTTGACCGGTAATAAGGGGGTGTGAAAATTCTCTTGGTTAAAGGCCAAGACTCAAAATATTTTAATCAAATTTAATATAGCGTGACATTTCAAAAAACCAATGTGGACTAGAAGTGCTACAGACAGGGAAGACGACTATGTTCATGGCTGGCTTTGCTCGCAGCGGGCTGAGGAGGCCAAAATTGCAGATGATGCCGTGTCAAAAAATCACCAGAATTCCAAGGCAAACAGACTGATGCAGGTTGTGCTCAAATTAGTGCAGGCCAATGACCCTCTTTTCTTCTCTGCAAGCAGCTTCTCTCGTGTGGTTCAGTCAAGTGAGCCGAAGGCTCTGATACCAGTTGTTAGGGAGAGTGGCTATGGCGGTGATATCGTAGGGGAGTCATGGTTGCTTGGTAGTGTGCAACAAAAAGAGACGAGGGAGAGAAAAATAAGAACGAGACCACTTTGATGCTATAGAAAAATAATGCCACGCTATTGTATTGAATTCCATTGTAAAAATACCTTACAATATAAAGCCAAAAGAGGCAGCCATGCAAACTTGACTTGCAACTGCATGCTTATCTGCATGCCAAAAGGGAATGTGCCCACGGGTAGACTACCAATTAAAACTGGATCGGGCTTGAATACCCAATAGTTTACTGTTCAAACTGACTTGAAGGGCTGTAAACCTAGATGGGAAAAAATCTGTCAAGATTATGATTGTAAGATACGATATCGCAATGGGCTATATAATGTAGTAGCGGATGCATTAAGTCAGATGCCTCAGATTAATTCACTTGCTTTCATGGAAATAAAGAGTGGATATTTGGAGTCATTACGTGGAAAGTGTGCACAAGATCAATCATATGCTAAAGTGTGGAGTGCAGTTTTAAAAAGGGCTCCCTCACACTCACATTCTCTGTACAACCAAATCAACATGTCTCTGTACATGCAGATGAAAACTCCAACACACAGTTATCCACTCCTAGTCAGGAAGACCTTAAGACATGGAATAATTTTTCTATTGATGATGGCTACTTACTCCACAAGGGTAGAGTATGTGTGCCACGAGACTCAGGCAGTAGGCGCCAAATCTTATTTGAGTGTCACAATAGTCCAAGTGCTGGTCATCCAGGTATTTGTAAGACATATGTCTTAGTTCGGCGACAATTTTATTAGCCAGGATTACATCATGATGTTCAAGAGTATGTACTAAATTGCCAACACTGCCAAGTTAATAGGAAAAAGCAGCACAAGATAGATGGCCTTTTACATCCTTTAGAGATTCCACAAGGTAAGTGGGAGAGTATCTCTATGGACTTTGTAGTAGGACTACCCACTACAAATGATGGCCATGAGGCCATATGGGTGATTGTAGACCGTCTAACAAAGATGGGTCGATTCATTCCCACTAATACTACGATTAAAACATCGAAATTAGCTGCTATTTGTAGAGCATATATATAGACTTTACGGTCTTCCAGCTAGTATCATTAGTGATAGAGATTGAAAGTTCAATAATGACTTCTGAAGAGTGGTGTTCAAAAGTTGGAAACTAAACTTAATCTAAGCACCGCTGATCATCCAGAAACAGATGGTCAAACTGAAAGAGTTAATCAAGTGCTAGAAGATATGATACAAGCGTATGTTAGCAAGAAGAAAACCAATTGGGAAGACTATTTACCTATATTGGAATTTTCTTATAATAGTTCAAAGCATGTGATTACATGGTTAGTCCATTTATGCTTTTATATGGATTTCAACCTAGATCACCCATTACGGTGGGGTTGGCTAAGGAGAAGATACAACGAGCAAAGGATTTTCTCCAAGACCATTTTGACATGCTTTGAGTTGCTCGACAAAATGTTAAACAAGCTCAAGATCAATATAAGAACTAAAAAGATGAGCATCGTCGTCTTGCTACTTTCAAAGAAGGAGGAGACAAGGTTTTCCTCAAGGTTTCGGAGCATTCAAAAAGTCTGAATACGGGAAGAGTTGCTAAACTTTCACCATGCTATTGTGGACCGTTTACCATTCTCAAACGTATAGGTCAAGTGGCCTATAAGTTAGCTCTTCAAGAGCACTCACGAGTTCATCCTGTTTTTCATGTTAGCCGTTTACGAAAACAGTTAGGATAGAATGATAATGTCATTGACACAGGTGTGTTAGTTGACCTTATCAAACCACCAAGCATCCCTCATGAGCCCAAGAAGATTTTGGATTCTCATGAGCTTCGCACCAGACTTCATGTCAGACGACAGGTGTTGGTAAAATGGCTAGATAGACCTGAAGAAGGTTCTACATGGGAGAATGTCTCCGCACTTAAGAAACGTTTTCCTACGTTCGTTTTCAAGGAAGAAAATGATTCTCCAGAAGGGGGGAGGGGATAATGTAAGGACATGGGTCCTATGGGCAAGTCCACCGACACGGCCAGACAATGTATACCTTAAGGGGAGGCTATAAGATAGCACGGTTGGGTGGAGACTAACACACGCATTACCACCGCCCTTTCAGATAGGATCTTTGAAGAGGGGATGGGCCACTGAAACTTGTTTCACATTTGCAAAACATCATTCACCTAACTGGGGTGCTTGCAGGTGAAAGATAGAATGGCCCCCAAGTAAGTGTAGGACAGGAGGACATGTAGTATCATCTAGGTGTACAACTGAGGGATCAACACTTGAAGGAGGAGGCACATCCTCTTTTGTTTAGAAGAGCCTTAGGCCCGATCCTTGCTCTTCAATTTTGAATGTAGCTGTGACACAAGCTGCATTCGCTCTCTGAGTCCAGGTTTGGCTTTGATTTTTGGATGAACCATACTCTCAAAGCTTTTAGTGACTTGGACCAGTAATTGCTTTATTCTGTTGTGCATAACTCCATTAGTGTGTAGAGCATGGTCAAATGAAATAGGGAATGCACTGCACAGCTTCAACCATCACTACTCCACAAGTTCAATCACAAAATCATTGAACTTTGCCTAAAATGGATCAAATGCCCGACACAAATGATCTTTTGAAGCTACGTAGAGAGATAAAATAAGAGCATCACAAATGATTTTGTGAGAGTTCTACCAAACATCGAGCAAACTTATCCAAGCAAGCTCAAAACCGAGGAAAGTTCCCAAGTGAGTTTCTCACGTATATATATATACTTTTTTTCTAAAAAGAGATATCTCACACACACACACACACACACACACACAGAGCTTTCTCTAAACCCAAACAATAAATGTCAGCACCATTGCTCCCTGATCATGATTATACAAATCTAGTCGTCCTTATACATGTGACCATTGCTAGAAAAATAATATAGAAACTTAAATATAGATCAATCTCGTCGTCCTTATACATTCACCATTGCTAGGTCAAATATGTTTTTTCACTTCACCTTGCGCATTGTCCCACTTAAGTTTTAGTCCTCATGAAAACCAAGCCAACGTGTGAGCACAACCAAACTACCTTGTAGGATCTTCTCTCTCACACACAACACACACACACACACACACACACACACACACACACTCACACACACACACAACACACACACACACACACACACCACACACACACACACACACACACACACACACACACAACACACACAACACACACACACACACACACACACACACACTATCTATCTTAACTCTCTCTAGCTAAGCCGCTACCAGGACCTTTACACCTACTCTTACACTACCTACCTTAAAACTAGATTCCTAAACCCCCTAGCATGGGGCACACACACACACACACACACACACACACACACACACACACACACACACACACACACACACACACACACACACACACACACACACACACACACAATACCTATGAAGGCCGCTAGCTATTCAAAAACCTACATTACTCTTGACATTTATTCCTACACACTCGTACACTTACTCTAATACTACCTACCTTTAAACTAGATTATTAAACTCTCTTGCATGGGGCACTACCCTTACATGATAAAACTTATTATCTCCTAATATTGGGGGGAATATGCCCAGTACACTTAATGCCCTCCCCCAAATCAAGCCTGCCTGCGATCTCTATTCTGTCTCCCCACTCTACACGGCGCACTCATTCCCTCATTCCTGCACTCTGTCGCGCGGGTTCCTATACGCTCTGCTCTGCTCACTCAGAACGCCACTGAAGGCATTAACCTCGGGGATCCTCCGTATGGATCTCTCCCACTCCTCCAGCTGCTGCGCGAGTTGTATATAAAGGTGAGCTCTCTTGGAGCTCACTTAGTGTTGTGCACTTGTTCATTTCGTTGTGTGTTTGCAAATACCACTTAGTAGTCGCACTATCTCTTGTTGGGGAAAAGCTTTGAGTGATGGTTAAAGGGAAAGATAAATTGGCAGTTGTGGAGCTGGCTGCTCCAACTCAAACACAGGTATTACTGTTGGACATGGGCTTTCAAATACTTGATCTCTTGTTAATTTTTGTGGTAAAAAGCTGGCTTGCGGTTTGGAAGCAGTCTAAATAGTTTTTTCTCTCCTTTACTTAACTCAATGTAGTTGGTTGTTTCCGTTATAATCCGACTGTAAGTTGCCTACGACGTTTTCATATCATTGTTTTGGTTATCTACCCATGACTAAATGAGTAGGAAAATCTCATTGGATTGGTTGTTTTCTGCTGGCCGGAGATTTTGGGGATGGTGCTGTAATGAGAAAACTTTGATCTGGAAAATTCTGAGGCTAAAATATCACCCAGGTTCTGTCTCTATTTTGTACTAGTAAAGGATATCCAGATTTTGTCGATTATTCTATGAACTTCTGTCTAGGCTTGCTTGCTTTGGAGACCGGACTGTTTTTAAAGGGCTCTTGTGCTTAGCCAAGTAACTTATGTTCTATGGTTATAACTAAGTAGTGGGATTTTGGTCTTTTGGCGTGAATACCATGCCTGACTTAAGGATACTCGCAGAACTCGGTTGATTGAACGCTTATGCCTGCATTTATATTGAGCTTTATTTAGGTTCAGCTTCATGTGGTTTTGTAGCTACTCTTCTCCATTCTGATAGGCCATGTGTGGCATTACAACAATATAACATACATATTGTGACATGTGATTTTGGTGGAACTTGGCCTAGTGGAGCTTCTCTAGGTCTGCCTATGGTATAGGAATGGTTCTCTGTTTGGGAGATGTTTTACTGTTCTGTTTGGGGTTGAGCTACATCTATATGGCTCCATGAAAGTCTGGCCATTTCACCACTTTGCTTAAGGGGGCAACTGATTGTGACTGAATTCACTTTTGCACTATTGGCATGAACTTTATTTATTTGTTTGGAAAGCCGTATCGGTTATATTCTGCAATCAATTTACCTATACAACTATGAGGTGGATACCTTGCTTTTTAAGCTTCATGTGTTGTTGCTGCTCTTCTTTATTTTAATAGGACTTATATGGCTTATGGACTGGTTCTTATGGTCCTTTCAACCTACATCTCATGACAGCATTATGGCTTGTTTGATATAGCCGATGGTTTTGATAGAACTTGGCATGCTGGAACTCCACTAAGGTTGACTATGGTTCTGGGAATATTTGAGTTTTGGAGCTCTGGTTGGGAGCTAGGCCGCTTCTCTGTTTGGGGCTGAGGTGCATCATTATAACTCTATGAAAATCTGGTCAATGTGTTGGATAATGGAGTGGCTAATCATGGCTGCAGTCTCTTTTGTTTTGTTACTAACCTGAACTTTTTGCTTATGCAACTATATAGTTGGCTTGTGACTTAATGCAACTATGCTATTTTGTGGTATTGGCTGTCTCTTTGTTGATTGAATGCTTATACCTGCATTTGAATTGAGCATCATTCTTGTACAGCTTTTTGTGTTTTTTTTGGCTGCTATGGTGTCCAAGAACACAACTTTGGCAACATTCGGATACCGGATTCTTGGTTTTTTGTCAAGATAGCTTGCGGATCTGGAAGCGGTTTAAATGGTTTTGTGTCTCTCTTTTACTTCACACAATATAGTTGGTTTGTGTCCTTTAGGCCTGGATGTTTCAACAGCATGTGGCCTACGATGGTTTCGTATCTTGGCTATAGTTTTCTATCCATGGTTAAATAGGTAGAAGCATCTCATTGGGTTGGTTTGTTTTTTGCTGGCCAAAGATTTTGGGAATGTTGCTATAGTGGAAAACTTTGATCATGCTGATCTGGAAAAATTCTGAGAATAATTTTCTTAAAAATTTATCCAGGTTTTTTGTATTAAAGGGTATCTCATGGCCCTTTTTCACTGGGTGCTGATTGATTTTCTGTACTAGATTTTGGGCTGGGTCTTGCTTATTTTGGATGTTTAGCCATAACCAAATATGGCGCTCATAAGTTGGCTGCTGGCTCGGTTATCGGTTAGAACTTACTTTTCTTCTGTACATCAGGTTATGTAAATACTTATGGCTTAGTAGATGATGATAACATCCATATACTGCCGTAATAACTAGTTTCTACTCAGTACTGAGCTACCCTTGTAAATAATGAGTGCTGACACCTGTTACACTAGGTCTTATGTGTTTATGTTATGGTTTCCTTGAACCTCCAAGACGGGGAAGAGGATACCTTTGTTTCTTTTTGAGCTGGGATCTACTGGATCAATGCTTAAAAAACACGATCCTGGTTTTGAAAAAAATCTAGCAGTTGTCATCACTTTGGTGGTTGCTGTTTAAAAGCCTAAATAAAGCTTGGGAGTGGTTTTCCTTTGGTTGATTACTTTAAATATCTTTTTTTCTAACAATAGCTCTGCTCTGTAACACATTTTTTATATATTTGATTGATTTGCAGTTTCTTGACATACTGGTCCCTCTTTTTATTTGCTATTTACTGACCTTTTTTTTGGGGATTTTTGGAACTTGGTAGGATCTCCTCCGGAGTATGCTACCAGGACTGAGCTGAGTCTTCTTGGTATTTTAAGTCTTATAAATCTCAGACAGATGTTTTTTAGGCCAACTCCACTTGGCTGTAACTGGTTTTTGCACTTTGCTTGTTTTTCTAAAAGCTTATTACATGTACCAGCTGACTGTGTCATCTCTTTTTACATGCTAAAAGAGGGCTTATACTTCTTATGGCTCTTTTTTGAAACTTTGTGATATGTTTCTTGTAATTGATAATTCTGGCAGGGCCGTCACCTAGTAAGAGTATTGATATTTACCTTTGTGTCATCTCTTTTGCTCTCTGAAGACCGGAATGAACCTAGCTATTGGGCCTGTTGAGAGTTTCTTTCTGCTAAAACCTTAATAGCAGCAACTTTTTTTGAGATATGACTAAGATGACCCGTAGATGGGATGATGTAAACACTTGTTACTAATACCTTTTACTCTCATCCCAATGATAAATGTTTTTTTGATCACAAGGAATAAAAAAACACCTAAAAGGTAGTAACTAATTCAAGTTATTATTATTTACCTTGGGAGCTAATACTTGTATATCTACAGGAAACACCAAAATATACATTAACGGCATGCATGAGCACAATTTCAGAGCCTAAAAAATTGCGGCAATAAATGCCAAACTCCGCCAAGTGGAGAGACGGGCATACGTAGTCCACTTCGGGGCAAAGATAGCCTCCAAAGCTCGCCTCCAACCTTTCCTTTTTAGAGCTTGTAAAATTAAAAAGACCTCCACTTAGAATTCCTAAATCTAAGTTTGTTTTGGTTAGACAAATCTGTTTTGATATCAGGAATTCTGCTAATTTAAAAAAAACTACATTTTGTCCCCATACAGCTTGGTTTTTCATGATTGTTAAATTGATAGAGTTGTATGGTCTTTGATATCGTGAAACACATAAGTCTAAAACATTTTTTCCCATCGCACTGGTTAAAAGTTTTCATCTCTTTACTTTAATTGATAGTAATTTTAAAGTTGGGTGACATCGATAACAAGTGGGATACCTATGCATCACCTGCAGTCAGTGCCAATATTAACTAAATGTTATATTGTCTCTATGGATGCAGGTGAGGGTTACCTTCTCAACTCTACGCTATCAAATTTTTGTTGGTCTGGAGATTTGCAGGACTTGTATCTCTTCATCCTTACTAGGGAAGCTTTTTAAATTTCCCCACTTGTGTATAAGACCATTTTTTGACATGATAATGGAATTATACAGCCCTCTTTCCTGACATAGTTTCTAGTGTCTTTTGAATTTGGTCAAATTCTTTGGTGTCTATGTATTAATATTATTGAAACACACACACCTAACACCAAGAGTAATATCACTATTGCTCAAAGACCTAGACACTATATTTAGTTTCTCATACCTAGTCTTTGGTTAACACCAATGGTCTTGGTATTGGGGAATGTGGCCATCTTCACACGACCCTTATGGTTCGGCCTGGTCGGTTTAAAGTTGGAATGGCTACCTTATCTCTGCTCATCTTTATTACTAAGACTAAACCTTGCTTACTTCATTTGCAGAATTTGACTCTTTCCCAAGGACTTGAGCTTCCAACTGAACCCCTTTCTAAAGCATCCTTACAAGTGTTAAGATGCATTCAAGACCCCAAAGCCTCTGACCTTATTGCTGGTGCCTCAGAGGACCTAGCTAACTCTCTTGTGCAAACCATCTCCTTTGACAAATGCGTGCACACGGTTGCCCAACTGGTGAATAATCCGAAGGAAGGAGTTATTGGCCTATCAGAGTTCATTAATAATATTCCAGCCATGACTCTTGCCCACAAATCTGAACTAATCAAGTTTTCCTCTGAAGGAGATGAATTGGTTAACTGCTTACGCAAATTATGTGGCCTTACTCCAGGGTTTGTTTCTACCCCTTCTAGACCCGTACAGACTATCTCCAACAGTCTATTCTGCAGGGACCCCCTTGCTATGGATGCTGTAAATGCTTTCCAAAAGGAATTGTGTTCACTTAGTGAGGGCTCGCTCATGGATATGGTTCCGAAAGTGTCTAGGGTGTTTTCCTTCCTTCCTTCCAAACAGGTTGAGATCAAATCCTTTGGTGTGGATCACCACCTGTGGTCCCTACCTAATAAAGGCTTTTTGGCACCAATCTCCATTGAAACCTGGGTGTTTCTTGCAAATCTTCCGGCATCATCTATGGAAGATGCAAGATTAAAGGTGCTCAGAGGAGTTCAATCTTTAGACAAGGGGGATCTTATCAAAGCTCCCTTTACTATGAAATTTCTTGACAATAAAAAATGTGGTTCAAATACAGGATTGTATGTGCGGACGAAAGGCCTCATGGAGTTCGCAAAAAGTAACTCGGAATACTATACCGAATCTATCTGGAATATCTACAGGCCCTATGTCAAATGTGCCTGTCGTTTTCTTGACCTGAAGGCCTCCTGTGATTCCAACATTATTTGGTTTGACCATGCTATATGGTTTGCCCTTAACAACCTGGGCCTTCTATTCCCGGACACCCCTGCGGCACATTACTTAACTTTGTTCTGCTCCTGGCTTGGAGGCCAGGACAAAGAAGCCGTGCTCGCACAGATGGCCTTTGTTCAGTTTCGGAATTTGATGCTTGCTCTACTTAAGGAATTGGCAGCAGAAAAGCCTGGAGTGTTACTGACTACGTATGGAAGTCACCTCGGTATAAAAACACTCCTTGGTTTGCCTAAGCCCAATACTGACCTTGAAGACTCCCCCAGCCTTAAAAGGCCTAACTCTCTCATCTCCCCAACCTCCTCCTACACATCTTTTTTAACCCCTGCTGCCTCGTCAGCTGACTCTTTTGGAGGGAGAGGAAAGGCTAGAAGTGTGATTAGAGGAAGAGGAAGAGGATACCCGGTTAAACACTTGTTGGATCCTTAATTTTGCAGGTACTTTGTAACAACGTGGGCAGATACCAGCTTACTGGAAAGGAAGAAAACTTGAATGGTGTTTTTATACATTGTGTGTTTGCCAACAAGTTACTTGACATTTTTTTCTCCTAGGTTTATATTTAACAAATGCTTTATGGCCAGGTTTGGCAACCTTGAGTTACTTAACAATATAAATATTGGATGGAAATTTACTGAATCTATCTCACAAATTGTTTATTCTCATGACTTCCTTAGAAAAACCAGGCCGATGTCGTGTGAATGCCACCTCTTGAACAATTATTCTAGGGATTTTGGAAATATTGGGAAACATGTATGTACCACCGATTTGACTATTATTGGGAACTTGGCAATACAAAACCTCTTATCCCAAGGTATCAATCATATTCCCCCTCATCCACTTAACCCTCAAAGTGCCTTGAAAGCACTTAATGAATGTCTGACCGACTTGGTCAGCAGGCTTCAGCTGGAGCCTTCAATTCACCAAGAATTGAAAATTATTATGGCAAATATGTTCGCTCAACTAATCTCTCAACTTCCATCCGGATGGATTCAGAATGAGTCTACATGGCTCAATGCTGACCTTGCTTTAGCCTTTGCACAACAAATGGTTCATTGTTGGACTGGATAAAACATCTAACACAGCGTCAATACTATGCAAAAAACTTGTCTATGAAGCTGTGGAGACTCGACTCCGCGGTAATGAATTCCAGTACATTGGTAACAATCTGAAAACAATAATAGAAAATACTTGTAAAGAGATCTCATCCTTAGGATATCAAGCTGAAAATACTAAACTTCCCATCTTATTTCCCACATATAAAAGTCATAAAAATAAATTCCGATGGATATCAGATGCCTCCAGCTGCCTGTTCACTAATATCACTTATCATGTTACCGTTGGGCTTAACATAATAAAAGATGAACTCATAAAGATCCGTGCGGATAAAAGGGAAGTCTTGAAAAGGTTTTCAAGAGTAGACATCCAACCATTTTGGCTAGTTAACAATTCTGCTGAAGTACTTTTAAACTTTCCCCCGACGGTCTACTGCATGTATACTGCTGACATCACACATTATTATGAAAATATTCCATTGGTAGGTGAATATGGTCTTATCAATGTTCTAAACACGCTAATTGACTTAGCATTCTCCAATAGAGCTAGCAATGGTTTCTCTGGCTTATCATTTGTTCACTTGGGAAAATGGAATAAAAAGATTACAAAAAACCCCCCCCTTCATGTATCCCAGATACAGTTTCAAGAGGTAATACATTGGGTTCTAAATCACTGCTATATTCTGATTGGAAACAACTGTTTCCAGCAAACTTGTGGCATTCCGATGGGATTCTCATGCTCCCCGGCCATGTGTAATCTTTATTTGTTCTACTATGAGTATAAGTGGATTACCAAACATACCAACAACTTAGAAAGTTTAGCCTTACTCACAAAATGTAATCACACCTATAGGTTCATGGATGATCTTTTAAGCATCAATAATCCTATTTTTGCCCTACTGGCTACTGATATTTATCCTTCTATTTAGCTATTGAAGCCACTTTTTTAGAACAAGATAATTTCAGGGATATACCCTCCTCAAAGCGAGTTAACTATCTTTCCATCGAGATAAATATCATTAACCCCCTAGATGGCGTGTTTACCACACGATTCCTTTGGAAAAGAGACCAGCTCAAACTCACGGCAGCTGAATTTGTTAAGAAAAAGAGTAATAGACCCTTTAAATTAGCCTTGAACACTTGTCTAAGTATACTACACTTAATTATCTACTATTCCTCTGATGTGTTCTCTGCCTTCAAAGAAACCGAAGCTCTTATCAGGAAATTTCAAACCAATGGCTTTCGTAAACGAGATTTGATCTCTACTATAATAGCTGCCTTAACAAAGAGTTCTTGGCCTGGCGCCAAATTTAATACTGAATCACTTATTCTCTTACTGAGGAAGTAGGCTCATATCTAATGGGCCTACTAGACTCATTAGATATGGTGCCTGGGTATGGGCGGGCACACACACACACACACACACACACACACACACACACACACACACACACACACACACACACACACACACACACACACACACACACACACACACACAATCTATCTTAACTCTCTCTAGCTATGGCCGCTACCGGGACCTTTACACCTACTCTTACACTACCTACCTTAAAACTAAATTCCTAAACCCCCTAGCATGGGGCACACACACACACACACACACACAACACACACACACACACACACACACACACACACACACACACACACACACACACACACACACACACACACACACACACACACACACACACACACACACACACACAATACCTATGAAGGCCGCTAGCTATTCAAAAACCTACATTACTCTTGACATTTATTCCTACACACTCGTACACTTACTCTAATACTACCTACCTTTAAACTAGATTATTAAACTCTCTTGCATGGGGCACTACCCTTACATGATAAAACTTATTATCTCCTAATATTGGGGGGAATATGGCCATTACACTTAATGCCCTCCCCCAAATCAAGCCTGCTTGCGATCTCTATTCTGTCTCCCCACTCTACACGACGCACTCATTCCCTCACTCCTGCACTCTGTCGCGCGGGTTCCTATACGCTCTGCTCTGCTCACTCAGAACGCCACCGAAGGCATTAACCTCGGGGATCGTCCGTATGGATCTCTCCCACTCCTCCAGCTGCTGCGCGAGTTGTATATAAAGGTGAGCTCTCTTGGAGCTCACTTAGTGTTGTGCACTTGTTCATTTCGTTGTGTGTTTGCAAATACCACTTAGTAGTCGCACTATCTCTTGTTAGGGAAAAGCTTTGAGTGATGGTTAAAGGGAAAGATAAATTGGCAGTTGTGGAGTTGGCTGCTCCAACTCAAACACAGGTATTACTGTTGGACATGGGCTTTCAAATACTTGATCTCTTGTTTAATTTTTGTGGTAAAAAGCTGGCTTGCGGTTTGGAAGCAGTCTTAATAGTTTTTTTCTCTCCTTTACTTAACTCAATGTAGTTGGTTGTTTCCGTTATAATCCGATTGTAAGTTGCCTACGACGTTTTCATATCGTTGTTTTGGTTATCTACCCATGACTAAATGAGTAGGAAAATCTCATTGGATTGGTTGTTTTCTGCTGGCCGAAGATTTTGGGGATGGTGTTGTAATGAGAAAACTCTGATCTGGAAAATTCTGAGGTTAAAATATCACCCAGGTTCTGTCTCTATTTTGTACTAGTAAAGGATATCCAGATTTTGTCGATTATTCTATGAACTTCTGTCTAGGCTTGCTTGCTTTGGAGACCGGACTGTTTTTAAAGGGCTCTTGTGCTTAGCCAAGCAACTTATGTTCTATGGTTATAACTAAGTAGTGGGATTTTGGTCTTTTGGCGTGAATACCAAATGCCCGACGCAAATGATATTTTGAAGCTACGTAGAGAGATAAAATAAGAGCATCACAAATGATTTTGTGAGAGTTCTACCAAACATCGAGCAAACTTATCCGAGCAAGCTCAAAACCGAGGAAAGTTCCCAAGTGAGTTTCTCACGCATATATATATACTTTTTTTCTAAAAAGAGATAACACACACACACACACACACACACACACACACACACACACACACACACACACACACACACACACACACACACACACACACACACACACACACACAGAGCTTTCTCTAAACCCAAACAATAAATGTCAGCACCATTGCTCCCTGATCATGATTATACAAATCTGGTCGTCCTTATACATGTGACCATTGCTAGAAAAATAATGTTTTTTTGGAAACTTAAATATAGATCAATCTAGTCGTCCTTATACATTCACCATTGCTAGGTTAAATATGTTTTTTCACTTCACCTTGCGCATTGTCCCACTTAAGTTTTAGTCCTCATGAAAACCAAGCCAACGTGTGAGCACAACCAAACTACCTTGTAGGATTCTCTCTCTCTCTCTCTCTCTCTCTCTCTCTCTCTCTCACACACACACACACACACACACACACACACACACACACACACACACACACACACACACACATAAAACTCTCTAAAAAATTTCACGTCTCTTTCAACTTTTAGATTTCAAGTCTGCTAAAATATAATGCTAAGAGCCGATCGAAAAATCAAAACAACCGATTGAAGGGAGGGAAAGAAGGATAGAATCCGGTTTGAAAATTCAAGAAAATAGAGTTTAACTGTAAAAAATGCCGTTATTTCCTCTATGGATGTTTATGAAATTGATTTTTCCCGAACACTATCTGAAGCATGTGAACCGACGCTCTCTCTCTCTCTCTCTCTCTCTCTTTTGACACGCTGAGCATACACTCATTTGAAGTATAACAAGCTAACATTTGTCCAAAAATGATTTGCGGGAAATATCGAGCAGCAGTACCACAAAATAAAACTTACTTTAGTAGCGCTACATTCCAGAGAGGCACCCACCTAAAATTAATTAAGCTATGTCAATCATTGTCAATCTCCACATCCCCATTGTCAATCTCTATTTGAAAATCCTTGGGATCCTTCCGATCCATAGAGCGACCCACAGAAACGCAGTACCGAAAATTTCCTGTACTATGCAAGCAAGCTCCTTTGCCATTGAACAAGGACGCATCACACGGGAAATATCGATCACATTATCGAGAATAATGTTGCCATTGTGCTTGATGTTCTTAAATGTATAAGGAGAAGGAAGAGGAATCTGCATGTTGAAAACCAGCCAAGAGCTCATGGGGCACACTAGCATGGAGCAAGACACTGTTGCCAATGCTAGGACTGAGGGGCAAGCAAAAGAAGAAGAAAAAGGCAATCGAGTGCTGTAATGGCTTGCATGGTCAGATTAGTAGGAGGAATTTTGATAATACAATTATGAGAGTAGCCAAAAATCATGAGGAACACCTGCAGTATAACAATGTCATAAATGCAAATGATGGCATCTTTGTTGTTTTTGTCAGTCGACTTTATCATTGTGGTATTGAATATGCATTAAATGGGCAGGAATCTCGCTATCAAAGCTCGCCCTCTTTGAGATTACGAAGGGAGATAATTGTTGCACAAAACTCAGAGCGGATTAACAAGGACCTTAGCACTAATCATGAGCAGCTCCAGTTGTCTTCAGAGGCTATGTTCACACCAGAGCACAAGCGCCCACCACAGCAGTATTCGTTCTTGAGCAAGGATTATAGCACGCTAAGCTACTATTTCAGTCCCGCCAGTAGCAGCAGCTGAAACAATGCATTCATCTTCTTACTATTGCGATCGGGATCCTTCAAGGCTTTGATCACAAGGGCAGCGATGCTAATTGCTCCCCTACTTCCAGTCTTGCTCCAGTTAAGCGTCACCATTGAGGGAGCCACCCGTAAACTCCACTAGACGGTAGACATGAAGCTGAGTGATGCATGTTTTGCGCCCACGATGAAGATGCAATGCTGATAAAGAAAGGGCAGCAAGAATATGAAGAGGTGGTTTTTGTTCGTTTAACAGGATGGGAACTTGGAGCTGCCTCTTCATTGGCACCCAAGATCGGGCCTCTAGGTCTGTCGCCCAAGAAGGTAGGAAAGGACATCGCCAAGAAGACTTCCAAGGACTGGAAGGGCCTACGCGTTATTGTCAAGCTCACTATCCATATCATCAATCCAAGTTTGTTTTCGTCCCTTCCACTATCTGCGAGGGATCCAATTTGGATGGCATCTCTACTGATTTCCTCTCCTAATTTCTTTCCGTTGCTTCTGCTTATGCTCTCACAACCCTGCATTGATCTCTCTCTCTCTCTCTCTCTCTCTCTCTCTCTCTCTCTCTCTCTCTCTCTCTCTCTCTCTCTCTCTCTCTCTCTCTCTCTCTCTCTCTCTCTTTCTTTTTGGAAGGATAAACCTTTTCTGAAATAACTATGCAGCATTCAACAACAATAGGAGATAATTTAACATCAATACAATATGTCTATCTGAACGGGTGCAAACCTCACAATTAAAAAGTGTCATTCTTTGCACTCTTACATAATCAAGAACGTGCTATCATAGCCCACAATGTATGTATGCAGCACCCCCCAATCTCATAAGGCACGACAAAGCAAAAGGTTGCGAGAGTGCATTGACCTATCTTTTTTTGAAACCACACTTCTTACATTCATAGAAAAAATCAGTTTTGGCACTGCGAAGGTTCACAATTTTGGGGCAACCATCTCTATCCTTCTCCTGCTGTGTGCACTCTTTGTAGTAGTAAGCATCAGAAATGCCAGTACCAGCTCCACAGATGACGCATTGCATTTGGAACGAGTCATAAGTGCACTCATCTCCCACTCGAACCAGAGTACAGGGGTGCGAGTACGAATCGCAAATCACACACTTGTCATCGCACTTCTTACGGAGTCGCCCTATAGATGTTCGTTTGCTTGCGACACATTATCAGACCAGGATGATGCTTCACCATGGGTGCTTGTGAGTGCGGGCCGCTTGCCCCGTTTGTGCTGAGAGTTTCTCTCTCTCATTTGTAAATCATTTACAAGGCTTATGTATAAAGTCGACTAATTTACAGCCACAATGGTAAAACATCCATGGAGTGCAGATAAAAACATCCATCATCGAGTGCAGAAACTTAAGAGTGACCCAATAATGACTTTTACTTTGAGTGATAATGAACACTTGTTTTACTGACTGTTTCTATAGCTCGTAGGAGCTAGGTGTAAGCTTCTCGGAAAACCCATTCACGAAAGGGAAGCCTTTGCTGCTTCTTCGCTTCCAAGAACGAATGTGAGGGTTTCGAGGTGAGATGCCTCCAAGTCTTCAAACGCACTTCCACATTGCCTCTCCAGGTAGACAAGGTACACGGTTGCCTCATCCGACATCGCCATGGCAGAGAGAGAGAAAACACAGAAGATGAGAACCAGAGCGAGTTGTCGCCGGCGCGCGCTCTTTGAGAGAGAGAGAGAGAGAGAGAGAGAGAGAGAGAGAGAGAGAGAGAGAGAGAGAGAGAGAGAGAGAGAGAGAGAGAGAGAGAGAGAGAGAGAGAGAGAGAGAGAGAGAGAGAGAGAGAGAGAGAGAGAGAGAGAGAGAGAGAGAGAGAGAGAGAGAGAGAGAGAGTTGATTTCATTGCAGCGCGGCGCTTGGACTACCTGCTTACTTGCCGTGAACTAGGAAAAGCCTGCTTTTGCTTCCTCTCCAATATAAGGAGGAAGCAAAAGCAGGATTTTCCTAGTTCACGAAAAGTAAGCAGGCAGTCCAGGCGCCGCGCTGCAATGAAATCAACTCTCTCTCTCTCTCTCTCTCTCTCTCTCTCTCTCTCTCTCTCTCTCTCTCCATCCATGAGCAGGTAGTCCAAGTAGAGGGGCTCGTGCTACAGTATCAATTATCGCTCTCTCTCTCTCTCTCTCTCTCTCTCTCTCTCTCTCTCTCTCTCACGTGCACACCTGCACACTCGCACCCGTTTGCTACCTTTCTCCCTCCTAGCCTGCCTGTCTCAAATCAGCAATGCATCCTCTCTATCCCAAGAAGTTTTGGAAAAATTCTCACAATAATTCCCACATTGTGACTTACCTCAACATCATGAGCTTCTGTGAGGGAGGCACGACATACCTAGCTAGGTACGATTGGGGGCAAGGGACCGCCGGCCCGGTGCCTCTCGAGCAGAAGCTCATGATGTTAAGCATTGTATGAAAAACATTGAAAAAGATTCTGTTTTCCTACATGAGAATTTTCTAAACCTTCTTGTGTATCTCTCCAACCCACAGGGTGAGCCTCTCTCTCTCTCTCTCTCTCTCTCTCTCTCTCTCTCTCTCTCTCTCTCTCTCTCTCTCTCTCTCTCTCTCTCTCTCTCAAGTTGCACCGCAGGGGTGGATCTGAGGGAAACGGGGGGCCGACTTGGGGGCCTGAAAAAGTCACGCTGGTCAAGGCGTGCTTCGAGGGCTTTTTAAGGTGGCGGGGAGTTGCTTGCCACGAGGGCAAGCACCTCGAAAGTTAACCAAAGCCGACGATCGAGCGCCACAACGGTGGATGTAACAAGCACGGAAGAGGCCACACCAATCCCATCAGGTGCTCCAACTGTGGGCGATGTGTGCCAAAGGACAAGACTGTCAAGCGGTTTCTTGTAAGGTACATTGTTGAACAAGCTGGTGTGCGAGATGCACAGGATGCTTCCATTTATCATGGGTACGCACTTCCTAATCTTTACACCAGAAAAGAGTACTGCATTTCATGCACCATTCACTCTCACGTTGTCGGTGTGAGATCCCGCACAACAAGAAGAGTTTGCGAGCCACCACAGAGGTTTAGATGCAAGCAGGATATGTAGAATTAGAATCAGCGTACCGATGTTCTTGCTGTTAGGAAGTGAAGAGGTGTCTAATTAGTACATAAGCCATGAGAGGAAGAAAGCTCGTGAATTTTGAATTCTACATAGAACTCTTAAAAGACGCATGCTATGTCGAGCATTGCCACTGTGGTTGAAGCCATCAATAGGATGGACGTTGAGGGACTTTTGAGTCTTTTGGACGAGTTTGTATTTGATATTTTGAAAATGTCTTTCTAAAGTTTTTTCTAGAGAGAGAGAGAGAGAGAGAGAGAGAGAGAGAGAGAGAGAGAGAGAGAGAGAGAGAGAGAGAGTGAGTCAGAGTCCGACTTACTTCTGAGACTCAGAGAGTGCGTGACAGAGAGAAGCCTTGCGAGTGAACAAGAGACACGACACTGAAATTCACCAAACTCGATCGTTGAGAGTGAGTGACCAATGCTAATTTTTTTTTTTTCCAAAAACTTGTCAAACCTACATGTTAGAAACAATACACGTAAACTCACTAAATCTAAAGGTTTTTATACCAACTTACACTATTTTTTTTCAAATTTTGGAGGTTTTCTCACCTTCAACTATAAAATTTAGAGGTAAATCTCAAAATTTGTAGGTGGGGTTACACTAAACCAAGGTTTTTGTTACACTAAACCTAGGTTTTTTTTAGCGCACTGTGAGTGACTTATAGAGGCGGAGCTAAGTCTGTGAGAGAGAGAGAGAGAGAGAGAGAGAGAGCGAGCGTAATTGGCTAGATTGGTTGAGAGCATGCACACCCCTTCCATGCAGAGCTTGCTACCTAGTGGTAGAGTCACTAGGTGGAGGTAGGGATTGTGGAACTTGAGAAGAAGATGGAGGTAGGGATTGTTGAACAAGGGCATCGGCGCATCGAAGTCATTTTTGATGTGCAACCAGAAAGGCTAGTTTTTGAGAAAATATTCCTCGACTGTGATCCCGCAACTGTTAAAGTCTCCATAAGGAATGCTCTTTTTTAGATTGCTCAAAAAGGTTTTCTTATAGTTTGAAATTCCTCATCATACAGTCAACCATGGCTAGGCACATAACCATTTATGGACAACAATGTGGCCACAAGATTGTTCTTATGTTTGACGATAGCATCTATGCACTTTCTATCTCTTTTGTGATACAACATTATGAAATAACTAATGTATTCAAATTGCATCCATTAACTCTAATGGGAGAGCAGGTGAGGATAAAGGCTACTGAACTTGCTAGTGGTGAACAAATCTTCCTTCTGAATCATGGCCAATGTCAATTCTAGAAGGTTTGCATTGCTATTTAAAGCACACAAGGCATTGGAATGAAGGATACACTAGTAATAGTCCGATGGTCCCTCCACAGTAGTTGGTATACTAAATGCAATGCCTTCACAAAGCAGCCTACACATGGCACTCAAGCAAGCAAAGGATATCATTCAAGTTCAAGAGCTACCTATGCATTATGATGGACATGTGGAATTTGAGTTACCATCTTTTGATTTATTTGTGCACGAACTTATGAAAATTGCAACATGTGAATTTACTATGGCACAAATAGAGTTTTGGAATATGCTCAACAAGATGGTTCAGAAGCAAGGATATGACTGTGTATCAATGTGTGTGTGAACACATTAAAGAAAGATTATGGATCTTTTGTTTGACACTATTTTAATGTGTGTGAACACAACAAAGGAAGAGTATGGCTCTTTTGTTTGAGACTATTTGAGATGCAACATAGTTACTTTGCTACACTATACTCTATAGAGTAACTATTGAGATCTTAATCTAATATTTTTCATTGCTTACGTTCGCTCAGTTTCTTGTCCGCTCGGAAGTACTCGCTCGAGGATTGAGATTCCTCATTTTGTGATGCTGATGCAATAAATTTGTCTCTACCATGATTGAAGCCTAAAAGTGCACAAAGAAAATAAATTTAATAAAATCTAAAATAGATATAACTTTGATTTATATGATTGCAAATAGAAAAATATAAAAAACATTTAATGAATTAAAATGCTTATTTACAAATCTAAAATTACAATAGTCCTCTTTGCAAAGCAATTCAATGACAGGTAACATTTGAAAATGAGCAACTATATGATATGATACCGCTTTCTGTAGTGCAGTGCGATGGTCAACAACAACCAACAAAGAAAGATCTAAAAATATGTAAACCCTCCTTGCAATGCGATACGGTGGTCAGCAACAACCAGAGAGGAAGAATCTATTAAAACCAATCTCCCTGCAGTGCTACGTGGTAGTCAACAGTAACCAGGGATGAAGGATTTAAAATACCTAGGCCCTCTCTGTAGTGTGATGCAATGGTCAGCAACAGCCAAAGACGTGGAATCTATTAACTCAATCAACCTATAGTGAAACACAGTGGTCAACAACAACCACGAATGAAGAATTTAAAATACCTAACCCCTCCCTACAGCGCAACAGTTGGTCAACAACATCTAGAGACGGGGAATTTATTAAATACAATCAACCTACATTGCAACACGGTGGTCAACAACAACCAAGATCGAATGATTTTAAATACATAACCCCTCCTTGTAGTGCGACATGGTGGTTAGCAACAACGAAAAACGAGAAATTTATTTAATCCAATCAACCTGCAGTGCGACGTGATGGTCAGCAATAGCCAGGAATGAAGGATTTAAAATACATAACCTCTCCCTCTTTATGAAAATCTCTAATTGTTTAACGAGGTCTTTTACTACATTTTGTAGAGAGAAGGTCCAAAATCAGGTGGAGAGGGAAGAGAGAGGAGGACGAGGGTTTTTTTTTGCATTTCAAATATTATCGCAATTATTTTTGCAACTATTTACCATGATAGTTACCTTTGTTATTGCCAGTACTATTATCACGTTTATTTTGAAAGCGTAATTTAGCACCAAAACATTCAAATTTTGGCTTAAACATTCCCCCCTCCCTCAAATTTTGGTGTTAATTCCCACATCTTGATAAAATTTAAAGTAATTATATGAAATTTTCAACTTTTAAAAAAAGATATGAAAACATGGAACAATAGTTAGCTATGTGGGATTAAACTTGGTAACAACTAAACTAATCACTATCAGTTGATTAACATAATTTAACATGCTTCACAAAATTAAAGAGATAAAGAGGGGGAGAGAGAGATGAATGGATGACACGACCACAAAATTCATAATTCAAAGTATACAAAATGTTTATGAATCATCTTTCAAAAGATCCTTGCAAGGAGTATTATCCAATTCTAAGCCCAGGGCTCCTAAATCAATAAAGAGAGAACTAGAATTGTTGTTTGTGGATGTGATGGCTTCATCATCTTTGAATTTTTCATCCGCCATCTCATGATCATCTTCATCATGATGAAAATCATCCTCGCTAAGACTTGCACTTGATTCATCGATCTCCCTCTCCTCTGCCCCCCCCCCCTCTCATCCAAAGTAGGTGGAAGAGGGTCTAAGATGGTCTCCGCTTCATTAGTGGAAAAAAAGGTTTCTCGCGAGGTGTTACAAGAATTACAAACCAAATTTTTGGTTGGTGGATTGTTGGGATATGGATGACCTATAGAAGAGAAGCTCAAAGTGAGTAACATTGGTATAATTAATGCTACAAGCAAATAAGAATTAAAAAGGTAGTCACTCACCTACTCACAATTGCATGGAAAAACTAAATTGTCATACCTTCCGGGGTGATGCACACTAGAGTCCACCATGTAGAGGCCATTCTCATGTTGTCTAGACACATTTGCAAATCACCTGCACTCAAAGATGAAGGTATGAAAGATTCTAAAAGTAACCTTTAGTATCCTTTCAATAGTTCCATAGTACGTGGCTTCATCACCATCTGTGTCAAAGTTGTCCATGATGCCACAGTCCATGGTGGTTCTACACTCGTCAATGTGGCATGTATGAAAGTGACGACCCTTTGACCACATAGAGTTAAAAGAAAGTCACTACAAAATAGTAGAATATATTTTATCAATTACAAAGATAAAATCAAGAAAAAATATACAATATGGTTTAGGTATATGAGTACTCTACCATTGGTACACAGCCTTGTGCATGCTCCCATTCTTTGTGGATGATGTCTTCTCCACGTGCTTTTGCTTTGGTCATTCTCTCATTCACTCCGCACTTTGCACAATCCACCCTTCAGCCATGCATGTCTCTGGTTGAGAAGTAGCCGCACAAAATCTTTGAGAGTCTCTAAAAACCTCTCTAAAAAGAACATCCATCGTGTGTGCACTACTCCACATATAGCGATATCCTCCACCATGTGAGCCAAGATGTGATTTGACTAAGAAGGACCGATCGAGGAAATGCATCCTCAGTGGCACACATAGTTTTTGCTGCAATGTTTGAGCAGTATGCATAACATCTATTTCAAATTTGTTGGAGCTCACAAATCTGCAATAAAACACACAAGATTATGCTAAGTGATAGTTGAGGTTATTGTGTACATAAAAAAAGTGTAGGTGATTGGAGTCTTGTGGTGTACCTTACTATCTCTCCAAGTTTAAAAATAGCATCCCTCACTTTCTTGTCCCGACATATACACATACTCACTAGCAGAATGAACTACAATGTAAATTAGAGGAAGGGAAAGTGAGAGAAATTCATACACACAATTCATATGTGTCCTAGACTAGAGAAAGGGACATTACTTGAAGCATCTTGTGCCAATCATGGGATTTCAACCCATAAAATTGAGCGCTTCCACCTTTCTTTGCTTTTGTGAAATCTCCCTTTAGCGACCTCATGTATCATGTTTGTGTGCGAATAGAGACAATGGTATCCTTCACTTTGTCCAATTCTTCTTTGGCTAGCATCCATGGCGCTTTAGGAAGCACAATCTTTCCATTGGGAGAACAATGTTGATTAGCAGAGATGGGGAGACGTTTCAAGACCCTCAAATCATCCCTTGCCCATAATGAGTCCTTCTTGCCAATAATGTGGTCCCACAGGGTGTGGGCTACATTCTTGAATATGTGCATGGGATCCAAGAGGTGTTGTATCTTTAATTCCTTCCAGTATGTAAGCCTTAAAAATGTGTACTACCTTGACATACCTTTTGGTGGAGTACTCCAAGCCGGATTGTTGTTGTAGTGCTCTTCCCAAATGGTTGCTCGATTCTCCATTGTGAACTTTACAGGCATCTTCCCACTTCTTGGAGCCTTGTGCTTGCTATGAACTTGGGATAAGAAAATATGGCTGTTCGGATAGATTACATTACACAAGGCATCTGGCCTCTCTGTCACTAATGATGGCCCACAGGTAGGACATGCATTGTGGCCCGATGTGGACAACCTTGCATACATATCATATCGTCAGAGAGAAGCTTCAAACTAAAGGGAGAGAGAATATATAGAGAAGGAAAAAGGAGATACTAGAAATCTCTCCTAGCCCAGGATAGTCGTGCATAGTCCACATAAGGATTCCCCTCAAAATGGCTTCTCTCCCCCCTCTTTGCAAGTGAGACATCTACAACAAGGATGCCTCTCCATAACTCCTTCAACTCCTCAATTAGGGGCTCAAGGTAGACATCAACATTTGACACTTTGTACTTTCTTGGCACAAGCAAGGAAGGAAGTATATTGCCCTTCTTGGTCACTCTCCCATGGTGGAATATTGTAGTTGACAATCACCACATGCCAAGTTCTCCATGATGTAGACTAAGTTCCAAAGGGGTTAACACCATCACTTGCTAACTCAAGCCTCAAGTGTCAAGGCTCCAACCCAAACTATGGATCTTGAGTTTCGATGTGCCTCCATGCAGGTGAATTGGGAAGGACACATATCATTCCATCATTTGAGCGGTGGTTGACATGCCACGCAAGACGCTCCACAATAGACCTGCTTTTATACGTGTGTTGAATGTGCAAGATTAATAAAAAATGTCTCAGTACCTTGAGGGGTAGGTGCACCCCGCTCACTACGGTCTTGTAGCGTGCTTCCCCGCACATGGGACATGAGGTAGCATATGCGTGCTCATTGCGATATAGTATGCAATCATTGACGCACACGTGGATGCATTCAGACTCCATGCCAAGTGCAGTGACATGCGATCTAGCTCGTCAACAATCCAGAGGCATGTGGTGAACTTTTGGCAACATTTTGCCTATCAAACTACAACATAAAAGCGTATTAATACAATTGCAAGGAGGCACCATGAAGCGAGAGAGATGTATAAAAATCCATATAACAAACTTATCCAAGGAGTGCATGAACACTTGCTTGCTCCAACCAAATTTTTCTTGCAAGTTGAGGACTTCCAACGATGCCTAGAGCACGGAGTACCATGCACCGTCGTAAAGAGGTGTTCGGGCACTCATGAGCAATTTGTCCTCCATTACCACCGCTGCCCGTCGTGTGTATGGTTGGCAATCCTCCTCGCACACGTCGTGTTCATGAGCCAGTAACTCATCACACATGTTGAACATGTGCTCATCCTCTACCTCAAAGTGCAACTGAGATGCCAGAGGAGGAGTTGTCAAAGTAGAGCTAGTGAGAGGATCACCACGCGGTGCGTCCAATTTGTCCAATAGCTCTTCTCTCTGTCGTTCAGCCTTGCGTACCGGTGCACCACCACCGAACACAGACCAATGGGGCACCTCCTCAAGCGAGGGGTGAGTGGCACTCTCATCTCTTCGAGCGTTTTTTTGAGGATGACAAAGCCCTTCGTTCTCCGCGTGCTCCATTGCAATGAGCCTCAAGTGAGAGATTGCCCTTTTGCACTTGGTGCAAGGACAAGGGAGTCTGTCCTTGAGCCACCGATCACGTTCAGGGGCGTTTGGAGGGCCACGATCATCCTAGTTGATGTCGTGCACACACGGGGAATAGAGAGGATAATTAAGTTTTAAAAAATTATATTTAGCCAATGTGTCCTAAGAAATAAACAATTAATTAGAGGACAAATTATATTTAGTCATATGTATCCTAAAAAAAAAACAATTAATTAGAGAAAATAGTGTCAATTACATATTTAATAAAAAAAGAGAAAAATATTAAATTTCAAAGAGAATAAAGTACTTTGAGTGCTACATTATTTTAAAATAAAGTGCAATTAGTACTTTTACTAGATGGAATCGCAAATGTTACAAAAAGATTAAAAAATGCATATAAAAAACCTCTAAAAGTCCTACAAATAAAATTAATCTAATTATTTAAGTTGCCTTATGTTTGTGTTAAAGTCATTTAGGTGTTCTGCAACTCAACCATTCTCTGCCATCTTTAGATTGAACAAGCGCTTCATAAGAAAATACATGTTAGTATAAAATATTCAATAGGAAAAATTAAACAAAAGAAAAGAATCATACAAAAAATCAAAAAGAAAAAATGACATTTTTGATATCTAAGGGTAGAGGGAGGTGGTTTGAGAGAGAGACAATAGAGAGTCCACATCGTGGTTGGGAGAGGAAGGTATGTAGGGAGAGCTCATGGCTCAATATATGGGGAAAAGAGGACCTAATGTGGTCAAAAGCTGAGCACTCAAGTAGTGTGTGGTACTCACTCTCTCGCACTTGACGAGGGCATAAGGTAAAAATTCGATGAGACTCCTCGCGAGTGTCCCAACATCCTGTCTTGCAGCATAGAGAATGGGAACAAAGAGGAATGGAGGCACTGGTGCATATCGCACTCAACAGGATGGGCTCAAGGATGTAGGGATGGGTTTGGTTACCTCTTTCAGAGAAGAAGAGAGATTTTTAGTTTGGGGCAATGCGTGTGGTGTAATGGTTGAAGCGAGGACCTTCGAATTTTTTCCAAGCCGTGATACATTGGCGTTGTAAGAAGGCCTCATTAACTTGGGAGTTGATTGACGCATCCTTGACCAAGTGACATGCATCCCATCTTCCAAACCATTTCTTGATGTCAAGCATCCACGACGAACTTAGTATTTTTCTCTTGCATGTCTTTTGGACCTTTTGACTTGCTTCATATGCGATTCTAGGAAATCGATACAAAGGGCTATGTTTTGTCTTAAGCATGTACTCCACAACCCTTTGCATGCCCAAGACCTCAATGCGGAGCGATCCAGACTCAAGAAGTAAGAGCATGTAGGGTGTTCGTGTCTTGACTTCGAGAAAGTTGGTGAGAAAACGCCTTTGAACATTCTCAAACTCTTTCCAAGTAGACTTCTCGATGCTACCACCCCACACCTCCACTCCATAAAGAAACACCGGTGTCACCAATGTGTCAAAGTGGTACTTTTTGACATCCAACACTTGATCTCTCTAGCATTGCACATGTTCTCAAATGCATAATAAGCCCTCTTTCTAGCTTCCAAGCGACGCATTGCACAATCCTTACATTTATGATTGGATGGAACCTCAAGGCCAAGGTACTTGAAGCTATCTACCACTTCTCATTGTTGTATACAATGCATGGATTTTTGTCATTGAGGGTCTTTACAAGCATAACCTTGGTTTTGGATTCATTCACGATCAGCCCGCTATGTAGGCAAAAGCGTTCCAAGACACTCATAAGCTTTTGTGCATCTTCTACGGTATGTGCCAAGAGCACTACATCATCGGCATAAAGAAAAAGCATGATCATCGCATTTTCGATCTTAACCTCTTCTATGCCTTCTTGTTGCATAAAATCAAGAACCATGCATTCCAATTCATCAATGAGTAGCCCAAAGAGGGTTGGGGAAAGTGGGTATCCTTGTTTGACACCAATGGTGCTTGCAAAAAAAATTGAAATTCTATCTCCCATACGTAGTCGACATATCATTTTTTGGTAGATGCAAAAGACTGCATGCATAAATTCTCTCGGCACTTGAAGGCTTTGCATACATCTCCAAAGATTTCCTTGCAGTACCATGTCAAAAGCTTCCTTGAAATCCACAAAGCAACAATACAACTGTTTTTCTTTCAATGGGGACGCTTCCATAAGAACTCAAAGAGTGACAAGGTGATCAATAGTGCTATTATACTTTTGAAAACCTGCATGGCTAAGTGCACATTTATCGTTATTTTCAGCCCATTCACTTATCTTCATCTCCATGATACATCCAAAGAACTTTTCAATGAAAGAACCAACCATTATAGTGTGATGGTTGTTCACATTGTTTACATCTCCTCCTTTGTGCAAAGATTTGATCCAATTTGCACTCCAATCATGATGCATGCCATGCTGAAGTGCAAGGTTAAACATATCGCGTATCCAATATCGTGTATCGTGTTTTCTTGCTTGTCCATTTAATCATTTCAGCCTTGACACCTTGAAGGTCCCCTAGCTTGCGAGTAGCAAGTTTCTTAAGTGCATGGCATACATCTTCAATGGTAAAGAAGGGAGGCATAAACATAAGGGAGCTACAACACTCCATCTTATCAACATTGGGTTGCTCATAGAGGTTCTTGCAATGCGTATACATATCCTCAAGAATCAAGTCACCAAAGCTCTCAACATGCTTGCCTTTTAGATTTTGTAAAAACTTTCCACATGCATGTGCTTTTTCTTGCGCTAAAAGAAGTTGTTTTTTGACTTCCCACCTTCTCCTCCTTTCTTGAACAAGTGCTTTGTATGTGTGTGAACGTTCCAAGTAAACTTCCTTGTCTTTGCTTGCATCCCCAACCTTAGCAAGTGTTTTTTGGGCTTGACTACATTCCATGTCAAACCATTTGTTCTTGGTGATACCCTTCTTAAACCTTTTGCAAGACATGTGTTTCACCGAAAAGCATTCCTTTGCACAAGAGAAAATTACTTCTTTGAAAACTTTCCACTTGCATTCTAATGTTGGGCTCTCTTGATGCTCTATTGCTTAACATTTGGTCCACCATATCAGCATATATAAGTGCTTGTTTGAAGTCTAGATGTAGGTACAAATGATTCACATCATGATTGGAGGCTACATGCTTGGGTCTTTTACCACACTTGTCAATACATAACATCCTATGATCCAATTCCAGATTTTATTCACCAAGTGTAAATCTTTATATGCATTCTAGAGTGGCTTCTAAAAACAACATATGGTCAATCACGCTATCACCATTGTGCTTTCTACATGTAAATTCATTGGTGCCTTGCCATAAAGATACACCATTTTCAATGAGCATTCCGGTACTATTGTACATATATAGAAGTGACTTTCCATAGTAATCCAGTTCTTTTGCATTATTAGAGCTTTGATTATACATGTATGAGTCATCCATTCTTCTTGAGACATGCGGCATGTCGACTTGTTGTGTGTCGGGCTGTAGCGTATTTGTGCGAGCATTCATGTCTCCAAAGACAATGACTTCACCCTGGTCCTTGTAATGAGCAATGTTTTCCTCTAGTTCAACAAAGGGCTGATCTCTATCCATATCCAAGTGAGCATAAAAGTTG
Organism: Adiantum capillus-veneris; assembly: GCF_014529385.1. Lineage (NCBI taxonomy): Eukaryota > Viridiplantae > Streptophyta > Polypodiopsida > Polypodiales > Pteridaceae > Adiantum > Adiantum capillus-veneris. Next base: position 82,999,247 of record NC_140938.1, on the reverse strand, counting down.
GAGTGATAGTGAGGAATGTAGCAACCAGCCAAAAACACGACTTGACCATTTGCTGGGCTAATTTTCAGCCATAAGTAGCGTTTATACTTATCTTCTTTGACAATGGAAACATCTTTCAAACCCTTTTTGATCATACATGCTACACCTCCTTGGCCTCTACGTTGTTTTGTATTTTTGGCCCACATCAAAAAATGCATATCATGTTTGTCAAATCCAAGAATTCAATGTGCATCATGCTCCCATGTTTTGACAAGAAGTATCACATCGGAGTGATTGGTAAGCTTATCAATGCCAATTCTCGCATTCCATGGGTACCCGTTACAATTCCAAAAGATTATTTGCAAGCGTTAGTTGGTCTCATAGATCATGTGTCCCTATTTGTTGGGTGGATTTGCATCCTCCTCAAGTGGATTTTTTTCTTGAGAGAGAGGGAGAGAGAGATACAAAAGAAAGAGAAGGAGAGAGAGAGAGAGAGAGAGAGAGAGAGAGAGAGAGAGAGAGAGAGAGAGAGAGAGAGAGAGGAAGAGAGAGATAGATAGAGAAAGAGAGGGGGAGAGAGAATAGAGAAAGAGAGAGAGAGAGAGAGAGAGAGAGAGAGAGAGAGAGAGAGAGGAAGAGAGAGATAGATAGAGAAAGAGAGGGGGAGAGAGAATAGAGAAAGAGAGGGAGAGAGAGAGAGAGAGAGAGAGAGAGAGAGAGAGAGAGAGAGAGAGAGAGAGCAATGATTGTAAGCGAAGCCACCGTTTAGTCATGCATGAGTGTAGAGGATTTTGTAGAGTGTTTTGAAAGAAATCTTTTTTACGTCCTCAAGATGGAGTTTAGGAATGACTTTCTAAGCTCTTCTCTCTACCTTCTCTATATTTCTCTCAATATTTCTGTGTATCTCTATCTTTCTCTCTACGGATGTGGCATTAGGTCGAATAAGCAGTTGCTGTGAAGAGATGTTGCGCAAGAAGCACAATAAAGAAGCTCTTCTTGAAAGCACTCTATAGAGGCAGAAGCACTCATGCACTACACACAACACAAAATGATGGCTACATTTACAACACTAGCTCTTTATTGTAAACCCTAAATGATAGATAAATTAACATAATTGTATATAATGAAATTATACTTAATTATAAAGAATATGTAATTATATATACTTAAATTATAGGGGGGTCGGTACATATATATTTGTTTATGCATGTCTGTAGGCACTGAGTACGAGAGCATAGCACCCAAAGGTTAGACACTTTCTCTTGGGTATAGTCCTTTTTTAATCGTGGCATTGCGGTCATTGATCCACTCATGCATGGATTACTGCAACGTACCTTTGGTTTTACCATGGTTGAGATTGCGATGATATCTAAAGAGGTGTCACTTGACCTTTGGCACTATTAGCCCATACTTAGGTCTACTAGTATGTATATGTATCCACAAGCTTATGTACATATATACTTGTATACATATATATAGATAAGTGAGTAGGGGGGAAATATAAATCTCATATTGCTCTCTGTAATGTAGATGTTAGAAGAGAGACCACCTGGTGGGGAGTAGCCATCTGCTGGCTCTTCTTTTGGTTGGTTCACATCCAGGTGGGCTCCCACCCGGGGTGGACATCGCCTCCAGCGAACCCCCGTCTTGAGGAGATAAGACCAAGTAAAGAAATTAAGATTATTTGTGGCTAGTTAACCCTAAATCATAAGTGTTATAGTTTTATTTTTGTTAATTACAGGCATGGACATCCTACAACTACTCTAGATCAAGACCTACATCGTACTATCTCTTTACGAGACCAGTACCTCTGTTCGACGTATGCATTGTTTGGCCGGTACACTCCGCAATAGCTTGCAACCTATAGTCTTTCTCCACAATCTACGCCATGGGGGAGTCACGGAGGAGCTCCTTACATCCAGAGCCTCGCACCAACGGCACCTTAGTCTACGGCCCCTTCTTACTGTCCTACTCTCCTTCCATCGTAGTGTTCCACTCCCATGGCATCGCAGGGTCCCATACCACTCTATTCCACTCCTGCTTTTCCAGAGCACCGTTGACGCAATTCTTCTAGTGGCATGCGTCGATGCTCGTCTCAAGGCAGCGAGCGTCGAGAGAGACGAAGCGGCGGGGGATCTTGTGGCTTCGCTTGTTTTGGTAGTGGGGGGAATAGATCATGCACGCTACATTGAGGACACGCTGCATGCTAGATTTTCAAATGTCCCCCGATCAACGTTTTTCATAATAGTGGTTGGAGGGCTACATAAAAACATTTTTGAAAAACAAGGAGTCCAGTATACGGAGCGCAATGACCAACCAAGTTAGAGATCCAAACAGGAGCTATCACAGTGGCACCATGGCAGATGTGGAGTGGGAGTGGGCAATGCAAGAAAAGAGCGATTAGGATGTAACGGGCTCATCCTACAGACAACTACGCAAAACTCGAACCAGACAAACTCCTACGCATTGCTATGGCTCGAGAGGCAAAGAAACATGGATTGACAAATATGTAAGATTGGTTAAATTATAAGTTAAATCGGTGATTATAAAGATTATAGTTGATGATTTGTTATTGTTATTGCTAACTTAGAAAAATATCACTTTTAGTCCACCAACCAGAGAGATGGTCAAGTTTTGGGAGCGACATACAGAATTTGAAACTTGGCAATGGTTGTTCGAGAACAACCACATCTCTCGCGAGCAATTTGAGGCAACGGCTAGATCACTACAAGCGGTAAGTTTAAACAAATATTTTTTCATCAGTTGTTTTGAGTTGTTGATATTTGTTTAATTTGGGTTGGTTTTATGTAGAGTCAAGGTGATCAAATGTACATGCCTGTGGGCGACGATGAGGAGGAGGAGGATTAGATAGTAAAATATTTTTCCAAACTTTCATAAAGTCCAAATGTGGCACAATGTATATACAATTATTTTAATTTTGTTATCAACTTTTTTAAATAGTTGATCTTTTGCACATTAAATTGTCCAGGTAAAGTAAATTTAAATTTAATTTTTGTTTTTCATATATATCTTTCAAAAAACAATTGATGTTTCATTGTTTTATGCAGGTCAAAAATAAAGGTGCTCATTTGGGCCACCCAATTTTGGGTGGCCCAAATGAGAACCTTTATGTTTGAATAGGTGTTTAGAGGCAATATACGTGGTAACATCAGTGACAAGGCACGTGATAATAGTCGTGGGTATATACCTTTGACTATTACCGCATATATTGCTCTTTAACCACTATCGCATTTTTTGCCGCTGCTATTGCCGCATACACAATATTTTCTCTTTCTATTTTTCGTTGTTTTTTTGTGACAATCCTAGCAGTTGTGGAATGGTCCTCTTATAGTGCCTGCAATAATATGCGGTGGTCAACAATATCCATAGAGACAGGGAATCTATTAAATCTAACCTTCCTGTAGTGTGATGTGATACTCCAAAAAGGGCTTAGATATTGCCACAGTTTACTCTTGTGGTTTGTTGATACAACTTTAGGTATCTGGGGCAAGATGGGCTTAAGGTTACCTGGGTATCCATGTCTTTCTCTTTTGCAACTGGGTATTAATGTCTTGTCACTCTGTTTTGTACCTGGGTATGCTCTTAGATGTGTCCAATTTCATCTGCCACAAGGGCGTGCATTTGCACAGTTCATCAGTTGATGGAAAGCCCCAATGCACGCCCTTGTGGAAGCATATTTTAGGGACTTCCAAGCCCTTTACTAGGCGCATACATAACTTTGGAAGCTTAGATATAACAAAGTATGCATTTTTTAAATTTTAATGCCTGCCAGACCCTTTAGTAGTCATAGGAGAAATTATGGTGCTTCTCATACACAATGGAAGCCCAACATATAAGAAATTCAAAACCTTGCAAGAAAGAGAGTCATAGACAGCAAAAAGTAGTTTCATTAAAGAAATCAATGCTTTACATGATATTCGGCTTTTGCTTTAGGATCTTTCTAATTACAATTTTCTGGCGCTTGGCCTTTTGGGGTGGCTCCCTGTTAAGTAAAGTGGTTGTGATTTCTTGGGTGTCATTAACCCCTACAGCTTGGTTCATGCCGACATGGGCAATAAGGCGCCCACGAAAGTTTACACCAAAAGTGGATATTGCAAAATCTTTCTTTACAAGCACTACAAGGTTGGCCATTTGGGCAAGTGTTGTTAAACACAACGCCTTGGAGAGTGAACGGAGAGCAAAAATGTTGTAGCGACCATTGGGAGCGTAGTCGGCATGGAAAAACACCATGACACCAGTGGGAGGTGTGACGAGGTAGTGAGCAAGTGCCGCTTGAGGTCCGAACGGCGTCCTCCTCCCCCCTGACCGTTGCGCCTAGGCGTCAACCTCCAGAACATCCTGCAGAACATAGGTTTTCTGAGATATGGCACAGAATTATCATATAACATTAACAAAATCATTTGTAACAATCAAATGTAAGTGAGCATCTATACCTCTTGTCTACGATCCTCCTCATCGGCATCCGGGTGCAAGTAAAGATCCACGCTTGACTTCCCCTTTAGATCAAGCAAAACAGGTGTTGCAGAAGGTGGTGGTGAATCCACTCTTGTGCGTTTAGCCAAACACATGGCTTGCACGGCCACAAACTCCTCCTCAGAGACCTTGGCCTGCTCGGCCGCTGCCACCTCGGCTTGTGCAATCGCCACTGTGTCTGCCAAAGTATTCCCCATGGGCAGTAGGAGATCATCGTCATGGGAGGTGGTGGTCTCAAGATCAAACTTGCCATGGGCATCGAGGATGGAAAAACACTCATCCATGCGAAGCTCAAAGGATTTCTCCAGATCGTGCATAAACACAAACTCCTCCCCACCCACCACAATGGAGAAGAAGCGGGTAATCTCTACCTCAGGGATGGCATCCCAAGTAGTGGTTCCTTCTGGCGGTCCGGAGGATGAACCAATTGATGGAGAGGCCTCCAAGAGGCCTTGAATCCCTACAGGGTAGGTCAAGTCAAGCATCCTCTCCTCTGCGGATGAGTCAATGGCCGTGGGCTTGGGGTCCTTCACATCAGCCAATACCCCGCCGATTTGCAAGTGAGGTAGCACTACGTCAGGGCCTACTGGGCACTCGTGAAGGAGGAAGATCATTATGGCCTGAACAGAGAAAAAAGTGTTTCCGATCCTTCCCTTACGCATTGCTCGCACATCATCAGCTTCAAGCCGCACATATTGTCTAGCGGGTTGTGCTATGGTGGCAAAACGTGCAAGCCGCTGATGAAATGGCTTGTCCCCTTGTTAGATGTGGTGGAGAAGGCCTTCAGGGACCCATTGCCCTGGCCGGTTTGGTAACTCAACAATGAATCTCCCCATGCACGTGGAAATGTATGAAGTAATGTGCTCAAGAGATTGAGAGTGGAGGGTCAAGGTGGTTTCCAAATCGGGTTAGGTTGTGAAAAATGCTTGAAGCTCAGGGTGATTTGCATGCCCAACCTCAATAAGGAATGCATCTAAAGCACTAGTAGCAGCCATTTCTTCTCTTTGCGTGATTGGGTATGCTAGGTCTCTCTGCAATGCTGGGATGAAAATGGTGAAATGAGGAGGTGGTCCTCCTTATATAGACATATTCCATCTCGAAAAAAATAAAAAATATGCATTTAAAATATAAATTTACACCACCTTAAAACTCAAGTACAAAATCAAGTACAACACCTTAAAACTTTTCAAAATCTTTAATAAAATATCCAATATATAAACGATTAAAGTTACAAGCCAATTCACTTAGACAAGATGATTTCGTCTGTAGCCCAATCTTTGTAAACAAGCATAGTGGCCTCCATCTGCCTTCCAATCTATACAACCAAAAATGGCCAATCAAAATACAAAAACCCACAAAAAATAAGAAAAGGTAGCTAAGTAAGCACAAAGCAGACCTTGCGTTGTTCTAGTTTGAAACTTGCATTACCGACATCCTCGAATCCCATTATGACAAAGTGTTCCCGAAGATTGGCAAGAGTCCAATGCGGATTCACTGCAACCACCTCCACCTCGTTATTGGGCATGTAGACACGAATTTCAAAGGATTGAATCTCTTCGACTGTCAGCTGCAAGGGTATCCATTTTCCACGTTTGTGCATCCACCTCTCATAGCTAAACCATGCATACAAGGTGCACCTTGCTTTCAAATACGGAAGGCAAAGCTGTGTGGGGGACACATTGCACTTATAACGGTCACCATCATGCAAACCGTCAACATAGCCCCAATTGACACCTAGAATGGTGTCCATTGCATCTATGTCAACTTCTTTGCAAACAAACATTGTTGGTGTTTCTACAATCGGTAGAGAGCAGAATGCATGCACAAACAAATGGATGGGACAATGCCAACTGAGACCCACCGATCTGGTTGCCTTACCAAACTTTAGGGACCCTTGGAAATCTTGCAGCACGTTGCACTTGAAAGAAAGCAAAGCCCAATGGTCTGGAGTTGTCCATTTTGCACTCTGCAATGAGGGTGTCTCCACGGCTTCTAACCTACCATAGCTTTGGCTTGACTTCGGCACCACGTACTTGTGGGAGTACATGAATATTCGCTGCTCGGTAAGTTTTTTCGATGAAACATTAGGAAACATAAGCTCCCCAATGTGAGCATGCACAACCATGAACGTGCCTGAGAGGCACTTAAGCGGCTGCTCCTCAACTAAGCTGGATGGAAAAACGTCTTTACAAATGCCCTTAGTTAAACATAATGATCACATAAACGTAAACATGACATATGCATGGGATAGCTAAACCATGAAAACTTACAATGAGGTGCAAATTGAGTTGAAGCTCTCTTGAGGTGGAGCTCAACTGCACTGTAGACGTGTTGTACGATGGCCACCATTCCGGACTTTGTTTCTTTGAATGCCAATAGCCGGCCCTTCCAATGACGTTCCAATACGCCTCAACACCGTACGCGATGAGGTCCAGCACGTGACGGTTGCATGTAGATCCATGCACTCTTCTTGAATACTTGTGGGATCCATACCCCCTCTGAGTCTTTTGTGTTGTGCAACACAATCTCCTCTATCTCTGGTGTGGGCCATCTATGCGTGGACACGCTTGGGAAGTTGGGCTTAGGAAGGGATTTGAAAGAGTTGAGTACTGAGGGGAGGGTGAGGTGAGCTATCTATGGTGGCTATGGTGGCTTTGACAGTGGAGATAGAGAAAGAGGGGAGGAGTGAGAGGTAGAGAGGATAGTGGAGCTGTGGGCTATGGAGTGTGGGACTGTAGAGGGTTGATGGAGGTGTGAGAGAAGGGGGAGCTATGGAGAGAGAGGAAGAGAGTGGTGGAAGGCTTTTGGCTATGGCTGCCTTGACTGTAGAGAGAGAATGGGAGGAGGGAGAAGAGGGACAGTGTGGGAGAGAAAAGTAATGAGGGAGAGAGAGAAAAGTGGATTTTGGGGGAAAAATTTGACTTTTTAAAGCTAGTTTATGTTTTGGGGTAGTTTTGGAGGCAAATGGGTCAACTTTGGAACTTTTATAAAATTTTCAATTTTTAGGGTTTTTAAGCATGTGCGTTTTTTTTTTGGGGGTCTCTCCCTCTTTTATGACACATCTCTCCTCCTATTTACCCTCCCCCCCCCCCCCCGCCTAGCCTACCTCCCACCTCTCTCTAAGAACCAAGCATTGAAGAGGGAGAGAATTAGGCTGCACCCCTACCATTCCTCCCCCTCTAGGTGATATCCCAAGAGCCTTCTCATTGGTTCTCCCTTAAGCCTTCACTAATCAAAAAGGCCCAAGGAGAGTCCATATTTTTCCTAATGTTGACAAGAAAAATAGGTTGAGACCATATACTATCAAAGATGGAAATTGGGTGCTTGTTTATGATAGCAATTTGGAAAATCAATATTCGGCCATGCGTAAAATGATTAAGAGATGGTTTGGACCTTATGTTGTGATGCACGTTTACGATAATGGAACTTACAAGCTTAGATAACTTGATGGCACCAAGCTTAAAGTGCCCATTGCAGGGAAGAGGGTAAAATTACTCAAGAAGCGTGAAGGACACGTGGTTCTAGGTGACATAGATTCTGGAGAATGCCAAGAAGATGATGAGATGTATTCTCTAGAAGACGCTTCTGGCGATACTTTTGCTTATGAAGATTAACAACTTGAAGATGGTTGGCACATGCCAGAGGCTGTGCATGCGGTTGAACATGGGCCATGGTCTCGTAGCCTGACACACCCTGCTCTATCTTCTTCTTTATCTTTCTACTCTTTGATCGGGCGATCGCTACCACACCATTGTAATTCTCTGGGGTCTCGAAATCAACTTTTTCTCTCACCTTGGGGTGCAGACATGCCATGAACTTGTCTAGCTTGAAGTAGTCTCCATTAGCCAACTACATGGCTGCCGCTAGTTCTGCCCAACACTACTCAAAATGACCCAAAATCAGATTAAACTCTTCACTTACGTCTTGCTTAATTGCCTTCAGCTTTGCATCCATCTCGATTGGGAAGTCTCCTTGCAAAATCCGTGAAGAAACCTCGCCCGTAGAGCTGGCCATGTTTGATTCGGCTCACCTTCTAACCCTTCGTACCATGCTTTAGCTCTACCATGCATCACCAAAGGAAAAGTGTGCATTTTGATATCCTTGTTTGGCATACGCAACGATAGCATATACAGCTCAAAATCTGACATCCACTCGTCAAGGCTCTCTTCGTCTGTGAAAATCGGTCCATAGCTTCTAGCTGCCATGACTTCCAATGTGAAAAACCGCTTCTTTTCCATTAACTGGGACAAATCAGCATGCTCCTCCATGGGGGGACCTGAAGATGGAGAGGGGGAATGGGGGAACACCCCCGGCACAAGCACAAGGGCCTCTCTATAGCTCAAGGTATTCACAGTACCCCTATCCTCTCAGAAAACACCTTCAAAGAAACACTTTACAGTAGCAAACCACTGTCTGCTCAATTTCCACTGCTTACACACTCCACAAAGCCACCACACAACACACACCTACTGCCACGGCCTGTCTCCACCCTTACACACACACAGCCACTCAATCTCACTCTCTCACACAAAACACCGTTAGTCCGGGGGGGGCACACACATCCACACAGCCTGCACCTAGGGGAAACATGAAAGCAGGAGAAGGAGAAGGGGAGAAGTGGAAACAACAGCAAGAGGGGGCAACGGTGGATTGATTGCACTTCAAAAAACATCTACACTCGCTTGCACTGCCATCACCATGGCCATTTTTTAGAAAAAGTTACAAAGGGGCTAGCTTGCTAGAGAACTCCATTTTGCAAGCTTCACACGGCACCCAAAAGGGCAGGAAAAAAGCCCTTAATTTGATCCAATTTTGACTTTTATAGGGGGGGGCTTTAATTTGTGAATTTACACTTTAATTGGTCCACCTGGCACCTTGAATTGGCATTTTTGGGAAAGGGGAACTGCCTTGCTTTATTTGCTCTCTTCTTCTCTCTTTTGCTCTTTGGGTGGGGGGGGGGGGGCATTAGCAAGATCGCTATTGCCCTCCCTTTCTATCTCAAAAATTGGGGCCCCAAGGGCCACGGGACGCCACCCTTAACCGGGTTTGCCACGTCATCAGTGGACTGCCAAACCCCTTTCTCACACGGGCGCACCACTATGGTGCCCTGCTCGGCCAAAACCCGAGGCATCACCACCCCGCAGGGCCACCACCCGCCAGTACAGCGCCACCTGCGCATTCACCATAGCCAAGCTTGAAGGGGAGCTCGCCTCCCACACACATGCCCTTCAAGGATGTCTTCGAATGGGCTACATTTCACGACACTGATTTGGCATTTCAGACACCTTGGTCTACCATCCCATCTGGACCATCCTGCAGTACTTTTGGCCTAAAAATCCGCTTTAATCATACATTCCCTTTATTGTTTGGCTGCCTAGGGCCTTGGCACCTGCCCTAGCCTTCTACATTGCACTTGCCTACCGCCTTTGCCTGGCATAGACCACCTCCTAGCTTTGACCAACTTTGGTTGTACCAATGTGATGATTATGTTTTTTTTTTTAATTCTTCTCTGAATTACAGTAGGTGCAACAGCAACAACTTTATGGTGCGTTTTTTGGTCGAAAATAAAGGTTTTTGGCATATCTCTCATACTCGGACTCAGATACATGTGATCCAAGAGTCTACCCTGAGGTTTTGACACCTTCTGGATGCACTGGTCATATCATAATTTTGAAATTTTGAGCACTAAATTTTCTGCAAAAACCTGCAAACTTGACATATCTAGGTTTTGCAGTTCGATTCCTACAGTGGAGAGAGTGATGTGGTTTTCATTTTTGGCTATGTATGGCACATTGTGGTGCTATTTGAGAGAGAATTTGCCTTTTTTTCTCGTATGCAAGTGATACTTTGGAATGTGACTTTCGGATCGTCATACACCTGGATGCGGTTTCATGCGCATTGTTTCACTGTGTGGTGCATTTCAGAGAGCTTTTTTAGCACGGTTTTGTGCAGTTTCATGCTATGTATGCATTACATGGATACACTTTGAGCTAGCCATAGCTTGAAGGTAGCAGGTTTACAAGTTTGCAGTGTTTTTTGGAGAGGTACACATCCATAGAGCTACTCGGTCAGGAGTGAGCCAGTTTGCCAAGCTTTTGGCATTGCATGTAGACCATTTGTGGATTTTGCTACTGAGAGAGTGTCTATTGTCATGCGTATTTGGTGAGATTTTTTGAGTTTTTGCTCACTTTCCATGGAAGACTCTGTTGGATTTTTCTCAAGAGTTCTTACCATGGTTTACATATTCGTAGTTTGGTCTTTGATGGTATAGTGGTTGATATATTCCCACTTTGACAGTGATCGAGTGTTTACCCTCACTTTTGACACGTTTCGTCACTTTGGACACAATTTAGTGTTCTTGTACCCACTCTCGTAGGAGTGAGGTTTTGTGTACGCTTGTGTGGCTAAACTACAGGCTAGTGACACGTTTCATAGGTCTTTGCAGATTTCTGTAGGCAGTTTCTCTTGTGGGACACGTTTTGAGCTAGTTTGCTCTCTACTTGCAAATACGTTTATGCGCTTTATGATCTGTTGAGTAGTTTGTCTCAGTTTATGCTTGAAAAGTTTGCAGATTGTGGAGTTGTTTTATGCATATGTGAGCATCAATTTTGATGTGATTGATCATGCTTTTGAGCATTGTGTAGTGGTCGAGCTACCTCCCACTTTGTTTGCCATAGTTTTGGCATGGATATGGAGACGCTTCAGGTTAGAGGTGGTTCTTGATCTCAATTACTATGACTATGATGGCCATATCAGGCACCGTTGCTTCAGGCATATGAGACAGCGGAAGAGGCAGATGCATGGTGCTACTATCAGGACAGATACTAGAGAGTATGCATGTGACGGGAAAGTCACTTTTGAGTCTATCTTGCCTTCAGACTAGTTTGTGTCTTGGTGTCATAAAATCTAATATCTAACCAACTCAAATGATTTTCTCATATTGAATTGATCACTTAATGTGGGAGAATAAATGGGAACAAGTGTTAAGATATAGATATGTGCTTATAGATCTATCTCAACACGGAGCCAATATTAAAAGGGGCCCAAATGGGAGATGGTCTATCAAGAGCAAGGCTAACCAATGGAGGATAAGACCTTAGGGTTAGCTTCATTGAAGACCTCCAATAATGTGTGTAAAAGTCCTTTGACCTTAGGTAAGCTACGGCTGAGCTTGAGGTGAGAACCCGGCCCAAGCTCGAGGTGCTTGTCGTGCTTGAGGTGCTTGTCCTGCTTGAGGTGCTTTTCCTGCTTGAGGTGCTTGATTAAGATGCTTGAGTTGCTTGACTGGATCCATACTTGAGGTGCTTGACTTGGTGCATGATTAAGGTGCTTGAGGTGCCTTGAGAAGCTTGCCTGAGATGCTTGTGGGAACACCCCCTACTTCAAGTGCTCAGTCATGCTTGATGACTAAGGGGCTTGCTTATCCAAAGTCAAAAATATCCCTACAAGGAGGGGGGCGAGCCTACAAGGGGGGGGGATGAGAGAGAACACACACACAAACACACACACACACACACACACACACACACACACACACACACACACACACACACACACACACACACACACACACAAGGGAAGCCCCAGCTTGAAGAGGCAGCAAGGACACTTGTCAAGTTCCTCCCCATGTTGCCCTCATGGTGTGCCTGAAGCCTATTGGTTGGCCACCCAAGGGGTCCAATGATAATTTAGGATATTTAATTAATTGATTTTGCATTTATCAAGTCCTCTCCCTCAAAGGGGAAAGGGGGACACTTGTCCCAAGGCTACCCATGTTGCTTGTAATGGCTCCTGCTTGTGATTGGCTAGGCCTGGAGGGGTCCAATGAGCTTCAAGCATGAGCTACAAGGGGGGCTCGACCCAAGCAAGCTAGGGGGGTGCTTAGGGGCTATACTCACCCACACACACTCACAAACACTCTCATTGTGTACTATGCAAAGTGCAAGAGTTCCCTCTCCTTCTCCAAGCAAGTAGAGGTTGAGAGCCTACACCAACACTCTTGGCTATGGAGTGAAAATCCATCCAAGAGCCATGCTTCAATGCTTGAGCTTGCCATCTATTTCTTCTTCATTACTATGCTATTACATATGCTAGCACAAGAGTTATGATAAGTGAGGAACTAGCTCTTTCTCGTATGAAATGTTTCTTCTTCCTCTTCCCTACCCTCATTCCCTGCTAGCTCTCTCCACCTTCGAAGGTGTTTGAGGTCTTGGGACTGAGGCTTGGTATAGTTAAAGATTTCTTCAAGTTTAGGTTATGCTATGATGGTGATGCATGAAGCTTACCATCTTCATTGCTTCACCTAGGTCACAAGGAACACAAAGAATGTATTGTAACAAGTCTCTCTTTATGGGAGAAATCATAATACAAATGCCTATTGGAGGGGGGACCGGCTCCACATAAATTCGGTCCTCAACTGTTGTCATGTTCTCTAAATTCTCTCTCCCGCAAAAGTACTGTCCATGCCAAGTTAACTAATTGCTATAATTATGTTGCTATCTTCAATTATGTCTACCCGCCATGCTCACAAAATCATTTCTTGAAAGTACTCTCATTAAATTCCGCTACTCTCAAATTGAATAGGCAAATTCCATTACATTGGTATCAGAGCATTTGGTTTCTCTTTTCTTGCTTAAGAAGAGAGGTCCTTAAGTAGCCTATAAATGGTTGATGTTGTTAATTATAATAGAGTAAGTGGAACTGGGATCTAATATCGGTTTTGTTAAGCCCACTATGTGGGGGATGGTGCACACCTCGGGAGCTTTGGACTTAATAATGGAGTCTTTTTAGACTTGCCTACGGCTTTACCATTATTGAGCCATAAGAAGTCCAAAAGGAGCTAGCCCTTGGCAACTCTGCTATGTTAGACCTACTCCTCTACTCTCTATAATTAACCACTTTGAGCCGTGGGTGTAGATACTTAAGAGCCGATTTTCAAAGGCTAAGAGGAGTGGCAACTAAGGTTTTGAACTGCCAAAGCATACACTAAGTATAAACATAAATTTTGTTAACATGGCTGACAATAATCAAGAGAGTAGAATGAACATTGATAGCTTTGATTTTGCACATGAAGGTGCTAATGATGATGCTCCCATGTTTGTGAATTATCTCGTCACTAGGTTGCAGCAAGCTATGGGCAGCCCTGCTTTGCAAGCCGAAGTTACTCAACAACTTCGTGCTTATGGAATTTCCCTTCCTCTCCCAGAGGAGAGAGAGCTTAGGAGGCCTCTTGAAGAGACCCCCAAAATAAGACTCTCTCCCATTCGAGAGGAGGAATCCAAAGAGAAAGAAATCAATGAAAGTCTAAGTTCTTCTGAAGAGGAGGCTCCACGAAGATGGCGGTCTAGAGGATCGCCTACTCCTCCCAAGAGGAAAAGAGCAACCTATAGTCCTTCTCCTCATCACTCTGAAAGGCAAGAGAGGAAACAAAGGAAGAAAAGGGCTAGGAAGAGGTCACCCTCTTCTCCTTCTTCTTCACCTTCCTCCTCTTCCGATGAAAGTTATGGCTATTCTCCTAGAGAATACAAGAAGGGAGGACATCGCAAATCATTTCCTGCATGGCGAAGGTCACAAAAGCTAAAGAAGTTTAAGGAGGGAGGAAAGAGTATCTCTTTTCTCACCTACGATGGCACCTTTGGTGCTACCGACAAAGTGTTGGCCTTCATCCAGCAATTTGATGCGGCCTTTGGGGACGAGGGCTTCATAGAGTCCTCCAAGCTACGCCATGTAGCTATGCACTTCCAAAAATCAGCTCGTCAATGGTGGGCTAGCCTTCCTGGCAATGGAGAAGCCCCAAAGACATGGAAAACTCTACGAGTTTCCATCATGAAGCAATTTCTTCCAACTGATACTAAAGATAAAGTTCTTACCGAATGGCGCGGCTTGAAGCTTCTCTCTCATGAGTCTATCAACAAGTATGTAGACAAGTTTTGGGATTTACATCTCAAAGCTACTGTCTTTCAAAAGATAGACTTTGTCGAGCAAAGATAGCAATTCTGTGCGGGATTACCTGAAGAGATGGCCGAATACATCAACTCTCAACGGCCTGGTACTATTAGCGAAGTAATCCATCACACCATGGTTGCTTCACACATCAATTTCCATCAAGGGGCTAGACGTAATGTCAAGCCCATGGAAAACAAAGATAAAAATGATGCAAAGGGGAAATCCAATGCACAAAATAATTCCCAAGGCACTTCCAACAACAACAATAACAACAACAACAATCGGTCCAAGGAGAAGGGAGTTTACAAAGGTAAAAACAAACTCTCTCCTGAAGAGCTTGAAGCTTTTCGCAAGGACATGGATATCGTTCTTGCCCCAAGAAGAATACTCGCAATGAGACTCCTAGGGCTTCCACCATCGAATCTCCAAAAGAGGATGCTCATTGCAAAGGATCATCACTCTCCTATGCTTGGGGAAAGGTAAGAGAGCATGATGCCTTCATCTTGTTTGACCCTGTCTCTACTCTCACCTTCATATCAATAGAGTTGGCCACCAAGTTGGGCATTCAAGCTTTTGAGATGGGAGATATAGTAACAGCTGATGCAGCTTTCAAGGGACAACAAGCCTCCGTTACTCCCTTGATTGGGAAGTTGAGGCTTCATGTCCAAATCTATGTCGACAAAGAAGACTTCTTCATCTCTCCTCTCCAACATCAGGATGTTATCCTAGGGGCACCATGGTTAGTGGATGAAGATATCCTAAAGACCGCGTTTCGCACAAAATTTGGTCTTTATGAATATCTAGTCATGCCTTTTGGCTTGATTAATGCACCAGCTACTTTCAATCGTCTCATCGAGAAAAATTTTAGACCATATCGTAAATTCACTGGAGTGTTCTTTGATGATATCATCATCTACTCCAAATTTTTGGAGGAACATAAGCAACATCTCCAAGTGATTTTTCAAGCCTTGAGGGAAAACAAACTTTTTCTCAACCAAAAGAAAAGTGAATTCTTCCTTCAAGAGATTCAATATCTAGGTCATATTATCTCTCATGATGGTATTCGTATGGATCCATCAAAGTTAGAGGTAATAAAATCATGGCCTAACCCAAGGAATCTACATGAGCTAAGAAGCTTTATTGGTATGTGTGCATACTATAGACGCTTCATAGCAAAATTCTCTCAAGTAGCAGGACCACTACACGACTTAACAAAGAAGAACGTTAAGTTTGTATGGACTGCTAAGGAGCAAAATGCTTTTGAAAAACTCAAAGAGAAGCTTACTTCCCAACCAGTCCTTGTGCTTCCGGATCTCTCAAAACCATTTTAGGTCCAATGTGATGCTTGTGGTGATTGCCTTGGAGCAGTTTTGCTTCAAGAAGGGCATGCCATAGCATATGAGAGCCAAAGGCTCAATAGTGATGAACGAGTCTTGGGCATTTATGAGAAAGAGCTTTTAGCTGTTCTACATGCCCTAGATACATGGAAGCACTACCTATTGGGGACTCCATTTATCCTACGAACCGACCACCAAAGTCTCAAGTATTTCATGACGCAAACCAAACTTTCCGACAAACAAATGAGGTGGGAAAATTTTCTTTCTCAATTTAATTTCCATATTGCTCACATAGTTGGTAAGCACAATCAAGTTGCTGATGCACTTTCACGACGACCAAAAGTTAATGCGGTGTCTATAGCTACTCACAATGATCTATCCTCTATGATAGATGAGTATGCTACTGACCCTGACTTTAGAGACATAATGTCAGCCCTTGCTTTGGGGAAGAAAGAGGAACCATTCACCTTGCATGATGGTTATCTTCTCCACGGCAATAGGCTATGTGTTACCCATTCCCTTCGTGAGAAGGTTATGTATGAATACCATGATCCTCCATATGCAGGGCATAGAGGTATTCAACCTACTCTCCGAGGAGTAGAGACGTATTTCTATTGGCCTACCATGAAAGTGGACATACAAGAGTATGTTTCAAAATGTGTAGTATGCCAAAAGACCAAGTATGATAGAGGGAAGCAACCTGGATTACTCCAGCCATTGCCTATTCCAAATTCACCATGGGAGAGTATATCCATGGATTTCATCTTTGGATTACCCAAGTCTATCCATGGGAATACAGGAATATGGACAATAGTCGACAGGTTTAGCAAGCAAGCACATTTTATTCCTGTCAAAAAGACTATTAAGGCACATCAAATGGCAACTCTCTTCATATCTCAGATTTTCAAGCACCATGGATTACCCACATCCATCGTGTCAGATAGAGATCCTAGAATGACCAGTAATTTCTGGAAAGGTCTCTTTGAAAATCTAGGAACAAGATTGAATTTCTCTTCGGCCTATCACCCACAAACGGATGGCCAATGTGAGATAGCCAATCTTACGATACTCGATCTACTCAAGACTTATGTTACCGAAGTAGATCAACGCTCACAATGGGAAAAGTATTTACCTCTAGTAGAGTATGCCTACAATAATACTGTACATACTTCTACGGGGAAAGCACCTTTCGAGATCATAGAGGGAAGACCTAAAAGTCCCTTGCTACTCAAAGTACATGGGAAGATCTTCGCCGCCGATGAATATAGCCGTGACCTACAAGAATCTTTTCGAAAGATTAGGGAGGCTATAGCCATCTCTCAACAAAGGCAAAAAGTTGCTGCTGATAAGCACAAAAGATCCTTAATGTTCAAAGAAAATGATTGGGTCTTACTCAAGTTTCCTAAGGCTCGATTAAGGCAAACGACAGGCAAAAATCCTACGGGCCATCAAAAGTATTATGCTAAACTAGCAAAAAGATACTATGGTCATTTCCAAATCTTGAAGCCCATCAATGAGACGGCTTATCAACTCAAGTTGCCCAACCATTGGCTTATACACAATACCTTTCATGTAAGCCTACTTAAGCCCTACAAAGGAGAGCCACCAACTGAGCCAATTATTGAAGACCCTCCCGAAGTTGAAGACCAAGAAGAGGTGCTACAACCCGAAGCTGTCCTTCGGCATGAAGACAAGGTACTACGACATGGTAAGATAATCCGACGGTATCTTATTAAGTACAAAAATTATCCTTTTGAAGATGCTAAATGGATGCAAGGAGTACAACTTAAGGATAGTATGAACCTTGTCAATGCTTACAATGCTACATTAGAGTAAGCAAATGTACAACTCTCTTTTAAATGACTCATGTTTTTGTCTTATAAGACTAATCCTCTTTTTTATTGTGCACAAATTTAACTAGTATGCATGCTTAGAATCATGTTTGTGATGACGACGTCTCTCAAACACCAAGTAGAATTTGTCACTCTACTTTGGGAAAATGAAATGGACTAAAGAGCAGGCATGCTTGCGACAACTATGTCTCCCAAGAACCAAATGGATTAGTCATCCATCTTGGAAAGATGTCGTAGGGTAAAAAAGGGATCCTCTACCCGCTAAGTACGATTGACTAATGACTAAGGCTTTATCTCTTCTACCTCATAGTCGAGGACGACTATGATTTCAAGAGAGAGGTAATGTCATAAAATCTAATATCTAACCAACCCAAATGATTTTCTCATATTAAATTGATCACTTAATGTGGGAGAATAAATGGGAACAAGTGTTAAGATATAGATATGTGCTTATAGATCTATCTCAACACGGGGCCAATAGTAAAGGGGCCCAAATGGGAGATGGTCTATCAAGAGCAAGGCTAACCAATGGAGCATAAGACCTTAGGGTTAGCTTCATTGAAGACCTCCAATAACGTGTGTAAAAGTCATTTGACCTTAGGTAAGCTAGGGCTGAGCTTGAGGTGGGAACCCGGCCCAAGCTCGAGGTGCTTGTCGTGCTTGAGGTGCTTGATTAAGATGCTTGAGGTGCTTGACTGGCTCCATGCTTCAGGTGCTTGACTTGGTGCATGATTAAGGTGCTTGAGGTGCCTTGAGAAGCTTGCCTGAGATGCTTGTGGGAACACCCCCTACTTCAAGTGCTTAGTCATGCTTGATGACTAAGGGGCTTGCTCATCCAAAGTCAAAAATATCCCTACAAGGAGGGGGGCGAGCCTACAAGGGGGGGGGGGGATGAGAGAGAACACACACACACACACACACAAGGGAAGCCCCAGCTTGAAGAGGCAGCAAGGACACTTGTCAAGTTCCTCCCCATGTTGCCCTCATGGTGTGCCTGAAGCCTATTGGTTGGCCACCCAAGGGGTCCAATGATAATTTAGGATATTTAATTAATTGATTTTGCATTTATCAAGTCCTCTCTCTCAAAGGGGAAAGGGGGACACTTGTCCCAAGGCTACCCATGTTGCTTGTAATGGCTCCTGCTTGTGATTTTCTAGCCGTGGAGGGGTCCAATGAGCTTCAAGCATGAGCTACAAGGGGGGGTCGACCCAAGCAAGCTAGGGGGGTGCTTAGGGGTATACTCACCCACACACACTCACAAACACTCTCATTGTGTACTATGCAAAGTGCAAGAGTTCCCTCTCCTTCTCCAAGCAAGTAGAGGTTGAGAGCCTACACCAACACTCTTGGCTATGGAGTGCAAATCCATCCAAGATCCATGCTTCAATGCTTGAGATTGTCATCTATTTCTTCTTCATTACTATGCTATTATGTATGCTAGCACAAGAGTTATGATAAGTGAGGAACTAGCTCTTTCTCGTATGAAATGTTTCTTCTTCCTCTTCCCTACCCTCATTCCCTGCTAGCTCTCTCCACCTTCGAAGGTGTTTGAGGTCTTGGGACTGAGGCTTGGTATAGTTAAAGCTTTCTTCAAGTTTCGGTTATGCTATGATGGTGATGCATGAAGCTTTCCATCTTCATTGCTTCACCTAGGTCACAAGGAACACAAAGAATGTATTGTAACAAGTCTCTCTTTATGGGAGAAATCATAATACAAATGCCTATTAGAGGGGGGACCGGCTCCACATAAATCCGGTCCTCAACTGTTGTCATGTTCTCTAAATTCTCTCTCTTGCAAAATTATTGTCCATGCCAAGTTAACTAATTGCTATAATTATGTTGCTATCTTCAATTATGTCTACCCGCTATGCTCACAAAATCATTTCTTGAAAGTACTCTCATTAAATTCCGCTACTCTCAAATTGAATAGGCAAATTCCATTACACTTGGTCAAGCCCGGTCATCCAGGACCAGGCCAAGGGGCCGGCTACGAGTGTGGATAGGGAATGAGGTCCAAGGGCCTATTTAAAGGGACGTTGGGAGGTTCATTTCAGGCAATCCCACCAGGGGCATTTCATCTACTAGATGAGAATGTAGTTTTTCATGTGATGACATGTCGTGATTTATTTTGCTCTTTCTTTAGTGGGAGACTTCGTTATGTGCAGTTTGCTGATGGTTCAGCATATGACATAGAGCGTCGTAGCTCTAGTCCTAGTGGTATGCATGTTGCATCTACACTAGGGGGGTTACTGAGTGAGCCAGTGGACATAGGTTGAGAGCCGTCTTCTCTCACCTCTTCTATAGACTAGTTGTAAGCTAGTCTTCTCGCCACTTATCAGCACACAGCCTTTAGGGGAAGAATGTTAGGTAAAGGCTGTGTGCCTCACCATGCTTTGCCCGTGTCTACCGGCCAGTGTCCGACCACCCATATTTCTCTCCTTATTCTTTATACATACAAAGAATAAGGAGCTCTCACTCATTCTTACACTATTCTCATACAGTGAGACTTGAGAGCTCCATCCCACATCTTGTGTACTCTCTCTCTCCCCCCCCCCCCTTCTCACACTCCGCACATGCACCGCATTCGTGCACTCACAATGAGGGGCATAGATATAGAGTAAAATATGATTACAAGCGTTGATGTTGTTCGAAGGAGATAGGCATGGCCCACCTAGTTGAGGCTTCTATAACTCGAAGCTTTGCTCGGAAAAGACTTCTTTGCATCCTGTCATTTGTAGCAGTCGTAATTGAATGCCTTTGTGATCATCACGACTACCGTTCATTTTCTTGAAGTTGTGGTGCGAGACGCGTACATATGAGAGCGAGCACATGTATGTGAGTGACAGTGGCTCTAATTTGATTGTTTTTAGCTTATGGGCTGATTTGTGAGATCGTTTGGTAGTAATTGTGAGATTGGTAGTAATTGTGAGATTGGGATGTGTTTTTATGACTAGGTTCTGTGTGTGTATGTGTATGTGTATGTGAGAATGTGTGTGTGTGTGTGTGTGTGTGTGGAGGGGGACGGGGGGAGGAACAGCAATTTCAGCTATGGAGAGCTTGGGAAAGACATGAGAGTGAGAGACAAGAGTGTGTTGGTTATCACTTTTTCTTTTACCTTTTGAACAATGTAGGTTAGAGTGCATTATTCAAGACTTTCTTATCGAGAATATAGCTATTGTCTTGCTCTTAGACTAGCTATTAAGCAGCAAATCCCATCACACCAGCATGCTATCTCCATAATCACACAATATGTATCTTTCAGAGGTACGCAAACCATCCTTTAGTCCAATTTATAATTTTATCTTCACATGTCTCTTCACCCATGCACCACTTTCATGGAGCTGAAAAAAATTCAAAAAAAACTATCCTTAGTTTTTTTAATAAATGAACGTTTAAATACTAATGCTTGGTTTTATATCCTAATAGATCTCCCTTAATTTGTTAAGAGTTCAGATTCCTATCCAAAGGTGGCTCCAACATCTCCAAGGAGGAG
This sequence comes from Adiantum capillus-veneris, assembly GCF_014529385.1. Classification (NCBI taxonomy): domain Eukaryota; kingdom Viridiplantae; phylum Streptophyta; class Polypodiopsida; order Polypodiales; family Pteridaceae; genus Adiantum; species Adiantum capillus-veneris. The sequence continues at coordinate 82,978,146 of NC_140938.1, read as the reverse complement.
TTTAGGAAGCGAGGGTTATTTTGTGGTTGTGCCTTGCAGTATTTGAGGTAGATGTACCTGTTCACGGTGATGTACTCCACAGTGTTGCTCACCCAATAGGTTCTCATGAGGCGGGACCTCCCTTCCAAGGGTTTTTCGGAGTCAGTGTCTCGAGCCTTCTGCAACCTTGCAACTAAATATGTGTGTCATATCGTATTTATTAGCCTTTTTAGGCAAGTTATGAAGATCATAATGATCAGCCTCTCTCTTTCTAGGCGCTTCCTTCCCCTCTTTAGTGTGTCAGTTTGTGTATTTATTAGCCTTTTTAGTCCATTTATATTCAAGATCCCAGTGATCAACCACTCTCTTGCTACTAGCGCTCCCTTCCCTCGCCATGTACACACCCTCTTCAGTGTGTCACTACTTGCAGATTGTTATTGTGCTCATATGATGGGCAATTCATGCTAGGATCTTGAGCACGAGGAGATCCATCATGACGGATGCGATATCTATTGGCTTCCCGGTCCCGAGAGGAGGTTTGCTTGCAATTACAGCACAGATAAGTTCATCACCCAATTTACCCTTTTCCATTGCACCCTTGACAATATTAACTTTAAAAATCAAAATACTTCATTTATATCAAAATATTTCATTTATTAGTGAGCTCTGCAAGTAAAATTTCAACATGTAAAGTCATTATCGGGCGCACCTAGCATGTCCCCTAAATCTTTTTTTCATTTGTTGTAAGCAGAATCATGCAAGATGCTTCAAAGGGCTTAGGCCAAAAGCGGGGAGGGAAGGGCCACGTGGAGAGAGAGAGAGAGAGAGAGAGAGAGAGAGAGAGAGAGAGAGAGAGAAAGAAATATGCCAACTACGATGCCGAGTACGGGCAAACCGACAGCGAACCTGCTTGCATCATCTCCAGGCATTTGGGATTGCTATCTGTTCGTAGCTCACGAGGTTGGGTGTGGCGAGGGCGGACACGAGGTTAGTCAACACCAGGTTGGGACAGTGCAGGACAAGGCCGCCAGGGCATCGTGCAAGAGAGAGCGGAGGGAATGATGCAGAAGAGACTATTATGTCGTTTGTGCATGAATGGGAGCTGCAAGTTTCTCTCTCTCTCTCTCTCTCTCTCTCTCTCTCTCTCTCTCTCTCTCTCTCTTTCGGTTTGCAGGGCGGGACGCTCACAGCGCTGTTGTTCTCCTGCAGAGCACGTGCGGTGTCGAAGGGTAGGAGGAGACGGACAGTCGCATGGAGCGCAGGGCAGCGGATGGAGAAAGACACGCAGGGGGGCACCTGTAGGTGGGCGAGACCGGCCGCCGCAGGGGGGAGAGGTGGCAGCTCCGTTGTAGGTGAGCTCGTGCGTGCACCGGGTGCAACGGAGGGATTCGATTTAAAAGTTAAGGTGGTGGCGAATCTGCTAAAGAAACTAATTAGAAAACAACAAAGACCCAGTATGTAGTATACAATTTGCCTCAAAGCTGTCTACTAAGCAACATACAAAACCAATGCGGTTTCCTCATCATGACTACTAGCAAACGAGTGCCACCTCTTCTAGTATGGTCTAAGGAACATATTACCTATTCCTTCTTATCCTACTACACCATTTTATGTAGCTTCCCTTGTTGGTGCCATTTATAGTGCTAAGAACCACCAACTATTCGGATTTAGCATAGGTATCACTAAGGATTCCTTTAGTAATTCATTGTTTTAACCAATAGCAGGCCATACTTACTACTACTACTACTACATACTGGGTTGAAGATTCGATTCCAAATGGAATCTTGAAGTTGAAGGAAAACTTTTTGCAGGACATTCTCGCGCGACATGTCCAGACCTGCACGCAGCGGCCCGTCTGCTCCATCTTAGCCTACCTCACTCCGTCTTGTACGCAGTGCCTCACCCTATCATCCCAAGAAGGAAAACACACTGCACGTCACCTCCACTCGCAGGGCCTGCGGTTGCCAAGGGCTACCGCTGCTCTTTTTAGTGCTGCCCAGCTCCCTCGCATACCCATCAGAGCTGCGCCGTTGCTCTTTTTACTGCCGCCTAGCTCCGTTCCATACCCATCAGCGCTCGCGAACACAGCGCATTGCCCAAGGGGCTTGCAGTCGAACGTCGCATCCCACCCCGCCTGCACCACCCTAAGCTCTTTGGCGTACAAAACCAGTACCTGGCCTCACCCTACGAATGAGAGAGAGAGAGAGAGAGAGAGAGAGAGAGAAACTCTCCCTCCTGCGCAACTCCCTCGTCCGCCTCGCAAAGCCAAAAGTAGGCTAGACAGAATAAAATGATCGCTCGCCGCCCTCCCTCCGCACTCGAGCTCCTGCTGCTTACTCCATTCCTCTCTCCTCCACGTGCCCCATTTCGTTTTTTTTCCTTGGTACACATGAGAGCATCTTAGTAGATACCCTCTGAATTGACCTGCTGCCAAAATCGCGGCAACATACTGGATCTTTGTTGTTTTCATTAATTAGTTTCTTTAGCAAATTCTCCACCACCTTAACTTTTGAATCGAATCCCTCCGCTGCACACGGTGCACGCGCGAGCTCACCTGCAACGGAGCTCCCACCTCTCCCCCTTGCGGCGGCCGGTCTCGCCCACCTGCAACAAGCGCCCCCCTGCGTGTCTTTCTACGTCCGTTGCCCTGCACTCCATGCGCTGCCTGTCTTCTCCTACCCTTCAACACCGCACGTGCTCTACAGGAGAACAACAGCGCTGTGAGCGTCCTGCCCTGCAACCGAAAGAGAGAGAGAGAGAGAGAGAGAGAGAGAGAGAGAGAGAGAGAGAGAGAGAGAGAGAGAGAGAGAGAGAGAGAAACTTGTAGCTCCCATTCATGCACAAACGACATAATATTCTCTTCTGCATCATTCCCTCCGCTCTCTCCTGCACGACGCCCTGGCGGCCTTGTCCTGCACTGTCCCAACCTGGTGTCGACTAACCTCGTGTTCGCCCTCGCCACACCCAACATCGCGAGCTACGAACAGATAGCAATCCCAAAGAGATCATGCAAGCAGGTTCGTTGTCGATTTTCCCGTACTGGCAATCGTAGCTGGCATATTTCTCTCTCTCTCTCTCTCTCTCTCTCTCTCTCTCTCTCTCTCTCTCTCTCTCCACGTGGCCCTTCCCTCCCCGCTTTTGGCCTAAGCCCTTTGAAGCATCTTGCATGATTTCGCTTAAAACAAATGAAAAAAAGATTTAGGGGACATACTAGGAGGATGTTTAAAAAAATCAATTAGTCCAAAGATGCTTTGGAATCTCCCAATCCCATCTCTCCACAATACTGAGCGTCACCTCTTCCCTCGCCCGCATTCTAACAGAACACAGCTGCACACCCTCACCCCACGCTCCCCTAACGAGACCCCACTCGACTCTCTCCTCTCTATGCAAATATTAATTGATCGTTGAAATGAGAGAAGAGAGGAAAAGTGTGTGTCTACTCTGACAAGCAGCCTGAGCATACTCTCGCAAGCGCGCAGGCAGAGAGAGAGAGAGAGAGAGAGAGAGAGAGAGAGAGAGAGAGAGAGAGAGAGAGAGAGAGAGAGAGAGAGAGAGAGAGAGAGAGAGCCTAGGAGTCCACTTATGCAAGCAACATGCACGCAGTGGAGAGGCAAAGCAAGCACACCTGCAAGGAAGAGAAAGAGAGAGAGCTATCTGGCTCTCTGTGCACATCATCAATGCACGCGAGAGAGAGAGTGAGAGAGAGACGCCATCCAGAAGAGGAAGGTGAGAGAGAAAGAGAGCCACGTGTGTGTCACTTCCCATTTTCCCTCCTTTCACTAATAGCTCATTTTTTTATATTTTTTTTCAGCTGGTACCCCCTACTTTAAGCTATTTTTCGCCGTAGATCTAATTGAGTTAAAAGGTGCCATCCTCAAGGTGTTCAAGAATTGTATCTAATCATGCTAATTATATACAATTTATGCACAAATACTCCTATTATTTAGTTGTGCAGTACGTACTTTCTATACTCTAATAAAAGGGGGAGGGATTCCGGTCCCCCCCCCCACCCACCCACACGTGACATATGCTCCTTGATCCGGCTCACCTCCGGCAGTGTCACCTGCATTCTGAGTGAACTGAGAGAGAGAGAGAGAGAGAGAGAGAGAGAGAGAGAGAGAGAGAGAGAGAGAGAGAGAGCCTAGAGGTCCTTTCACAGAATCAGAGCAGTAGATTAAACCAGGCAGGTACAGAGACAGAATGCGCCTATGGCAAGTATTGCGGAGTGTAGTATTCCGGATGTCCTGGCCAAGATCCTTGCGACGACCTCGACACATGTTGCCAGATTCACGACGACTGCATTGGTCTCTCTCTCTCTCTCTCTCTCTCTCTCTCTCTCTCTCTCTCTCTCTCTCTCTCTCTCTCTCTCTCTCTCTCTCTCGATACTCTCTCAATACTTACTTACCCAAACAATTAAATTTCCTTTTCTTGAATTTGCAAAGAGGAAATTTAAGAAAATGTTATTTTTAAAATTTTGTCACTATTTCTCTCTATTTTGGGGTGGAATTTCTCCTTTAGCGTTTTTCCTCAACCGGAATTTTTGAAGTAAAAAACGACACGATATTAAGTTGAGACACATTTTTCTCAAACACTAGTGCAGGGACTTCTGAAGGGGTGAAAACGATCAAACATCAACACTTATGGCTTGCTCGGTCATCAGGAAGAGCAAGTAAAGTTTCAAGTAAAGCCTTCAAAAGACATGCATACAGATGTCATCCTTGGACATCAGTGGTTAGACCAACACAAGGCCGACAAAGAAGATACAATGCTAATACTCTCTTTTCTAAGAGGTAACCAACAACATTTACATGTATTGTTAATGCTAGATTCAGAGTTGAATAAGTCACAAGAAACAAAGATAAACCTTGCAGACAAAGGTAAAGCTAAAGTGGACCCTCCACCGATTAGCACAAAAGAAGGTGTGACATCATATGCCTCTACATCAAAGAACCCTCATGGATCAGTTTCTTCAAGCGAGTCAAGCTTTCAAAACTTCACGTCAAATGTTGACCCAATTGAAACCTCTAAGGAGACACCAAAAAAAGCAAAGATATATCAACCCAAGTAATCTAGAAAGCAAAGAAATTCAAGAAAATGTTTGTTCAGAGCAATTTAGTCAAAGTCAATGATACAATTTGAATTAAAGACAGGAAATCAACACACACATAAAGACAAACACATGGGATGGATAGCATCACAAGGGAGCTTGAAAGAACAGGAGTACTGTAAAGGTAACAGACATATATGGATACCAAAACCGCAGGTTAAACCATATGAAGTAACTTCAAGTCGCTCCCAGGAAAGAAGGCCCACAAGGTATCAACATCAACAATATCCTAGGATACCTAAGAAGCAGGTATACAACAAAAAAACATCGAAAAATGCTAAAGTCAACCACAACTCTCAAGACGAGACAGAACAAAGACGGATCTCAAAGAATGTTCCTCTTAGACAAGGATTCTACACATGCTATACAAAGATTTGGTTACCAGTCAACCACAAGCCAATTGCAACTACACCAGATCTCCATGAAGATCTAAAGAGCTCAACAAAACCTACAGCTCAACAAAGTCAACAAAGGAGATACAAAGTTCATTAAGAGATTTGGATTCCTAAATCTTCCAATGCTCCTAGTCAAAAGCCAGATGCCAACAGTGAACAGAGGCCTACAACAACATCAAAGACTTCTTACAATGGGCCTACTTGGAGGATCAACGGATAATGGAGTCTTCAAAGTCAAAGAAGGACGGCCCACCAACCAACGCAAATGCAGGTTCAAAGATGATAAAATAGGTATGGCAAAAGAAACCTTCAATGCCAACTTGGTCCTTCACTAATCCTCTTTTTGAGGATTCAAGCTTACTTTTTCCTGAAGAAATGTTTGTAGTAAGCACAAGAATGTAAAAAGTCAAGTCGTTAGGGTGCAAAAAACACTCTTTGGCATAGTCAGAGTTGGGTTGTTAAGCCATAAAATAATCAAAGCATCAGTTCCAAAGCTTCAAGTCATTTGTTGAGAGCACTCTCTGGTGAGAGCTCTTGAGGTGTGTGGCTATGGAGTCCTTGAGCTTCTCCTTGCTCATGAGACTTGATTAACACTAATCAATAATTCATTCTCTCTCACTATACCTCTCTCATGCTTCTTATGATTACCTTTGATGCTTAGATTAGCTAGATCTTAACTAATTAGTGGTTAATCCCTCTCTAATCTTGTGTGATTGAACTCTCTTGCTTGTGTGTGCATGTAGGTTTGATTGGAGTGTGGTGCTCGATAGATCTATGTGTGTGCTTGCCATTAGTGTGTTGCATGATAGGATTAGTGTTGTGTGCGTCTTGCAATCGTAGTGTGTGTGATTGGGTTGATTCGAGGTGAAGAGAAGTGGATGTGGATATTACCCTTCATTGCGGCTTAGATCCTCCATAGGCCGAGAAGCTCACCTCGTAGAGTTACGCATTTGTGTTGCCACAATTAGCTCACTAATCATGTGAGTGTTTCCATGTCCTACCCGGGTAGCTCATCCCTCCATAGTGACAATTTTGTTGGTCATTGGAGCTATTGCAACGATGGAACCCCCAATGTATTAGACCCTAATTTAGAATCTCATCATTCTACTTCCTTGTACATACTTTTTATAAATAAACAAAAGCCTCATCATTATGCTATTACAACGGACAAATGCAACATCATCTCTCACATCAGAAATATTCAGACCAATGAAGATACTGCAACAAATTGAACCTCATCAACAACTTCAACAACAAAATGAATACAATCAGACCATCAACAACCAATCAAAAACCTTCCACAGCCTCCATGGATACTTTTCAACAGTGCCCGAGGACGGGCACTAAAATTGGAAGGGGGGAATGTTAACTAAGTCACAGAAGCTGCTAAAGACCGAAGACGTACGGATGCACATCGAGGAAAAATACAAAGAAGCAGTAAAGATTGGAGTTACACATTTTTCACGTTTTCCCAAAATGGACATGTATTGTAGATTCCCGATTTATTTCAAGCCATTGTAATATTTTAATGTGTTACGGACTCAATGCGAGCTCCAAGCTATAAAGAACAGGTTAGTTAGTGTGCCTAGGTAGAAGATTCAGCTAGTGGTGGAGCCCTAAAGGCCTTGGGCACCCGGACATTGCATATTTTTACCCTAGGTATATAAGGTAGTGTGTAAAAGAAATTAGGGTTCTCAAGCTCATTTGTTGAGAGCACTCTTTGGTAAGAGCTCTTGAGGTGTGTGGCTATGGAGTCCTTGAGCTTCTCCTTGCTCATGAGACTTGATTAACACTAATCAATGATTCATTCTCTTTCACTATGCCTCTCTCATGCTTTTTATGATTGCCTATGATGCTTAGATTAGCTAGATCTTAACTAATTAGTGGTTAATCCCTCTCTAATCTTGTGTGATTGCCCTCTTTTGCTTGTGTGTTCATGTAGGTTTGATTGGAGTGTAGTGCTCGATAGATCTACGTGTGTGTGCTTGCGATTAGTATGTTGCGATTAGTATGTGTGTGCTTGCGATTAGTATGTTGCATGATAGGATAGTGTTGTGTGCGTCTTGCAATCGTAGTGTGTGTGATTGGGTTGATTAGAGGTGAAGAGAAGTGGATGTGGAGATTGCCCTTCATTGTGGCTTAGCTCCTCCATAGACCGAGAAGCTCACCTCATAGAGTTAACCATTCATATTGCCATGATTAGCTCACTAATCGTGTGAGTGTTTCCATGCCATAGTTGGGTAGCTCATCCCTCCGGATTGATAATTTTGTTGGTCATTGGAGCTATTGCAATGATGGGACCCCCAAATCTCTCTCTCTCTCTCTCTCTCTCTCTCTCTCTCTCTCTACTCCTGCAGTGGTTAGATCTGGAGACACACTAGCATGCAAAAAACAAGTGAGAGTATAGTAGCAGCTTGAATTGTTGGGCTTCAAGCCTACAACTGGTTATTGAGGTAGCAACCCATGCAGAATGAGAGCATTCTCTCAATTTCTCTATCCTCTCTGATCTACTCAATTGTCACCTCTCCCTCATGTATGATGCCCTTAGCCATGGTCTCTTGTCTTTCAATTTCTCTTATCTCATTTCTTGTAAAGGAGTAGTCTCTTCTTGCACAACAAAACCATTCATTCAATCTCTCTCTCCATAGGCAAGGAGTCTACCAGAGAGAGCCTTGAAAGTTGTGACAAGAGTGGGAAAAGTGAGGTAAGAGTTGGACTTGAGACGGGGAATCAAAGGACAAGAATGCAAGCAAGCTAGGGGCAATAAAAGCACGAAAAAGATTATGTAGGTTGTCCAATATTTGGGTAGGTGATGGTCACGCTCGTGCATTAAGTGAGGGAATATTCGTATGTATGGAAGTTTTTAAAAGTTGCCAGTAGGTGGTTCTCGTTTTAGAGTAGAGCCTCTTAGGTTTCTTTTTTTTAACCACAAACCTAGAGTACATACTTGGGTAAAGTGTAAAAAAAGGAGGGTCTCTCTCTCTCTCTCTCTCTCTCTCTCTCTCTCTCTCTCATACACACACACACACAATCGTTAAGTAGCATGCCCATTTATGAAGCTCCTACAACCAAGGAAGTCACAAATTTGTGCTCTTGTAGTGATTCTAAGATATGAAAATCCCAATTGAGGAGAGTGGACAACACACCTGCGATTGGCAAAGTAGAGGCAAGTAGAGAAAGACATGGTGGTCGAGAGAAGGGGGAATGTCTTGAACACAATCATGTTCAAAAGACTTGGATTTTTAATGTAGCGTAGAATCACATTGAAGTATACATGATTGCAACATGATGATACTTGATATGGAACTCCCTAAAATCCAATAGAGATCATTAAATAAAGATGATTTTTCTCATCAGCATTGATTCATCCAAACACCAATTGATGTCTTGCTTTATCATCTCATGAGTCCTTGGTTTGATTGTCTACAAAGGACAGCTTAAGCTTAAGCTTAAGTGAGAAACCTTAGTCCTTGGTTTGATTGTCCACCAAGGTAACTTTGGTGGGAAAGAAACTTTAAGCTCAATAAAATTATTTTGGTGAAGTTAGCTTAGATTGTTGTGCCCTTTTCATTAGCAGGCCTAGTGATTTTATCACTTGTTTAAATAGAGGCCATTTTCATACTTACTGGCTACATTAAAAATAATATAGTATTATTGGCGTCATTCCCCGCCTCCTACCCACAACCTTTGCGTACACACCCCTTCTGCATACTGTCCCAGCCTCTGAACGACCCCTCCTTCCCCTTTGCTACTCACGGATTCCTCCTCTATGGGTGCCCCGCCGCCCCAACCCTCTGTATTGCCGCACGCGAGTCCTCTACCTCTCCCTTGCAACACAACACATGCGCTACTCGAAGAACTGAACCACACAGACGAGAGTCGCATGGTTCCATGCCTACGCATAGAGAAAGAGAGAGAGAGACCTCTCCCCTACCTTCCTTTCTCCCCCTTGCAACTCCCACGCTGTTCCCCTTGTTGTCTTCCCTCCTTCCTCGCTCCTTGTTACTCCTCCCTCCGTCCCTCCTCGAGCCAAAAACTTCCACAGGCAATTCATTTACTCCTTTTGCATGCCCCGCCCTTACAAAATGGACAAAACACACACACACACACACACACACACGGTGTCGGGGGATTTTATTTTCGGTTAGTGAGCCGGGTCAGCACCGAGCTGCTGGCTGTGGGAAACACCGAGAGAGGAATGCACAACACAAGAGAATTTGACCCAAACGACACCTTAGAATCTTAAGTTGTTAAACTAAATGAGCTTAAAATCTGGATACAAAAGAAACTTCATTCTAATAGGCATGAAGTTCTCTAAACTTTGTCGTGATTCTGAGCAGAGGTGCAAAAGCCAACGCTTTATGGCCTCAATACACTTCCCTTGCTCTTCTCGGCCCCTTCTATGAGCACAAAATTGCCTTTCTTATCTATTGATGCACTTTCCCTGTAAACCTGCTCGCGCTAACCTCATGAAGCTGCACCTCAAGTTTCGATCACAGTTAACACTGCAATTTTTTGATTTCTTATCGATACTTAGCTCTTTTTGTATGCACTACCCTTGGTTCACTTTTAAAAACACAACTTTGAGTTTCAATACAAAAGGAAAAATGTTGCTTCTGTCAGGGTTGCCGTCACAAATCGATAAAACTACCTGTTGTCGTACCGCTTTGCGGACACGGGGTGAAAGATGCAAATCTGAATAGTTATTCGAGGTTTTTCCAACTTATGAATAATGTTAACAGCTGTTAGGTTAGCAAGTGGCAGTAGAGATGTATGATTTATGTGGTTTTGTAGACCAAAAAGGGCTCCAGATATGGCTAACAGGGTGGCATATGAAGAATGGTTGAGGTGCTAGTTCTTGGTCCAAATATGTAGAGCTTGAAGTGCTGAAGAAACAGGTCCAGACGGCGCGTCAAACGGAGTTGTAGGCTGCAAGATATTTGAGTTTGAAGTTGGAGATTGTTGCAGATCTGAGACAGATAGGCCAAGTGATGGCAGGTGATCAGAGCCAATCTGAAGCTAGTTTGGTGCTTTGGAGTCCACGGGGATGCGAGTTGACGAGGCAACATCACGTGGCGATGGGATGAACCTACATGCGTACATGAGCGGAAATTTTTTTGTGTATATGAGCTATGTGAGGCGCTCACTATAGACAATGAGGAGACGTAGGAGCTTGTGAGCTTGTGGACATGGGGGTTGGCGTTGTGGGTTTTTCTTGTGGCCGACTGCTGTGGAAGATGGTGGTTCTGCTACAGGCGGCACGCCGTCTTGCCTTCGTCGGTTGTTGTTGTCGATAGTGGACGGAGTTGACTGATGATGTGGCCAAGCTTGCCAGGTGATCGGTTCACACGCCAAGTGTTCATATCTATTTTAAGTTGGATTTAAGCTAATTAACTCTGTTCCGATCTGTGTTAATCTCTTGCAATTCTCTCTAAACGCATATCATCTTATTAACACTAAAATCAGCCCTAACTGCACTGGTTTCGCTTGATTTACACCTTGACTGCTTCTCCGTATACAGCCAAAAGCCAGTGCTTTCCTGGTCAACCCTGGAGAGATGCGCTCTTTGACACCATGCCGGTCCTCGCTCTCTGCTCTCTTCACGTGCCTCGGAGCCACCTCAACTGGTATTAATAAAGCAAGGCTTTATTAAAAGCTTCATAGTATAAGCGGCCTTTCACACTAAGCCCCTACTGCAACTCTCGGCCCTTGCTCTCTACTTCAATGTGCTGCAAGTTACACCGTTCATGGACTTTGGCGTCACTTTCAACTTATATATTGGCCAAAGATTGATAAGCTCAAACTTGAAGCACAAGCTTAGTTAACTGCATTAGAAATAATTGCCATCCAACAAGATTGCCCTTCAAAACCTTGTTTACAACCACAAGAAAATCTTTCTTTGTCACTGCCTCCTCCTCACATAGATAGCAAACATGTCATCCTTGGCACCAACGCTTATGTATCATCACCTTGTGAACCAGTCCAAAGTTGAACAAGCAAGAAACTCAAGCACACGTCGCTCTCGCAATGCATTGTACTAGTGTGAATCTTGAAAATCTGTAAGGTATTTTGAAGCCCTAGCAAGCCAAACTCAACTTTCTTGATCCAATTGCTGTTTCTTTTCATAGACATAAGCGCTTTAATAAATCTCAATAAGTTGTTATTCTTAACAATAAACTCCATTAAAAGTTCCTAAATAATAAATCATTGCAAAAATCACTAAACTAGTAAAAAACTGGGTTTCCAACTAGGGATGTGAAGCATCACGACATTCGCCCCCTTTGAGAGAGTATATTCACGAAGAAAATCATGGAAATCGAGATGTAGCTGTTGTGCCACAAAATTGGGTGCGCACGGTGCAAGATTTGTCCGAGCAAATGCAAGAGTTGTGGCTCAGTGTCATGGATAGAGAACAGCCAAGAGGAGCAAGGGGCAGGGCAAGGCCGCTGCCAGGTAGGTGTTACAATTGTGGAGAAGAAGGGCACTATGCACTTGATTGTCCTCAACCACATAGAGAAAGAGGAGGCATTTACCCTCTTTTTGGTAGGGATCGAGAGCAAGGACAATACAACGGTCCAAGAGAGCAAGCGGTGGAGAATCCTGTGCAGTCGGCTCCGCAAAATGGAGGTGAGGTCCTAAGAGTAAACATCATAGGGGTGGATAAGCAGGATGTCAAAGTTTTGGCCAATAAGAGGGAAAGAGATGAGAGAGAGACGGAGACAGAGCGGGAGACTAGAGCTCGCAAAGACAAAGAGAAGGTGTACGAAGGTAGAGAGCAGGCTAATCCTAGCAAAAGAAGGAGGCGTTGCAAAATCAAACAAGCAGATTTCCAGCTAGGGTGTGGCTATTCCGAGTACAATTTGGTGAGTGATGTTCAAAATCAAAAGGCAAACACTACTTCTGGTCAGCTGTTAGCTTTAAATCCAAAGTTAAGAAGGCAGTGGTCCACAAGTGTTAGCACCAAGCTGCCGAGAGCTAAGGGAAATGTGCAAGCAGTGCAAAACATGGCTTTGAGGGTAGGTAGCCCACCAACGTTCTTCCTCTAGTGGATGCAGTTATATAGAAGAGGATGCAGGTACAAGCCTACATAGATGGTGGAGCACAAGTTTGTGTTATGACGGAAGCAGCCATGAAAGAGACGGGAGTCAAGGCAGTAGTCAAGTCAAATGTGCGCATGAGGATGGCTAACCATACTAAAGCCAGGTGTCTGGGTGTGGCTCATGATGTGAAAGTCAAGGTGATGGGCATAGAGTGCCTGATAGACTTTTTCGTGATGAAGATAGGGGATAATGCTTACCCAATAATTTTGGGTAGACCATGGCTTTTGGCGATAGGAGCAAAGCAAGATTGGGAAAGCAAAGTGTTCACTTTGCCTGACAAAGAGAAAGGCAGACAGATTATGCTTGATTTGGAGACTAAAGAGAGTAGTTCTCGTCCTATGGTAGTTAAAGATGAGGGCGACACGACGAGCTATGAGTACAAGATAGAGACGGGCTATGATGAAGATTACACTAGCACAGAGGAAGAGGAGAGCGAGGACGAGATCATGGTTTAAGCATAGAGGAGGTTTCAAGCATGATAAGTGAAGATTTAACCAAAGGTGAAAAGGAGAGCTATGTTCAATTGTGTGAGTCCTATCCAAATCTATTTGCGACGGAGTACAAGCATTTGCGAGGTGCAAAGACGGTGGAGCACAAGATTGTTCTTAAGGAGGGACATAAGCCTAAAGCACAGAAGCTGAGAAGACTAGGGGAAATCCAAAAGGAAGCCCTTTGGCAAGAGATCAATAAGCTACTAGATGCAGGCATCATATTCCCTGTGCAAGAGTGAAAGTGGGTCTCGCCAGTGGTTAAAACCCCTAAGAAGAATGGGAAATGGAGATTGTGTGTCAACTTCAAGCCAATGGATGCCGCAACCAAGAGAAATCACTATCCATTGCCATTTCAAGATGAAATCCTAAACCAGGTGGCTGGGCATGAAAGATACTTAATTATGGACGGCTTTTCGGGGTACTTTCAGATAGAGATTGCGCTTGAAGACATGTTGAAGACCACATTCATATCTCCATGGGGTTGTTTTGCTTATGACAGGATGCCGTTCGGATTGGTGAATGCATATGCCACCTTCCAAGATTGGATGAACGGGTATTTGGTCCATATCTGGGCCGTTTTATTAGGGTCTTCATGGATGATATTGGCTGCTATAGTTCAAGATTGGAGCACCTATCAAAGCTACGATTATGCTTTCAAAGGCTTGATGAAGAAGGAGGTTGACCAGCTGAATCCCAAGAAGTGGAAGCTAGCACAGCCTCGAGCGCAGCTTTTAGGTCATGTGGTGTCGCAAAACAATATAGAGGCGGATCTCAAAAAGGTAAAGGCATTGGTGTTGATGGAGCCACCATCAAATGTTGAAGGTTTGGCTTTGTTTGTTCATAAGCTGAAGTATCTATCACGTTTATTTTGGATGTTGTTGCAATATTTACATCCTCTTCAAAAGAGGGATCAACAGGTGCATGGTTATGAGTGGGATGGGGAAGCTTAGGAGGCTTTTGATAGAGTCAAGGAGATTTTGTGTCAGTTGCTAGCGGTGTGTCCTCCCAATCAAGAGGACGACGTTTATGTGTCTATGACGGTGGGCACAATTGCTATTGGAGCGGTTCTACTGCAAAAGGTAGAGAGAAGCTACAAGCCGATATACTTCAAGAGCAGGGTGATTAGCCCAAGAGAGGCTACCTACACCGAGGTAGAGCAATGGGTGATGGATATGGTCTTCACTTGCAGGAAGTTCAAGGTGCATTTGATTGTGCGCAATTTTTTTGTGTTGACAGCTAATAATCTGTTGCCAGAGGTAGTGCTACATTTGAAGCCAGGAAGGAGGATTATGAAGTGGGTGTTGGAGCTACAAGAGTTCCAGTTCGAGTTCAAAGTAGATCACACGAGTCGGTCTCACCTGACAAACATTGTTGTCAGCAAGGCCATCCATTTGCCGGCCTATCCAAGAGTGGTACGAGATGAAGCTAAGGAGGAACTTGACTTGGAGGATGATTTTACAATGTGGTTCGATGGAGCATATTGAAGGGTAGTGCAAAAGGCAGGAGGAGGTGTGGTGATACATGACCCACACGGAAAAGCTATATTTTTGAAGGCATATGATCTAGAGAATTTCCACACCAATAATGAGACGGAGTATCTCACTTTGCATTTGGGTCTTAAACAGTGTATAGAGTTCGGCATTTCAAGGTTGGTGGTGAAGGTAGATGCGTTGCTAGTGTTGGACGGGAAGCGACTCACACACCCATGAAGTGCATGCAAACACTACCTAGATCAACATAATGTCAATGGAGGACACAGATGACACGATAGGCACACGGAGGAAATCTCTTAATCTTGTCAGGCTGAGACCATCCTACACATACAACACTCTAGAAGGTCAACTAAACCACAATCAAGAACCTCACTACCCTCAACTACACCACCTAGCCACATACACACATACGGAAGGTAACTCTCCTAATCATGCCAGATTCATACGAAACTTAAGGAACACCATCCCCTCACTAGGATACACCTGTCCCTAAGCTTCTACATTCAAAACCCTCACTCTAAACCCATTTGCGGAAAACGCGTAGGATGACAGAGCCGAATTTCAAAAGTGCCCGAAACTGAAATTTATGAGTACCTATGCGTAGTCATGTCGCCACGATTCTATAGACTACTAGCACGCAGAAAACAGACATCGTTTGATACACTTACGGCCACAAATAGCTCGTAGATGCGTCGGCGTGTGCGCTTCGTCTCGCGTGGAATGGTTGGCGTTGTCGCGTAGCTCTCCTCGAGCCTATAGCAATGGTGCAGTTGGATCTCCAATGCGTTGAGCGAGCCGGGCGTAGCGGGAGGATGAAGCTCACACTCACTCTCTTTCTCTCTCACACATAGTAGACGGCAGCGCTAAAGTTTGATTATGATTAAAAGTCCTTTTACAAAATGACCTAGGTACCTTATATACTAAGGCTACCTTAGGTTTAACCAAAAATGGGGTTGAAAGGGTCAAATGCCTTTGTATTTACAATCTGGAAGTGCCATTGCACCCCGGCTTCTTGAAACTAGAATAACTACTCATTACAAATGACATTTATAGCCATAATCCACAGCATTTCATAACTCGCAGAAGATAGGACTTTGGTACGAAACTTGAGTTATGTTGTGTTGTTGACCCAGCGGTCAACATTCCCCCCTTCCGCATTCATGTCGTCCCAGACATGACCTGATTGTGGATGGCGATGTGGTCTTTGCTGTTGTTTTGTTGTTGGAAAGAAAGTATAGGCTATAGCCTTTGCAGTAGCTTGGCTTGTCCGTCCAATCCGATGTACATAGTCTTCACATGATTCATGAAAATCATAATTGATGACGAACTTTATGTCTTTCACATCCACGCTCCAAGCTGCAGTATCTGTTTTTGTCATTATAGGTCTACTGCCATATCTAAATTAAAAAAGAACCCAATGTCGTTGAGCTTGACTCTTATCATCATGGATAGAGAAAGCTCCATCTATCACTTGCTCCAGCAAATCTGTGAATTCGGAGTATTTGTGATTCTCAGAAACAACTTCTACAATCTGTAGAATTGAGTGATTGGATTTCTGTTCTTGTGAGCCAATGAAAACTTTGTAAGGATTTTGTAGAAATTGTATGGCTAAACCCTTAACTTGTTTAGGCCAAGTTGCACTCCAATGCAAAGTCAGTCTGTCAGGCTGAATCCAAGATTTAATTATTTGAATTTGAGGTTCAAAACCCTGTCGAGCATTCGATGCGCATTATCAAGGACAAGCTTTTGAGATCGTCTGATTACCCTTATGTCTGCTCTTTGTCATTGAGGACTTCTTTGTTCCTGTGCAATCATGCTGTTAGTGTTGTCTGCATCTTTGTCATTGTAGGCCATTCTTCGACTCTCCATTGAGGAGAAGTATGCTATGATCTGAAATTGGTGCTCCAATTCATTTGTCAATTGTTTTGAGTAGAATTTCCTTATTGTTGATGTAGAAGGAATATGTACAAGAGGATGGTGATAGGTGTCGTTAGATTAGGGTCTAAAACCGGGATGACCAAAGGGAAAAAACCCGGTGGGAAAAAAATGCCTTTGGTATACTCTCTTATTGGAGTTGAGTAGTTGAACGTGAAGTACATGTTCATGAAAGGTGAGTGCTTGGGTGAAACACGGAAAGAGTGCCTGATGCAAGTGCCAATTATGGGACACTCTATATGCATATGAGAAATTTGTCAACAAAAGCATGCAATGTGAAAGAAGGAGATGATGGGTGTTTCGAGGAATAAATGTAGCACATGTGACATCAAAAGATGTCTCAATAGCTTCCACCTTTCCAAGAAGGGTTTTCGATGTAGAAGTTTCTCCACTCGTATCTCATTGTGCTCAGTACGTGAGTGTCTTTTGGACCTTCTCCTTCACTTCACCAGACTTAAGTACTTAGACTTCGACTCTTTTGCTCACCTATACCAGCATGAGTGACACAACGTAAATATGCTCAACTCTTCCAGCTTGAGCAGTACCTATAATTGCTAAGATGCTTAGACCACAGAGAATATTACTTGAAGCTTTGGGACTAACACCTCACTCATTTTGTGGCTTAGCTACTCGACTCTGACTTGTATGACTTGTCGGTTGCATGTTTGACACTGCTTTGTGACAAGTTCTTCGGCTGTTGTAGTGGCTGCTGAGACATACTTCGTGAAGTTTCATCGTTTTCCTGTACCTTCTTCTCTTTGTAGTGCTCAGGCCTCTCGTCAGTCTTTTCTTCATGTGGATTATGGATTTTTTTATTTTTAATCCTTGGTAATAAACAAAGAAAATCTTAAAACAACTCAACAAAAGAAAAATCATTCAAATAGAAATCTAAATGCTATGTACACTATACACATGTCCCTAGGGGCTCATATATGGATTTTGTCCCCATACTCCTCTGTAACACTACTATGAGGAAATATTCTCTAAATTTCATCAAAAGATTATCACAATAAAACGCAAAAAATCAATGCATCTCACAAAACATTGCCCTCTAATAGTCATAATGTTAGGTCCGCATTCAGAATGCCTCCCCCCTTCCTATTTGGAGTCATCCTTTACGATAGGGTATCACAAAGGGTATGTGTTGTGCTTGGGCAATTAAAAGTTGTGCCTATGCAGGCCTTGTAATGTAGCCCTATTATGCATACACAGTCAATGCATGGAAAAGATTTATGTTGTGCAAGATGTGGGTATAAGCAATTTGCTTATTGGCATTTGTTGGTGAGGCTTCCTATTCTAAGCAATGTAATGGTCTTTGAAGCTCCTGTATCGTTGCTTGATTGAAGCGACTTGCTCTCTTCTAACTGTACTGTAATCGTAGGAATAATTGTAAGAAATCAAGCGCCGATGCACTGACAACAGTTTTGTTGTTCTTCTTTGGGACCCATTTCTTTGCGATTATTGGCTGTTTTGTTGCTGGCTCTCGTTTGGAAACCCATACTTGCCCATGCTTCGTTTGTGTTTGAAGAGACTTCTTTGGGATCCACCTTTTTGTTGTGTGAGTCGATAGTGGTCTTTGCTTCAGCCCTTGTACGCTTGGTTGTTGACGAGAGTCAGGCTTTGAAAGTTGATACTGTGGTTGTTTGGGAATCCAAATGAATTCCTGACTTTTTTGTGCTTGAATCAACTTCTTTGGATCCCAAACCTGAGTTGTGAAATCTTGCGACTTTGTGATATTCTTACCCGTTCGTGCACGCTTTCCTTGTTTTTGTTTTGGTGTTGGATCTTGTGATTTTTCATTAGAGATCTTTGTCTTCTTGATCCATATCTGTTTTTGGCCGATCTGGCTTTTTGGTATCCAGATTTGTCGAGCTTTTTGTCTTTGACTTGTTGTCTTGTTCTTTTGACATGTCATGGTTGTTGTTGAAGGGGTTGGTGATAGTGATGGTCTGAGTTGATGATAGGGGATGTCATAAGATTCATCACTATCACTACTATCCTCAGCAAGGTTGACTTCTTGTACTTTCCCTTGATTTTTTGGCTGGTAGTGGAAAGTTACTGTCTGTTTGCTCGTGGGTGGTAGTTTCTGTTGGGATTAAAGCCCAAGTGGCCTCTTATGCGGATATGGCTGGCCGCCCGCCTAACTCACTTCCCTCTAACTCTTTGTATATACTAACTTATACTTTGTGAATACTAAGGAATTGGGAGATAACCCTTCTAACAGCTCTCTGTGTACTGTACTGTGTAAGCTCACTGCGTGTGTGTGTGAGAGAGTAGACCCACGCTCCGCTCCGCGACTTGAATTGGTATCAGAGCCTTGGTTCAGTGCGGTTTTGCGCAATCGCGCGCGCGCACACTTTTCCTACAGATTCTGGATCCGGAGTTCGAAAATTCACACTCGGCGTTCCGGGAGTGTTTCCACTAGGTGACCTGGGGTTTTACCCCCCTTTCGAAGCCGTTTATGCCCTCAGAATTTCGTTCTAAGCACTACAGCAGAAGATAGATTTCAGCCGCAAAGAAATCCGTCTTGTGTAGAATGGCAAGCAGGAGGTGGCCGACATCAATATCGGCATCGACATACATCACTCATTAGTCTTCAGAGCATTATCTATAGACCAGGTACACATATATATCATCAGATATATATATTGCAGTCTGCATTGTTACTTCTTGTGCTTGCCAGGTTCCAGGGGAGGTGTGGCCATACGACGGCTTGACACCACTGGCATGTATTGCAGATTGATGTATTGTGATTGTGGGTCTGCTAGTTGTGAGTCACGCTAGCAGACAGACCGCCGCAGCGGTCATAGGACAGTGATTGGTCTATTATAGGATGTATGCTAGTTCTGTGCAGTTTGCTGAACCGTCTGAGAGGGTCGTGTGTGAGGTTTTTTTGAAGCCAAGCACTAGGGGCTGGGTTACCCAGTGTGAGGTGGATTAGGTTGCTGGAGTTCCCCTCTACACGCATCCTCTTCGGCGACTTTTACCCCTTAGGATGTATGACTTTGTGTAGACACTGGATTGCATCTTATGCGTCAGGCCGTTGAGGCATTGTTCAGGGTTCAGTCTTGAGACAGATACAGGTTCTGTCATCGCCCAGAGAGGAGACAGTGTATGCTTACAGGACAACATATTACAGAGACTTTTTAGATTTGTCACTGGTCAGCTATTTATGATTGTTTTTTGAGCTATCTTTTGGTTCCCAGAGCTCAGTTTACAGGGGAGACTCTGTCAAAAACTTTTCAAAATACTGACAGTTCCTGAGGAGAGGTGTTCAGCTTGTTGATTACAGCTTGTTTACTGTGTACAGAGGCTAGTTTACAGGGGAAACTCTGCCGGATTTTTCTCAGGAGTAAACAGTTTGGCAGATATGGCATCTTCTCAAAGTGAGACTCTTTACAACATAAAGAAGCTGGATGGCACAAACTTTCCATTCTGGAAGAAGCAGATTTGGCAGGTTTTGGTGCAGAAAAAACAAGTGAAGCCACTGAAGCTCAAAGGGGAGAGACCAGAAGGTATGGCTGAAGATGAGTCGGAAGATCTTGACGAGTTAGCTTGTTCCACAATCATGCTGACACTGGCAGAAAATGTTTACTTCAACGTAGCAGAAGAGACTACAGCGTATGGCGTATGGAAAAAGCTATGTGGTATGTACGAGAAACAAAGTGCTGCTTCTCAGATTTACTGGCTCAAGAAGTTGGTGGATTTGAAGATGAAGGAAGGGACAGACATGTCAAATCATCTGAATGAATTTCACACAATTTTCAGCCAGTTAACAGCACAGGAGATAGTCTTTCCAGATTCAGTGAAGGCTATGTTTCTCTTAATCACTTTGCCAGACAGTTGGGATACTTTTTGACAGTGTTAAGTAATTCTGTCGTGCCAGAAGGTGTTACAAGTGCCAATGTAGAAGGCAGCTTGCTCACAGAGGAAGTGAACAGGAAGAACATTGACAAAGGCAAAGGCAATAGTGCTTTGGTCATTCGAGGGAGACAACAGTTTAAAGAGAAGAAGGGTAAGAAGGCACAAAACCGAAGTAAGTCTCGTGATTCGAAGTCAAAGGATGACATAGAATGCTACCATTGTGGCAAGAAGGGTCACATGAAGCGAGACTGTACGAAGTGGAAACAAGAAAAAGAAAAAACAAAGAGTTCTGAGCAAGATGAAAAGAAGAGTTCAGTGAAGATTGAAGAGGTGAATGTCACAGGATCTGGTTCAGACAGTGATTCTGGTATAGCAGCTGGTGACATCTTCCTTACAAGCAATCTTGATTCTATTTTCTTGATTGCAAAGGATGGACATGCTATGAGTGATTGGATTATCGACTCAGGGGCATCTTTACATGTTTCTTCGCACAAAGAGTGGTTTACATCATATGTGGCTACTAAAGATTATGTCAGACTTGGCAATGAGCAGGTTTGTGACATACTTGGAGTGGGAGATGTGCAGTTGAAGTTTCAGAATGGCTCTTCTTTATGGCTCAAGAATGTCAGACATGTTCCAGCAATCCAAAAGAGCTTGATTAGTATAGGGAAGTTGGATGATGTGGGTTATGTGACAGTTTTTGGGAACAGCGCTTGGAAGATCTCCAAAGGTTCGATGACTGTAGCACATGGAAGCAAGTCAGGAACTCTGTACAATTTACATGTTTCAGAGGTTAAAAACCATGTAATTAATGTGATTGAGCAGCCAAGTGTGTCACTGTGGCATCGTAGGCTGGGACATATGTCAAAAAGAGGAATGGAAATACTTTCTCATTATGGTTATTTGCCTGGCTTTTCATTTCAAGATTTCGAGTTTTGTGAGCATTGTGTTTATGGTAAGCAAAAACAGGAACCGCACAGATCAAAGAGGAATCGTAGGGACGAACGGTTAGCTCTTGTACACAGTGATCTATGCGGACCAATGCCTAGTTTGTCACTAGGGGGAGCAGCGTACTTTTGTACATTCATAGATGACTATTCTCGCAAAGTATGGGTTTACTTCTTGAAGCACAAGGATGAGGTGCTCAAGGTCTTTAAGACATTCTTGCAGCTAGTGGAGAATCAGAGTGGTCAGAAGCTGAAGTGCTTGAGAACTGACAATGGTGGAGAGTACGTTTCCAAAGCTTTTCAAGAATTTTGTGAAGCAAAAGGGATTAAGCGGGAACTTACTGCACCATATAATCCTTCACAGAATGGGGTTGCAGAACGTATGAATAGGACCATACAAGAGAAGGTCAGAATCATGTTGTCAAATGCTGAGTTGCCTGATGGATTTTGGGCGGAAGCAGTGGCTACAGCAGTCCATTTGATCAACAGGTCTCCTAGTAGGGTTCTGGATAAAAGTGCAATGGTCGAGATGCTATGGACAGGCAAGGCACCTTCGTATAAGCATCTCAGAGTCTTTGGTTGTGAAGCTTATAGCCATATTCCTAAGGAGTTCAGAAATAAGTTAGAACCAAAGAGCAAGAAGTGTATATTTCTTGGCTACGGAGAATCGGGCGAGATGGGTTACCGGCTTTGGGATCCTGAGTCCAGAAAGCTTATTCGTAGCAATGATGTGCATTTCAATGAAGCCAAGTTTCACGCTAAGCCAGAGAAGACAGAGGAGATCAGAAGAGTTGTCTTCAGGGAAGATGGACCTAGTGCTAGCACATCCAGACAGCATGGTCAGGCTCATGAACAGCCTATAGTGGCTAGAGAGGCAGAATCAGTTGTGGTGAGACGTTCTGAGCGTGTCTCCAAACCACCTGATCGTTATGTGCCATCTCTAAATTATGTCATGCTCACAGATTGCGGAGAACCATCTTGTTACAAGGAAGCATTACAAGTGGTTGACTCGAAAAAATGGCAGTTGGCCATGCAGTCAGAGATGACAGCTCTGCATAAAAACCAGACATGGAAGTTGGTTAAATTACCACAGGGCAAAAAGGCTCTACCTTGTAAATGGGTTTACAGGTATAAGATCACCGCTCATGATAGTCAGCCAAAGTACAAAGCAAGGCTTGTTGCCAAGGGCTTTAAGCAAGAACAAGGCATTGACTTTGATGAAGTCTTCTCTCCAGTGGTCAAGATGACTACATTGAGATGCTTTCTTGCATTGGTTGCTATATTGGATTTGGTGTTGCACCAAATGGATGTCAAGACAGCGTTCTTGCATGGTGATTTAGATGTGGAAATTTACATGCAGCAGCCAGAAGGGTTTGTTGAGAAAGGCATGGAACATTTGGTATGCCAGTTGTTAAAGAGTCTTTATGGCTTAAAACAATCACCGAGGGCATGGTACCATAAGTTCCACCAGTTTATGCTTTCTCAAGGCTACAAACGTAGTGAGTTCGATCACTGTCTATATACAAAGAAGGCTAAGGATGGCAGTTGGCTGATCCTTATTTTGTATGTGGATGACATGTTGATTGCTGGAAAACACTTGGAAGAAATTTCAGCTTTGAAGTCAAAGATGGCAAAATCGTTTGACATGAAAGACATGGGTGAGGCAAGTCATATACTTGGTATGCGCATTGAGAGAGACAGATCAAAGAAGTTGATTTGGTTATCTCAAACAGAGTATATTGACAAGGTTTTGCAACGTTTCAATATGGAGAAGGGAAATGCATTGAGTGTTCCATTGCCACCATATGTGAAACTTAGCAAACAAGATTGTCCTGTGTCTGAGGAAGAAAAGGCTGAAATGGATAAGATTCCATATGCGTCTGCAATGGGTAGTTTGATGTATGCAATGATTGCTACACGTCCGGATATTGCATTTGCAGTGGGAGTGGTTAGCAGATATATGTCAAATCCCGGCAAGAAACATTGGGAGGCAGTGAAAGGTATCATGAGATGCTTAAAACATACAAAGAGTATGCGCATATGCTATGGTAGTCAGGATTTGAGTGTCAGAGGATACACTGACTCAGATTATGTAGGAGACTTGGATAAGAGGAGATCTACATCAGGCTATGTCTTTACATTGGCTGGAGGTGCCATATCATGGCGATCTCGATTACAAGATTGTGTTACGTAGTCTACTACAGAAGCTGAGTATGTTGCAGCAAATGAGGCATGCAAAGAAGCTATTTGGCTTGGTAGATTGGTTGCAGACTTGGGAATCAAAGTAGATATGCCAGAGTTATATTGTGATAGTCAAAGTGCTATACAATTGGCAAAGAATCCAGTGTTCCATTCGAAGACTAAGCATATTGATGTCAAATATCACTTCATTAGGGAAGTACTTGAAGACAAGCAGATACAACTGCTGAAGATCCACACCAAGGACAATCCTGCTGATCTACTCACAAAGGGACTTCCAGGAGAGGGCTTTGTGCATTGTCGTGAGTTATTGGGCATTGGATAGATGGCAGCCATGTAAATCTTTGTGCATTTATGTTCATAGATTTACAGTTACTTAAAGTGCCACATTGGACTTTAAGTGGGAGGTTGTTGGGATTAAAGCCCAAGTGGCCTCTTATGCGGATATGGCTGGCCACCCACCTAACTCACTTCCCTCTAACTCTTTGTATATACTAACTTATACTTTGTGAATACTAAGGAATTGGGAGATAACCCTTCTAACAGCTCTCTGTGTACTGTACTGTGTAAGCTCACTGTGTGTGTGTGAGAGAGAGTCGACCCACGCTCCGCTCCGCGACTTCAGTTTCTTGGAGGACTTTTCTAGCCCATTGATTAGAGCATTGTTAGCTCGTTGTTCTGGTTGTATTCCTCCTAGCTGAGTCTTTGCATCCGTATTAGGAGCCATGTATGAGTATGCTTGTGGTGGCCGTGTCTTCACCGAGGACTTTGGAATCCAGTTTTGATGCACTTTATTTGTGTAGCGATGACATTGATTCCCGGGTCGTTGATCTTCTTGAAGCTCGAAGTGTTCTACAGAGTCATAGAACTTGTCGTCTTCTTCATCTTTTGATTCTCCACATTTCTTTGTTTGCTCCTTATTTCGAGAGCTTGTTGATGTCTGGTTCTCTTTGTTTTCGTGGATTACACTCACTGCAAAATAAGGAACGACATCATAGCCATTTTCATCACTAAAATTTGTTGTGGGAGCGGGGAGCATCCTCCATGGCGCACACGTCTAGAGTAGCCAAGATGTGTTCCCATCCAAAAGGCTCTAACTCTTCTTCAGGAAATGGTTATGGGATATAGTCCATATCCTCTATAACCGGCTCTAGGATACATTCCTCACGTTTCAAGCTACCACATTGTGAAGCTCCACACATCCACGGTTCTTTAGGCTTACCTAACCAAGCTGGCAGTTCTGATCCTACTACTGTGGCGGAATCAAACTCCTCAACCGGTGTTCTCGTCACATCCGTATAGCTATGGTCTCTCAACTTTATCTTTGTTATGGTTTCCATATGTCTCAGGTATATATGGTCATAACCCCAATCTTGGACCATTTTCAATTGTCGCATGAATGGTCTTCCCAAAATGATTTCATAGTTGTTCTTCTTGCCAAAGCCAACAATAGCAAAAGTGTGTTCATATTCAATGCCACAAGAAGTAACAAGTACTTTTTCTAGAAGTCCTAGGGGCTTTTCCTTGTGTCCGTCTGCAAGCTGCAGGGTCATTCGTGTGGATCTCAAGGCAGGTTTTCCCCATTTTTTCCAAACCTCTTTGGTTGCAATGGCCACACCAGCTCCACTGTCAAGGATTGCCATGGTTTTTTCACCATTGAATTCCACAGGAAGGGTGGTGTTTCCATCTTCTCCCTCGTAATACTTGCCTACCTTGTTTAATGGAACTGGCCTAGTATTTAGTTGAGGCATTTCAAGCTCTTTGATGCCTTCCTCGATTTGAGTCATTGGGGTTCTTACACCAAATTTCTCTAGACATTTACCCACATCAGCCCACATGTTTGGTCTTATTCTGAGCAACTTGGCTAACATTATTGTACAGGTGACTGGGGTAGATAGAATATCTACTAGCCCCTTTGAATCGATGGCCTTGTTGGGAGACAGTCTCTTTGATGGGACTACAACCACATTTGACTTGGTCTCGTACTCTCCCATGTAGGACGGTAGTGTTCTTAGCGAATGGGGTTGACTATCCATAGATTGTACAGATCCTTTGTCGCCCCAATACGATCGCACTTCCAGATTCATTTGATATCTAGTCTCAAATTCCTCTATTGGTAGCAGAAACACTCCTCGTTCATCACCAGTCTTGTCTACTCGTCTTCTTAGGTCATCGGCTTCATTAGCCTCTTTGCCTTGTTTCCACAATTCGTCAAGACCATCTATCTCTTTACAATCCTCAGGTATAGCTTGCTGAAATCCCTCGGAAGAGTTATCCGTGGTATTCAGTACTATCCTTGGTTCTAATGCTGGGTCTTTGAGGTTTGGTCGGTGCTCATGACGAGAATCTGGCTCTTTTAGTTCCTGGTTTGGTGGGATTGCTTGTGTAGGCATGACACGGATCACATCCTCAGGTTTTGCAATTGGTGGTTCTAGTAAAGCTTGGGCTGTTTGAATCATTTTATGGCACATTTCAAATTTTTGCTTTTCTAGTTCCGCATAGGGATATGTCATCCACCTGTGTTCTTGGGTTTGGTTGTTTTTTAGCCTTTCATCATACGCTTTCAAGAGGGCATCTAATGTCTCATTAACCTTCTCTGCCAACACAGATCCTCCTGAACTAGCACTTCTCGGTTTCTCATCCGTGGATGGTTCTTCTAGAGGTTTAACCATCTCTGTAAGAGAAGGTTCCTCCTTTTCCTCACGTTGTTTTATCTTCTCCTCTGCTTCGATAAGCTTCTCAGCTAGGGATTTTTGCTCTCAATCCCTGCGTGCTTTCATCCTAGTCTTTCTAGCTTTCCAACTATTTCGTTTACTCTTGGTTTTTTGACTAGGTGCGTCTGTCTTTGGTCCATCATCTTTCTTTGGACTCATGTCACTTTTCGTGTTCTTTGTCTCTGGATTGGCATCAGCTTTCTTTTGAGCTTGTGCTCTCGTAACCACTTGAACTGGTACGACATTTTCATTTTCTGAGGTACTAGGTAGCTGAACAATCCATGATACATTTGTCGTGATTTTCCTGATTTGGTTTGGTTTTTTCGGGCAATCGGGGATCAAGTGAGTGATGCCACACTCAAGACAATAGGCATTTACTTCAGTGATCTCCGTATGAGGACATTGTTTGACCAAGTGACTGTCACGACTTTTGTGACAATCTGTCTCTGGTTGAGGAGATTCTTTTAGCATTTCCTCTTGGCTATAAGCAAGCTTTGACCTAGATAAGCCGCTATTTGCAATGAATCGCAATGTCCTTTTGTCCATTTCATACCTTCTTTCTTTCGACTGAAACCAAGGAGGTGGAGGTTGTACCGGCCTCACCACTCCATATGTTTCTCTCACATTTTGTTGCTTCAAAGGGTAGTACTCACTTTGGTTGCTATACCACATTGTAGCTGGTACTGGTGTTGGTTTATTTGATGCTTCCATCATTGGCATGTATCTCATGTCTACCTGCATTCTAGCACCTGGCAACGGAGGTGGTTGTCCTAAGACAAGCTGTGGCTTTAAAACTACTACTGGTCCTGGCGCATTCCCCGTAATGTATCTAGGTGGAGTAGGTGCTTGTAGAACAGGTTGTACATACCTTTGCCTAGCATTTTCCATGCTATAATAGCACTCTTTCCCCGTATGGTTCGTCCATTTTCTCTCAATTTCACACCACTTCGGCTCTCCCGAATCAGACCTTACAAGAGGAATCAACCTCTTGACCAAGTCGTCGATAAGCTTTTCTTGATCAATAGGTGTCGTTGGCTTGGCAATGGACTCACTTATCTGTGAAACACTGTACTGAGAGGATGTGTCATCTCCTTGACTCTTTGAGTCCTTTTCTTTGTATGCCTCACAGTTATCCACTAGATAAAGATCTTCTTTGATCAACTCGTTTAGCGTCATCCTCCTTATCATATGAAGATCCTTCTGAAGGCCCGCAAGTCTCATTCCCTGGATAAAGATCAGCATTAGTCGTGCTTGCATAGGGTAATTCCGCTCTCACACAGAGCTTAACATATCTCTTGAGCCGTAATGATGCTTTGCGTACTGATTCATCCTCTTTCTGTTTGAATCTATGGATTCGCGAGACCGTGTTGTGAGCAATACCTTTTAGCGAGAATTCTTGAATAAACTCCTGAAACAACTCATCTAGGGTTTCAAAATCCCATTTTTCCACCGAGTCGAACCATGTAGCTGCATCATCTTCTAGAGTCAATCCAAATCCCGCAAACTGTGTCGCAAAATCTGAAACTTCCTCTGCTCTAATCACTCTTCTAAAAGCCGTTACGTGATCTCTCGGATCTTTATCTCCGGAGTATTTTCTGTTTACCCATTTTTGGACTTGGGATGGTCTAACTCATCGATTGTCTACAAGTCTAACCAGAGAATCTCCCAATCCTTCTCTCATTATCGCTCTTGAAGGGAATCCTGGTGGCTCTCTTCTTGGAACTCCTATAGGAATTCTCGTGTTTGGTGGAGGCATTTGTGGTCCTTCATTGACCAAATATCCACCTCTTTCTAGTACAGTCTGTGGATTTGTGCTTTCTAAAACTCTGTATTCGCGTCAATACTTGTCGACAACTATAGATCTCCATTGACAGTGGACTCCGTATGTGTAGACATATAAGAGCTTGTAATCCGTTATCTCTTCTAGGTATGGATCTGAGCACCTATAAAGATTGACCTCATTGTCGCCAATGTATCTATATAGTCCTTCACTCTCATGACCAATCATCCAAACTCTCTCAACAAGATGGATCTTTATCAATTGCAAGTTTGGAAGATCCATTGTGGGAGGATATTCCTCTATCGTCGGGATCTCCGAGCTTGTGTAAGCTGCTTTTGAATCTAGGGTAGACATGATTTCTGGGCTTAAGAGATTTTTCTTGGTTCAAGTAGACTTAGTCCACTGTGTTCAAGTGCTTTGGTTAGGGAAAATTCAAAACTATGTCCAAAACCGCAACCGCTTAGTCACAATTCTCGCAAATTGTCGCTTTTAGACACCCCTAACTTGCGGATGAATTTTGAGACCTTAAACGACGTTTTTTTCAAAGTAGAACTAAATGGTTTCCATAGGCATACATTTAGTTCATGTTTTTCTCTAAGATCTGTAGAGCCGTTCTCAGGCTACGTTTTGATATAAAAACTTTTCCGATCCTATACCGTTTGTGAAAGTTATGGCCAAAACAGTGAACTACAGTTTAGACTGGTCAAAATGAGTCCAAATTCAATTTTGAAAAAAGATTTGGGATCTTTGTGACACTGTGAACACTTCTATATGGTCAAAATTACAGTTGGACCCTAAAACTCGTCTAGAGACATCCTACGCGTAGGATGTCTATATGCTCAGAATTTAACAAAATTTGGTCCAGAGACTCCCCTTAAGTCCAACAACACAATGGTATGCTCAGAATTTCATTTGGATTTAAAAATGGCCTTGAGACATCCTACGCGTAGGATGTCTTTTTGCTCAGAATGACTTGAAATTTTCACCCCAGATTCTCCTTGATGTGCTGATCACAGTGGTGTGCTCGTAGGTTGGTTTGGAGTCCTAAATCAAGCTGGAGACATCCTACGCGTAGGATGTCTAATTGCTCAGATTTTGTCCAAACTTGCATTGTAGCTTCCCCTTGATGTGCTAAACTCACAGCTATTTTTACTTTTTGATTCTGAAACCTATAGGTTGGTCAAATGATCAAGAATCTATTCCAAAAGCTTGATGCCTGTTCTGATGAATTCCTAAGTCAAATCAACTCCAAATTGGACCAAATTTGACTAGGAGGCTTGCCTAAGGCTATACAACACCCTGCTATGTCCACAGTTTGAATTTGGCCTCTAAATCATACCTTAGACATCCTACACGTAGGATGTCTAACTGCTCAAAATTGCCCCAAATTTGAACCACAGACTCTCCTTAAGGTGCTGATCACTGTGGTATGCTCAGAATTTTGTTTAGAGTTCAAAATCACAAAGAAGACATCCTACGCGTAGGATGTCTTTTTGGCCTGTTTGACCCTAGACTTGTCCCATAGCTTCCCCTTGAAGTCAGCAACCCAGTGCTATGCTTAGATTTGAGTTTGGATGTCAAAAGACCCCAAAACTAGCTATCTTTGTCTTTTTCAGTCAAAAATGCTAAAGTCTGCTCAATCTTCCTTTCACTGACCCAAATGAGATGAAATTTATCACATGCACTCAATACAACATTTAGAACATGCCTATGGAGTCATCCTATGGTTTGGTCTCAAAATTATGCCTTGGGCACAATTTGGGTAGGATGTCTGGCAATTCTCGTCTTTTGGCTTTGATCTGTTAAAATTTGGTCAAATTCCCACTTTCCTGGTGAAAATAGGGTAAAACCTACCTTCTAAACACACTGGTAACCTCAGAATTTCAAAAAAGCGCCCAGATCACCCTGACATCCTACGCGTAGGATGTCTATTGCTGATTTTTTGAGACTGAAGTGTCCCTGATGCTTCCTTATGCTCTCAGAAAGTGCAAGTATGCTTTACAATTGCAAAAACATGCAAAAATCACTCAATTAAGCCTTTGCTGAAATTTTACGTTTTTTGACTCCGCCTTTTGGCTTTTGGTCAACAAAAATAGGAAAAAACACCCAAGTCAATATGTTACTAGGGTGAAACCTACCCTCTGAACCCACTGGTGCAGTCACAATTTTCAAATTTGGTCTCGAGAACCCCCTTGAGACATTCTACGCGTAGGATGTCTATGTTTACAGAATTGCAAGTTTTCTTCACAGAACCCTTGCAAATGCTCTTTTATATGCACAACATCGGTCAGTCATACAAAAATATCCACAAAAGCTTGTTTAATGCATTTTTACCCTTAAAAGCACACTTTTCTGTGATTTCAAATGCAATCAAGCGCTTTAGCAAATAATTCAGTGTTGAATAGCTCTAGATCAGAATCGGATCACTTACCTAAAACTACTCCTACAAATCATATGGGGTTTTGCATCTATGAGTAGAAAAACGCTTCACTACCACACACGGACTAGTAAACGCTTTTATCACCTCACAAATCAATCGACCACCAACAACTACTCTAATCCACAGATCCTAACTAAACCTATCTAGTCGCAGACCCTCGGCAAGACACACACTTCCTGGCTATCCACTTGATCGCGGAATATCCTCTTCCGGATCCACTTAAGAAAAACGCTTTCTTTAGCCAAAACTAAATCAAGCAACCATCACACGAGTGTTAGTAGGAAACCTACTTAGGTCCTTGTGTCCCCGGCAACGGCGCCAATGTTGGACGGGAAGCAACTCACACACCCATGAAGTGCATGCAAACACTACCTAGATCAACATAATGTCAATGGAGGACATAGATGACACGATAGGCACACGGAGGAAATCTCTTAAGCTTGTCAGGCTGAGACCATCGTACACATACAACACTCTGGAAGGTCAACTAAACCACAATCAAGAACCTCACTACCCTCAACTACACCACCTAGCCACATACACACATATGGAAGGTAACTCTCCTAATCATGCAAGATTCATACGAAACTTAAGGAACACCATCCCCTCACTAGGATACACCTGTCCCTAAGCTTCTAAACTCAAAACCCTCACTCTAAACCCATCTCCGGAAAACGCGTAGGATGGCAGAGCCGAATTTCAAAAGTGCCCGAAACTAAAATTTATGAGTACCTATGCGTAGCTTATGTCGCCACGATTCTATAGACTACTAGCACGTAGAAAATAGACATCGTTTGATACACTTACGGCCACAAATAGCTCGTAGATGCGTCGGCGTGTGCGCTTCGTCTCGCGTGGAATGCTTGGCGTTGTTGCGTAGCTCTCCTCGCGCCTACAGCAATGGTGCAGTCGGGTATCCAATGTGTTGAGCGAGCCGGGCGTAGCGGGAGGATGAAGTTCACACTCACTCTCTTTCTCTCTCACACACAGTAGACGGCAGCGCTAAAGTTTGATTATGATTAAAAGTCCTTTTACAAAATGACCTAGGTACCTTATATACTAAGGCTACCTTAGGTTTAACCAAAAATGGGGTTGAAAGGGTCAAATGCCTTTGTATTTACAATCTGGAAGTGCCATTGCACCCCGGCTTCTTGAAACTAGAATAACTACTCATTACAAATGACATTTATAGCCATAATCCACAGCATTTCATAACTCGCAGAAGATAAGACTTTGGTACGAAACTTGAGTTATGTTGTGTTGTTGACCCAGCGGTCAACAGCTAGTCATCAAGCAACTATTAGGCCAATGGCAGGCAAAGCACATGGCAGGCAAAGCGCGATTCTTTGAAGCATTGGTTCTTTTCCATCAAGAAGATGCTCAAGTATTTTGAAGAAGTTCAATTCAAGCATGTGAGGAGAGAGAAGAATCAAGAGGCGGATCAGTTAGCTAGTAGCAAAGTACAGGTGCATGTTACAAGTTTATATGTGGCCCCAACCACTTATGCAGGTAGGGAGACTCTAAAGGAGGTTGAAGGTTTTTGGTGTACAGGGCAATGTTCAGAGGTTTTATCCAGGCTGCAAAAGAGAAGAGTGGTGAAAAAGGCCAACAAATTCACACTAATAGGTGAGGATCTCATGAACTATGGGTGTGACAGAGTGCTTAAAAGGGTGTTGTACAAAGAAGAGATAGGAATGGTGCTGGAGCAGTTCCACGAAGAAAGTGGACATCAAGACAAAGAACAGGTTCTGTTTTGAGTGCTTAGAGCAGGCTTTTGGTGGCCTTCGATAGTGAAGGACGTGCATTATTGGTGCAAAACGTGCCACGAGTGTCAAAATATAGGTGAAAGGTGACTGTAGCGGAGTCACAGGGTGCCATCATTGCACAAAGTACTTTCAAGAAGTGGGGTCTGGATGCCATAGGCCCTCTCCCAAAGTCTACAAGCGGTAAGAAATACGTGGTGGTAGCCATTGACTACCTTACAAGATGGGTTGAGGCCAATGCAGTGAAGGAAGTAAATGCTAATGTGGTGGCTAAGTTTGTGTTTGATAACATATGTTTCCGTTTTGGTGTTCCATGGGTGTTAATTTTTTGATAGGGGTTAGGGGTTTAGAAGCAAGCTCACGAGTGCATTAGTGGAAACGTTAAAGATTCAGTATCGGTTTTCCTCACCCTATCACCCCCAATGCAATGGTCTAGTTGAAAGTGCTATTGGTCAAATCGTTAAGATGTTCACGAAGTACGTGTATAAGGAGGAATTGAAGGAGTACGAGCGGAAGTGTGACGAGAGAGAGAGTGCGAGAAGAAGAGCACGACGATATGGTGAAATCGGTCTACTGTAATGTGTAGAGCATAATGAGTTCTTATTAGGTTTTTACAAAAGAACATGTGTACATACCTGGCGGCCCGCCCACTTACCTGGGCGACCACATTGGGCTTTATACCCCAACACAATCCCACTTAAAGTCCAATGTGGTACTTTAAGTGTGAGAGAAGCTACTATACAAGCTAATATACAAGAGATGTAGAGAAGTGATGTACTACCCTACACCTAATTGCTTGAAAAAATGCTCAAAGCTCTCTGAGGGAAGTCCTTTTGTAAGTAGATCAGCAGGATTTTCTGTGGTGTGAACTTTGACAAGCTGAAGTTGCTTATCCTCGAGCATTTCCCTGATGAAATGATACTTCACATCCACATGCTTTGTCTTTGAGTGATAAACTGGATTGCGAGCCAATTGTATAGCACTTTGACTATCACAATATAACACAGGCATCTCTTCTTTGATTCTCAAATTTGTTACTAGTCGATTAAGCCAAATTGATTCTTTGCATGCCTCTGATGCTGCAACATATTCATCCTCTGTAGTAGACTGAGTAACACAATCTTGTAATCTAGAACGCCATGATACTGCTCCACCAGCCAATGTAAAGACATACCCTGACGTAGACCTTCGGTTGTCTAAGTCACCTGCATAATCTGAGTTTGTAAAACCCTTTACACTTAGCTCCTGACTCCCATAGCATATACGCATACTCTTTGTAGCTTTCAGGTATCTCAATATTCCTTTCACTGCCTCCCAATGTTTCTTGCCTGGGTTTGACATGTATCGACTTACTACTCCCACTACAAATGCAATGTCTGGGCGAGTAGCAATCATTGCATACATCAAACTACCCACTGCAGACGCATATGGAATCTTATCCATTTCAGCCTGTTCTTCCTCAGACACAGGACAATCTTGTTTGCTAAGTTTCACATATGGTGGCAATGGAACACTCAATGCCTTTCCCTTATCCATATTGAAACGTTGCAAAACCTTGTCAATATACTCTGTTTGAGATAACCAAATCAACTTCTTTGATCTGTCTCTCTCAATGCGCATACCAAGTATATGACTTGCCTCACCCATGTCTTTCATATCAAATGATTTTGCCATCTTTGACTTCAAAGCTGAAATTTCTTCCAAGTGCTTGCCAACAATCAACATGTCATCCACATACAAAATAAGGATCAACCAACTACCATCCTTAGCCTTCTTTGTATATAGACAGTGATCGAACTCACTACGTTTGTAGCCTTGAGAAAGCATAAACTTTTGGAATTTATGGTACCATGCCCTCGGTGATTGTTTTAAGCCATAAAGACTCTTTAACAACTGGCATACCCAATCTTCCTTGCCTTTCTCAACAAACCCTTCTGTCTGCTGCATGTAAATTTCCACATCTAAATCACCATGCAAGAACGTTGTCTTGACATCCATTTGGTGCAACACCAAATCTAATATGGCAACCAATGCAAGAAAGCATCTCAATGTAGTCATCTTGACCACCGGAGAGAAGACTTCATCAAAGTCAATGCCTTGTTCTTGCTTAAAGCCCTTGGCAACAAGCCTTGCTTTGTACTTTGGCTGACTATCATGAGCGGTGATCTTAATACCCTAAACCCATTTACAGGGTAGAGCCTTTTTTCCCCGTGGTAATTTAACTAGCTTCCATGTCTGGTTTTTATGCAGAGCTGTCATCTTTGACTGCATGGACAATTGCCAATTCCCGGAGTCCTTCATTTGCACTGCTTCCTTGTAACATGAAGGCTCATTGCAATCAGTCAACATGACATAATTCATAGATGGAGCAAACCTATCAGGAGGTCGCGTGACATGTCCAGATCTGCGCACAATAGGTGGCTTAGGCTCAGCCACAACCTGTGGCTCCTCTCTATCCTGTCCTTGCTCCTCTTGAGCCCTGACATTTTGTCTTGCACGTGCAGGTCCATCTTCTTGGAAGACAACTCTTCTAATCTCCTCAAACCTCTCTGGTTTAGAATGATATTTGGATTCATTAAAGTGAACATCATTGCTGCGGACAACCTTTCTGGATTCGGGATCCCAAAGTCTGTACCCCATCTCACCAGAATTACCATAGCCTAGAAAGATGCACTTTCTACTCTTTGGCTCAAGTTTGTTCCTAAATTCCTTTGGAACGTGAGTATATGCCTCATAGCCAAAGACTCTGAGATGCTTGTATGAGGGCATTTTGCCTGACCATACCATCTCTGGCACTGAATCCTTCTGCAAAACCTTTCTAGGAGATCTATTTACAAGATGAACAGCTGTTGATACAGCTTCAGCCCAAAACCCATTTGGCAGCTGTGCATTAGACAACATACTTCTGACCTTCTCTTGTATAGTACTATTCATGCTCTCAGCAACACCATTTTGAGGAGGATTGTAAGGAGCAGTAAGTTCACGTTTTATACCTTTTGACTCACAAAAGTCCTGAAAGGCCTTTGAAACATACTCTCCACCATTGTCAGTGCGTAAGCATTTAAGATTCTTGCCACTCTGATTCTCCACAAGTGTCACAAACGTTTTGAAAACACTAAACGCTTCATCCTTGTGCTTGAGAAAGTAAACCCATACTTTCCTCGAGTAATAATCTATAAATGTCATAAAGTAAGAAGATCCCCCTAGAGATAGGCTAGGCATAGGTCCACACAAATCACTATGAAGAAGTGCCAACACTGTATCTCTTCTACTGCTTCTATGCTTATGTGGCTGCTGTGTTTGCTTACCATACAGAAAATGTTCACAGAATTCAAAATCATTAAATGAAAATCCAGGCAAATAATCAGAACGAGACAAGATTTCCATTCCCTTCTTGGACATATGTCCTAACCGGCTATGCCACAAAGAAACGTTCAGCTGCTCGGTTACATTGATTACATTTTTAGAGACATTTGATACATAAATCATGTAAAGTCCTCCAGACTTTACTCCATGTGCTACTGTCATAGAACCCTTGGATATCTTCCACATGTTCTGTTCAAAAGTCGTGACGTAGCTAGCATCATCAAGTAAACCTGTGCTGATCAAGCTCTTTGTAATTGCGCGAACATGTCTCACATTCTTCAGGGTGAAAGAAGAGCCATTCTGAAACTTCAATTGAACATCTCCAACACCTAAGATCTCACATGTCTGCCCATTGCCTAGCCGAACATGATCTTTAGTGGTCACATAAGAGGTAAACCACTCCTTGTTTGGAGACACATGAAGTGATGCCCCTGAGTCTATAATCCAGTCACTCAGTGCATTTCCATCAGATGCTGTAAGAAGAGCTAAGTCCATTGTATTCTACAAGAAGTAGATGTCTCCTGACACTAGACTGTCATCCTCTGCAACAGTGTTTGTCACATTTATTTCTTGAATCTTCACTGAGGACTTGTTCTTCTCACCATGGTCTTCAGCTTTCTCTTTGCCTTTTTTTGCTTTCCATTCTCTGCAGACTCTTTTCATGTGACCCTTCTTGCCACAATGGTAGCATTCTATGTCACTCTTGCCTTTAGCACTGCGGGACTTGCTACGAGACTGATTCCTCTTTCCACCCTTGTACTTTTCTGTGGTCCTTCCCCTGACAACTAAGGCTGTTCCTTTGCCTTTGTCCATTGTCTTTCTATTGGTTTCTTCAGTAAGCAGACTTCCTTCTACACCTGCTATGTTCAAACGATATGGAGGTGCAGAATTACTCAAAGCTGTGCGAAAAGTGTCCCAACTTTCTGGAAATGTGATCAACAAGAACATAGCTCTAACAGGTTCATCAAACTTGACACCTTGAGCTGACAACTGACTATAGATTGTGTTGAATTCATTCAGATGATTGGACATAGGTGTCCCTTATTTCATCTTCAAGTCAACAAGCTTCTTAAGCCAGTATACCTGTGAAGCTGCCCTCTGCTTCTCATAAAGATCACTCAGCTTTAACCATGCTTGATAAGCCGACATCGCGTCTGCTACATTAAAGTAAACGCTTTCTGCCAAAGTTAGCATAATGGTAGAAAGTGCCAATTCATCTATTTCGCTCCATTCATCTTCGTCCATATCTTCTGGTTTTATCCCCTTGAGCTTTATAGGTTTTATCTGCTTCTTTTGTACCAACACGTGCCAAATCTGCTTCTTCCACAATGGGAAATTGGTTCCATCCAGCTTCTTGATATTGTAAAGAGCAGTGTCCTGTGATCCAGCCATAGCTACGCTTCATAGTAGTTTACTTTCCTGGGAAAAATTCGGCAGAGTTTCCCCTGTAAACTGACCTCTGAACCAATATCAACCTGTCAAATGAACCAAGAAAGCTTCAGATTCTGCAGAAATTTTGGCAGAGTCTCCTTTGTAAAATGGATTTGGTGTACTAAAAACAGACCAAAAAACAGCTCAAAAAACACTGTCTCTCTGACACTGTAAGCTGCGGGTAAACCTGTCCTGCACCTGTACTATATCTCACTGTCCTGTCACTATCCTGTAAGCATAGAATGTGACAATGCCTCAACGGCAGTAAAGCAAAGATGCAATCCCAACTGTCTAACTCACAGTCAATACATCCTAGCTGCCTATCTAAGGGTGCTCGAGAGATCGCTCCAAGACCTGTATCACCGAAAGGATCTCAACATTCGAGAATCCACCAGCTCAATAAAACCTCACTCGACCCTCAACAAAGGTTGCAGTAAATCTGACAGTACATAGACTTCCCACAAAGTCATACATCCACAAATTTCCCACTATATGCTATAACCGCTGCGGCGGTTGTTTGCTGCGTGACTCACAGCTAGCAAATCCTCAACAGACATACATCATGTCTGACAATACATCCCATGTGAAAGTACCTGCAATGTCAGGATGAAATCTGGAATATCAAGCAGCAAACACAAGCTACCTGATGAACCAGTGGATGTCGCCTACAGTCTGTGTGTAGATGCGCCCGTGTCGTATGTGACACGCCTCCAAGAACTATGAGCCGTCCTTCGATGTGTAGACAGCCACAAATCAACACTCTGGGAGTGTCGATATCCTCAACATGTGCAGTCGTAGGCCAAAAACCCCAAATTTGCAGAGTCGGATCTGCACCCGCCGAGACCACGTAGTCAAAAATGGCCTGCGCAGACCTTTGTCGAAGCTGAACGGTGGCCGAGATGACCTCAGAATGAAATTCTGAGAACACCAAGTCCTTCAGCCTTTCCCATGAAATTTGGGGCCGTGTCTTCGCCTGTCAAATTTCACTCCAATCTGAGTTGGTGACTCTAGCCTCCTGCAGTGCTGCCCCGAGCCTCGATCTGAGCTCTGATACCAGTTGAAGGAGTACGAGCGGAAGTGCGACGAGAGAGAGAGTGCGAGAAGAAGAGCACGACGATATGGTGAACTCACTCTACTGTAATGTGTAGAGCATAGTGAGTTCTTATTAGGTTTTTACAAAAGAACATCTGTACATACCTAGCGGCCCGCCCACTTACCTGGGCCACCACATTGGGCTTTATACCCCAACAGGAACCTGAGTGGGAAGAAAATCTAGAGAAGTGTCTATGGGCATATAGGACATCCTATAAAGTGGCTACAAACTTCACTCCATTCGAGCTAGTCTATGGTAAGGAGGTTGTGTTGCCGGTACATGCGCAACTAGGTGCTTTGAAGGGTATGTAGCATGTCAATGCCACCCAACAAGGAGTTCTACAAGATCGGATAGCCAGCTTGGAGGCTTTGCAGATGGACAGAGAGGCAGCGGTAGACTACTATGTGAAGCAGAGAGAGAAGCGGGTTGCCAAGTTCAATCAAAATCTGCGAGACAAGAAGATAGAGGAAGGAGACCTGGTCATGAAGTACAAAAGCTACTTGGATTTCACATTCCAGAAGAAGTTGAAGAAGAAGTGGATAGGTCCGTATAAAGTGAAAAAGGACTTTCCGAATGGGACCTATCAGCTGGTAAGAGCAAATGGTAAGCTTCTTAGGAACAGGGTAAATGGTGTGCGGCTCAAACTATATTTTGAGAGGGATCTAGTGCCTGAAGTGCAACAAATTATAGTCAAGGGGGGTGGGCAACCCTTCTAGAGCATGCAGTGTGCGAGAGAAAGGAGATAAAGATTTTGTACATATCCTGTACATACAATTATGGTTTTGCGAGTTCTTTTAATCCTCAGTTTGGTGTGCCAGTTTTAAAGTTTTGTACATATGCTTTTGGACGAATATAAATGTTCGACGAGGGGGCTGGGCAATGATGGTACAACCAAAGTTGGTCAAAGATAAGAGGTGGTCTATGCCAGGCAAAGGCGGCAGGCAAGTGTAGTGCAGAGGGCTAGGGCAGGTTCCAAGGCCCTAGGCAACCAAACGGTAGCGGGAATGTGTGCTTAAAGCGTCTTTTTAGGCCAAAAGTGTTGCGGGATGGTCCAGATGGGATGGCAGATCAAGGTGTCCAAAATGCTAAATCAGTGTCCTGAAATGTAGTGCTTAGTGTGCTCTAGAAGTCTGTCTAGACAGCTCGTCAAACGGAGCCCCGATGTGCAAGTTACTGAATTTTAAAGCTGGAGTGTGTAGCAGATCCCCGATAGACAGGGAAGCTAGGTACAGGAGGCCCAGGCAGGTGTAAGTGGATAAATGTGTAGTGCTCGAGTTGTGGAGCATTCCTGTCTTCTCAGATTGCGAATCGAAGCTTTGGATAACAAGTTATGGTCAGTGGAATTTTTCCAGGGGCCAGGTTTAAGCTCACTTGCCCACATCGGAGAATGCGCCATCTGGCATCTTTTTAGCCTTGCCAAGGCTCTTGGTGATAGTGTGCATCATGTGGAGCTAGCACGAATCGACGTTCATCAAATGGATACTTGGTCAGAAGGATACGGCAGGATCAAGTTGGGGGCATTTGGTGGGGGAGTGCATGCGGGTGATTCTCGGTTTCAATGGCCTCGAATAGCAAGCTTAGAAGGATTGGAGTGTGGTGAGATTTTCCCGGCCCGGGACCGACACAGTGGGTTCCCAGCGGAGCTTTACGGCTTGGAAATTCAACCCCTGACCAGAGTATGGCAGGCAAAGCAAGTAGGAGGTAGAAGGTGAGAGTGGGAACATTTTTTTAGGGGAAAAACTTAAGAGCTTCAAGCCCTATGGAGATTTACTGGAGAGCGCCACATGGCAGGGGATTCCACCCGCATGCATGGTTTGGAGAAGGAAACACGGGCTATATAGCCCATCCACAGACATCCTTGAAGGGCATGTGTGTGGGAGGCGAGCTCCACTTTGAGCTTGGTTATGGTGAATGCGCAGGCGACGCTGTACTCGCGGGCGGTGGCCCTGCGGGGTGGTGATGCCTGAGTTTTTGGCCGGATGGGGCGGCGCAGTGGCGCACCCACGTGAGAAAGGGGGTCGGCGGTCCATTGATGACGTGGTAGACCCGGTTAAGGGTGGCATCCCATGGCCCTTGGGGCCCCGAGTTTTGAGATAGAAAGAGAGGGCAATAGCGACCTCGCTATTGCCTCCCCCCCTCATGAAAGAGGTTAGTCCCGCATAGGTGAAGCAAGGGCCAGGTTGACTGAGGGGTTAGGTGCAAAGGGAGGGGTTTCTGCAGTGGGACAATGAGCATAGAGAGAGAGAGAGAGAGAGAGAGAGAGAGAGAGAGAGAGAGAGAGAGAGAGAGAGAGAGGGCAACAAGGATCCCATTTCAAGGGCCATCCGGGCAAAGCAAAGGACAAGCCAAGGCAGAGGGCTGTTGAGATGTCGAGCTCTACACCTTGAGCTCGCATCCACTACGGGTCTTGGCCGCTTACGGCATCTACTCACTGGCGCGTTAGGTGACCGACATGGAGGATCTCTTCCAGTGATTCTACAGCTGGACTACACTTATAGTGCCAGCCTAGTACGCTTCTAGCGAGTTCAAACTTAGTGACCGCATGTACATATGTGCTACTTTTCAGCTTTAGCACTTAGTCATTTTGTACTCTCTTTTCTGTGAAGAAGAAGAAGAAGCTTTCCATCTCTGTGTGCTTTGTGCTTGTCTTGTGTAGCTCTCTTGCATCCTCATTCATTACATGGTATCAGAGCCTGGTACAAGCAAGAGAGGTTAAGAGAGCAAGAGCATCACAATCCCTTCGTTCACAATCCACCAAAATTTTTTAGGGGTTTTTCGCACAAGTTTCTGAACAGGTCTCCAAAGTGCAGTATACAGAGATTTACTGTACAAGTACAGTGGTTATATGTATGCTTGATTTTGGACACTCGTTGAGTGTAGAAAGCGTTACAGGTACCACGATAGCAGGTTCAGCAGATTTGTAGGTTTTTGCATATTGCAGCTATTTTGTCTTAGTGCTTCAAGATGTCTGACGGTTTCAGTCAGATTGTTACTGAGAAGCTTGAGAAAAATAACTACCCTGCATGGAAGTTCAGAATAACAAATTTCCTAAAAGGAAAAGGTTATTGGGACTATATAGAAGGAGACAATGAAAAGGAACCAGAGATTCTCGAGGCAAATGCTACAGCAGAACAAAGGAAATCTTTGAGGGACTAGCAACAAGGCCAGAGCAAAGTGATGTATTGGCTTTCTATGAGCATCACAGATGGCATGATGGGCTATCTACAGGATGCTGAAACCCCCGCCATTGCATGGAAAAACTTAGGCAGAGTGTTCGAGGTGAACACCAAGGCCAGGAAGCTTCAACTAAAGTTGGAGCTAAATCAAGTTAAGAGGAACAACCTCTCCATCAATGATTATGCTTTGAAGATCAAGAGTATCATTGAGGCTCTTGGATCTATTAAAGTCTCAGTGGAAGATGATGACATTGTCCGTGCATGCTTGGATGGTCTAGGAGATGAGTATGTACATTTCAGGTCTTCCATGAATACAAGAGACGACATCCCCGTGTTCCAAGATTTGATTTCTATGCTTATTCTGGAGGAGAAGAACCTTGACACATCTTCTTCTCATGGTAGAAATAATTCTGAACAGGCCTTCTATTCTAACTCCAACAGAGGTAGAGGTAGAGGTCGTGGTCGAGGCCCAAGGGGTTGCAGGGGCCAATTTCTGGAAGGTCAATCAAATCAAAACAATACAGGTGGCAGGGGAAACCAGTCTCAAGGGAGGGAGAGTCAAAGAGGTCGTGGTGCAGGATCAAGCAGGCAGCAACATACTACAGATAGCAGAGAATGTTGGACTTGTGGTGAAAGAGGTCACATGTCACGTGACTGTCCAAAGGGAAAAGCAAGTGGAAAGAGAGAACAGGGCAACTATGCATCTACTAGCAGAGATGCAGATGACAGCAAAAACGAGCGCATGTTTGTTATGCAGCATGTAATGAATACAATGACTGCAGAGAACTCCACCCAAGATGATGTTTGGTATGTGGATTCAGGTGCCTCTAATCACATGACGTCTCGTGGAGAGTGGTTTAGAGATATGCGCAAACCAGATGTGTCAGGCTATGTGCAGACAGGAGATGACACAGCTCACCCCATTGCTCATGTAGGGGACATACCTCTAAATACGAGGAGTGGGAAATCAAAGTACTTAGCAGATGTACTTCATGTCCCAAACATTACAAAGAATCTTGTTTCTATTGGACAAATGGTTGAGCAGGGTTTGCAGGTTCACTTCAATCCAAATGGCTGTTATGTAGAAGATTTCCAAAATGGCTGTAAGCTGATCATAGAGGGAAAATGTGTGGGCAGAATGTTTACGCTGAATGTAGACATGCCTGAGGTAAAAGTTGCATTATTTGCACATGGCACAGGTGTTGTGGCTGATGTTGACATTTGGCACAAACGCATTGGCCATGTGAATGAGCAGAGATTGCGCAGCATGCAATCAAAACAGATTGTAAAAGGTTTGCCCAAATTCAAGGTGGATGGTATGCATAAAGTGTGTGCAGCATGCCAGTTTGGAAAACAGTGAAAGGGCGCATTTCCACATGAGCGCAATGTATGTAAAAATTTCATTGATGACCATACAAGGAAAGTATGGGTCTACTTCATGCGTAACAAAAGTGAAGTGTTTGGTCACTTTCAAGACTTCAAAGTCATGATTGAGAAGGAGACAGATATGAAAATCAAGACATGGAGGTCAGATGGAGGGGGAGAGTACTTCTCCAATGATTTTTCAGATTTTTTGCGAATGCATGGTATACGCAGGCAGTTTACATGCAGATATACTTCACAACAGAATGGGGTCACAGAAAGGAAAAACAGGCACATTGCAGAGGTTGCACATGCATTGATGAATGAGAAGAACATGCCTCATCATTTCTGGGCTGAAGCCGTAAATACAGCTATGTACATTATGAACAGGACACCTACAGCTGCGGTGCATGATGTAACACCTGAGGAAAATTTTACAGGTACAAATCCTGATTTGGCACACTTGAAAGTGTTTGGCTGCATAGCTTGGCGCGTTAGGTGACCGACATGGAGGATCTCTGCCAGTGATTCTACAGCTGGACTACACTTATAGTGCCAGCCTAGTACGCTTCTAGCGAGTTCACACTTAGTGACTGCATGTACATATGTGCTACTTTTCAGCTTTAGCACTTAGTCATTTTGTACTCTCTTTTCTGTGAAGAAGAAGAAGAAGCTTTCCATCTCTGTGTGCTTTGTGCTTGTCTTGTGTAGCTCTCTTGCATCCTCATTATTTACATGGTATCAGAGCCTGGTGCAAGCAAGAGAGGCTAAGAGAGCAAGAGCATCACAATCCCTTCTTTCACAATCCACCAGAAATTTTTAGGGGTTTTTCGCGCAAGTTTCTGAACAGGTCTCCAAAGTGCAGTATACAGAGATTTATTGTACAAGTACAGTGGTTGTATGTACGCTTGCATGTTGTTCAGCAATCTAACCTCATCTCTACTTGCATGTTGTTCAACAATCTAACCTCATCTCTACTTCTCTTGAAGCAAGAAAGCATGGATTGCACATCCATCTGCCTCAATGATGTCTACGTCATGGGTTGATGCAAATGCACTCAAAAATTTCAACCAGCATGCTCCAACCTTCCAAAGGGCAAGGATCTTGTCTGCTCTACCCCATGTTGGTGTGACTCAGATGCGACAGTAGGACATTCAACAATAACAGCCTTCTCACTACACTCAAGGTGGATGGGTACCCGTGGATGGAGGCATCAACAAGTTGAGAGAGGAAATTCAGTAGCAACATTTTTGTGTGGGTGAGAGCACCTTGGAAGAGGGGGTTGTCCTGCACCAACACCATTGTAGCCCACGTCCATGGAAGCAGCAAT
The DNA here is from genome assembly GCF_014529385.1 of Adiantum capillus-veneris. Lineage (NCBI taxonomy): Eukaryota > Viridiplantae > Streptophyta > Polypodiopsida > Polypodiales > Pteridaceae > Adiantum > Adiantum capillus-veneris. The sequence continues at coordinate 82,934,181 of NC_140938.1, read as the reverse complement.
TAAATACCAACAACATCCTCCAAATGATCACCACATTATCGGGAATCCAGTAAATGACAATCCAAGAAATGATGGGATCTTTCCTCATGGTCGCACTGATTACTCAACCACGGTTCTCTAGGAAGCCACATATAGGATCCGATAGTATTGGGCCAGGATGAAATGAGAGAGTCGTCAGAGAAGAAGAGAACGGGATGCATCATGCTTGTCAACGCCTGAAGATATGGGTACAATTTGCAAAAAAATGGTGCTTTGCTGGCAAGAAGCTACAAAAGGCATGAATTGTAAAGCTAGGAAAGCCACCTTTTGATTGCCTCTAGAGAAGCCAGATTTTTGATGGCTACACTGTGGATTAGAGAAGTCTATACTCTCTAACATACAAGGCACAATCACCAAAGTCAAAGTATCCTTGTTTGAGGAGGAGTTGAAACTAGAAAGAGTGTTATGCATGATGTTGGTGAATAACAAAGGGGATCCATCAAGGTTTATAAGAAATTTTGAGATGGCGAGGTTCAAAGGATTGCATCGACAAAAGTTTGCAGTAGCTAATTCACGATTACAGCAGGCTGAGGCAGGAGCCAAACAAAAAGGATGTGCATCAAAAGTGTTTGGGGCAAAAATCTTACATAAAGCATCTGGTACATTTTCTTGACGAGTCCTAGGTATGCTTTAAAAGTGCTTGAATTATTTTGTTCTCTTGCATGCTCTAGTATAGGTACCATGCGTGTAGGTAGAAACTGCATTTAGGTAGTATTACATCATGTATAATGATGTCTATGAAGGAGGTGTGAATGCTCCAAAAGGCATTCTTTTGGTACTCTTGGAGCACCAATATAAACTCAGATATATTTTACTATCACCATAGCAAGCACCATAGGTATAGTGTATACAAACTCTTCAACCACCAATATATGCTCATGGATCTCCTAAAATACTTAGAACCATGAAAAATACCTTCACCCTGGGTAGAAGCTAGCATGAGGTCAAACAAGTATTTTAAGTACACATAAAGGCAAAACAAAGTGCATTGGGCCAAAGTGCCTAGACTAGGTACTTCAACACTACCAATTTTGCTACATGTGCCTTGTAGAAATATATTTCGTTGAAGATTACCTAGAGTACCTACATGTAGATGCTAGTAATACTACCATGTCAAAGGGGTTGGTGCTCAAAAGCACCAACATAGACTCATAAGTTCTATTAGCGTCCTCTTGGACAACGACTGTAATTTAATGGTAGCTTAAAATCACCTTTGTAAACTCATAGGTCCTTTACAACTATGAAAGTACATACCAATAGGCTCTTTTGTGCTGCTTGGAAGCTTCCAAAGTACCTTGAGATTAGGTATAAGCTAGCATGCGACCACCAACATGTACTTTTGGAATACAAACTCTAGGTATATAGGTACTTTAAATGTACTCTTTGTGGTACTTATTAAATTATCAATTTCAAGGACTTAGGTACTTTGCAAAAACTAGTACTTCTTTCATAAAGTACCATTTACATTGGTTTAGGTACTTTAGTACCTAGCAAAAGATTTAAAAAGTACCATGTTAGGTAGCATGTTTATCTTGCAATGACTTAAACCTTCTCTTCACAGACTCAAAGTTTTGATGAGATTTTCTTCTCATTCGACATGTGGAATTTTATAGGATATTCCAAATGCAATATTCACACATCAAGATCTCTCTTAGATGTTTTGAGGGATCGAAGCCTTGGTTTGTTTGCATGTTGAACTATATGTACACTTGTTGTTTCATTGCTCACGTACAAATGATATACCTAAAGGATGCATTCAACCAAATGAGACAAAGCAAGACATGAGTGCAGAATGAAGGGTGTGGCTACAAGTGTCAAGTATGCTTCATAGAACAGGATCTAGGAAAGTGTGGAGCTATTGATACATGCACAATAGCATCAACAAATTGGATGAGATGGTATTATATCCGAAGCCAGATGAGTCTACGTTTCATAAGCTCTCTTGCTTGAAGGAAGAATGTGATCAATGTGGATCCCAGTGGCTAGTGCTCTTTCCAAAAGAAAAATCTAAAACTGGTCAAGGAAATGGGATGTGCAGATTTTACATCCTTCCTTAAAAAGCATATAACCACCTACATTAGACACAATTTTATTTCCAGGTGGCAACCTGAGTAATTCAAAGATTTCCTAGAGACGTGGTAATCTCTGTTATAGACTTTGCTAAGAATTACTCTTTCAATGAGAAAAATGAAATCCAATCAATGCATTGGTACTCTTCACAAGTCACAATCTTGGTGCACATCACCTATGTTCGAGATGAGACGGACAGGGTGTTGAAGTATATACGACAAAGAGCATAGCACATTGTTTGTGCAGCATTGCATGCATTTGCATAGTGTGTGGCTACAAGAGCAAGGATTCAACTCCTTGAAGTGGCATTAGGTCTATCCAGACAGGTGTGCTGCTCAATTCAAGGCATCAGGCCATTTTTTTTTGCGTCAAGGTATTCTAGCTTCTCTGATCTCTTGAACATGATATCTAGTTTCTTGTTTTCTCCTAGCCTTTGAGACATTGTGAAGGATTGGGGGGGCTGGCCTCTACAACACCTCAAACCAACACCAAGAAAAGATGATGAAGAGTATAGCTCTCTCAAGATAATATGGGCTGATATTCTCTCACAAATTTTGACAGCCTCACTCACACTCAGCCTCGACTAGCTTTGACTAGCTTCCCTCTACACCGCTACAACTCCCACTATACTTGGATGCACCAAAGCAAGCAAGGGAACCAAGAAAACCAAAGTAAAAAAGTAAAGAAAAACAATGGAGATCTTTTCACTTTTCCGCATAAAACCAAGAGCTTCACTTCTTTTCAAGCGCCCTTCCAAGTGCTAGTAGAGACTCCATAGGCGCTCCCATATATACACATAGCTTGATCAAAACCCATAAAAATATCACTTTGAAAACCCAAAAATTTTAGAAAAAAAACTCAGGAAAAGTGATGGAAAACTTGGGGAAAACCTTGCCCTTTTGCGTATGTACAAGCAAGGAATTGCAGCGCATAGTCTACCCTCGACTAGCTGCACCAAAGGGAACCACACACAACATGGCTGCCATACCTCAAACCAAGATTAAGAGAGGTCAATATGAAGAGCTAAGCACCCACTTTCATCAGAAAATTGAGGAGAGACACACTCTCAACTCACCACACTAGGCTCTCGCAAGGCAAGACAGACACCTCTACACCAAAACCCCTGCCGTTCACCGCAGGCTGTAGCAACACATAGTTTCTTCTTCACAGCTGAATATCCCTCTTCACTCACGACCCCAAGCTGATAAAAGTTCAGTTTTTGTTCATATTTTCAAATCACTTACTCACTCCTTGAAGTATTGACACCTCTATGTACAAAAACAACAAAACTATGTACCCCGCACAACTGGCTTGCATGCGTAGAGACAGCTGGCACACACTGCCTTTGTACACTTTGTACAAGCATGATTTATTTAAATCCAAGAGTTATAAGAGTACCAAAAAACATCTCACAAAGAATTTGAGGTTGCCCGCATTATTCTGTAAAAGCACGTCACATATTGCCCCCCAGTAGGCATGGAACACTTTCAAGTGTTCCATATGCACATTTTAGCATCAAGTCGTCACTCTATATAGTTTGAATCCCAAGAAGGAATTAATTATCATAAAATCCAAAAAGGGTGGCTATTGTCACCACCCACTTCCATTCTTCAGATAACAACCATACACATGATATACCAAGAGCTACCTCGCTTGAAGCAAAAGCCCATGCAGTTGTGAAATCAAGTATATCCCACTTACCTCTATCAAACACATGCCATCATTTGAAAAAATAACATTCTCAAAATCATTGATATCAGCATGGTACCTCCCAACATATCTATCATATACCTCATCATAAAAGAGAGAACATACAATGAGTTGGCTATCATGTTCATAACGATTCCATTCAAAGCAGTTCATCTCCCACAAGCTATTGGCTTGACAATCATAAACACATGGTAAGGATGCATCACAATATTTCTCAAAGGTACTCAATATCCTCTTCACATAAACATCAAAGCATATCTCACTCATGACACAATACATATTATCCTTTCTTGGCATAACTAGAGACAAACTATCTTCAAAGTCTTGTCTCTCACCATCCACAATAACCTCATCTCCCATAGAAACTTCCTCATTTTTTTGCAACTCAAAACCAAGCATAAGAGGCATAATACCATCCACAATATTATAATCCACAAGGGATGCATGCTCTTCATCTCTATGTTTGGAATCATTAGAAATGTCATCAATCTCATCAAACAAGCCAAATGTAGACACATAATCTTCATGTGACACCATCTCATGCATACCAATGGGATATTGATCATCATCAAAGATCTCAAATTTTGCATTATCAAAAAAGGCATGAGACACCAAAGCATCATGTGTAGCATGAGTACTTTCATCAATATTGATAACCACGGGGAGCTCATCAAATAACCCATATGTAGAGACATAGTCTTCATTCACCTTAACATCATGCATAGAAAAGGCCTCCAAATCAGCATTGAAGTCATCAAAATCATCACTTTCATCACCAAGAGAAGTATTCGTGAGAGAATTTGTAGCATCAAAATCCACATGACAAGTATCCATCTCATCTAGAGTTTTATCTTCCACACAATCACATGATGCTTCATTATCACACTTGACTTCTTGGTCACAAAGACCTACCTCAAGCTTCCACAATGCATACTCTGCCATAGGCTTACCCAAATGAGCTTCTTCATATTGGAAGTTCACATTCACAATTTGCATGAACTCATCCCTTTTGCATGTGCTATCAAAGACAATGTCTTTCTTATCCCATAGAGATGCATATTCATGAACATAACTTGCTTTTCCACTTGTAAGACCTTTGCTAAACTCCAAGAGAGCATCCTTTGTCTTTTCCCAACTACCACATATATCATACATAGAATCATCCATAAGCAGATTTTGAATCACTTTCAAGAACTCAAAGTGCTTATATTGGCAAGCCAACAAGAAGAGTAAACCCTTGTTATAGTCATCAAGTTGTCCACAAACCTCAAATACATGGTCACATGCCTCCAAATACCTTCTCAAGTGCTCAAAATCCTGAAAAATCATCTTAAAACCAAGATTAGGGAAGTCCTAGAGTTGATTCCCAAGTGGACTCCAACCTGGCAATCAAAGTAGCAAAGAACTACTCTCTCCTCCTCCGTGGGGACACCAGTTTATTTGAAGGATTGGGGGGCTGGCCTCTACAACACCTCAAACCAACACCAAGACAAGAGGATGAAGAGTATAGCTCTCAAAAGATAATATGGGCTGATATTCTCTCACAAATTTTGATAGCCTCACTAACACTCAGCTTCGACTAGCTTCCCTCTACACCGCTACAACTCCCACTATAATTGGATGCACCAAAGGAAGCAAGGGAACCAAGAAAAATAAGGTAAAAAAGTAAAGACAAACAATGGAAATCTCTGCACTTTTTCTCATAAAACCAAGAGCTTCACTTCTTTTCAAACGCCCTTCCATGTGCTAGTAGAGACTCTATAGGCGCTCTCATATATACACATAGCTTTGACCAAAACCCATCCAAATCAAGCTCACTTTTAAAACCCACAAATTTTAGCAAAGAAAATCAAGAAAAGTGATGGAAAAATTGGGGAAAACCTTGCCCTTTTACGTATGTACAAGCAAGGAATTGTGGCGCATAGTCTACTCTCGACTAGCTTCACCAAAGGGAACCACACACAACATGGCTGCCATACCTCAAACCAAGATGAAGAGAGGTCAATATGCAGAGCTAAGCACCCACTTTCATCAGCCCATTGAGGAGAGACACACTCTCAACTCACCACACCAGGCTCTCGCAAGGGAAGAGGGGCACCTCTACACCAAAACCCCCACGCTTCACCGCAGGCTACAACAACACATAGTTTCTTCTTCACAGCTGAATATCCCTCTTCACTCACAAACCCAAGCTGATAAAAGTTCAGTTTTTGCTCATATTTTTAAAGCACTTACTCAATCGTTAAAGTATTGACACCTCTATGTACAAAAACAACAAAACTATGTACCCCGCACAACTGGCCTGCATGCGTAGAGACAACTGGCACACACCGCCTTTGTACAGTTTGTACAAACATGATTTATTTAAATCCAAGAGGTCTAAGATACCAAAAAAAATATCTCTCAAAGACTTTGGGGTGGCCCGCACCATTCCGCCAAAACACGTCACAACGTGTCAATGATCTAGGTACTACTCTTTGACTGGCATTGAGATGCTATGGAGTTTCTTTGCATCGGGCCATGGCAAAGGAGAGCATGATGGGGCAGGTGCAATTGTCAAAAACGCTTTGACACATGAGCAATAAACCTGATGCATGTGACATGAAGTGTTCCAAGGATGTGGTTAGTTTCTTGAAACATAAATTTCATGGTGCAAACACCCGGTCAGAGGTGACTCAAATTTTTTGGGATGTCGAAGCGATAGATGTGACGAGGGAGAGGAAATGGAACTGCAAGTGAGTGGAAGGGTCACACTTTTTGCATTGTGTGAATGGACACTCTAGGACTGACAAGTGTGCACTTTGCTACATAGCTCTCTCATGTTTTTGTCAGTTTTTTATGTCACAACGTTGGAGGCGATGCCTTAACAACACACATGTCAAAAACGGGTGGTATATCACCATCGAACCCTCGGAAAGCAATGTGATAAAGAAAGTGATCAGTCAAATGATGATGAAGGATCATAGTTGCCTATGTATGGCGGACATCATGATGCCATTAGTGATGCTCTATGTGCAGGTGACAACTTTGCCACACGAATACGAACGAAGACGAAGCAAACTTTTACCTCTTGAGGTGCTCAAAGGAGAAATACAAAACAAGAAGAGCTCTAAGAAATTCTTGGGACTACTGCATTTTTCCGAATTCCTATTTGGTTGAAGGCTACCACTATGAGCTAGTTGATGGTACCAAGGATGTTTATTACATACCTCCGAACCAATCAAAAGTGTTATTGGCCTCGCACTTGGTTTGATCCATCAAGATACCTTTGGAACCTTTGCATGGAGAGCCACATATGTTCATATTATCTCTAGAGGTTTACAAAAATGTGTACAATACCATGCCAACGATTTTGTAGGTCTTTGTATCTTTGAGCCTAATAAACAGTTGTTTTGCTACAATTTTTGTTTGTTATACCCGAGTCCTCCCAAAAGACCTAATCACAAATGTAGCCTCTTGGTTCTCTTTTCTCTTTTTATAGTCCATGTGTGGTGTGTTTCTCTCTCCCACCGCCACTTCTCACATGATATCAAAGTGATAACAACAAACTGTCTATCTCCAATTTATTGTACCAACATGTGTACTTCAAAGTAATTTAAAACTTACTATAGTTCAGGTTTCAAGCATCTCACTGCTTGTTCAGGTACTTAAAGAGGGTATCCAAGTAGTCTCAAAGTACTAGACAGGTTTTTAGTGCATGTTCTATAATGTAGAAGTGTGCATATTAGGTACTTAAAGTAACAAAACATATTTCTAAATTAATTACTTTAAGTACAATTGTTGTTAGTCTCCCATCATTCTTCACATGTACCTATCTGTAGATAGGGTACCCTAAACTACCATTGTGGGTGTTTTGAAAGTTCCCTTTTAAAATACCTGCCTGCACATCAGGTACACCAAGTACCTTGGTTGGTACCTATATTACTACTTTCTTGTGCTAGAATGCTAGAACATATGATTGTATTGACAAGAAGCCTCTAATGACTACACAACATGGCCTCAAAAACACTTAACTTACGTGTCTGGCACCATCCACATCCACATTCAAACACACACATTACCCACAACATAAATTGCGTCAAAAGAACAAAAACTAGAGTCCAAAGCATGTTAAATTGGAATAGTGGAATAATTATAAATTCAACTTTTGTGTTGCCGATAAGTTACATGTTAATCACTTAGTATAGAGGTATTCAAAATGTTATCCAAAAAACCATCCCTCATGGGAAGTAGGCATATTGATGGGTTACTAGAGAGCGTTAAGCTGTAATGACAAAACATGGCCGTACAAGTGTTTTCTACAAAGCTTGGCTTCCTAAAATTACATGAGATTTTTAAGGATGGCATACTAGGGCTAAAATTTCATTGGCATCAAATGTTGCCCCATCAGGTATTCTCCATAACTGGTCGTCTTTCCACCTTGCTTGAGTGCAGCTTTAACATAGTTGTCCTCCGATGTAGGCTTCACATTGAAGGTGAAAGATTCCATTGACCAATCCGTAGCATCACGCCACCTGGCAAGAACCTCTTGCAAATCCTTGGACAATAATTCAATACTCTGATTCTCTAGGCTAGGTACAATGATGTAGGAACCATGCAAATTATAATGACATTTATAAAGACTGTTGTCAATCAATAGCACATTTCTCATATTGTATCGTGGAACCAGCTTTAGAAAATATCACAAATTCTTGAAAAAGACTGGTTTTCCACCTATCATTTTGAATGTGGCTATATCACATAAATGTTGTCCAGCCCATCCGCTGAAGTAGTCACAAAGCCCCCCAAAAGCTGCCTTGATTATTTAGTCCACTCTGCTAAGCATTGCTAAACTCCATATGCAATATTTGACCCAACCCACAACCCAAGCTAAGAACTATTTTGCATCCTTGGGAACAAAGAGGTACCTGAAGAACAACAACTTCCGCTCTGTGGGCGTGCAAAAATCATACGTATAAGCCTCAATCAAACCTATCATCCTTTTTGTTGATGAGGTCGAACCTAGCAGTTTCAAGATCATGTGGTTGAGCACGCTAGTTATCAGGATCTTCAATGCATGAAGAACAGAGGACACCGTTAAGATCAAACACTAATGCTGGTCGTGAGGGGATATCAAATGGCAGTGATGTGCTGGTTTTTGGAATATAGGGGGGTGGATCTTTGATAATTATTATTTCTTTGACATGCAATTTGACAGTCCCGTTTTCTTTTGGTATCTCTATAAAAGACATGGGTTTTACAGACTTCAAGGAGTAGATAAGCACTTTTTAACCAAAACAAGAGTGACAACTGCAATAAATTGAGAGATAGAGAAATGGAAGCCAACATAAAAATTCTCATTTCTATTCAAAAAGCAAGAATCAAAGATTTTGTCATTACAAGAGAGTGCAAACACAAAGTGTCTTCAATGTCACAATTTTTTGCAAACACGAGGCTTTGGGAGGTGGGAAATAATGCTGGGATGCTCGAGGGGAGTACTTTTTTTGGGGGACTTCTTTGCAGGAGGCAGTGACTTCGAAACTTCCCTCACTCATCAATTTTTCATCTCCACTTAAAACCAAAACCCAAGCGACTTACACGTTGATGATCATGAACACGAGCTATAGACATAAAACTATCAATGAGGTTGAACATACAAACTTCCTTTACTTGCTGAGATGCTTTTCCTGAGCAAGCCATGAGTAAAAGAGGTCTCACCATCATGCTCTTACTAGCCTTGTTACTTTGCCTCTTTGAGTGGTTCATCTCTAATGCTCGCGTATTTTTGGACTATCCAGCTGCACCATAAAGAGACACATGAATAGAACTCATTCAATGCCTATAGGGATCCAAGTCTTAAATACCCAAAACAACTTACCATCAGAATGTTTCTTTTGATTTCTTGACTTATTCACCATATCACGAAGGAAGAAAGGGGAATCTGGATCTGCATCATCATGAACCATGCGTTGCACCACTTCCACCCCCTCTTGCGCACTGCAGAATCTGTCATCTTAACATCAACATATTCCATTGGTTCAGTTTCCTTTGATTCTGGTTCATCTATTGCATATTGAGAGGGCTCCACCTCAGCACCTAGGGTTTTGTCAATTTCCACATGCAATCCTTTCTCGCAAGCCAGAGTTTTGTCACTTGCGAAGGATGAGCCTTCCCTTCCACCTGGAGTTGACTGATCATCAAATTGCATGTGTGTGTCTATGCTGTGGGAGTCCGGAATTGGATCAACATTTAGGTTTGGCACCTCAACCGGTAATGTTGCCACATATGGCATATGATTGGAACCTGCACAACTGCACCACAGAAGTTGTAGCTTGTGCAATAAAAAAAAAATCTTGCATTCTTAACAAACTCTATTAATCTTGATAGACATGGATAATAGAAAACCAACAATTATGCACACTCATCAACTTTGCTGATTTTGGAATACTCTACTTACATAAGGGTTGGCACATTCTTACTCTGACCAAGCCCATCCAGCAAAGCACAAAGCATGGTATGCATCGCCACATGTTAGTGTATACACACACACTATTTTTGAAAGCCACAAAACCTAAACCACATGCAGCACATGCTCTTGGAACAATCACTTTGGCCTGTTGGTGACTCCCATGCTTGCTAGCTATTGTTCGTAGCAACATTGAGTCACCTCTCTTCACCTGATTCAACAAGCTCTCACAAAATGTGACTTGAGGAGCAACTGATGCTACCGGCTCAATTAGTTCTTTTTGCACCACACTTGACAAGTAAATATTAATCCATGTCAAAAAAGTACCAAGGATACAATCTAAGTACCTATGAGAGTACCAAGGACAAGCAAAGAGTACCAATCATAAGAAATTACCAAGCACATATGAAAGGCACTTTGCAACAAAGGAATATGTACATTTTCATGGTACAAACACATGCTTGGTACTTAGGAAAAGAAAGACAAGTACAATTAGTACTCCAATCATAAGGCATACCATGTTGAAGTGCAAGGTTGAACATATCATACATCCACTCATGGGTAAAATATCCCGTCCATTTGATCATCTCCGGCTTTATACCTTGAAGATATCTTGCTTTGTGAGTGGCCAACTTTTCAAGCCCACCGCATACATCCTCAATAGTCAAAAAAGAGGGCATACATGAGAATGAACCATAAAATGTCATTTTTTTCAGCATTTTCTTGCTCATATAATTGCCTACAATGTGTGTACATATCCACAAGAATCAAGTTACCAAAATTCTCAACCCGCTTGCCCCTGAAGTTTCTCCAAAACCTTCCACATGCATGTGCCTTTTCTTGAACTTGAAAAAGTTGTTGCTTTACTTCCCATCTTCTTCTCTTCTTTTGAATCAATGCCTTGTATGTATGCAAATGACTATGATAGTTTTCTTGGTCCATAGTTGCATCAAGCTTTATCAAGGACTTTTGATCATATTGACATTCTTTATCAAACCACCTTTTTGAGTGATCTATCTTTGTTGACACCATGGAGATACTTTATAGCATTCTTCGGCACAAGAACAAATAACTTTCTTGAAAGCCTCCAATTTAGTTTCCAATGGTGCATCATATTGAAGATTCTTCATCCATAATTTTTTCTCAACCATTTCAATGTACATTGGTGCCCATTTGAAATCCATACATAGTGATAATCTCTCTTTCCTTTGGCTGAGATTATCATGCTTAGTTGCTTGTCCACATGAAAGGTCAATACATAAGGTACGATGGTCGGATTCCAGGGTCCATTGGCCAAACATAAAACTCTTTATGTGATACATGATGGTTTTGGAGAGTAGCATATAGTCAATCACACTATCCCCATTATGTCTCCTACATGTAAATCCGTTGGTTCCAATCCACAAAGATACACCATTGGCAATGAGCATACCCGTGCTATTACACATGTGTAAAAGTAACTTTCCATAGTGATCTGGCTCTTTGTCATCCATTGAAGAACGATCATACAAGTGAACTTCCTCCAACTCCCTTGAAATCAAGAATTTCATTAACGTAATCACGATCGGGTGATTACGTCAATAACTTTAGTATTTACACAAAAAAAATCACGTGATCACGTTAATTGTTAACGTGACTTTGATTCTCACCTGCAAAAACCTATAGAGCCAGTTAGACCTCCAGGTTTTCCATTTTTCCCAGCGGGGCCCGTCGGGCTTTTTCATTTTCCCGGCGGGCCCGCCGGGAAAATGAAAAAGCCCGATGGGAATAATTATATATAGTAAACAATGTGCTAACTACAGTCCTTTAGCTAGGAAAATCCTTGGGGAGTGTATCCAAGTGCCGGGTATAGTCATCTCCTTGTGAATTGACCTAAGGTTACAGAGTCACAAGTCCTTTTTTTGGGCCGAACGTGATTCTTAATTCGGTAGCCATTTCTAAACTATACTAGTGTACCGAGTATATAAAGATCCTTGAAGTCTTGCATTTGAGTTGATTTACACTTTTCACTCCACAATATAAGAGCTACAATCCTTAATTGGGTTAAAATAGCTTTTCTATATTGAATTGGTTGAATGGATGGGCTACAATCCTTCACTGGGTACAAGTAGTCCTCAATTGAGTGATTATATTGAAGGTTTATTTGCGTTAGTTCATGCATTGGTTTATACAGAGAATGCATTATGTATTACGATAGATTATTAGTGCATGAAATGACCAATCATATATTTTATTGCTTTCATTTGGTTTTTTGTAGCAATTGAAATTAGATGTGTCTTATTGTTTGCAAATCAAAGTGGACATATAAATACTCATTATAATAATAATTGCATAGAGAGATTCATAGCATTGTTATAGTTATTACGCCATGCATAGACTGCATTGCAATGTGTATGGGGCATGTCACCCGAGTAGATGGGCTCCTTTTTGACACAGTTCACACCAGAGTAGATCGCGATGGCATAGATCCTTTGGGAATCAAGTTCCCCTAGACCTACTACAACCAAACCTATGCCTAGGACTAGTGTGACCCCTACATCGATCGGCCCCACACCTCAGTCGAGTGTGCCCCCTACGCCTAGGACTAGTGTGCCCCCTACACTGACGGGTGGTTCATCCTCGAGATGAGGTAGGTGTCGTTCTAGAGGTGGTGGTTGTTGTGGTAGCGGTTCTACCAATGCATCCACACCACCGAGAGAGTGTCCACCACTCTATTCAGTAGATAGTTCACTGATTGTCACACCATGTACACCTTGGGGATCACATGAACATGATCCTAACAAGGTGTACAAGAGCAAGGATGGGGCTTTTGTGGTGGATACGGTCAAAAAGGCATGCCATAGAGGATTTGGAAGCTCTATACAGTCCATTTTGGTCACTCTGTGATGGAGATTTGGGATAATCTAGACCGTGAAAGGAGGATTTACGTTGTCAAGGCCATTCGCAAAGAGAATAGGCCGGTAGAGGGGAAGGATGCAGTCTTGATTGGCTAGATTTTGGGCATGGGGAAGGTCGCAATGTCACACCCATCGGTCAGAGGCAAGAGAGAAGTACAATGCTAACAATTCATAGACGGCATGGTTGGATGGAGAGGAGTGGGCGGGGATTTCACGAGAGACACAAGACAATCCTGACCAATTTCAACAGCAGAGAGATGTAGCGGGAGCATGTTTGAAGTCTCCTGGAGCATCACATCTTGGGAATGGAGACTACGACACACTTTGACATGATTTTGTAAGTATTATACATTATGCTATTTGAAGATTTATCTTATGATTAAACTTGACTTTTGTAAGAAGTTGCCGTGAAGCGCCTTCCGACATGTTGGAGAGGGGGAATGGGGCAACACGCCCGACACAAAGACAAGGGCCTCTCTATAGCTCAAGGTATCCACAACACCCCTATCCTCTCGAAAAACACCTTCAAAGAAACACTTTACACTATCAGACCACCGCTTGCTCAATTTTCACTGCTCACACTCCACAAATCCACTACACAATGCACACCTACTGCGACGGCCTGTCTCCACCCTTACACACACACACACACACACACACACACACACACACAACCACCCAATCTCACTCTCTCACACAAAACAGGATTGTTCCGGGGGGGGCACACACGTCCACACAGTCAGCACCGAGGGGAAACATGAAAGAAGGAGAAAGAGAAGGGGGGAAGGGGAAAAAAACATCAAGAAGGGGCAACGGTGGCTTGATTACACTCAAAAAACATGTACACTCGCTTGCACTGCCATCACCATCGCCATTTTCAAGAAAAAGTTACAAAGGGGCTATCTTGCTAGAGAACTCTACTTTGTAGGCTTCAAACGACATCCAAAAAGCCAGGAAAAAGCGCCTAATTTGATCCGATTTTGACATTTATAGGGGGGGCCTTTAATTTGGGAATTTACACTTTAATTGGTCCACCTGACACCTTGATTTGGCATTTTTGGAAGGGGAAAACCGCTTTACTCTATCTGCTCTTTTCTTCTCTCTTTTGATCTTGGGGGGGGGGGCATTAGCGATGTCGCTATTGCCCCCTAGGAATTTTTTATTTCTTACTTTTTTTTCACGTTCATTCTCTTCCCCTTTGGGGCTACCATTATCTATTGCGCTTTTCTTGACTCATCTATTCGGCTCACACCTGCTTCCTCTCCTCCTCTATTTCTCCCTCTCTCTTTGCTTTGGTCTCGGCCCCCACATTAGCCTTGCTTTTGATTTGCCTCTGCTGAGCCTTGCTCGGACGGCCTTAGAATGGTCCGGCCTTTGCCTTTGCTCCTGCTCTTTGCTTGGACGGCCTTCTTTCTTTGGCTTTGGCCTTTATCTGGCCCTCGCTTTTGCTTGGCCAATTTTGCCGCCCTCGGGCTCTGCCTCTGACACTCTCTCTATGCTTATTGTCCTGCCACGGGATGCTCCTCCTAATAGCCCCCAGGGAGGCATTAGCGATATTTCTAATGCTCTCCCCCCTCTTTGCTTTCAAAAAAGCCTTTTAAGGCCGTGGGAACACGCCTATTGGGCCTGCCATGTCATCACTGTACCACCGACCTCCTTTCTCATGCAAGCGTGCCACTACGCCGCCTTGCCCATTCAAAACCGCAGGCTGTGCCACCCGACTGTGCGTGCACAGCGCCGCCTACCTTTTGCCATAGCGAATAGCTCACAGAGGTAATTGCGTGCCCCAATACATCTCCAAGAGGCGCCATCTTGTGGTACTTATACCTTGCAACACTATTGCGTGGCACATATATGGAATTGCCCCCCCTGCCACGTGGCGGCTCCCAACAGCATAGCTTTCAAGTTGCAAAAAATCCTCCAAAGAAAATTTATATAAAAAAACTCCTATTTTGGCCTTCTTCTCCCGACCTCTATGCTTTGCCGGATGGTTAGAATCTTGGACCGCCAAGCCGGGTCAGGTCTTCACTGAGTCAGCCCGGGGTCATGCAAACCCAACCACACTATGCTTCTTCTGAGATCGCTATCTGAGGCCGTCAAAAAATGGGGAAATCATCTGCAAACCTTTTAGTGCCCAAGGCTCCCAACTTTATCTTGCTGTATCTAGCCGACCAAGCATCCGATTGACGCACCGTTGATTTGTGCTGACTCCGCATGCAACACACTATCACCAAGAACTTTGGCGAGTCCCAAAAGATGCCAGATGGTACATCCTCCAATGCGGGCAAGTAAGCTCATACCTCGCCCCCGAAAAAACTTCAACTGGACATATCTTGCCAACCAGAGCTCCGATTCGTACTTCGAGAAGACAAACATGCTCCACAACTTGAGCACTACATATGTACCCACTGACACCTGCCTGGGCCACTGTCCCCAGCTCCCTTGTCCGTCGGGGATCTGCTACACACTATACCTTTAAACTACAATATCTTGAGCATCGGGGCTCCGTTTGACGAGCCATCTGGATCGGCTTCTAGAGCACACTAAACACTACATTTCAAGACACTGATAGAGCACTCTGGACACCTTCATTTTCCATCTTATTTGGACCATCTCGTACCTCTTTTGGCCTTAAAAACCACTTCAGCCATACTGTTCCGCTATCCTTGGGCTGCCCAGGTCCTTGGCACCTGCCCTAGCCTTCTGCACTGCACTTGTGTGCTGCCTCTACCTGGCATAGACCATTTCGTAGCTTAGACCGACTTTGGATGCACCATCATTGCCCAGCCCCCTCGTCAAAAATTTATGTTTGACCAAAAGCATATGTATATAACTTTGAAATTGGCACACGAATTGATGATTAAAAGCACTCACAAAACCATAACTGTATGTACAGGCTATGTACAAAAGTTTCATCTCCTTTCTCTCACACACCGCATGCCTTAGGTGGGTTCCCCACCCCCCTTGACTACAATTTGCTGCACTTCAAGCACTAAATCCCTCTCGAAATACAGTTTGAGCTCCACACCATTCACCCTGTTCCTAAGAAGCTTGCCATTTGCTCTTACCAGCTGATACATCCCATTCGGAAAGGCCTTCCGCACTTTTTATGGACCTATCCACTTCTTCTTGAACTTCTTCTGGAATGTGAAATCTAGGTAGCTTTCGTACTTCATGACCAAGTCTCCTTCCTCTAACTTCTTGTCTGGCAGATTATGATTGAACTTGGCAACCCGCTTCTCTCTCTATTTCACATAGTAGTTTGCCGTTGGCTCTCTGTCCATCTGCAAAGCCTCCAAACTAGCTATCCAATCCTGTAGAACTCCTTGTTTAGTGGCCTTGACACACCACATACCCTTTAAAGCACCTAGTTGCACATGTACTGGCAACACAGCCTCATTACCATAGAGTAGCTTGAATGGAGTGAAGTTTCTAGCCACTTACATGACATTCTATACGCCCACAGACACTTCTCTAGATTCGCTTCCCACTCAGCTTCCTGCTTATACACGTACTTTGTTAACATCTTGACGATTTTCCCATTAGCACTCTCGACTAGACCATTGCATTGGGGGTGATAGGGTGAGGAAAACTGATGCTGAATCTTTAACTTTTCCACTAATGCACCATAAGCTTGCTTCTAAACCCTTGACCCCTACCAGAAACTAATACCCATGGAACACCAAAACGGCAACAGATGTTATCAAACACAAACTGAGCCACCACATTAGCATTTACTTCCTTCACTGCTTTGGACTCAACCCACCTTGTAAGGTAGTCAATGGCTACCACCATGTACTTCTTACCGCTTGTAGACTTTTGGAGAGGGCCTATGGCATCCATACCCCACTTCTTGAAATCACTTTGTGCGATGATGGCGACTTGTGACTCTGCTACCAGTCGTATTTCAGCTATAGTTTGACACTCATGGCACGTCTTGCACCAGTAATGCACGTACTTCGCAATGGAAGGCCACCAAAAACCTGCTCTAAGCACTCGAACATAACCAGGTCTTTGCCTTGATGTCCACTCTCTTCGTGGAATTGCTCCAACACCATTCCTATCTCTTGTTTGTACAACACCCTTCTAAGCACTCCATTGCATCCATAGTTCACAAGATCTTCACCTACCAATGTGAATTTGCATTCTTTCTACACCACTCTTCTCTTTTGCAGCTTAGACAAACCCTTTGAACATTGCCCTATACCCAAAACCCCTTCAATCTCCTTTAGATTCTCCCTACCTGCATAAGTGGCTGGGTCCACATATAAACCTGTAACATGCACCTTTACTTTGCTGCTAGCTAACTGATTCGCCTCTTGGTTCTGTTCTCTTCTCACATGCTTGAATTGGAATTATTTAAAAGACTTCAAAATCTTCTTGATGGAAAATAACCAATGCTTTAAAGAATCGCGCTTTACTTGCCATTGGCCTAGTAGTTGCTTGATGACTAGCAGTGCATCTCCTTTCACCACCAACCTTGAAATGCCAAACTCTATACACTGTTTAAGACCCAAATGCAGAGTGAGATACTCAGCCTCATTATTGTCTGGACATCCTCCAGATCATACGCCTTTGAGAATATAGCTTTGCCGTGTGGATTGTGTATCACCACACCTCCTCCTGCTTTCTGTACTACCCTTCGATACGCTCCATCAAACCACATCATAGAAGCATCCTCCATGTCGGGTTCATCCTTAGCTTCATCTAGCACCACTCTTGGATAGGCCGGCAAATCGATGGCCTTGCTGACAAGAATGTCTGCCATGTGAGATCGACTCGTGTGATCTACCTTGAACTCGAACTTGAACTCTTGCAGCTCCAACACCCACTTCATAATCCTGCTTCCTGGTGGCTTCAAATGTAGCACTACCTCTGGCAATAGATTATTAGCCATCAACACAAAAAACTTACGCACAATCAAATGCACCTTGAACTTCCTACAAGTGAAAACTAGAGCCAACACCCATTGCTCTGCCTCGGTGTAGGTAGCCTCTCCTGGGCTAATCACCATGCTCTCAAAGTATATTGGCTTGTAGCTCCTCCCTACCTTTTGTACGAGAACTGCTCCAATAGAAATTTTGCCCACTGTCATAGACACATAGAAGTCGTCCTCGCGATTGGGAGGACACACCGCTGGCAACTGACACAACATCTTCTTGACCCTATCAAAAGCCTCTCGAGCTTCTCCATCCCAGTCATAACCATGAACTTGCTGAGCCCTCTTTTGAAGAGGATGCACATATTACGACAACATCCAAAAGAATTGTGATAGATACTTCAATTTATGAACAAATGAAGCCAAACCTTGAGCATGTGATGGCGGCTCCATCAATACCAACGCCTTTACCTTCTCCGTATCAACCTCTATACCGTTTTGTGACACCACATGACCTAATAGTTGCACTCGAGATTGTGCTATCTTGCATTTCTTGGGGTTTAGTTGACCTCCTTCTTCATCAAGCCTTTGAAAGAATAACTGCAGCTTTGACAGGTGCTCTAATCTTGAACTGTAGCAGCCGATATCATCCATGAAGACCCTAATAAATCGGCCCAGGTATGGACCAAATACCCTGTTCATCCAATATTGAAAGGTGGCATATGCATTCACCAATCCGAATGGCATCCTGCGATAAGCAAAACAACCCCATGGAGATATGAATGTGGTATTTAGATGGTCATCAAGGGCAATCCCTATCTGAAAGTACCCCAAAATCCATCCATAATCGAGTATCTCTCATGCCCAATCACCTGGTTTAGGATCTCGTCTTGAAATGGCAATGGATAGTGATTCCTCTTGGTTGCGGCATTCAGTGGCTTGTAGTCAACACACACTCTCCATTTCCCATTATTCTTAGGGGTATGACCACTGGCGAGACCCACTCTGACTCTTTCATAGGGAATATGATACCAACATCCAGTAGCTTATTGATCTCCTGCCAAAGGGCCTCCTTTTGGATTTTCCCTAGCCTTCTCAGCTTCTGTGCTTTAGGCCTATGTCCCTCCTAACAATCTTGTGCTCCACCCCCTTTGCACCTCACAAATGCTTGTACTCCATTGCAAATAGATTTGGATAGGACTGACACAGTTGAACATAGCCTTCCTTTTCACCCTTGGTTAAATCTTCACTTATCATTCTTAAAACCTCCTCTATGATTAAACCATGAGCTTGAGGTTTCATACCTTCTTCTTTTTGCATCTATCTTCAGCGTGTCATCCTCGCTCTCCTCTTCCTCTGTGCTAGTATAGCCTTCATCATAGCCCATCTCTCTCTGGTACTCATAGCTCGTCGTGTCGCCCCTCATCTTTAACTTCCATAGGACGAGAACTGCTCTCCTTGGTCTTAAAATCAAGCACAATTTGTTTGCCTCTCTCTTTGTCAGGCAAGGTAAACACTTTGCTTTCCCAATCTTGCTTTGCTCCTATCACCAAAAGCCATGGCCTACCCAAAATGATTGGATAATCATTATCCCTTGCCTTCATCACGAAAAAGTATATCAGGCACTATATGCCCATCACCTTGACCTTTACATCATGCGCCACACCCAGACACCTGGCTTTGGTATGGTGGGCCATCCTCATGTGCACATTTGACTTGACTACTCCCTCAATTCCCGTCTTTTTCATGGCCGCTTCTGTCATAACACAAACCTGCGTTCCACCGTCTATGTAGGCTTGTACTTGCATCCTCTTCTCTATAATCACATCCACTAGCGGAAGAACATTGGTGGGGCTACCTACCCTCAAAGCCATGTTTTGCACCGCTTGCACATTCCCCTTAGCTCTCAACAGCCTCGTGCTAACACTTGTGGACCGCTGCCTTCTTAGCTTTGGATTTAAGGCTAACAGCTGACCAAAAGTAATGTTTGCTTTTTGATTTTGAAGGTCACTCACCAGATTGTACTCAGGATAGCCACGCCCTAGCTAGAAATATGCTTGTTTGATTTTGCAATGCCTCCTTCTTTTGCTAGGCTCGGGCTGCTCTCTACCTTCGTATACCTTCTCTTTGCCTTTGCAAGCTCTGGTTTCCTGCTCTGTCTCTGTGTCCCTCTCAGCTCTTGATCTCTTATTGGCCAAAACTTTGACATCCTGCTTATCCACTCCGATAATATTCACTCTTTGGACCTCACCTCCGTTTTGCGGAGCCGGGTGCACATGATTCTTTACCGCTTGCTCTCTTGGACCGTTGTATTGTCCTTGCCATCGACCTCTACCAAACAGTGGGTAGATACCTCCTCTTTCTCTCTGTGGTTGAGAAAAATTGGGTGCATAGTGCCCTTCTTCTTCACAATTGTAACACCTACTAGGCAGTGGCCTTGCCCTGCCCCTTGCTCCTCTTGGTTGTCCTCTATCCATCACACTAAGCTACAACTCTTGCATTTTCTCAGACAAATATTGCACCGTGTGCACCCAATTTTGCGGCACAACCACTACACCTCGGTTTCCATGATTTTCCTCGTGCATAGCCTCTCTCGGACTCTACGGTTGAACATAGGCCATCGTCTCATAGCTTGACACACCCTGCTCTATCTTCTTCTTTATCTTTCTGCTCTTCGACCGTGAAATGGCTACCTCACCATTGTAATTCTCTGGGCTCTCGAAATTGACTTTTTCTCTCACTTTCGGGTACAGAAACGCCATGAACTTGTCTAGCTTTAAATAGGCTCCATTAGCCAACTGCATGACTGCCGCTAGCTCTGCCCAACACTCTTCAAAATGACCCAAAAACAGATTGAACTCTTCACTTACATCTTGCTTAAGCGCCTCCAACTTTTCATCCATCTGGACTAGGGAATCCTCCTTGCAAAAGTCGTAAAGAAACCTCGCCCGTAGAGCCGGCCATGCTTGCTTCGGCTCGCCTTCTAACGCTTTGTACCATGCTTTAGCTCTACCACGCATCACCAAAGGAAAAGTCTACATTTTTCTATCCTCGTTTGACATACGCAAAAATAGCACGTACTGCTCAAAATCCGACATCTACGCATCAGGGCTCTCTTTGCCTTTTAAAATCGGTCCATAGCTTCTAGCTACCATGACTTCCAACGCAAAAAACTGCTTCTTTTCGATTAACTGGGAGCAATCAGTGTGCTCCTCAGTGGCGGAACCAGAAGATGGAGAGGGGGAATGGGGGAACATGCCCAGCACAAACACAAGGGCCTCTCTATAGCTTAGGGTATCCACAACACCGCTATCCTCTCACAAAACACCTTCAAAGAAACAGTTTACACTATCAGACCACCGCGCCTGCTCAATTTTCACTGCTCATATACTCCACAAGTCTACTACACAATGCACACATACTGCTCCACCCTTACTCACACACACATCCATTCAATCTCACTCTCTCACACAAAACACCGTCGATCTGGTGGGGCACACACATCCACACAACTGGCACTGAGGGGAAACATGAAAGCAGGAGAAAGAGAAGGGGGGAAGGGGAAACTACAACAAGAAGGGGCAACAGTGGCTTGATTCACTTCAAAACACATGTACACTTGCTTGCATGCCATCACCACGGCCATTTTCAAGAAAAAGTTACAAAGACGCTAGCTTGCTAGAGAACTCCACTTTGCAGGCTTCAAACGACATCCAAAAAGCCAGGAAAAAGCGCCTAATTTGATCCGATTTTGACTTTTATGGGGGGCCTTTAATTTGGGAATTTACACTTTAATCGGTCCACCTGGTACCTTGATTTGGCATTTTTGGAAGGGGGAAACCTCTTTATTGTATCTGCTCTCTTCTTCTCTCTTTTGATCTTGGGGGGGGGGGGGGGGGGGGGGGGGGGGGGGGGGCATTAGCGATGTCACTATTGCCCCCTAGGCATTTTTTATTTTTTACTTTTTTTTTCACATTTATTCTCTACCCCTTTGGGGCTACCATTATCTAATGTTCTTTTTTTACTCATCTATCTGGCTCACCCCTGCTTCCTCTCCTCCTCTATTTCTCCCTCTCTCTTTGCTTTAGTCGCGGCCCTCACTTTATCCTTGCTTTTGCTTTGCCTGTACTAGGCCTTGCTCGGACGGCCTTAGAATGGTCCGGCCTTTGCCTTTGCTCCTGCTCTTTGCTTGGACGGACTTCTTTATTTGGCTTTGGCCTTTATGTGGCCCTTGCTTTTGCTTGGACAATTTTGCTGCCCTCTGGCTATGCCTCTCACTCTCTCTCTATGCTCATTGTCCCGCCGTGGGATGCTCCTCCTAATAGACCCCAGGGAGGCATTAGCGATATCACCAATGCTCTCCCCCCCTCTTTGATTTCAAAGAAGCCTTTTAAGTCCGCGAGAAAATGCCTATTGGGCCTGCCATGTCATCAGTGCACCGCCGACCTCCTTTCTCATGCGAGCGCGCCACCCGTTGCCCCGCCGAGCCAAAACCGCCAGCTGTGCCACCCGACTGTGCGTGCACAACACCGCCAACCTTTTGCTATAGCCAACAGCTCACGGAGGTCATTGCTCGCCCCAATATATCTCGAAGAGGTGCCATCTTGTGGTACTTATACCTTGCAACACTGTTGCATGGCAACATATATGGGATTGCCCCCCTGCCACGTGGCGACTCCCAAGACCATGGCTTTTGAGTTGCAAAAAATCCTTCAAAGAAAATATACATTAAAAAACTCCTTTGTTGGCCTTCTTCTCCCGGCCCCTATGCTTTGCCGGCTGGTCGGAATCTTGGACCGTAAAGTCGGGTTAGATCTTCACTGAGTCGGCCCCGGGTCATGCAAACCCCACCACACTATGCTTCGTCTGAGCTCGCTATCTGAGTCCATCAAAAAACGGGGAAATCATCTGCAAATCTTTTACTGCCCAAGGCTCCCAACTTTATCTTGCTGTATCTAGCCGACCAAGCATCCGATTAACGTGTCGTCAATTTTTGTGGACTCCACATGACGCACACTATCATCGAGAACTTTGGCAAGGCCCAAAAGATGACAGATGACACATCCTCCAATGCAGGAAAGTGGGCTCAGACCTGGCGCAGACTAGCCCGCGAAAAAAATTCAATTGGCCATATCTTGCCAACGACAGCTCTGATTCGCACTCCAAGAAGATAGGCATGCTCCACAACATGAGCATTACACATATACCCACTGACACCTGCCTGGGCCACCTGTCCCTAGCTTCCCTGTCTGTTGGGAATCTGCTACACACTTTACATTTAAACTGTAATATCTTGAGCATCGGGGCTCTGTTTGACGAGCCGTCTGGACCAGCTTCTAGAGCACACTAAACACTACATTTTAGGACATTGATAGATCACTTTGGACACCTTTATCTACCATCTTATCTGGATCGTCTCGTAGCTCTTTTGGCCTAAAAAACCACTTTAGACATACTTTTCCGCTATCCTTGGGCTGCCCAGGTCCTTGGGCTACCCTAGCATTCTGCATTGCAGCTGTCTGCTTCCTTTGCTTGTCATAGACCATTTCCTAGATTAGACCAAATTTGGCGGCACCAACATCGAGAGGAGAAGTATGGGTACAAGCATGGACTTGTGGACCTTTTGACCTAGCTGCAGAAGGAGGGAGAGGATGTTTGACTGGGAGGCATTACCATGAGGATCTTCTAGATACACTCTTACTCAGTCATCTTGATATAGTATTCTTGGTACAATCTTTTTTGTAGTTGTGGTCTTCTTGATACAATCTTACTCAGTGATTGTTTGCATGTACAATTTTGTAGTGCTTATGTTTACGGTTTTGCATTCTGTTTGCGACTATAATTTATTTTACGGTATGGCAGAGAGGTTTTGGTCATGGTTTGGAAATCAAGTTATAGTTATGTTTTTGCAATGATGGTATGGAAATCATCGTATGGTTCGGGTTTAGCAATCAAGTGATGGTTATGGTTTTGCAATGATGGTATGGCAATCATGTGATGGTTATGGTTTGGCAATCAAATTATAGTTATGGTTATGGTTTTGCAATGATGGTATGGTTGTTATGGTTATGGTATGACAAGCAAGTTATGATAATGGTTATGGTATGGGAAGTGGAGTATGTTTATGGTTTTGTAATTTTTGAATCATGCTTTAATTATGGCTATAAAATCTTTATGCCCTTGTGCCTATGGTTTGGGAGTCGACATTATGGTTATGCTTTTCAGAACTTGTCATGACTAAACTTTTGATTTTGTGATTTTGTTCTTTTTACAGTTTTGCTAATCTGTATACACTCGCTCTTTAGTGTCAACTTGTACTTGGAGTGAGGTTGCTTGTGCACTCTTTCTTTGGGTAGAGAGGGATGTTTTATGTTGCTACACTACATGCAGCATCACTTCCCAGCCCTCTTTGGCCAAATTGTTTTTTGCACGTTTGGTCGTCGGAACAGAATTTAGTACACGTGCCGTTATGGGCCTCAAAAAAAACATTGGTATAGCAAAAACATTTTCCGCGCATATAACCGCGTTTATTCCAATGTATCTTACATCGTGTATTCCGACGGAACCTACCGGTGCATATATCGACGCCAACATATCGACGTGTATTCCGATGGTTCTTCCAAGGTCTTTTACTTTTAAACGAAGCTTTGTCTCATCGATATCTGTGCGGCTAATTTTTGCGTAACATGTTGTAGTGTCTCTTCCTCACACCTCTTACAACCAGAGGCCCTGCGCTTTCGCGGCTCACCTTTCGAACACAAATTCCCCGATATTTTTGATGAACTCGACGCAAAATTGAGCTGAGGTGGCAAGAATTTGTGGAAGAAGATGTCGACACCGGAAGAGGCAACCATGTAGCAAATGATTTTGTAGTGTATATGCAACAACAACAGGCTACCCAACAATAGTATAATATGTAGGAGCAGATTTATAAAGCTTGGTAGACAGCTACAAATAAATTATAGCAATTTGAAGGCCCAGATATTATAAAATTTTGCAATATCTACAAGCAATCAATGGAAGATAATGGAATCGATGATCAGAATGCAGTGGAAGGGTTTCATTTAATTACGGTGCCAGAGCTAAGGGGACGAATTAAAGAGATTCAGGCGGCTCAAGCCCGAATTGGCATGAATTCAAGAAGGCGTTGCAGGAGGAATATTTTCTTGAGGATTCACAAAGGGTAACCAGATAGAGTTTCATGAAGTGGGTGCATAAGAAAAAAAAAATTATATGCACAAGAATTGCTACGAGAGTTTGAAAAGAAATTCAACCAATTGTCCTCGATAGAGTGACGTTTGATGAACTATCAGAAGGTTGAATTGTTTATTTAGGCTGTTGATCCACAACTTTGGAATATTTTGGTGCAATTGCTGGAGGATTCAACAGATGAATTGGGCTTAATGTCTGATTGGAAGATATCACTGAAGGGTAAAGATGATCGTGAAATGACAGATGAGAGTTGATAAGAAAATTGTTTGACGAATTAGTGAAATGTATTTAAGAGTTATATTTGAATTTTAAAGCTATAAAATTTGAAGGGTTAGCTGCAAAGGGGTCTACTTCTAAGCCTAGGCAGCAACCTCCATGCGGAGGCTGGAATCAACGCATGTGGTGCGATAGTGAAGACCATAGGTATGTTAAGGAATGTGAAGAGTTTGATGAAGCTTACAAAAGAAATGTGGTTTTTTGGAAGGACAAGAAGATTCACCTTAGGGAAACAAGTGAGATGTTGCGCTTGAACTTTGATAGGGACAGCATGAAAAAGCTATTTGAAGAAATACAACATAATGTTGCTCTTGTGGAAGCAACTACATATGGGTGGTAGGTTTGCAAAAAGGGTGATGATGATGGTGTAGGTACAGAGGGACAATTGTGGCCTTACGCTTTGAAGACAATAGAAGCAGGTAAGGTAGTTGATGGGAAGCTATGACAGGTAGGGAATTCTATTCAAGAAACCACAGGGTAGACTAATCTAGTGGATTCCCTCTTAGTATACGCATTCATTGCTAAGTCTCAAGCTAATGAGTCTATGGTGGAAGAAAAGTAGAAAAGGGATGAAGAGGTTGCAGAGACATCAAAAAGGGTAACGAGATGTGGAAACAAGAAGAAGAAGTTCCTACTCCTAATCCCTCTCCTAAAGGGGTTATGGAGGGGGAAACCAAGGATAAAAATCAAGGTAATCCCAGGGGACCCTCGTATAAGCTTAAATCTGATATTGAATTAGCTACAGATCTAAAGAAAGGTTTTAAAGAGCACATTGTGAATAGAAAAGTGAAGCTCACATTGGGTGATATTCTGGGAATTGCCAAACACGAGTTCCACGAGGAGATCATTGAATTTATTAGAAGGAAGCAGCAGATACCAAATGAGCAAGAGCCAAAATCAGTTAAGAGCCAGGCAGTTCGGCACATTGAAGCAATTTTAGATGATTATGAAGAATATTTGGCAGATCTGAAGAAGAAGAGTTGAGGTTTGTGGTGGTTTCAAACCCAATAATATCTGAGGTAAGACATGTTCAATTTAATGATGAGGAAGACAATGAAAGTATACCCAGGAGTCACTTTTCAAGGACTCAGTGGGCAAGGGCAATAATCGAAACTATTGTGAAGCTTGGCGACATTGAAGAGCCGGTCTTAGCACTAATAGATCATGGATCAGAGATAAATTTGATGGAAAAAGATTACACAAAAAGAGGAAATGGCCTAATGATGTAGACCACGGCTGGCGGATGAAGGAGTACAAGCGGAAGTGCGACGCGAGAGAGAGAGAGAGTGCGAGAAGAAGAGCACGACGATATGGTGAACTCGCTCTACTGTAATGTGTAGAGCATAGTGAGTTCTTATTAGGTTTTCACAAAAGAATATGTGTACATACCTGGCGGCCCGCCCACTTACCTGGGCGACCACATTGGGCTTTATACCCCAACAACCTCCCACTTAAAGTCCAATGTGGTACTTTAAGTGTGAGAGAAGCTACTATACGAGCTAAAACACAAGAGATGTAGAGAAGTGATGTACTACCCTACACCTAATTGCTTGAGAAAATGCTCAAAGCTCTCTGAGGGAAGTCCTTTTGTAAGTAGATCAGCAGGAATTTCTGTGGTGTGAACTTTGACAAGCTGAAGTTGCTTATCCTCGAGCATTTCTCTGATGAAATGATACTTCACATCCACATGCTTTGTCTTTGAGTGATAAACTGGATTGCAAGCCAATTGTATAGCACTTTGACTATCACAATATAACACAGGCATCTCTTCTTTGATTCCCAAATCTGTTACTAGTCGATTAAGCCAAATTGATTCTTTGCATGCCTCTGATGCTGCAACATATTCAGCCTCTGTAGTAGACTGAGTAACACAATCTTGTAATCTAGAGCGCCATGATACTGCTCCACCAGCCAATGTAAAGACATACCCTGACGTAGACCTTCGGTTGTCTAAGTCACCTGCATAATCTGAGTCTGTAAAACCCTATACACTTAGCTCCTGACTCCCATAGCATATACACATACTATTTGTAGCTTTCAGGTATCTCAATATTCCTTTCACTGCCTCCCAATGTTTCTTGCCTGGGTTTGACATGTATCGACTTACTACTCACACTGCAAATGCAATGTCTGGGCGAGTAGCAATCATTGCATACATCAAACTACCCACTGCAGACGCATATGGAATCTTATCCATTTCAGCCTGTTCTTCCTCAGACACAGGACAATCTTGTTTGCTAAGTTTCACGTATGGTGTCAATGGAACACTCACTGCCTTTCCCTTCTCCATATTGAAACGTTGCAAAACCTTGTCAATATACTTTGTTTGAGATAACCAAATCAACTTCTTTGATCTGTCTCTCTCAATTCGCATACCAAGTATATGACTTGCCTCACCCATGTCTTTCATGTCAAACGATTTTGCCATCTTTGACTTCAAAGCTGAAATTTCTTCCAAGTGCTTGCCAGCAATCAACATGTCATCCACATACAAAATAAGGATCAGCCAACTACCATCCTTAGCCTTCTCTGTATATAGACAGTGATCCAACTCACTACGCTTGTAGCCTTGAGAAAGCATAAACTTGTGGAATTTATGGTACCATGCCCTCAGTGATTGTTTTAAGCCATAAAGACTCTTTAACAACTGGCATACCCAATCTTCCTTGCCTTTCTCAACAAACCCTTCTGGCTGCTGCATGTAAATTTCCACATCTAAATCACCATGCAAGAACACTGTCTTGACATCCATTTGGTGCAACACCAAATCTAATATGGCAACCAATGCAAGAAAGCATCTCAATGTAGTCATCTTGACCACCGGAGAGAAGACTTCATCAAATTCAATGCCTTGTTCCTGCTTAAAGCCCTTGGCAACAAGCCTTGCTTTGTACTTTGGCTGACTATCATGAGCGGTGATCTTATACCTGTAAACCCATTTACAAGGTAGAGCCTTTTGGCCCTGTGGTAATTTAACCAGCTTCCATGTCTTGTTTTTATGCAGAGGTGTCATCTCTGACTGCATGGCCAATTGCCAATTCCCGGAGTCCTTCATTTGCACTGCTTCCTTGTAACATGAAGGCTCATTGCAATCAGTCAACATGACATAGTTCATAGATGGAACAAACCTATCAGGAGGTCGCGTGACACGTCCAGATCTACGCACAATAGGTGGCTCAGGCTCAGCCACACCCTGTGGTTCCACTCTATCCTGTCCTTGCTCCTCTTGAGCCCTGACATTTTGTCTTGCACGTGCAGGTCCATCTTCTTGGAAGACAACTCTTCTAATCTCCTCAACCCTCTCTGGTTAAGAATGATATTTGGATTCATTAAAGTGAACATCATTGCTGTGGACAACCTTTCTGGATTCGGGATCCCAAAGTCTGTACCCCATCTCACCAGAATTACCATAGCCTAGAAAGATGCACTTTCTACTCTTTGGCTCAAGTTTGTTCCTAAATTCCTTTGGAACGTGAGTATATGCCTCACAGCCAAAGACTTTGAGATGCTTGTATGAGGGAATTTTGCCTGACCATACCATCTGTGGCACTGAATCCTTCTGCAAAACCTTGCTAGGAGATCTATTTACAAGATGAACAACTGTTGATAAAGCTTCAGCCCAAAACCCATTTGGCAGCTGTGCATTAGACAACATACTTCTGACCTTCTCTTGTATGGTCCTATTCATCCTCTCAGAAACACCATTTTGAGGAGGATTGTAAGGAGCAGTAAGTTCACGTTTTAAAGGCCTTTTTTGAAACATACTCTCCACCATTGTCAGTGCGTAAGCATTTAAGCTTCTTGCCACTCTGATTCTCCACAAGTGTCACAAACGTTTTGAAAACACTAAACGCTTCATCCTTGTGCTTGAGAAAGTAAACCCATACTTTCCTTGAGTAATCATCTATAAATGTCATAAAGTAAGAAGCTCCCCCTAGAGATAGGTTAGGCATAGGTCCACACAAATCACTATGAACAAGTGCCAACTGTGTATCTCTTCTACTGCTTCTATGCTTATGTGGCTGCTGTGTTTGCTTACCATACAGACAATGTTCACAAAATTCAAAATCATTAAATGAAAATCCAGGCAAATAACCAGAACGAGACAAGATTTCCATTCCCTTCTTGGACATATGTCCTAACCGGCTATGCCACAAAGAAACGTTCGGCTGCTCGGTTACATTGATTACATTTTTAGAGACATTTGATACATAAATCATGTAAAGTCCTCCAGACTTTACTCCATGTGCTACTGTCATAGAACCCTTGGATATCTTCCACATGTTCTGTCCAAAAGTGGTGACGTAGCCAGCATCATAAGTAAACCTGTGCTGATCAAGCTCTTTGTAATTGTGAGAACATGTCTCACATTCTTCAGCGTGAAAGAAGAGCCATTCTGAAACTTCAATTGAACATCTCCAACACCTAAGATCTCACATGTCTGCCCATTGCCTAGCCGAACATGATCTTTAGTGGTCACATAAGAGGTAAACCACTCCTTGTTTGGAGACACATGAAGTGATGCCCCTGAGTCTATAATCCAGTCACTCAGTGCATTTCCATCAAATGATGTAAGAAGAGCTGAGTCCATTGTATTCTTCAAGAAGTAGATGTCTCCTGACACTAGACTGTCATCCTCTGCAATGGTGTTTGTCACATTTATTTCTTGAATCTTCACTGAGGACTTGTTCTTCTCACCATGGTCTTCAGCTTTCTCTTTGCCTTTTTCTGCTTTCCATTCTCTGCAATCTCTTTTCATGTGACCCTTCTTGCCACAATGGTAGCATTCTATGTCACTCTTGCCTTTAGCACTGCGGGACTTGCTACGAGACTGATTCCTCTTTCCACCTTTGTACTTCTCTTTGGTCCTTCCCCTAACAACTAAGGCTGTTCCTTTGCCTTTGTCCATTGTCTTTCTATTGGTGTCTTCAGTAAGCAGACTTCTTTCTACACCTGCTATGTTCAAACCATCTGGAGGTGCAGAATTACTCAAAGTTGTGCGAAAAGTGTCCCAACTTTCCGACAATGTGATCAACAGGAACATAGCTCTAACAGGTTCATCAAACTTGACACCTTGAGCTGACAACTGACTATAGATTGTGTTGAATTCATTCAGATGATTGGACATAGGTGTCCCTTCTTTCATCTTCAAGTCAACAAGCTTCTTAAGCCAGTATACCTGTGAAGCTGCACTCTGCTTCTCATAAAGATCACTCAGCTTTAACCATGCTTGATAAGACGACATCTCGTCTGCTACATTGAAGTAAACGCTTTCTGCCAAAGTCAGCATAATGGTAGAAAGTGTCAATTCATCCATTTCGCTCCATTCATCTTCGTCCATATCTTCTGGTTTTATCCCCTTGAGCTTTATAGGTTTTATCTGCTTCTTTTGTACCAACACGTGCCAAATCTGCTTCTTCCACAATGGGAAATTGGTTCCATCCAGCTTCTTGATATTGTAAAGAGCAGTGTCCTGTGATCCAGCCATAGCTACGCTTCATAGTAGTTTACTTTCCTGGGAAAAATTCGGCAGAGTTTCCCCTGTAAACTGACCTCTGAACCAATATCAACCTGTCAAATGAACGAAGAAAGCTTCAGATTCTGCAGAAATTTTGGCAGAGTCTCCTTTGTAAAATGGCTCTGGTGTACTAAAAACAGACCAAAAAACAGCTCAAAAAACACTGTCTCTCTTACACTGTAAGCTGCGGGTAAACCTGTCCTGCACCTGTACTGTCTCTGACTGTCCTGTCACTGTCCTGTAAGCATAGACTGCGACAATGCCTCAACGGCAGTAAAGCAAAGATGCAATCCCAAATGTCTAACTCACAGTCAATACATCCCAGCTGCCTATCTAAGGGTGCTCGAGGGATCGCTCCAAGACCTGTATCATCGAAAGGATCTCAACATTCGAGAATCCCCCAGCTCAATAAAACCTCACTCGACCCTCAACAAAGGCTACAGTAAATCTGACAGTACATAGACTTCCCACAAAGTCATACATCCACAAATTTCCCACTGTATGCTGTAACCGCTGCGGTGGTTGTTAGTCAGCAAACCCTCAAGAAACATACATCATCTCTGACAATACATCCCATGTGGAAGTACCTGCAATGTCAGGATGAAATCTAGAATATCAAGAAGCAAACACAAGCTACTTGATGAACTAGTGGATGTCGCCTATAGTCTGTGTGTAGATGCGCCCGTGTCGTATGTGACACGCCTGCAAGAACTGTGAGCCATCCTTCGATGTGTAGACAACCACAAATCAACACTCTGGGAGTGTCGATATCCTCAGAACCTGTAGCCGTAGGCCGAAAACCCCAAATTTGCAGAGTCGGATCTCCACCCGCTGAGACCACGTAGTCGAAAATGGCCTGCGCAGACCTTTGTCGAAGCCGAACGGTGGCCGAGATGACCTCAGAATGAAATTCTGACAACACCTAGCCCTATGGGCTATCCCACGAGATTTGGGGCCGTGTCTTCGCCTGTCGAATTTCACTCCAATCTGAGTTGGTGACTCTAGCCTCCTGCAGTGCTGCCCCGAGCCTCGATCTGAGCTCTGATACCAGTTGAAGGAGTACGAGAGGAAGTGCGACGCGAGAGAGAGTGCGAGAAGAAGAGCACGACGATATGGTGAACTCACTCTACTGTAATGTGTAGAGCATAGTGAGTTCTTATTAGGTTTTTACAAAAGAATATGTGTACATACCTGGCAGCCCGCCCACTTACCTGGGCGACCACATTGGGCTTTATACCCCAACAGCGGATTCGAGCTACCAACATGCTTCGAAGCGACCTCTATGGTTCATGTGCAAATGTTAAGGTAACTATAGGGGATGTCTGTGATGAACAAAAATTTCTTGATACAGGAGCATTCCTCTCATCCATTGATTTTTGGACAACCCTACATTATGGCTGTGTGGATGGAAACCAAGGTGTTGGGTGATGGCTTAGCCTATGCCAGGGTTCGGAGCCAAGATGGTAAGAAAGTAGTTCAATTCTTGATTGTACGTGTTGATCATGCCAGGAACAAAGATAGTTTACGTGATCATCCACTGCCAAAGATACACAATAAGTTTAAAGAACACATGTTTACACGGTATTTTCTTGGAGTGCCACTATAAAGTGGGACTATGGTGGTACAAGTGAGGAGAAGTTCTCACAAAGAGAACCTTTCTCTTCAAGGTTTTTGGGGTTAACATTTGAAGGTTCAGTATCTTACAAAAAATTTAATGATTTTCCAAAGTGGGAAAAACAATATGTTTCAAGTATCCAAAGTGAATTGCAGGGATGTGATGTGCTTGAATCAGATGATGTGATTTTAGGGATCTTTGAAGAGGTATCTTATGTAGCTACTATGTCAAAGCTTGAGGAGATCAGGCACATAGGTTACAAAGCGTAACTAAAGTGGTCAAGGTCCACTCAATGGCCATGTATGAAGAGTTGGGTATATATGAAGCACTTATGCATAATGAGGATGATTCAAATAAAGAAATTGAAGCACAAGTAGAGACAAAGTATAAGATTGCTTGCAAAGAAAGTGAGAGCAATGGCTACACCTCTACCAAAAGGAAGGAATGGGTGATCAAAGAAGTTTTTCAAAAGCCTATGATCAAGAATCCAAAGAACATTGGGCATAAATTTACTAAGAAGACATTGCAGCAGCTAAAGGTTGGAGAAGATGGTTTTCTCAACAAAGAAGAAATCAAGTGTTTTCAAGGTATGCTCGAAAAACACGGTAAGCTTTCTCTTTTGAGCCAAGTGAGATTGGGTGTGTGGATCCAAGTGTTGTTTTACCTATAGTTATATTAACTATTCCTCACATGCCATGGAGCTTACGTCCTATTCTAGTTCCTAAAGCTCACTTGCCAAAGCTTATTGATTTTCTTAACGAGAAGATGCAAATGGGGATTTTGGAGCCATCATGTGCATTATATTCTAATTGATGGTTTACTGTTCTAAATAAAAATAGTACTTTAAGGTTCATACTGGACATGCAATCGGTTAAGAAGGTAACAATTCGAAATTTGTGGGTAGTGGCCCAATTGTGGATGAATTTGTTGAGGCCTTTGGAGGTAGATCTATTTACTCCATGGGTGATCTTTATTCCGCATAAGATCAATTCCAGTTAGCTTTGGAGTGCAGAGATCTTACCACAATGCATACTCCTCTTGGTTTGGTAAGGATGTGCACTCTGCCACAGGGTGCTACTAATTTTGTAGCTCATATACTGAACAACATGAATAAAGTATCAAGGGACTTTATCCCGCATGTTACTATGCCTTTCATTGATGAGTGATCTATCGATTAAAGGATGTGAAGAAGGATCCAAAGATGAGGTAAAAGATCAAAGACGGTGTCGGTGGTTTGTTGCTCAACATATTACTGACTGTGATGCTATTTTATCCACGCTTGAAGAAGTTAACTTAACACTTGCAAGTCAAAAATCAACTTTTGGTGCTAAAAAGGTTCTAATTGTGGGGAATATGTGCAGTCCTGAGGGTAGAAGGCCAAGTCTAACGAAAGTTGAAGCTATCCAAAAGATGAAGGAAACATGCTCTTCGATTACTGAAGTTTGTCTATTTTTGGGTGCGTGTGTGTTCTATCTTATTTGGCTGCCACACTTTGCTCATGTTGTAGAGGTTTTGTATCAATTCATGCTAAGGAAAGGTAAAAAGTTTGTTTGGGAAGAAGTTCCCACACAAAGGCTATCAAGAAATTAAAGAAGATGCTTCTCGAGACTCCGCCCTTAACACTAGTTCTGTAAACGGACACTCAAATGTCCTGAGACACTAAAGTGTCCTGTTTTTCTAGCAACTTGTCATAATTATTTGGTGAATCTAGAAAAATAATTTGTAGGTCACATTCATATCTTAGGTTAGCTATAAGGTGAAAAACATAGCCAAATTTTACTTTTACCAAAATTAATACCAAATTAAGATAATAATGATAAGTTTTAAGATGAAAAAATCATATAAATTTTGTGCAGTTTTAACAAAAGACTCATAAATTGAATATAACTTCTTGTCAAAATATGATTTTGCATAGGTTTCAAGGTGTATGGATAGTAAAAAACTTATTATAGCAAGAAATTGAGCTTCATAACCTAGGTATA
This sequence comes from Adiantum capillus-veneris, assembly GCF_014529385.1. NCBI lineage: Eukaryota > Viridiplantae > Streptophyta > Polypodiopsida > Polypodiales > Pteridaceae > Adiantum > Adiantum capillus-veneris. Next base: position 82,899,538 of record NC_140938.1, on the reverse strand, counting down.
AAACTAGATTTTTGTTATAATCAAAAGACCAAAATCTTGAAAATGATGACAAAGAGGAAAATTTTGGTCTTTCAAGGCCTCTTTCATTAACATGATGAGATTATGGGACAATACCTAAGGTGTATAATGTATCTATAGGTCAATACCCATCAACTAAGCATTTTTCAAGGGTTCAAAATCATAGGTATCTCGTAATTTAAGCTCATTCAAAAAAATTTGTAGTGCGTAATTTCTTGCAAAAAACATATTGCTATAAAAAACTAATGAAAAAGTGTATATAAATCTCCCAATTGTGTCTAGATGAGGTATTTGTATACAAATAAGTGAGATGAACAAAAAAATCCAAAAATGGACTTTATTTTAAGGCTTATCTTTGATAAATAAAAAATCATAATTACAATATGCACAATTTTTTGGATATGCCATAAATCATCAAATGTGGCTTGCATAACCATTAAAAATTATCACCTTATGTAATGGAGTCATAGATCTAGTATATATGCATCATAAGACATTGTAAATTTAGATGAACTAAATGGTTTTTTTGTGAGCGTTGCATATTTGACCCACAGGACTTTCTATATTTAATTCTAGCCACAAAGGAATTTTTCTCACATGACAATTGCAAAAATATCAAACACATATATAAGTAGTTACCATGGATTATTGCATGCACCCTCCTCTTTTTTTTCTTAGGCTAGAATACAAGTTTTAATGAAACATTGAATGTTGTTTTGCATAGGTTCTTTTCATGAGTGTAGCTACTATTGAGGTTATGATCAAAAGTGAGGGATCATAATTTCTATGTGTACTTTGAATAGCATTTTATGTTGGGGTATAGGCGCCTGTGCCTTGCCCGGCCACCAAGGAGTCTGGGCGCTCACTGACTTGTATACCTTATACATAGCATAAGTGTATAGAGAGTTTCTCACTCTTCGAGTCTCCCCACCCATATCTGTGTGTCATGTGTCTCCTTCTCTCTCTCACTCTCCGTTTGTGGTGCTCCCCGATCCCCTTCAATTGGTATCAGAGCGACATGTGTGAGAGCGTAGATGGACGGCTTCGCGATGAGCTCGTCGGCTATGGCGGAGAGGTCACAGATTTGAGCAAAGAAATAGAGGAGGTTTGTGGACAGCCATATAGAGACTAGCAGGAGAGATCTCAAGAGCTTCCTAGTGCTCACAGATCAGTCCAAAGTTCCTCTACAGATTAGCCCACTGTATACATCTTTTTATCTCTTCTCGGCAAGCTTTGCAACGGCTACATTGGCAACAGATTGGAGCTTGGAGCTTCCATAGACATGGAAGCATTGTGACATTGATGCATTCAGCTCACGCATTGAGGTGGGAAGTGAGTTTGAGCCTTTCTATGAGCTCAAAGAAGCACAGAAGAAAGTCGTTTAGTTTTTGACAGTTTGACAACAATCTAATGTTTTGCTCATAACTTGAGCTACAAAGCTTCGATTCCAAAACTTTTTGGTTCAAAATGGAGCTGGCTTCAAGCTCTACGACTTTGTAGAAGGAATCATTTTCTGATTCGGAGTGCGGGTGGTTCTGAAATTAAAAACACAGAGACTGTTTTTCAAGACAATTTTGGGCTCTGTTGTTTTCTTTGCTGCAGACAACTTACCCGTGCACACTGCAAGTAGTAGGCACATATGAGGTGTTACAAGATCGGGTTTGACTCCCAGGTACAGGTTGAGTCTGGTACTCCCACATGTGTTGCCAGTTGCAGTTGAGTGGTTCTTCTGCAGTGTTGTGGCTTGCATACATGGTCTTTGAGCGGGTAATTCTCTATGTATGCTTATGTGGTGAGCAGTAGATCTTGCGAGCAAGTGCAGAGGTTGGTTGTGGATGATATGTATGTTCACGTGTGGTACTCTTTGTGAGCATTTATTGGACACAGGTTTGCAGAGCTTATGCATGTATATTGAGTGTAGTTTGATGCACATTGATTGCTCATTGTATTGAGCTTGCAGGACAATGGTTATTTTGTGTTGATAGCCATTGTGCGTCGAAACTCTGGCGAAATTTTCCCAGGAGTTTTATGCGCATCATTTATGCGACCTAGGTAGAGATTGCGGGTTGCACTCAGCATTTGCGTGCGGTGTTCTCTGTAGGTGGGAGATTTGTGCGTGTGTATGCATCGATACCGCACAGTGTGGGCTTGGTGATTAGCTCACAGTTTGACAGGCGCAGTTATCAGTTATCTTGGCACACTCGTAGGAGTGAATATTGTGATGTATGGTTGTGTTGCTACGAGCTAGGTAGCCGGATTCGAGCACTAATGGATTGAGGTTTTTCAACAGGTTTACAGGCAGGTTTGAGGGTTTATTTGGGCGCTGAATTTTTAGCCATTGTTTCCTCTTTGCAGGTGTCCATGTATGGCTCAGTTGTAGGCTGATTTGGGACACGTTTGTGGCTTGTTTATGCAGCTATTTAAGAGCTGAATTTTGGGGTTGTTTTGGGGCTGATTAGCAGCCATATTTTACAGCCATACAGGATCTTGGTTTACTCTACAGGATCCTCGTACACTTGGCATTTGGGATTTGCATCATTGCCATTTGTGGAGCACAGTGTGGTTACACTACTGCGAGAGATTTTATGCGTGGATTCACATGAACATTGTAGGTGCTGGTGAGCTCTTTTTTTTAGAGAATTTTCTCATTGCAGGTTGCTTCTTTTGGATTAGTTGAGTGCATTTTATTGCTACCGTACCTAGAGTAGAGTTATAGCTCTTGGTTATTTTTGACATTCACTTATAGTAGTCAATATGTGTGAGACTTTCGAGTCTAGGACAATGACTCATGAGAGACGGCGTTCTCGTTCGTGTTGACACTTGAGATGCTGGCATTGTGGTCACACAGGGCACATTAGATGGCGATGCTTTCATCGTATGAGACAACACAGGAGACAGGCTACTCTCAAGGATGTAGTAGATGCTATAGGCTCCGTTGACTTGACAGTTGCAGGATCAGATACAGAGTCTGAGTACTCTAGTGACAGTGAGGTCACACTTGCTTTCTGTATTACTCCTGATTTTTTGACGTCTGAGGATAGTGCACTTCTTTTGCAGTGGGTGCTAGAGAGGGACGCTACTTTTCATGTCACTCCGTATCGTGACAGGTTCAGTAGCTATTCTAGCAGAGTGCATGGTAGTGTGCGATTGGTAGATGGGTCACTGCATGAGATTGCTGGTTCAGGAGATGTGAGACTGTCATTACCGAGCGGTGCATCGTATGTGCTCAGAGATGTGCGTCATGTGCCAGATTTCACGATGACTTTGATCTCCATTGGTCATCTCAGGGATAGTGGATGTCGGGTATCGCTGCTTGAGCGATCTTTTGCGTTGCATTTGGGTTCACTAGTGATTGTGAGAGGTGCTAGAGCTGGCACATGGTACCCATTTCACGTAGTACTGGTGCGAGATGGTCGAGTCTCAATCTTGTTACAGCCATACAAAGAGAGAGAGACCCGGATAGTCTCTTTTTCTCATGGGTTGCAGGGTGCTTTGCATGGAGTGCAGAGTAGTGAGCTCGTTGTGCACACAGTTGGGGCACGACTTGAGCAGTCACACAGAGAGGTGACAGAGTCAGACATGCATGCTTTGCTAGTGACTGAGCAAAGTAGAGAGTGAGTTGTGCGAGATACTCCTATGCACGATAGACAGGTAGAGCGGTCTTGCTCTAGTGAGTCACGACAGGAGGACGTTGTGCAAGAGTCTATGCACAAGGAGTTAGAGCATAAGAGCTCTAGTGAGTCACAATAGATTGACTGGTCATGTTTGCAGTGGATGATTGCAGAGGAGGCTGAGATGTCAGCGATTATGCAGTCATTCCTTTCTATGCTCGACAGTGCGCATGGGGATATAGTTGTGCACGATATGTCTTCCAGCAGACACCTAGAGCAGCTGGTTTGCTCTGAGGTTGCACGAGAGTTTGATGCGTCTTTTGCGGACAGTCAGGAGATGCATGTGGTTGACATGCCTTGTCAGTCAGAGATGCCTATTTCCAGGGATATATATGTTGATGCATGCTCCGTAGAGCTAGCAGGGCCCGCTAGCATTGCATCGGCATTCGGTGGTCTCATGTATGAGATGTTGATCTTGAGACCGGATATCGCAGCTGCAGTGGGAGCATTTGCAGTTGGGGTTGTCAGTCGTTTGTTGACAGATGATGGCATAGTGCACGAGGGAGATATGCAGGTATTGTGTACATACTTACGTGTGCGGTACGTCTAGTGGTGTATGGAATTACCCAGGAGCAGGACAGCCGGATGCACACGATCACAGCCAGCCAGTGGGCATCGGTTGAGAGCGGTTTTCTCTCGCCTTTCCTAGTCTTTAGACTAGGTTCTCTTGCTTAAAGGTACATTCGCCTTTAAGTGGGAGGTTGTTGGGGTATAGGCGCCTGTGCCTTGCCTGGCCGCCAAGGAGTCTGGGCGCCCATTAACTTGTATACCTTATACATAGCATAAGTGTATAGAGGGCTACTCACCCTTTGAGTCTTCCCACCCATATCTGTGTGTCGTGTGTCTCCTTCTCTCTCTCACTCTCTGTCCGTGGTGCTCCCCGATCCCCTTCATTTTATAAGTATGAAAAATCATTTCTTGAGACCTATTCTAGATTTCATGTATCATTTTATTTAAATTCGTGAAAAAAGGACACTAAAGTGTCCTTTTTGGTACCAAATTAGTGTTAATGAAAGTTGACTACAAATGCAGAAGGCCAATTATTTTAATAGTTGACACTAGCCCGACAGGTATTGGATGGGCTATAGGTCAAGATGATGCATAAGAACACATGTACACAGTTCGGTTTGGAGCCAAGGTGCTCAATGCTCGTCAACAAGGCTATCCACAGGTTAAGACAGAAATTTGGGGCGTTGCTACTGCTCTAAGTTTTGATAACGAATATTTTATTGGAGCTTCAGTCGTGGTAGAGATAATTTGCTTGCCATTGATAGGGATGATTGCAAACTACTCTACTCCGGACATAGCCATGCTACTGTGGATAGCCTATATTAAGTCTCTCAACCTTGAATTTGTCATATTGCAAGTAGAGATAATCTTGTTGCAGATATGTTATCAAGATCTAGGTTTGAAGATGAAGAAGAGATGCTGACCACAAGTGATGATGTTGGCTTGAAGTTCTACATGTATTCTTATCTACATGCAAATTGTGGTAATATTGCTCATGTTTTTGAAGTATTTTTTGAGGAGTTCTATGATGGAGAGTGGCTTATGGTTGGACGCTACCTTAGCACTCTCACTAGACAACAAGGATGGAGTGACCAAGATTACAAGAGGATCAGGAACAATGTCTACAGCTATTTTCTGTAGGATGGACATTTATGGAAGCAACCAAAGCGCATAGGAGGGGTACCGCAACGGGTTGTTTGTGATAAAGCAACTCAACAGTAGATTATCAAAGAATTTCCTGAAAGTTTATGGGTTGGACGCAGAGGAATGTGGGAAACTTTTGTCAAGATTAAAAACCGATACGGAAATTTGACAGGTGGATACAAAGTTCAAAAAGTGGGTAAAATGGGCAAAAAACAGTTCAAGGTGAAAACTCTAAAACAGACCTAAGAATTGACTTTCGGTTTACCTAAAACAATCCAAAACCCACAAAAATCATAGAGCACACATCAATGGACCAAGGGAAAGCTGTGTGCCAAGTTCCAGTGCAATGTAACACATCGATACATGGATCACAATCCATGTTTTCTGTCAGAGACTGATGGGTAGAAGCATGTTAATGTGTCACTAAATATGTTGTTCCGGACAGTCTAGTTACTTATGCTTGTTAGCATATTCTGAAAACGGATGGGCAAATCCTTTGAATTTCAAATGTTCCATAAAAAGATTATTTTCCCTCCTCATGTGCTTCTGTTTTTAGTTACTGAAGACTACGTGGGGAGTCTCTCTCTTTCTCTCTCTCTCTCTCTCTCTCTTTGTCAGACTAGCAGGCGGTTTGTTGAGTCTCTCTCTCTCTCTCTTTTTGTGTGTGTGTGTGTGTGTGTATGTCAGACTAGCAGGGAGTTTGCTGAGTCTCTCTCTCTCTCTCTCTCTCTCTCTCTCTCTCTCTCTCTCTCTCTCTCTCTCTCTCTCTCTCTCTCTCTCTCTCTCTCTCTCTCTCTCTCTCGTTCATTCCTTGCACCGCGCATCCTGCCTAAGAGATGATTTGTCAAAGATGAGATCTTTCTCTTGTGCCGACACAGACCTACAAATATGGAGAAACAGCAGCCAACATTATTGCCACTAGCTCCAATGTTGGAAATGGAGCCGTATTGTAATGTGATGGTAAGCAAATCTTATGTCTATCCCACCCACTCCAAATGAAGTCATTGGTTTTTTTGGTCACATCTATAGTTTTGTGAGGACATTTGTTCATAGTATGTGTGTATTACAGCATCAAGGGTTGGAAGTTATACATTTAAGTGATTTTAAGTAAGTAACATATTATGCACGTCTACAGTTGTTTGTTAGGAAAAAGCAGAAGAGAGCCACTACAAGCAATGAATTACAACTCCCAAGATCCACCTCCTTTTGTAATCAGGGAATATGAGAGAGTAAGAAAGAGGAAACAACGGGAGCAGAAAAAAATGAAATTTGAGGGACAACATCATGCCCTCAATGATGAGGAGAAAACGAAAATCTCCTCTAAGATTGTGAGAACTTTCAAGAGTAGGACTGAAGGTTTTAGTACAAAAGCAAAGTGGGAAATCTAGAATCTTGTTGCTCACATCCAAATTTTCGAGCGATCCATGATGAGTTTTTCGAGGAGGAGGCTGCTGTACAGACCGCAATTGTCTCCAATGTCCGTAGCACACTGACTACCCTCAAGCAACTAGGTTCCAATGAGGAGTTTTTTTTAAAGAATATAGTATTGTAGATGATAAAGGAAAACATGCCTATTGCAAAAATTACCAGGGTCCTAAATGTCAATCATCGCACCTTGCACAAGGCAAGATCACAACATGCTAAGCTTGATGTTGCTGGCCGATTGTTTTGCATTGGTTGCATGTCACAAGAAACACCATTGTAGCCCTATCACAGATGAAATAAAGGAATTGGTCTACACATTTCGGAAAGTGAAGACTCGCGTTTCATTGAACAAGAAGGATGTTTGTCGAAAGAGGATGGGGAGGAAAAGCTACATAGAACACACTGTGCACCTCCTAGACGATCCTCAGGTGATCAATCAAATACTTGTACCATAACTTATGCATTTATTCATTGCATCTCCAGTGCTTAGTAACTTGTATATGATGATCAATAGCATACTGATGTGTAGACTTTTGCTAGTTAGCATATGGATTGTGGTAGTTAGCATATTGGGGTGAAAGCATGAGTGGGTGGTACACTTTTATGGGTTGATTACTAGTTTTGAATGGCTGCACTATTAGACGTGGTGTGTGGTAAATTTTTTGCAAATTAATTCTAAATTTGGCACCAAACAACTTTTTAGATTCTACTCTTCAGGTGCTATCCAATGATATATCACACACCTTGGGTTCTTCTATCTTTGTCAAACATATTACACCTATTAATTTGCCAAATAGTGATGTCCCGGACACAGCTTTGGTGTCCACCTAGTCATGCTTTCACCCATTGACTGTGCTAGTTAGCATATGGAGTATGCTAGTTAGCATGCCTTGGGTTCTCAATAGCATACCAAGCTAGTTGGTCAACACAATATGTATGCTAATTAACATACCTGGTATGCTAGTTAACATACCTAGTATGCTAGTTACATACCTAGTATGCTCAATTTCATGATAAGTACGTTGTCTAACAGAAAGTGATTATACTAGTTAGCATATGGAGTTTGCTAGGTAGCATATGGAGTATGCTAGTTAGTAGTATCTTTGTCAAACATATTACACCTATTAATTTGCCAAACAGTGATGTCCCGGACACAGCTTTGGTGTCCACCTAGTCATGCTTTCACCCATTGACTGTGCTAGTTAGCATATGGAGTATGCTAGTTAGCATGGCTTGGGTTCTCAATAGCATACCAAGCTAGTTGGTCAACACAATATGTATGCTAATTAACATACCTGGTATGCTAGTTAACATACCTAGTATGCTAGTTACATACCTAGTATGCTCAATTTCATGATAAGTACGTTGTCTAACAGAAAGTGATTATACTAGTTAGCATATGGAGTTTGCTAGGTAGCATATGGAGTATGCTAGTTAGTAGGCCTTGATTTCTAAATAGAATACAAAGTTAGTTGGTCAACACAAAAGGTATGCAAGTTAGCACCACTTATGATTGTTAACACCTAATATTCTCACTAGGATGATGGGTATGCTATTTAAGACAAAAGTTATGCTAGTTAGAACTAGTAGTTGGGCTGGGTATACTAGTTAGTAAAATCATTTATGATAGTTAGCACCTAGTATGCTCAATAGCATGATGGGTATCCTAATGCGTATATTAGTTAGCATAGTGAGTATGATAGTTAGTATATGGAGTATTCTAGTTAGCATATGAACTCTTCTAGTTAGCATATGGATTGTGCTAGTTAGCATATGGACAATGCTAGTTAGCATATGGATTGTGCTAGTTAGCATATGGAGTATGCTAGTTAGCATGCCTTGGGTTCTAAATAGCATACAGAGCTAGTTGGTTAACACAATATGTATGCTAATTAACATACCTGGCATGCTAGTTATATACCTAGTATGCTCACTTTACAAGTTCACCAACATATTCAGCAATCAATGATTGCAAGAGATGGCATTCTGGATAATATTCTCCTTGAGCACTCGGTGTACCGCATTCCAAAACTTGGATGAAGATCAAAACTCCCAAATGCACAACGACCGAGCCGACTAGATTAGTACAAAACTGGCCTCCGATGAAACTTTAACATGTGATATCTTGGCAACGAGAACTTCGATTGATGATCTGAAAAGACTGATGCGCTCTTCAAAGTAAGCACTTCAGGCCCATGAATTCATATCGCCTTTGACCCTTTCTCAACTACTACCCAATCCAATACGGATCTGCTAGTGACTCGACCTTCAAACTGACATAAGTTACTATCTGTAGCCTATTCAACTATTATAATATCTACATGCTCTTATATATTGTGATCACTTGATTTAACCAATTTCCTTGTATTTGAATGCATGCTATAATAGCGATGGGCCATGTCCACCTTCGTGGAGCTTCACCTCCTTCGCACCCTTCCCCTGCGATAGCTTTCCAAATGATCCCCAATGCTCGTGCCAACTTCCTGGACGAGTTTAAGTCATGCAAGCTCACCATAGTGCGGTCAAGCATCTTAGAAGCTTGTCTCCAACACCGGATTGAGCTATGAAGAACCCCCGATTGGAGTTTTGCTCCAGATGGTGTGCGCCTAGCGCATGGCTACGTTGTGCAAGATGACCTCATCATCCTTTGCACTGGCTTTGAGAGGGAGAAGAAACTCTAGTCCCTGTTGGGTGGCAAGGAGTTTGCAAATCTCTTCCAAGAGCATGACAACATCATCCCTCTCTATAGGTACTTGGGTTCACCTCTAAGAAATTATCCATATGCTGAGAGTTTGAAGAGTATTTGGAAAACCCTTTTTAAAACTGAAATGAAAAGGAAAAACCGTTTTGTAAAGAAAACCTACACATAAAATAAAAAACCTTCAGCCGAAATCCACCTCTAAATGAGTAAGTGTACCACATGAGCTCATTGGGAAGGTTTTTAAAAATTTCACATAGTTTATAATGGGTATCTTTACTGAGCGGCTGAAAATAAAAAATTCAAGAAAAATACAGGCTTATGAAGCAAAAGGGGTTATAATCTATGTGCTATAGGTGATTTTTGAAAGGTGGACCTCACCCTAGAAAAAGCATTCATGCAACCAACCCACATGTTCATGCCTTCTTTAAAGTTTTCCTTTGATATGTCTTCACGTGCCCACATATCCATACACTTCTCTCATATGTTTGCTGGGGCCCCATCCCACCTCATGTTCCCCACCTTGCCATCCTTGGATTCCAAGATGGATACTCTAACCTCTTCAACGCTGAGATGAGCGCAGGTGCCTAGCTCACCTCCTCTCCAACAAGATCTCCCTTCCTAGCATCCACAAGATGGATAAAGTTGCCCATTAGTGGGTTCAATATAGCCGCACATTTACCACTAATTTCAACACAAAGACATGCAACAACCCCATGTGCATTTGGCAGGCCGATCAAATGTGCCATGACCTTGGTTGGAATCCCAAGAGAAAGAAGAGCATTCTAAAAGAGCTCTTTGATCCTTATAGCAGCATGGACTACAAGGATGATGAATAGCCAAATATGCCCCTCATTATCGTTCAATATCATGACCTAGAAATACGCATTATCCTTCCTGACCTACTTCATACTTTTTATTTATCTAGGACATAAAACAAGTATGATAGGTGGCCTTGCCAATAGCAAGGGGTTTGGTTTTATATGCACACTGATTAGATCCTTGTTCTTGCAAAAGTGCACTTTCTGAATCCTTCATTTAAAAGAAATTTCTCAATTTTCAAGAGAAATTTTTTTTCTCTTATTTATTGTGTTCTTCAAAACTATCCATGCCTTGCAGCCATGGAAACCTATGACAAGGTAAGCTAATAGACAAAGAAGCATAAAAATAATAATCCATCTCACTACAAGAGGTACCTCAAACTAGTGACACTCGCAGTGTGACGCTCAAAAGTGAAAATCCATGACATCACTATGGGTGTGTCTATCTGAGTTTCAATGCTCAAGCGAAAGAGGTAAACCCGTGCTCTCCCTCTCTCTCTCTCTCTTTCTGCCCCCACCCCACACACACACACACACACACACATTGTGTCTTTGAGAGAGAGAGAGAGAGAGAGAGAGAGAGAGAGAGAGAGAGAAGAAGAAGAAGAAGAAGAAAACAAAGAGAAAGAGAAAAAGACAGAGAGAGAGAGAGAGAGAGAGAGAGAGAGAGAGAGAGAAATAGAAAGATAAAAAGGGTGTATTTTATTTGTCAAAAATTCATAGAAAGATAAAAACTATCCTTCTCCAGACATGGAAGCAGCTAAGCTTGAAGCTTATCAAAATTTGGTAAGAATCACGCAAGAGTTGCTGGAAAAAGCAAAAATACCGAGCTCAAAAATATGGCAAAACCTAAGGAGCTCGTGGTAGAAACCAATAAGGAAAAATTTGAAGTGGTGGTAGAACCCCACCTTGAAACAAAAAAGCCAGAACTTATAGTGTCGGGCAGCAAAGATGCCTTAGATGGATTTCCATTTGTACCAGAAGACTGGCCAAGACACTTATGGGGGAAAGGTAGAGAGATTAATGATGGGAGCTTAACTCTGAAGTCAGTTCCTATAGAGGAAGTTTGATTATACAACCTACCTCCTGATATGGACATGGATGTACAATCCTTGTATGGGGATTGCAAATCTGAAGCTTCAGGAATGTCTAAGCCATTGACGTTGAAAACATTACCCTCTTACTTGGGAGATAATGAAGATGAATCCATAGTGTGTAAAACCACTCAAGTAAAAAGAGCTGAACAGACCCTAGAAGTAGACAATATCCATTCAATCATGTCTACACCCATCCAATGCACTCTTACTTTAAGAGAACTATTAAAAATTAGACCATGTTTATGGAATGTTCTACAGAAAACTCTAAAGAAGGTGGAAATAATAGGGCTAATCGCAAAAAAATTGGAAAAATTGAAACACGAAATGGATAACAAAGAGATTAGATGTGTTCCAATGAACAAAGTTGGAGAATACTATGAAGGGGAAGAAGGAAACACAACCCTTCCAGTGCAATATAATAATATAGAAACCATGGCAATACTGGATAGTGGGGCAGGTATAGCCATAGCCACGAAAGCAGTATGGGAATCCTCGGGACAACCAACCATTAGACAAACTCGAATGAAATTGCAATTGTCTGATGGACATATCGAAAGACCCTTACGGCTGCTTGAAAAAGTGATAGTCGATTCCTGTGGGATTGAATATCAACACACTTTTGCCATAGTAGACTTTGGGAAGAAACTCAATTACAAAATCATCTTGGGAAGACCTTTCATGTGACAAGTACAACTCATGCAAGATTGGGGAACCAATTATTTGTACTTGAAGCAAGTAGGATCAATAACAAGGGTTAATCTAAAAGATCACACTTATAGAGATGTCATGAAAATGCCTATGTAAGAATTTGACTCAGTTTCTTCGGGTGAAACTAAGCTTCCATCTTGGTTGAACAAAGACACTCCTATTTGGATGTGTGGAGCTTCAAAAAATAGGAGCTTAAAACGAGAAGAATGTATCTTAGAAAGGGACTGCACAGATGAAGCCTATGTACTTGAACCCTTTCTCGAGTATTTTTTTGAGCCATTTGAGTGGACTCAAATCCTAGCAACAATGGATGTATGTGTAAACACACCTATGCCTACTAAATTTTGTAATGAGAACGGCCCAAATGATCTCAACCTTTCACATTGAAGAAAAAATTCCGGAATCTAAGGACTTGATGAAAGCTCAACAAGTCTTTTCACACCTCTACTATTATGCAACTGATGAGTTAGAAGAACATTTCGCTACCTCAGATGATTCAGGATCAGAAAAAGAACATGTGAGAGCTAAACTGCTCATGAAAGGAGGAGAGGAAAAGTTTTTTGACTTTCCAAACCAGAAATTGAGAAGACAGAAATGGTATAGAAGAAAAAGAGACACTAGAGACGTAAAAGCTAGACCTATGCCATCGGTCTTCAGTAGAACACACCTCCTAATGCAGATAGATGCACATGATTGTGCCAAGGACAAAATCATTGGTAGATATCCTTTAAATGAAGAACATGAAATGACAAAAACATTGAGAAAAACGAGAAAGGAAACTCAAGAAAAACCTAAAACCAGGACAAGGATTGAACCATGACACGAGTTGAACAAAAAAAGAAGTATCAAGAGTTGAAATAAGCTCTAAAGGAGATATATACGACGAAAATGGAAACCACTGAAGAGGATGGTAAAGATGTAATGAGTGTTCCACCCCATTACAAGAAGTATACTCTCCAGCACCAAAAAATCATAGTCGAACAACCTGTCAAAGAACTACGAAAACAGGGTGAGTCCTACGATGGGCCTGAAAACACAAAAAAGATAGATCTGGCTAAACCAGGAGAAGAGCCTAGACCTGCCTACATTGCAAATGACCTAATAGAAGAAGAAGAAGAAGAAATTTTTTTAAGCTTACTAAAAGAATATCGAGATATCTTTGCTTGGTCTTATAAGGATCTCAAGGGTGTTGATGTAGAGATCTGTCAACATATCATACCCATGAGATACGACGTGAAACCAAGTAATCAAAATCCATACAAATATAATGAAACGTTTTCCAAGAAGATCAAAGAAAATTTTGAAAAGCTAAAGGAGGCCGAATTCATTTATGAAATTGATCCAATTGTGGTAGTATTCAAGAAAAATGGAAAACTATGGGTGTGTATCAATCTTAAGAAAGTGAATGCAGCTACCATTAGAGACAAATTTCCTCTTCCAATCACTGAGCATGTTTTAAAATGAGTTGCAGGTAAAGAAGCTTATAGATTTTTAGATGGCTTTTTGGGATACAATCAACTTTTCGTTGACCCAAAAGATCATCATAAAATTGCCTTTGCAATGGAATGGGGTATTTTTGCCTATCACGTTATGCCTTTTGGGTTAACTAATTCTCTTGCCACCTGATGAGCGATGCTTTAAGAGAATATCTTAGGAATTTTTTAGAAGTATATATGGATGATCTATCCATACATTCATCAATCGGGGCTGATCATTTTGAACACCTCAAAAAGGTATTTGAAAAATGTAGACTTTATAGGATTTTCTTAAATCCTGAAAAGTGCACATTTATGGGTAGACAAAGAAAATTCTTGGATATACAGTGTCTAAAAGTGGCATAGCTACTAATATGGATAAAACTCATGTTATTGATGATTTGCCTAGACCAACAACAGTCAAATGGATTCAAGCCTTCATGGGACATTGTGGATATTACAGACGTTTCATTTACATGTACGCTATAATTGCAAAACCCATGTATAGCTTGATTACACACTTTGAATGGATTGATGAGTGTGAAGAATCCTTCATGAAGCTTAAGCAAGCTCTCACTTCAACTCCAATATTGAAAGCACCAGATTGTAATAAGATATTCCACATACATGTAGATGCTTCCAATTTTGCCATCGGATGTATACTAGCTCAACCAGGAGATGGGAAAATTGATTTTCCTATTTCTTATGCTAGCCGATAGTTGAACTTGGTGGAAAAGGATTACACCACCACCGAAAGGGAAGGATTAGGAATGATCTATGCCGTAAAAAAGTATAGACATTATCTATTAGCAAACAAATTTATATTCTTTGTGGATCACCAAGCCTTATCGTACTTGGTCAACAAGCCATGCAACACATGAAGAATAGTGAGATGGTTCATCATTCTTCTAAAATTTGATTTCACTGTAGTTGTCAAAGAGAAGATCATTTGTCAAGGATTGTTTCAGGGGAACCACCCAAATAAGTAGACGATGATCTACCGGATGCATATCTGTTCTCCGTTGAAATTATACTTCTATGATTGGAAAACATGGTATCATTGATGACCATAGCCCAAGTGGATTCACAAATACCACTTCCTATTACAATCGGATTATTTGAGCAATCGGCTATGTATCAGCTACTAGCTGGAATGTTATACAAAAGAAATCAAGATGGAATATTGTTGTTGTGCATTAATCCTGAGGAGAAAACCCAATACCTAAGTCAAGCACATATGACCGCAGTAGGACTTCCCTTTGCGGAAGATCAAACTATGCAAAGGATCTTGGGACTTGGAGTATTTTGGCCAACTATGAGGAGTGATGTTCATTCTTTTTTCAAATGTCACATGTTCCTAAGTGGAGTAACTATTTAGTTACTTACTTATCGAGATGAACATTTCCGGAGGATATGAGTAAGAATTGTCAAAGAGCAATTGAAACTGAAGCAAGGGACTATGCTCTTATTGGAAACCAGTTGTATCGGAGAGGTAAGGATCAACATTTGCGTCTTTGTGCAAATGAAGACAAATATATTTTCATTATAGAACAAGAACATGCTGGATTAGCTGGAGGTCAAGTGAGACCACTGCAAGAGAAATCTTAATGGCAGGCCTATGGTGGCCAACACTTTTTATAGATGCCAAGGAATATGTTCGGAGGTGTGATGCTTGTCAACAAGCAAAAATGCCAACCCGTGTAGATAGCATGCCCTTGAGACCAATGATGGGAGCTAGAGCTTTCGCAAAATGGGGTATAAACTTTGTTGGGCCAATACAACCACCTACTTATAGAACCCAAGCTCAATAAATCATTGTAGCTACATACTATTTGACCAAGTGGGCCAAGGCTAAAGCAACTCAAAATAATGATGCCAGAACCACTGCCACATTCTTATATAAGTATGTGCTCACAAGATATGGACTGCCAATAGAAATAGTCAGTGATAGGAAACTCATTTCCTCAATGTGGTAATCGAGTATCTACTTAATGAATTTATGGTCATCCATAACAAACCAGCTCCCTATCACCCACAAGCAAGCAGACAAGTTGATCATACAAATAAAATTCTTAGCTCAGTATTCACTAAAGTTGTTAGTTCAGGAAGGATAGATTGGGAAATGAATCTCCATGTAGCGCTATGGGCTTATCGAGTTTCATTCAAAATAGCTTTAAATGCTACACCCTTTAACCTTGTTTATGGTCTTGATGCCATACTACCAATAGAATGCCATACTACCAATAGAATTTCTATTGTCGACACTAAGGGTAGCTAAGGATCTTGAGTGGACTAGACATGAATTGTCAGAGAGACTTGAAGATTTAGAAAAGCTAGATGAGCAAAGGCTAACTACTGTAGCTCACATCTATGCACAAAAGAAAAAACATAAACGGTTTTTTAATTCCCATCTAATTACAAAAATCTTCAAAAAAGGGGACTTAATTTTAGTCTATTCCCTTAAGCAACACATTCCCAAGTTTAAGAAAAAGGGAAACAGACCGTTTGTCATTGAAGATGTATCTCCAAGTAATGTTGTTAAGTTTTCCACCCTAGATGGTGAACCAATGGCTAATTGGATTAGTGGATGTCGTTTAAAGAAGTACAATTTGCCACTAACCAATGAATTGCTAGAGAGGATGCACGCAGCTAAGCAACAAAAGATAAAACAACATCAGGTTATTGATGAATCCCAACAGGAAGCTCGGTTTCGAGTACTCAAAAGGAAAGATGCTCTCATGAAACAAATACATATTCCCATCAACACTCTAGAACTAGATGACCGACAATGGGAATTTCAGAACGATGCAGTGTCAACAGATGATGAATGGTTAGACGGAATGGACCTTCGCATCAAAGTACAACTAGACAATCATAGCACAAATACATTGGTCGATACAAGAGCTCGAGTAAATGCAGTCAATTATTCCACGTACAAGAAAGAAACAAGTCAGTCTTTAAGAGCAAGCATAGCAACTATTAAAGGATGCAACAAGAACCCAACACCAACATTGGGAGTAGTCAACTTAAATGTTATAGTGCATGGATGTTCGCATCAAAGTACAGCTAGACAATCATAGCACAAATGCATTGGTCGATACAAGAGCTCGAGTAAATGCAGTCAATTATTCCATGTACAAGAAAGCAACAAGTCAGTCTTTAAGAGCAAGCATAGCAACTATTAAAGGATGCAACAAGAACCCAACACCAACATTGGGAGTAGTCAACTTAAATGTGATAGTGCATGGATGTTCATGTCCTCATCAATTTGTATGCTTATCAGATGAACAAATGAATGAGACAATGATTCTTGGAATCCCATGGATGTGGACTTACAAGGCAGTACCAAATTGGAATACCAATCAGCTCAAGCTATCACCTAAAGGTGGACAACTCATCGTTCCAATTGCACCAAGCAAAGAGGAATGGAAAGGAGGTTACTAGTAGGCAAACCACAATGCAGTCAATCTTCTCCATCCTGTTGACAAGAAAATGCTACAAGTAGCATGCAAGGAGTCAGGCAAATTTGGGTACCAAAAGCACAGCTTAAGGACAATCTGATTCAAATATGGGTGCCTAAAACATCATCTACTGTATCGGAGATGGTTCCAAGGTTCAAAACACAGACAGGAGCATCTTTGAGCAAGCAACCTAACATGAAATGCATTTGGAAGAAAAAGGAGCACTTATCTTCTCCGCAACCTATAAAATCGATCAATCAATGGAGGGTTAAGTCTTAGAAGACTCAATCACACCATTATGACCAAGACAAAGCAAGATATCAATGGCGGATAAAATCTCGACAACACTCACTAGTGGTACCAACAGCTCAGGAAATCAGCATGCCAAAGCATCCTGACTATACAATCAAGCAAAGAGCACACAAGCTACAAGATTTGCTTTTTGGACGAAAGCATCAGAAAACCTTGACATCAGAAATCCTTGAGTTAATTACTCAAGACCCAATTCTTGCACAGCATAATGGTTTGAACTGCATTGATCTTCAAAGCATGGTAGAGCCAACCAAGGCTATGCATAGACACGATTGTTCAACCCATGCACACAGTCGTCCCAGAGTACGCCATCTAGGAGGGGTGGAAGGGAACTAAGTAATTAAGGGTAGTGTTTGAAGAGAGAGGAAAAAGTTTGATGTTAACGTGTGTTTTATCACAAAATTACCTAATAATGCCCTTATAAATCATCAACAGGGAAAGTTTAGCTGATAACATATTCCCAATGAGTGTAAATAGTGTATGTACTATGAGAAAATCATTAAAAATTAGCCTTTTTTTGTTAGTTTTTATCATTTTTTTTATAATGGGACTTAAAAATAGAGAAATCCAACAAAAAACAATAAACTGTGTTTTTCAATGGATTTTCTTAATTATTAGATTTTTACTTTGCTTTTTTTAACATATTTTGTTATTTTCTTTGATTTTTTCAATAAACGGGTCAAAATTACTAATAAATAGCAAATGAGTTCAGATGGAAAAACTGAAAACACGGTGATCATCAAAAGGACAAAGCGGAAAGACACAAAAAATTTCAATCAAATCGACAAATGGAAGCGAGAAGCCTAAATTAGGCGGCCAGATCTACTTTTGCAAAATTCTTGCAAAATGAGATACACGAATCCGATTGGGGAAATTTTTGACTCTAACATAGATTTCATGGCCTAGTAGGACTAACAAGGGATTTTGGGGAAAAATGGTTTGGGAAGTCCGAGTATAGATACCGAAGGTAGGCTAAAATCACCTCATTTCCACTTGTCGCCTTTGGAGAGAGATCTTTTCGGCCTTCTTCATGCACATTTTCTGGAGTCCACAGTCGCCTGTTTACAGCACCGTCTCACACGAGACATGAGGGGTAATTTCTATACTCATCAATGATCCATTCTGTACGGCTGGTAGCTAGTCTACACCCCAGGAAAAAACCCTATAATTCGAGCAATGCAAGAAGACGTACGCCCAAAAAACTTGACCATAGATGCCTGTCAACTCAACCAAATCAGACAACAATTGAATTGTAGCATGCCCCTAGATGATAGAACACTTCTATATCATCAGTTGACCATGCAGTAGGGATCGAGGGGGGTCCCAAGTAGAAAAGCTAGGTTTTTGGCAGATGCCAAAATTGGATTCTGACTCCACAGACAGCTTATAGATTGGGTCTATACACAATGTATATGGTTGGTTTCATAAAATCAATCAAGCCAAGCCCTCGAAAAGCAGAAAATAGCTCGAAGGCTATAAAGCGTCAAATTTGACATATGAGGTCAAACTGACTCCAAATGGGCCAAAATTGGATGAGTTGCTTCAGTACTATGTAGCGGACAAGTCCATAGCCTCAAAAGTGACTAACCAATTCCACAGGCTATGTAGCACAAAAACCGGTGATTTCAGAGTTGACAAAGCACGAAATGATACCGACATCACAAAACTCTACCAAATTCAATTTAGGACTTATTTTAGGTGTATAGGATATGTTTAGGTCAAAATTTTCAAGTTTTGCAAGAAAAAGTTGACTGCTGTAAATAATCACGATCATTTACTTTTGTAATATTTTGGCTTGAAAATGGTATCAACACTTCACCTATCACTTGTACACACTTATTGCCACATTTCAAGTATGAGCCAAATTGATCAATGATATCTTGGAAAATTGCCAAAAAACGCAAAGAATTCCTTTCAAACCAATTTCTCAGCAAGGGCACAAGGTAGAAGTGATAAATACAAAAGAAATAGTGGCCAAAACTCTCAAATTGCCAACATAAAGGATGAACATGAGGGCTAGAGAAAGAAAAATAGCAGGCACTTTCACCAAAGAGACTGCTATGGCAACATTTGCTAATCTCATCCAAAAGCAAGTGGAAGAACCAACATGCTATATCACCAACACTTCCACTTTCTTGCAAAGAGACCACCAAGGTACACAACACCCAATCATGTTGTTGCGACTACATTTACACCTGTTAAAGTCGACAACCAGGCAACCCATCGATCACGCACAGTATGTGCTATCCACACTAAAAGGTACCAAGAAAGAGGGCAACTAGGAGCATCTGAGGTACTCACAAGAAGAGCATAGCATGCTATCGGCATGGCAGACATTTTGCCACCTGCCCCAGATCAAAACACATGGATAATGTCAGCACATCCATCTCCAAGAACCACAAGGTCGACAAAAAGAGTTTACAAATCTGATGAGGAGTCTGAAGAAAGCTCTCATGAAGCACATAGCAGTGAAAGCTCAGACAATGAAGAGAAGAGATCCAGAAGAGAGGAGATGAAGAAGAAGACAGTGGCTGCACATCAGGAAGAACCTCAACAAAAGAAAGCAAGGTTTGAACAAAAAAAAGAGACCTATGAAAGAAGCCACCAAGCTGCAGGAGAGGACCCAGCACGGTGGGTTCCAAGTGATATGAAAGGCCCCCGGACCAAGAATCCTGTCAAGAAAGAACCAGAAGATCCCAAGGATTATCTTGAATGCATGTACAAGGAGGCAGAAGCCTTGAAGCAAAAATAAGCTCAAGAAGCAGAAAAAAAAGTAAGGGAAGATGCGGTGGAGTGGCAGAGACAAGCAGAAGAGGCAACGACACAAGGAGAGACCCATCACAAACAAAGTGATATGTCTCTCAGACCATCATCACCTGCTACAGAACAACACAACCACCCCATGCCAAGCCCTCCACCAACACCGACAAATAGACCCACAGAGGGTGAGCAAACCAAGGAAAAGGAGCTAGAACCACAAGAGGCAACAGGATATGAACAACAGGCAACAACTACTTATGAGTAAGGCAAAGCAAAAGAGCCAGAACCAAAATGAGTAGCAAGTCCTAAACCAAAAGATGCAACAAGTTTTGAGCAACGAAAGGCACAAGAAACAAAGGCCACACCGCCTACCACCACCCAATAGGAAACGACCGAAGCAATGTTACAAAAGTACTCTTCAAGCTCATCAGACCATGCAAATTCTACTTGTTGTGTCAACTTTTGCAAAGGATGAAGCAACTTTGAAGCTAAGTGAATAAAGCGTGACATATAATTCACCTTTTGAATTAATGAGATGACCTCTTTGAGATTCTTGGGTGATTGGAGCTCAATAAGATCCTTTGCCTTTGAAGGATCCACCTCAATTCCTTTATAGGAAACCTTGTGACCACACAAGATCACTTCATCCTCACCTATGTGACACTTGTCGGGGTTGAGTTGACCTCCCATGTCGTAGAGCTTATTTAAACCTTCTTCTACCCTTTGTAGATGCAATGATTTTGAGCTATAAATGCAGAAATCATCAATGAACACCCTGATTGACTTTCCAAAGAATGCTTGAAACACCATGTTCATGAAGCGTTGGAAAGTTGCAGGATCATTTGTCAGTCCAAATGGCATGACTCTAAAAGCATAACAACCCCAAGGAGTGATGAAGGTTGTTTTTGTTAGAAAATAAGACGTAGCTAAATAGATTTTTGAGTAAATTACTTAATGGAGAGAGATAGATTTCACACACAAGAGATTATAGAGTAGAGAGAGAGAGAGAGAGTACACATGATATACATGGTTCACCCAATGTGGGCTATGTCCACGGGAAAGCAGCCACTCAATGGCTTTTAGCACTTCAACAGAAGAAGTAGTTTACAAAGGGATTAAACCCTTGATAGAGCTCCCGCCTTGCTTCACTCTCACCACCTCACACTCACCTTGTTGCATCAACTTCACACTATGAAATGTGTGTATAAATTTGGCCTCCTTTTATAGGCCAAAAGGGCTGCCCTCTCTTATGAGAGACAGCCATGTGTAGACGCTCTTGTGCAAATAAGTCCAAATCGGACCCTCCAATCCACCCATGTGTGGCCGCCCTTGAGAAGACAAGTCCGCTTTTGAATTCGGCCACCATCCATCGGCCATTGACTTCCGGCCACCGGCCACCGGCCATTGACTTCCGACCACCGACCATCGGCCATTGACTACCGGCCACCGGCCAACCGACCCGTTGTTTTCCGACCACTTTCCGGCCGCCGACCGGCCATAATATTCCAGCGAAAAAAAAAGTATCGGGGGCGGAGTTGCCCCTGATTCTTTTCCGTGAAAATTTTGGCTTCCGGTGAGTGATTTTCCTTCACGCACGATGGCTTCTCCTCATAATGGGGGCCTTACAAATGTGCGCTTTTACCACAGAAAATTACAAGGGTAAATCAGGCTCCATACTTAACAATCTCCCACTTGGAGACTGATCTCCAAACCAAACCTGTGACTGCTTTCCATTCTGGCTTCTTATCCTTGAATGCCGATTGAAGATGAGCAAAACCTCAACTTCTCCTTGTTGACCACCTTTGTAAATATGTCTACAGGATTTTCACTTGTATTCACCTTTCCTAGCTTTAGCTGTCCCTCTTCCAAAAGAGTGCGTATGAAGTGATATCTCACCTCAATGTGCTTTGTCCTTGAATGAAAGGCTGAGTTCTTCGCAAGATGGATAGCGCTTTGGCTATCACTGTACAAGACACAATTGTCTTGTTTGAATCCAAGCTCTTCTAAGAATCTGTGAAGCCATAGCATTTCTTTGCTTGCCTTCGTCATTGCTACAGAGGATATTAAATATAGGAGCTTTTCATTTAGAGATTTATTTACAAATTTAGAGCTTTTTGTGGGTAGAAAAAGTAGATGAAACCTTTTGCGCATACTAAGGTATATAGCTTTTCAATTAGGATAAAGTACATTGGTAAAAAATTGTGCTCTACATCTTTGTAACACAATTAAGGGCCATAGTAACACAACATGGATTTGATAAAAAAACTAACCATATCAATATCAACATATTGATACTACAATTTCATATATATAGTATTTATAAGAAAGATCATCACAAAGTCTTTGTTTACGATCTTGCAAGAATTTTAGTACAAAGTAAATTTTTTGAATTTTTTATATGAGGTAAGTTGAAGTCTACTCTAGCAGCGAGTCTTTATCTTGTTTAAATTATAAGCCAATTAGAGATATATGAGAGAGAGAGAGAGAGAGACAAAGAGAGAGAGTGCAAAGTGAGATATATGGATTTTTTGAATGGAATAAGTTGAAGTCAACCCTGGCAAAAAGTCTTTATCTTGTTTGCTCTATAAGTAATTAGAGAGAATGTGTGTGTGTGTGTGTGTGTGTGTGAGTGAGAGAGAGAGAGAGAGAGAGAGAGAGAGAGAGAGAGAGAGAGAGTCCTTGATGTGAGTCTAGATCATTAAGATAGATTCCCTGAGAGAGAGAGAGAGAGAGAGAGAGAGAGAGAGAGAGAGAGAGAGATGCAAATCTAGAGCATTAGGAGACCCCACCCCACATACATAGAGACACACACACACACATACATGATGATTATTGAGCAAGCATTTTCTTGCATTACCCTAAATCCCAATAAGAACAACAATAACAAGATAATGACATGACAAACATAACATTTTCCCCATAATTGAACAACATATAGATTGATCCTCGATTTGAGATATGAAACACTATCCCAAATCAATGAATCATGATTGTGGGTGAAAAAACCCTTGTGGGGACAAGGGAAAAACCCACAATCTCCATTTGTGGCTTATTGTTGCATTGAAAAAATACTATCTCAAACAATACATTGAGTCAAGTCACAAAAATAATTGTCCACCTATGGAAGTAACTTATCTACTAGTTTTTCTCCTCAGGAGGAGGACCACAAACTTTCTTCTCTAAACACTCAGAGAAGACAAAGAAATCACCCTCTAGCATTAGACAATGACGGATCTCCTTTGTGCAAGCAAGCCCCAAGCCACCACACCCAGCAAAAATGTCCATAACATGGTCGTCCTCATATGTGAATGTTTCTAGCAACCAACTGCATCAAACATAATAATCAAAATTTAACGTCAAGAGCTAGCATCTAACTACCAAGATGAGTGTGCTGAGTATTCATGGCTAGAAAGTTACCTGTAAAAAGTCTCAGTACGCTCTGCTCCCCCTCGAATCAAATCTCCAGCTATCCTTGTATAATTGTTGGTTGAACGAGGTGGAGACTCTGTGAGGTAGCTTCTTGAGGCCGAAAAGCACTCAAGAGAAACATCCTCCCCAGCCTTTCTATCATAATGAGGTGTAATTCTTTGAGCATTCTTACGATAAAACAAACCAATAGTGAGATCCATCACCTATGTAAGGAAAAAATAAATCACTTAAAGAGAAGAACTCTAAATTTCATGCGCAAGCGTCACATAGAGAAGGCAACCTCACTTGCTCACCAGTCTCTGGATGCAAGTATCC
Organism: Adiantum capillus-veneris; assembly: GCF_014529385.1. Lineage (NCBI taxonomy): Eukaryota > Viridiplantae > Streptophyta > Polypodiopsida > Polypodiales > Pteridaceae > Adiantum > Adiantum capillus-veneris. Next base: position 82,875,695 of record NC_140938.1, on the reverse strand, counting down.
CCCATCACACATCAAAGTCCACGAGCGATGGTGCTGTAAACTCACTCTATTATCCTGCATGGCAAGATCCCCCAAATGTTGTGCAAGAGACAAAGTCACCAAGAAACCCTCGTCTACCAAGTGAACATCGGCAATTTCCATGACACCACTCGCCAAGGCAGAGGAAAAGTGGTTCCACTCAGGAACAACCTTTACATTACCTACACACTCAAGTTAAAATGAAAAATTACATCATAACATATATGCATTGTATAACGAAAAAGAAGCCATAAAAAAAGCTCACCTATAGTGCTATTGTGAATACCATCAACTAGCATGGACGTAGGGAAGTTTGCAAAGATCAACCTTGCCACATATTGGGAGATTTCCCCCTTCAATGAATACTCACATCCATCATAGATTGGTGTTTTTTTGAACCACATTTCAATACTAACACAAACCAAAGGATCATGGTAAGAGTAAATTATGGTAAGTTGAGTTTTTAGAGAAATATGTAAGTCTTACCTATGACATGCTAGGTCATCAATTGCTTCCACATCCAACAACAAAGCATCCACACAAGTAATAAACTCCTCTCCTAAACATGAGAATGAAATTTTTAATTGCTTAGAATCTCAAAGAATTCTTAGAAAACCATAGGAGTGTCAATGGTTAATGCACGCAATAATTAGAGTAATAAAAAGCAAATAAACAAGCAAAGAACGTCTACCTGTGTTGCGTTTTGATGGCATCCTCTCATGTAGTGAACGACTCATAATAGTCTCAGAGAAGCAAGACTTTGATGCTAGGGTGGATCCTTTTGGTGGAAGAGGAATTGGAAAACTCTCCTCCTCACCATCAGAATTTACAGGCACACATTGGGAGGGTTTTTCTATACTTTTTTTTATCTTTCCATCCACGCGAAGATGGCTTGGTGGATGGCTCAATGTGTGTAGCTTGGGGTGGGATTACACCGTCATTAGAGATGTGACTCTCTTTCAAAAAACCTTTCCATAGAAAAGTTCACAACAAAAGATCAACAAAATTCAATTTTTAACAAATTATATTAGTTTATACAAGAGATTGTAGTTCACTTACGAGCATGAATCTCTTGCTCACTCTTTGGGATAACACCTAGGGCATACTCTAACCACCATGGACAGTGAGAGCACTCCCAAGGTGTAATACCCTTTTCCAAGAGTGTTGACAAGAACATGGTATTTTCATCCTCTTTATCTAGCCATTCTTGTACATCCTCCGGCATAGACTCTATCATCCTCAGCCGCATACAATTCAATAGCCATCTAAATGAAAAATCAATATAAAAAAGAGACGATAAAATACATTGTGAAGAAAAATTAATATTCAAACAACCCAATACCTGTACACAAGACGTTTGCTTGAATGCATCACTTCGGGTAAAGAGGCATAATCTGAAGCACTCTTCATGTTTGCTAGAACATGAGTATAAGCCAATGAAACATGTGTCTTCCTAGATGCCTTAAAAAAAACCTCAAATGTTTTTGGCAACAAAGGCCCCTCTACCTCAAACTTAGCAATAATAATTACTGCTTCGCCAAACATTCCTTGCCAATAGGTCTCTTGCCTCATGTAGGCTCTAAGTTTCTTATAGTCTGCAAAATGACCTCCCTTGGAGTCCTTAACTTTGGTCAAAATCATCATGTGAAGAATTTCTTTGCGTCTATTGAACAAATTTATAACCGTCAATCCAAAAGTAATTGTACTGATTACAATGCACACTAAAACGACAAATCAAAGTTTAAGATGAACTGAAACAAACCTCTCTATTGTGATCTTTGGGCGCACAAGCTGTATAATTTATCCCGAGTGATTCCTACCATTGTTTTGTCATGCCAATCCTTGTCAAATAGCATAGTAAAAAACTCTTCACCATGTGCAGGATTTGCAATAGAAAGGTACTTATATCCGCTATCTCTCATTTTTTCATCTTCCTTCTTTAAAGCTTCATTCATCTTCTTTTTGAAATCCTCCCCAAGAAGACCTAAAGTTCTAAGCCTTCTCTTCCTATCATCCAAAAAGGATTCCCATCTCCCCTTCATAGCAACACAATTATTTAACAATAATTCTATGAGCCATTAGTAACACAACGAAAACAAATCCATGAGTACATAGGCTTTCCACATGGGAACCAGAACTCCATCCATAACTTGGCACCTCTACAAGGCTTCCCACGTGGGAATTTAGGGCATTATACAAACCGTAACCCAATCCATCACTTGACAACTATGAATAGACTTCCCACATAAAAATTTAAGGTATATTTGAACGTAATTGTTATATTTATTATCCCAAACAAATTGAGCATGACATACCTTCCAAACAAGTTGAGCAATCAAGATGCACGGCGTTGAGTACCATGGCATAATCCCTTGGTTATGTCTAGCCTCCAATTTAAGCTCAAACTCCATCCAAGATTTTTGCTCAGGAGTTCGATATTCCATTATGCTCGATTTGTTAGCAATACCAAACTTCTAAAACATAAATACTTCATGTGCCAAGTTGGGTGGAGCTGTAGCACGTGAGATTCTAGAAGCAAATGTTGACATGTAAGCAAATGAAAAAACATATTACAACCAGAGAATTGAACAACAATTAACCAAATATGCCTTACTGGTTTGTTGTATCAAGACTCAAAATCAACTCTGCTTCCTTCTTTTTATCTATCTCAATAAATTCACAACGAACTTGCACATGGTATTTTTCATCCTCAGAGTGCTCTACAAAAGAAATTTAATCCAAATTGATTTTTCAAGTGCAACAATGTATATCTAAACTCAAACAAAATAAGAAATGAAGCTCTTGCCTTCTTCAATTCGTCGCATCCAAGTTTTCAATCTGTGGTTGCCATCCCAAACAAAAAAAAGTTTGCCTCGAAGATCTACCCAATCACCCACAAGATTCTTTTCAAATTCTGCATTAAGTCTTTGCCATATTGGATCCCACTTCTCAATCATATCTTCTGTCATATGTTTTATTTCTCCATGTCGTCCTTTAAGTGAAACAATAAAAGAACCCATTGAAGAGACATAGCCAACCCTATCGAACGTGGATGTCAACCAAGATGCATCCGAAATTGCACATCGAACAACATCTGCAGCTATTAATCTACATAAGGGAACAAAAGGAGGCTCTGAATTTCTTTTGATATGAAATTGACTTATGACTTCATTCATCAACCCAAGAGACACATTCTCCCCAAAAACCCTGTTATGCTTTGAAAAGTCGTCTTCTTCGGTTTGGTTATTGGTCTCTGTGTGGGTAGTTTGTGGGGTGGGAGCAAAAGATGGACCAATAGTATTTGGAGTGATAGCATTGCTATTAGAAGCACCATCTATAGACCTGTCCAAGGACCACGCTTCATCATCAACATACACACATTGATTTCTTCTCTTCACAAACTTCTTTGGTGGACTCATAGGTAGAATCCTTGAGGAACCATCCTCAAGTATAACTTGCCTTCCTTGAATAACCCCAGATCGTAGAGTCATCCCCCTTGAACAATTTTCTTCTCGTTTTTTCATGGAGCGTTTGGGAGCCATGAGAAAAATATTACACCTTTATTAAAAAAAACTCAATAGCATAATCAAAACTCTGTTTAGAACTATCAACTCTTTTACAAAATACTATAAGTGCAAAAATGACAAAACAGTTATAATGTATAAATGCTATGATTTGAGAGAGAGAGAGAGAGAGAGAGAGAGAGTTAACACTTAGGAGTTAGATAGCTAGATACTCTCTTAGGTTTAACACTTGACCTTCTGCTAAAAATTAAACATAGGATAAATACCATAGATTCTTGCATAAATCAAAGTGGTTTCAATGCCATAGGGTAAACATATCAAAACCTGTCAAAAAAAGTAACATGTCAAAAAACTGACTTAAAAAACTTATTTTGTATTGAAAGAACAAAATACATTGCAAGATATTATCTAACATTTATGTGTAGCACAACAAAAAAAAAAAAAAGTAAACAAGAGTTTTATTCATGAAGAAAGGCACTCAAGAGTCCATTTGATTAACTCTTCCAGAACTATGTAACATGGCTAATATTTGGAATGGACAAGCACCTCCACTTGTGGGCCCCCCGGTGAGGCGAGAAAAAAAACACCGGTGAGTCGGCAACTTACCAGGCTCATTACTTCATCAGAAGAGAATCCATCATCTCAACTCTTGTACTCCAAGGGGGAAATTGGGCTGTGGGAGGCACTCACATGAGATATGGTGGATCTTGCAATAGCTAGTATTACAAATATGCTGCCTCGCCATCAAACAAGTCCAAAGGTGTGATGAGGAGAAAATGTTCTTTGACGTTATCTACAAAGGCTACCATACATGCCGATCTGCTGAGCTCGACAAAAAGTATTGGCCCTTGGCCTTCCCTCAAGGCCTAAACAACCTATTTAACTTTTCCAACAATAGCTCCTCCTTGCTTCCGGCCAGCTTAATAAACTTCTCCCACCCCATGACCACTGTCCATGCTTCACTTATGGAGGATGGCCATGCACTGCCGTCAACTCAAGCACTACCCAAGGCAAGCTCAACAACACTCTCATTGGTCTCTAGTGGACTTCATCACCTTATGAACACAGACATTATAAGCACGTCTATTGATACCACCCTACAGAAACATGCCCAAGAGAAATGTCAAGTGCTCAATACCTTGGAGGATTGGTCCAACATCGAGCAATATTCAAGGCCGGAGATTTCGAGTAAGAGGCCATTCATGAAGGCTTCTCAATATGGTGGTGCCATAAGTGTAAATGAGACACATCCACAATATGGTAGTGCTATTGTAAATGAGACACATCCACAACTACTCTTAGCAAATGAGAGGCATCAGCAGAGCCTCGCAACTGAGAGACAGCACTCGCTTCTAGCAAATGAAGGGCAATTGATACATGCAATGAACGAGAGGCAACATATTCCTCACTTATATGGATCATTGATTGGATCCAAGCATATTGGATCAACTACATTGCATATGAATGCAATAACTAGTCATGAGCAGACAAATGCTACCATTATCAACGTGTCGTCGTCACCAAATATTAGCATTGCTCCTGCGCAAACACCTAGTCAACAAGAGCACCATCTTGGCATAGCAGGCTCCACCCTAGCATTTGACGATGATATCGATAATGACAATCTCTTCTCTGATTATTTCAAACATCTCAATCGGAATCTATGGCAATTCCTCCACTTCTGTGGCCTTGCTGGAGGAGTAAAAGGCCAAACCTCCGCAGGTTTTGAAACTCAGGTTTTGACGCCCAGCGCAAATCGTGGCCACAGTTTGGTATTGCTGAGAGTTTTGCCACTCACAGCATGGTGCAGGCCGAGTTGAGAAGGGTCTATTGATCTTTCCATTTCCAAGCTTCAAAAGCCTTGAAAATTCCCCTCCACCTACTCGCTATCCCGTCGTTGCATAGCATTGACACCTGGCCCCGTCCCTCCTTGCCAGCACAGCCAGCAACGCTTAGCAAACCCAGAAAACGAGCATGCTATCAGTCCGCATGCGTGCAGATGGACAGCGTGCTTGAAATTGGACAGCGTGCACAGAGAAAGCTCACGTCTCGGACAGCGTGCACAGCGTGTCTGTACCTCCTGCTTGTAAGTCGGACAGTGTGCAGGGCAGAAGCTCATACTCGAACACAGCAGGCAATTAAGCAAAAATAAAAAAAGAAACAGCATTCTCCTCCTCCATCTCTTCGTCCACGCCCCCCGCCCCACTCGCTGAGCACGCAATCCGTCCGCGCGCGCGCGGACGAATTGCGTGCTCAGCGAGTGGGGCAGGGGGCGTGGAGGAAGAGATGGAGGAGGAGAGGAATGAAGATGGTTCTACCTGCTAAACTCCAGCCATGACTTGGAGAGCTCCAGCCATGAGTTGCAGAACATAGAAACCTTAGGTCTTCCAAAAAACTTAGGTTTTTTGTAAATTCACTATAGGTTTATTGAAAAAACATAATCCACCTTCAAATTTAAGGGATTTTTTTAATAATACCTTCAATATTAAGCAAAAGTATATGTTAATCTGATGATCCTATGACCACCATTTTGTCTAGCCTTTAGCCATGAAAGAACTTTCTAGACTCCGCAGTCTCCAATCCCTTTTATGAGTTCAAGCTTTTAGTAATGATTGTGAGCTTCTATTTCCTCGTAAAAATAAAGACTCTATCTTACGTTATGAATGAAGATAGAATATTTAATTATTATTGTAGAGAGAATGAAAAGAGAGTATTTAATTATGATTGCTTTAATTATAGAAGAACTAGGAGAGGATATTATATTACGATTGTAGTCATCGGCATTAATTATAAGCAAAAATGAGCGGCCCTCGCATTTATGATGTGGCAATCACTTATTTGTTCTCTCTAAGTGCGAAAATTATGTTATATATTTTTTGCAATAACTTTTCATTAGGTTTAGAAAACCCACTGCTCCCATTGTCTTGGTATGGAGATGGACAGAGTAACTCTCTCTTGGACACTTGGAAAAGAGACACACAGTAGGGAATTAGAGCTTCAACACAACAAACTCTTGCTCAGTAGATATTATCTAAAGTGTCTTCTTCCTCCAAACTACAAATTTACATGTTTGAAAGCAATAGTTCACATCGGGTTGGAAAAAATGTATATTCAAACCCCTTCAGAGTGGGATATTGATGGAAATGAGCACTTTTTATTGGACTCTCCTCTCTCTTCTGAGTATTTCATTGAACATTCTAGTGATATGCTCTATATTACAGATAGTGATGATAGTGATTTTGGTGCTAAACCAGCCATAACAAGCATCAACAGTCAGTTTCCATGTGCAAAAGAAGATTGTTTTGAGATAAACAATCCATCAATGCAAGAGGAAACTGAGCCGTTTGACAAACAACAAAGATTGGGGTCCAGTGATGATGTCGTTCATGATTTTACAAAAAACTCTATCATTCCTTGGATTTTAGGTAGCAAAACATGTTTCAGACTACAACACCTGATAAACAATAGCAAGAAAATCAAACAGGTGACTGAGCTTCCACAGGTTTATGATGGTGACATTGCCTTCGAGCTACCCCCCATTGAAGAAGTTTGTAAAAGGATGGAAGGGATGGAGCAAAAATTCGATGGTCATTTTTGGACTAGGCCACATAAAACTAACATGTCCATAAATTGTACTGTTAGGCTTAGTTATTGCTTGGTATCATTAGTTTGTCACAGAGTTCTTTGTCCCTATTATTTGAACAACACCAAGTTCAATGTATCCTTCTTTCATGGTTACCTAGATAAGCAAGTCAACAAAGGGCTTCTATGTGAAGACGAAAACCTGCGTATCACTTGTCATTATTGCAAAAAAGTTGTTTTCTGTGAGTGTACTTGCTCTTGCAAAGTGTACTACATTTTTCCCTCAGATCCGAAGCTTACAAGAATGATGATTCACGTAGGTCATCACTTGCATGAAGTTCAAGCGGGTACGTCAAGAGCCACAATAGAGAGAATACGGAAGATGGTTGCAAGTGTCTTGAAGGTGGATAGAAGGAGTGGACCAAGAAGAGTTCAGATGATTGTCGCTAGAAAATTATTGGTTGATGCTATTGTTGGTTCAGATGAACTAAAAATGGGGGAGTCAGAGCTCTCAAATGTATTGGAAGAAATGATTCCACTAGTTCAAAATCAAAGGTAAAACATTTAACATTTAGATTTTTCAGTACTACAAGGTTATTTTAATTTATGACTTTTTTTGACAGATTTAAGATAATGGTAGCTAATGAGAAAAGACAACAAGACTTGATTGTTGGGGATGGGTTTGACCACATTATGCTTTTGAAGAAAAAATGTCACTTTCCTTACTTTCATGGAAGTCGTTTCACTGGGCAAGGTGGGCCAAATGATAAGTGTTACATCTTTAAGATGTCAACAAAAGGTCCAGGGTCTGGTATAGACCTTGTCAATCGCATGCGTCGAGGAGGAAATGGAGATTTGAGTGCTGCTTGGGTACATTTTGATCACACACATAGAATAGATGGATGGGCAACTATGTCATGCTCTGTTTATGATCCGAGGTAGTCTTTTGGTGTGTTGTAGCATTTTGTTATTGCACATTTGCAAACTTTTTGTAACTAAGATTTTTCTTTTTTCTTTAGTTTGAAGGGATTGATGGTTATAGAGGTTTGTGACACCAAAGAGGAGGATACAGACGCACAAGTCCTATTTTGGAGATCTCTTAATAATGTGTTGGCTCAAGAAGGTTATCCATCGGCAGACTTTGCAGGATTTATGGCTGATGAGGCTGGAGCAAATTGGGCTGCCGTGCGTACAATTTTCAATGAAGGGCCAAATAATGTCATGAATGGAAGGGAAAGGTCTTGTCTCTTCCACTGGGAGCAAAGTCTACATAAACATACTAAAAAATATATAGCCAAAGAAAAGTTTGGTATCCACAAAGAAATGTGTGAGACTTGGCGCAATTCAAGGACAATGGGTTTGGCAATGAAGCAAGCAGAAGCAATTAGAAAATGGCGGGCAGATAATGTTGCAAGTGAGAATATCAAGTCATTGGAGAAATGGTTCAAGTGGTGGGAGACAAGGATATCTCAATGGGGTAGCTTACACAATGAAGTATGATACAATCATGAGCCTCACCACAACCTTCTCTATTTTTTGATTTCACTAATTCAAAGTTTTTTTTGGTGGAATGCAGATATCTATGAGTCCTTGGGAAAAGGCTCAAGTTTCGAGTACCAATTTGTCAGAGACCATTCATGCTTCTTGGCTTGCTGGAGAAGACAGTAGCAAAAAAATTTCTTTGTATGATGCATGCGCCACTGATGTCATCAATGCATACATTCAATGCACAAAGCAACATGGCTATCTAACAGGTAGATACATAGGGCTTGGTCCAGATATCCAAACATATCTAGAGAGATCAAGAAATAAAGAAAAAACTCTTAGCCCACTTGTGTTGGCACGTGCTCTCCAAGGGGCAGTGGCAGGAAAACCATTTTATGGGCAACCTTTATTGCATGGAGACAGGGAAACAGTGCAAAGAAAGAAGGCTAGAGGATTTGCAGAAACAGCTTCTCATAAGCCTGGTTATGTGATGGAGTCTAGACAACGAAAAGAGCGCGGACGACCACGAAATATTTTGTTTGATATGGACATGAAGCAAGAGGGACAAAGATTTGATGTGAATACGGATTCCACAGATGAGGAGATTCATGCAAATAATGACATAATAGATGACACCATACCTTCTATTAGTGAATACGTTATTGGTGATTTTGAGATTGCTTTGCCAAGGGGTCATTGGGCAATGAGAAGAATGCCTCAAAATGTCTCTCGTAAGTGTTTTGGCGTGCTTGAAGGGAGAAGATGTGAGAATGTCATGCAAAGTAGGTCTCCAGGACTTTTGGCCCCATGCTTTTGGGGAGAGAGAACTTACAAAGACTAGAGGCAACACCAATGGATGTGGTTTTGTGGCCATGATGTGCATCACACTGAAGTTGTGGCCAAACAAGTATTGTCACCACCGGAAAGGCCAACAACTTGGCTAGTAGAGAGTGGAACAGGTGTATCAAAGGAGGAGTACGCTGGTTTGCTAGGGGCAGGTTTTGTGATTAGAGCTCCTTCTCCAAATGTTGTCAAGGAAAGGGAGACAGTGGGAACCTCTAGCAAGCGCAGCAAAAAATGGAGGTCCGGTATCTCTAAGGAGGCAAGTAAACTCATGGAAATGGGAGCACGTATGGAAGCTTGTTTTGTGCAAGAGATAATTTTGGTGCCTGCTCGTCATGCTGTGTTCAAGATATTAACTCAAGATGTATATGATGTGCATGTGGCTATGGAGCCCTACTGTACATGCCCTGATTTTCAAGGCCGGGAGAAAGCAACAAAATCTTACTTGGCTTGTAAGCACCTATACTTTGTCTACACACAGATTCTTGGGTTGGATGGTAAGCAGCATATGATTATACATCAACCAACACTACGTGAAAGAGATCTCACTTTCATCTTGAATCAACCCCGATAGTTTACTCCTTCAAAGAAGTAGAGAAAAAATAAATGCCTAGTAGTATGCTTTCCCTTTTTTGACATTTTGGTGGGTGATTTGTACACTTTACGAGGCTTTATTTTGGCATGTTCCTGTAAAACAATCTCTTCGATGGCATGATTTTTGCCTTGTACTATTTTGGATCATAAAGATTAATGCTTTTGAGGAATCTTTATGAATTGATGGTAGTGCTTGTACTTTTTTTTGTTGAAGCCTTGTAGGTTTCTCTACAAGAATGGCATACATAGAAGTTTGGGTTGGGTTGGGTTGGAGCTTTTATTAATACACTAATGTTGTTGTTGTGAAGGGATTGGAGTACATGCATCAAACTTGCAAAAATAGATAAAACTTAGAAACATCTAAGTGAACACAAGAGTGGTTGCATGCAACTTAGAAAGACCTAAACTATGTGAGAAAGCTCCAAAAAGCTATCAAAAAATTGACACTCATTGCTACATACTCTGCTTCCGTTGTAGAAAGTGAAACCACTTTCTGCAGCTTTGAAGCCCAGCTTACTCCTGTGCCTCCAACTGTGAACACATAGCCAGTAGTGCTCCTTCGAGTATCTTTGTCACCTGCCATATCTGCATCAGCATACCCTTCTAGAAAAATACCAGTTCCTCCAAAATACAAAGCATTTGTTGTTGTCCCTTTTAGATACCTAAGTATCCACTTCACAGCTTGCCAATGCTCTTTACCTGGGTTGTCCATGAACCTACTCACAACTCCCACTGCATGTGCAATGTCTAGCCTTGTCCAGACCATAGCATACATTAGAGAACCTACCGCTGCAGCATATGGAACTTTAGACATATAGGCTATCTCCTCTTGTGTCTTTGGACACATATCCTTCGTTAGTTTAAAATGACTAGCCAAAGGTGTAGAAACTGGTTTTGCATTTTGCATTGCAAACCTTTCTAGTACCTTCTTGATGTAATCTTCTTGAGATAGCTTTATTGTCTTCTTCATCCTGTCCCTTGATATTTTCATACCAAGTATCCTCTTTGCAGCACCTAAATCTTTCATTGAAAAAGATTTGGACAGCTCCTCTTTTAGGTTTTTGATGTCCTGCATGTTAGCACTTGCAATCAACATGTCATCAACATACAACATTAGGATGATGAATTTCCCATCTCCCAAATTCTTCGTGTAGATGCAGTGATCCGAGTTGCATCTTGTGAATCCATGATCCAACATCCATTGATCAAACTTCAAGTACCATTGTCTTGATGCTTGCTTTAAACCATACAAGCTCTTCTTTAATCTGCAAACCATTTTCTCCTTACCTTTTACTTCATACCCCTTTGGTTGAAGCATGTAGATTTCCTCCTCTAAGTCACCGTGAGGGAATGCCGTATTTACATCCATTTGCTCGTGATTTAAATCATGAGCAGCCACAAGGCTTAAGACAAGCCTAATTGAGTTCATTTTTACAACAGGAGAAAATATTTCATTGAAGTCAATACCTTTCTTTTGAGAAAACCCTTTTACCACAAGCGTAGACTTGTACCTTTTCTTCCCACATTCTTCTTCCTTCAGCTTGTACACCCATTTGTTTTGAAGTGCCCGCTTACCTTTAGGCAACTCAACCAACTCCCATGTTTGGTTGGGATGTAGTGACTCCATCTCCACTTGCATGCTCTTCGTCCATTCTTCTTTGGATTCATGTTGCATAGCTTCTTCGTATGATTCTGGCTCTCCAGAATCTGAGATCAAGAGATGGTTGAAGGAAGGAACAAACCTTTCTGGAGGTCTACTTGCTCTTGTAGATCTTCGAGGAATAGGTTGAGGCTCCTCATTTGGTTGACGTTGTTGCACATTGTCACCGTTTCCAGTCCTTGAGTCTTCACCGTCCTCAAGCTCCATGTACTCATCACATGTTTCTTTTGTTTTTTTTCTTTCCAAGTAATCTTTGTACATATTTTTTTCGTTAAAAATTACATCCCTACTCCTTAAGATTTTACCATCTTCAGGATTCCATAGGCGATACCCAAAGTCTCCTTCTCCATAGCCAATGAAGAAACACTTTTTGGACTTTGCATCTAGCTTTGATCTTAGGCTTCTATCTATGTGCATAAAAGCCTCACACCTAAACACTTTGAGAAATGCATAATTCACCGGTTTACCTGTCCATGCCTCTTCTGGAACTCCCCCATCCAATGCCGTTGAGGGTGACCGATTGATTAAGTACACAGACGTACTTACAGCTTCCGCCCAAAGCTCAAGCGGTAGGCCTACATGTAGCCACATGCTTCGTGCTTGCTCCATGATTGTCCTGTTCATCCTTTCCGAAATCCCATTTTGTTAAGGTGTCCTTGGGGTTGTCCTTTGCCTCCATTGTCGGATCCGAGGCATTTAACCTTGGTACATGTTTCATTCTCCACAAAGGCTTTCCACCTTTGAAATATGGAAAATACATCGGATTTATTCTTCATGACATAAACCCATGTTTTTCTAGTCGCATCGTCTATGAATGTTACATAGTACAATGAGCCACCAAGTGATGGTGTACTTGCAGGACTCCAAACATCAGAATGAACCAACTCAAGTTTTTTATTTTTTCTTTCATTTCCTGATTTTTGAAATTTTACCCTCTTTTGTTTACCATAAACACAATCTTCACAGAACTCTAAGTCCACTTCTTTCAAACCTAGTAGAAGCTTCTTTGTTTGAAGCATTTGCATTCCTTTGGCACTCATATGCCCAAGTCGGTAGTGCCACACCGCACTGTCAACTTTTGTAGTCGCTGCACAAGCTGAAGGTTGTGTGCTAATAGTACACAAGTAAAGCGTACAACCCTTTTCTCCCTTGGCAACCACCAAAGATCCCTTTGAGATCTTCCACCGTTTGTTTCCGAATGCAATGTTGTGACCTTCATCTTCCAATTGTCCTGTAGAGATTAAATTTTTTCGAAGAGAACGAACATGCCTAACATCTTTAAGCTTCCATTCATTTCCGTTCGCAGTTTTGACAGAAAATGTACCTTTGCCGACAATCTCACAAGATTCATCACCTCCCAAGTATACATACCCAAAATTACCTTTGGTGTAGTCTTGGAAATGTTGCTTGTGTGGTGTCGCATGGAATGAAGCCCCGGAATCTACTATCCAAGAATTAGACACATTGTCTAATGAGAGAATTAGAGCATCTTGCTCTACTTTACCTGCCACGTTGGCCTATGATGTTGGCTTGTTGTCTTGAGACTCTGACTCCTTATTCTTCTTGGACCAACAATCCTAATTGATGTGGCCCTTCTTGCCGCACTTCCAACATTCAAGAACTGACTTTGTGTGTGACTTGCTCCGTCTTGAGCGATCACGACCCTTTTGGCTTTTGAACCTCTCCTTAAGCCTTGCTCTTGTTTCCACTGACAATGCACCACTTGATGATTCTCCTGTGCTTCTCCTTCGTATTTCCTCGCTTAGGAGAACACCCACAACATCATCAAACTTAAGAGTATTTGTGCCAGAGATAGAATTACTTACAGCCATCACAAGGCTATCCCAACTATTAGGTAGAGATGATAGTATAAGGAGAGCTCGCACTTCGTCATCGAAATTGATTTTCACTAATCGAAGTTGACTTATGTTTGTGTTAAAGTCATTTAAGTGTTCTGCAACTGAACCATTCTCTGCCATATTTAGATTGAACAAGCGCTTCATAAGAAATACCTTATTGGATGCCGATGGTTTCTCGTAGAAGTCGTCAAGTGACTTCATCAAGTCCTCCGTGGTCTTCATCTGCGAAACATTGAAGGCCACCGTTGATGCCAAGCTTAACCGGCTTGTTCCCATTGCCAGTTCAACGGCAAATAGAGGTCCTTCTGGTAGAGATAGTCTTCAATCTGCATCTTCCAATGTTGGTAGTTTTTGCCGTTGATCTTCTCAATCTTGAGCTTCCCTTCCTCCGCCATAACTCCCACTCAATTCAAGGAATCCTTTCCTTGAGATAATTTAGCTACGAGCAAACCTTGCTCTGATACCAGTTAGAAAATAAGACGTAGCTAAATAGATTTTTGAGTAAATTACTTAATGGAGAGAGATAGATTTCACACACAAGAGATTATAGAGTAGAGAGAGACAGAGAGAGTACACACGATATACGTGGTTCACCCAATGTGGGCTACGTCCACGGGAAAGCAGCCACTCAATGGCTTTAGCACTTCAAAAGAAGAAGTAGTTTACAAAGGGATTAAACCCTTTATAGAGATCCCGCCTTGCTTCACTCTCACCACCTCACACTCACCTTGTTGCATCAACTTCACACTATGAAATGTGTGTAGAAATGGCCTCCTTTTATAGGCCAAAAGGGCTGCCCTCTCTTATGAGAGACAACCATGTGTAGACGCTCTTGTGCGAATAAGTCCAAATCGGACCCTCCAATCCGCCCATGTGTGGCCGCCCTTGAGAAGACAAGTCCGCTTTTAAATTCGGCCACCGGACACCGGCCATTGACTTCCGGCCACCGGCCACCGCCCATTGACTTCCGACCACCGGCCATCGGCCATTGACTACCGGCCACCGGCCAACCGACCAGTTGTTTTCCGACCACTTTTCGGCCGCCATCCGGCCATAATATTCCGGCGAAAAGGAATATTTCGGCGAAAAAAAAAGTCTCGGGGGCAGAGTTGCCCCTGATTCTTGTCCATGAAAATTTTGGCTTCCGGTGAGTGATTTTCCTTCACGCACGATGGCTTCTCCTCATAATGGGGGCCTTACAAATGTGCGCTTTTACCACAGAAAATTACAAGGGTAAATCAGGCTCCATTCTTAACAGTTTTCAACTGATCTTCCAATGCGATACCTATTTGAAAGTAACCCGAGTAACCATCACACACAGTGTACTTTTCATGACCAGCTACCGCATTTAGTATCTCATCCTGAAATGGGAGGGGAAAGTGATCTCTTTTTGTTGCCTCACTGAGTGGATGGTAATCCACACACACCCTCCACTTGCCGTTCTTCTTGGGAGTGACAACGACGGGAGAGACCCACTTTGAATTCTCCACTGGATAAATGAAACCTGCTGCTAGAAGCTTTCTTACCTCCTTGAGTAAAGCCTGCTCCTTGATGACTCCTAGCCTTTGTAGCTTCTAAGCCTTAGGTGTGGCCTCTGGCTTCAACTCAATTTTGTGTTGAACAGCATCTACTCCACGCACATCGGTGTAGTCCTTAGCAAAAAGCCTAGGAAAGACATCGGTTACTATCCTCTTGATACGGCAAGACATCTTGAAATTCGCCAAAAATAATTCTGCATCCTCTCCAGGCTCTCCAAAGAAAAGAGGATATCCAGACATCTGGCGTTGGCTCTCCATTGAATTGATTCCAAAGTGACACACGTTTTGTTTTTTTCAATAATATTTTCTAAATTGCAATCTATTCTACAACAAAATAAAAATATTCACATCAAATGACCTATGATAATCAATTAGAGGTAGGATGACAGGGTTTGGTGACGCGAGAATTTCTCCTACTCTTTGGGCACCAAACATGAACACCATACGCTGTTGAAAATGGATTTTTCTACTAATTGCAATGTTTACTCTAATGTGTGGAGTGAAATGGAAGGGGAAAACCTCTATTCCTGGGCCATTATCCATGGTCTATGCATGCCTTAATTCTTAAAATAAAACAAAAATATAGACGTCCACACTAAGGTCGTACCTAATGAGAGGCAAAATAAAAGGATTCACTGAAGCCTTTATTTCAGCCAACCTACGAGGGCCCAAAATTCTACGAATTACTCGTTGAAATTGTAACTTAGTACTAACAATTATGTGCACCTTTTGTCTTGCAATGGGAATAAAAGGATCATACAAATTCTTGTGATTCATACAAGCTACTTGATTATGCTAATGGTTGAGCCTACACAAAACGTACACAAGTCGTACTCAGTGGGGGCCCCAATTTGAGGCGGTCCGGGGCGGTCAACAAGAAGAGTGGCCTCTAAGCACTCTTCTAGGCTCCCGTGCTACTCAATTGGGTTGGGGTTAGAAAAAACAACAAACACACACACAAACCTAACCCTACACAAATTTGGGACACCAGTTAGTTTTGGATGCGAACTAGGACGCGTAGAGAGAGAGAGAGAGAGAGAGAGAGAGATAGTGCTCGGGCTGCTTTGAAATGTATCGGCAATGATCAAGCAAACACAATTATATATGTAAGAAAGAGAGAGAAAGGGGAGGCGGTGCTTGTTGTATTAATACCTTCTTACAAATCTGTCATCACAAATCAAAGTGAGATTAGTATTTGTTCAACATAGCTTGAGTAAATTACACCACAACACATCACAAGAAAAGCCACCCCAATCACTGTCTTAAGGCCAGGGGAGTTCTCTCCACCCTGTCGCCCTCTTACAGTATGTGGGATTTATGGCTAGATTGATGACAACGCCCAGAGACAAGCTATCAAGAACTTTAAAAAAACACCATTGAAGACACTTACACATCATTGTTGTCCATTACTTCACGTTGGAAGAGAGACAAAGTATCCACGCTTAGTCCAAATCCACCCTCCTTGATTCAAAAAATGTTGGGCTTACACTAGTAGGAGAAATGATAGATTTCCTACTCTCAATTGAATGATCACTCTCTCTCTTACAATGGCATAGAGCTCCCTTGCTAATCACTCCTAATACAACACATGCATATGCATAAGCCAATGAGCTTCCACTCAAGAGCTCCTTCTCAAGAGATTGAGCTTGGCTTCTCAAGCTATAGCATAGTGCTCTTGCTTATGGCTCCCCCTTTTGTGCTAGCTACACCCTCCTTTTATAGCAATTTTGAGGGCTAGGGTTACTCCTCTAACCATGGTTGGGTTAGATTTTCAGCACTTATCTAATTTCTTTTGCATTGGAATTATCAAGAAGTTGGTGGGGATAGATGAAGAAGAGAGAGAGGAGAGAAGTGGAGGTGATAGGACTTTTCATAGTAGGTTAGTGTTAGTATTTTTATTGATTTACAAATGGAATTGGATATTTACAATGGGAGTATCCAATTAGGATACAAATAAGGAAGAATAAACTCTTAATAAGTAAGAAAATATGGATTTCTTACAATGTTGATGCTCCAAGTGTCTTGAGTAGGATCAATTTTGACGCTTGTTGACGGTTCACTAGCTTTGACGGTACGTTTTTTCCACTCTTGACCTTCCTTGGGAGCCAAGGTAAGTGAACATGAGTAATCAATCACCATGATGCTGTCTTTCAAGAGAAGAGGCTGAATTTTGTGGTTTTTTTGATAGATATGGGTAATATGGATAAGGAAAAATGAGACTAGGTGGTCAATTTTGGAATGGAAGTGTGTGTAGGAGACATGAGTTCACCATGGTTTCTCTTATTCTTCAAGGTTAAGAAGAAGGTGAGTAGGGTGCAGAGAAGAGTGGTGAGAGAGGTGGAGATGATGAGTGGAGAAGTGTGTGTGAAACAGAAAAATGATAAAGTGGAAGAGGGAGTGTGGCTGCATAGCATGGGCAAGCTGGGGTCCACCAATAAAATCATAGCTCACATCTCGTAGCTCAAAAAAATATGAAAAAATTTGAGGTAAAAGTTCAGCCCACGAGCTACAACTTTTGTTTGTATCACCTTTTCAAATTCGGAGAGTAAGTGATCTTTAAAAATTCAGCAAAACGGACTATCTTTTTCCACTGCACAAAGTCCTTGTGGGGTCCTTCTTTGAATGATTCTTTTGAATGCCTCCAAGAGTGAGCCTTCCATAGTGCATGCATGCATGCCACATACCCTTGACCTTATTTGGTAGGTCTATAATTGAAGATATTGTTGAGATCATGATATAAGTGAATACTACAACTAAGAAAATCAAATATTGAGGGGTTTAAAAAGAATATGTACATGTCAAATATAAATAACATAGGTGGAAAAAAAATAAAGGGGTCAAAATAAATCTCTCTCATTATGAGTCTACCATAAAAAGATGAATATTTGTGGTGGTATAATTTATGAGAGTAATAGAGAATAAATGTAGAAAGGAAAAAATCACAATAGTGAAAAAATATACACATAAATAGAACTAGTTTTTTTGGATTTTTGTTGGCATGGAGTTACACAAAAACTAAAAGAAGCTTGCATGAGATTATTTTTATATGGAATAAAGAGTATGCAAAATGGTAAGAAAAAATATGGTAATGATGAGTCAATGTACATAGCATAAATAGCACACCCTCCGTAGAAATATTTAAATAAATACCAAATAATTATGAAAAATCCTTTTATTTAGGCCCTATATACAATGAAATATTTACACGCAAATGGGTCATAATATACTTTTTTATTTTATTTTTTTATTTTTTTGGCTCAACTAGCCCAATGACTAGCTAATTGAGGGTTTATTAAAAAGATATGGGAAAAGTCCCCTAACTCACACACACCGATATACAGTGAAAAGGTGAGGGTAACCACAGTGTTTGAGTGATTTGATAGGGTGAGGTAACTCACTATGGAAATTACAGAGAGCCAAAAAACGACTATCAACAGCAAGAGACGCAAGAGAAAGCAGGTACTTCAGAACAACCCCACATTGATATTCCCTTAGTCTCTTTGCTGAGATGGAAACACAGCCGGTAGAAGGGCTAGGCGGAGAAGATGAATTTCATGTACCAATCACAAATGATGATCAAGTGCCAATGGTCCAGCTGTCAAAAGTTGAAGAAGATGCACTTAAGGAGAAGGTTTCCCAAGAGACAGATGAACAATGGAAAGCAGCAATGGATTGGGAGTTGAGAGTTCTTCATTCTGTCAATGTTACTCAACTCACTCCCAACCAAATCAATGCACAATGGCATCAACAATCACTGCCATGTCTCTTGATCAAGGTAGAGCTGCTACAGGTTAAGGAATGACTATATAAAGACATGCAAACAGAAGGCGAAGATGAAGTCCACCCCAAGTGGAGAAAGAGCTGGCTGAACAAGAATCCTAGATACTTGATTTTGTTCACAAGAGCACATACGGTGAGAGGCCGAAGTGAAAAATAGACCCGGTGGCCTCTACACCAAGACTATGCACAATGGCCTCATCATGGGGGATACACAATAGGGGCACCACCTAGCAAGATATGCGGCTAGGACGCATACATATACACAATGAAGCATGCCATGGAAAACAATTTCAAGATCCACACCCAAATGTGGAATGGGGTGGTTGGAGAATAAGGTGAGAGGAGCGGTGAATGAGTGAGAATGGGCTTGCTACTCATGCATGTTAGTAAGGAAGATAATGAGGTAGGGGAAACTTGCGAGTATGCTCACTTATCATACAAGAGGTAGCGAATCCGCACACCTCAAGATGGAAGTAGCAAGATGATAGGAATATGAGGGAGAGAGAGAGTGTGTGTGTATGGTGGCAAATCCGCACACCTTTACATAAGCAGGAAAAAAAGGCAAGGAACAAGCATATACCATACTCACAATGAGATGTATCCAAAGCGACACAAAGTATGGCACCAAGATGGAGTGTGTTGATTGCTTGCAAAAGATGAATACAATAGGTAGTGTATGGCAGGAAAATGAGAAGGGGACAAGATCGTAGGAGGCATAATGGAGAGATGGGAGTTGATGGCGAGGAATATCATGAGTGTGTCCACCCTTCTTCTTCTTGAAATTTTCCTTCAACCCTTAATTACAAGTGGCGTGGAGGTGTGGTGCTCATTTTTTGTGCATGGTGATGGTGATGATGATGGTGTTGTGATTATGTGATTAGGGTTCATGCTACAAGCATGTAGCACAAGAGTGTGTATGGATAGGTGTGTGTGTGTGTGTGTGTGTGTGTGTCTCCCCCCAAAGTGAGCTCTCATGGCCTCCTTATATAGGGAAGGATTTAACAATATTTCTATTTGAGGTGAGTGTCCCACTTTGGTGACTAGGAAAATGGGGTGCATGTGACTGTGGCTCCCATCTTGTCTCCTCATTATTTAAAATACCAGAGTCAATAGAGAGAGAAGATGAGAGAATGTGGATAGGATGTACAGGATAGGAGATATTTACAATAGTCTAACTTTGGCTAGACATAAGCTTATTAGGGAGAGAAGAGAGAGGTAAGAAATTTACAAGAGAGATTGTCAAAGGTGGATAGTTGTTGATGAGGATGGATCCTCCAAAAATGGTGATAGAATCACTCTAGACTTGCCAAGAACTCATTAAAAGATCCTTGTCTCTTGTAATCATGCTTGAAGACTTGTAGAACCATAGCCATTCTAGAGGGAAGAAAATTGGGGATGGCCTGTGTCACCATTACATGAGAAAACTGGGGTACACTACAAAAATCATATCTCCGTGTTCATAACTCCAAAAATTCTGAAAAAAATTGAGCTAAAAGTTGAGATCACGAGCTACATCTTTCATGTTGAACGCTCCTTTAGATTCGGGGTTCTTATCTACTTAAAAAATTCATCCAAATAATGTATTATTTGTGGCTGCAAAGGTCTTTTGGTGGTCCCCTTTGAGTGGACTTCTCTCTTGCCTTCAAGTGTAAGCTCCTTCATGTGTATGAAAACATGACCTAGAGTTTTGAAAAGATTGGCAATCATCTAGATGGAGGTATTATTGAAATTTGAAACTGGGGTTGAGGTTTGAAAATGAAAACTAGTGAATAAAATATTTGGTATGGTGGAATAATATACATACATGAAAAATATATTAGAAAATACTAAAATATATAATGTAATTTAGAATATATATATTTAATAGTTAAGGTCAAAAGAGAGATCAACAAAGAAAGCTTACTTATTTATGCTACATCGTGATTGATTAGCATAAGTCTTATTTATTTAATAAAGGCTAAAACATTTGTGAAAAAGGAAGAAAAAATCAAAAGTAACTTATATAATAGGAAATATTTTGGTAAAAGGGCAAAAATATATGGGGGGTTCCCATGCATCGAAAAGATTGTCTCAACGGCACTTCAAAAAGACCCAAATTTATGTCCTGTATCAAGAGTAAGGACGTGGAAAGCACATGAGACAATGACAAAGAAGCGGTCTACGTGGCTGAATTATTCAAGATTGCCAGCTCCAGAGAAGGGAACACCGGCAGAGCAATACATGGTGAAAACCCTGACAGGCGCCATGGCATTCTTCAAAAGTCTCTCTGATCTTTCATGTGCTATGCTCTACAAATTTTGCTGGATGTTGTTCACATGCATTGAAGTTTTTCACGAGCCAGAGTAAGCAGGAACACCGTGGATTTCCTTATTTGAGGGCAATAAGGGTCTATGCTTTGACCTAAGTGACCAACCTTCCGAAGAAGTCCTCTATGGCTTCTATGCCTGCTACATGTTCTTGCTATCTCATAATATGTTGGCTTTTGAGGAAGCATTCTACACAGGGTTTTTCACTTGGCCAACGAAGATTTTTGGGCCAATGATCATTAACCTAACTTCCAAATTCATAGGCTACTCAGTCATCAAGCTAAAGGACAAAGTCCCTATGCAATTTTTACAGGTTCCGGACAAAGAAAGAAAGATCAGATATGAGAAGACACTCCATGCACTTAAAGACCGCCTCGCCAACCTTCAACCCGACAATTATTTCAGCCCATAAAGCTGTGTCAAGGGACGACACGGACGAGGAGGGGGAGAATGTTAGCAACAAGCTAACCCGGATACCATTTTTTGGAGCTCTTGTTATAAAAAAAATTATTATTTTGATGAATCGGGAATATTGTAACTCTTATTTTCTGGATAAACTTTGTAATCGATGAGCCGAGGCTACAAGCTTCCAGATTGTATTAACCTGTCTTTAGTTAGAGCTCCCAGATTATTAGTTTTGACCACCAAAAACCTTGGCTAAGGTATAAATGCCAATTTTTATAAGTTATTATTAAGTTTTGGATAATGAAATAAACAGGTGAGCTAACAGCACTCACCTCTCTCCTTCTTGCGCTTCCTTCTCCCTCCTCGGTTGTCACATTGCAGTCACGTCTGTTGCGTTGCAACCGCAGGTAAGAGCTCTATGCATTGACGTAAGCACTTCACAGTATTTCATAGCTTTTGGTGTCATCAACCCGCGACCTAATTTCATCATAAGTAGGAATTTAAGCTTATAAATCAAAAACTAAGTATAGGCGAGGTATTGGGGCATCATTGCTAAGCATTTAGATGCATTCTGGGTCGAAAATGACTAGGTCAAAAATCCACTACTGTTAATAATTGCGATTTTCGCACTTGACCTAAAGTGGGATTTGAGACCATAACCATGTGTTCTTAGGTCTTATAAACATGTCCTAGAAGTTTCATTACGTTTGGATGTCATTTGATCATGTAACGAATGTGATTTGTTTGTCAATGAGTGATTGGCTTTTCGTGATTTCAATCACTTGAGTGTAGCTTGAGTTAGATGCGAGTTGTTTGTTGTTTTCCAAGAGATTGATAGCCTCTATGCACTACTCGAGTCAGCTTCATCCCATAGATTGATAAATTATTCGTGGTTCTCGCTACATCTGCAATAAGATAGGAGTGAGGTTAGACACCCGTCTCCATAGACATCCTTCCAGTCTTCAACGCCAACATAAAGGGTAAGAGGGTTGAAAACACCTACATTGATGGTGGCGCACAAATCTGTGTAATGAGTGAAGCTATGATGCTTTGGCTAGGACTTAAGGTTGATCGGCCTTCTCCATGCAAGGCAAAGATGGCAAACCACACAAAAGTAAAATGTGCGGGTGTGGTAAGTGCCGTAAAGCTAAAAGCCTTCGACACAAAAGTAGAAGTAGAAGTAGATATTTTTGTGATGCCAACTAAGAGGAAGGGCTATCCATTAATTTTGGGAAGGCCATGGTTGATTTTCATGAAGGAAAAGCAAGACTGAGGCACTGGTCTTCTACGCATGACTGGTAAGAAGGGGGAAACAATCTACTACGACACGAGGACCGGCAAACGAAAAAAAATGGACCTAGAGACATCAGTAGATGAAACCACTAGTGAGTCTTCCACTTCTGAGGAAGAGACCATTTCCACCAATGAGAGCGATAGTTCCATCGATGTGATGGGCATTATCATGAAAGATCTACAAAGGGCAAGCACGATTGGCGACCCGTCACCAGAAGGTCAAAGCAACAGAGAGGAAAATAAATCGCCTGGCCTAGGAGAGGATAGGTTGAAAATTATGTTTTCTATGGAATTGACAAGTGAAGAGATAGACAAATTTTTGAAAATGTTGATGGGATTCCCTGACCTTTTCGTTGACAACTATGAAAGAATCATAGGTATTACAGCGGTGGAGCATCACATCAAGTTGAAGGAAGGGGCAAAGCCAGTTGTGCAGAAACTACGACGGTTGAGGATCATACAAGAAAAGGAACTCCTTGCCGAGGTAAGGAAGCTACTGGAAGCAGGATTCATTTATCATGTGGAAAACTCAGAGTGGGTGTCACCCGTAGTGGTGACGCCTAAGAAGAATGGTAAGTGGAGGGTCTCTGTCGACTACAAACCACTAAATGCAGCCACAAAGAGGGACCATTTCCCTCTCCCTTTCTTGGATGAAATTCTGAATGAAGTAGATGGTTTTGAATGCTACACAATGTGTGACGGGTATTTTGGCTTTTTTCAAATACGCATAGCCTTTGAAGATCAACTAAAAACCACTTTCATTACACCATGGGGTTGTTTTGCTTATAGAGTTATGGCATTTGGTCTCACAAATGCACTTGCCACATTCCACAGACATGTCACATATGTTTTTCAACCGTTCTTTGGAACATCCTTAAGAGTGTTCATTGATGATTTTTGTATATATAGCCCTGACATCTCACACTTAGGAAAAGTGACTGAGGGTCTAGCAAGGCTACAAAGCCTAGGAGGGCAGTTAGATGTAGACAAGTTCCACATAGGGGAAAGTAGAGTCATTCTATTAGGCCATTAAATTTCAGCTAAAGGTATCAATGCCGATCCAAGTAAGGTGTCCGCACTCATCACACTACCTTCACCAACAACCACACGTCAACTAGTCTCTTTTCTACAAAAGGTGAAGTACTTCAGTAGATTCATACATCTACTATCACAACTTGTTCTACCACTACAACAGCTCACACAACGATCGACTTTCACATAGGACGAGGAGAGCGAGCATCACTACAACAAGGTAAAGGAGGTCTTAGCCACCCTACCAACTATCTAACCACCTAAGTGGAACGAAACGTTCTATGTCACCTCAAGTGTGGGTGATGACTCCTTGGGGACAGTACTACTCCAGAAGGACGCAACGACATCTTTTATGAGGCCAGTCTACTTCGCCAGTCGCATGATGACAGCAGTAGAGAAAGGTTTCACCCATGCGAAACACCTAGTCATGGTTCTTAGATTTGCAACTACAAAGTTTTGATCATATTTGTTGCCTAGGAAATTTGTAATTGTAACCATGGATGAAATGTTCCCCTATGTGGTACAACACATGGATGCTTCCGCTAGGATTACTAAATGACTAGTTCGTTTGCAAGAATTTGACTACACGGTACAGGTGGAAAGCACAACAGGGGCAAGCTTGGGGGGACTCATGACCTACCAACACTTTGAGAAGAAAGTAAAGCAATCTAAAGGGGTGGAAACTCAACCACTTCCAGAGCCAACGGTGATAGAAAGTGTACACTCTCTCTACTTGATGGGGCCTACAAGCGAGCATCCAACAAAGAAGCTGTAGGCATAGTGGTCTTTGATGACAAAGGTGTCAAGGTATTTTCGCTTGGCCATTTGTTAGAATCACATTCTAACAATGAAAGTGAGTATGCAGCACTGACCAAAGGGTTACAATGGTGCATCTCACAAGGAGTAAAATGCCTCAATGTATTTTGGAATGCTCTACTTTTGATAAGGCAAGTAAATGGAGCATGGACATGTAAGAATTCTAGCTTGAGGACTCACTTAAGCTGTGTAAAAACTTTTTGGGTAAGTTTGAATCAGTTCAACTACACCACATCCCAGGGCTCAAAACCATGAAACCGACGCCTTAGCAAGCGAAAGACTACAGGAAATGGTAGTTGGGGCTATAAAGCTAAAGCGCCCTCTATTTCAAGGTAGTGATGCCTTACCCGACATAATGTAATTCTTGGAAATAGGGGAATGTCCACCAGATTTTATAAAAGTGCAAAAGAAATGGCTCACCACCACGACGTCCACAAGGTATAGACTTATCAATGACGATCTGTATTATAAGGGTAAGGACCAGGTACTCAGGAAGGTCCCTCTCTCTAATTACTAGGATAATTGCCAGTTGTCATGATGGTGTTTGTGGCGGGTATTTTTCCCTAGATTCTGCCCCGAAACCTGGCCCTTTATCAGAGATGATTTCTAATGGTGTGCCAAACCTGCAACAAATGTGTTCATAGACAAACTGGGTTACCTCCACAGCTGTGATCCTAGTTGTGGTTGTAGCTTCCGCCCA
Source organism: Adiantum capillus-veneris (assembly GCF_014529385.1). NCBI lineage: Eukaryota > Viridiplantae > Streptophyta > Polypodiopsida > Polypodiales > Pteridaceae > Adiantum > Adiantum capillus-veneris. The sequence continues at coordinate 82,850,260 of NC_140938.1, read as the reverse complement.
TCTAGTCATATAGTCAACTCCCATGATGATATAGAACTCCCCTAAGTTGGCCCTAGGCAATGGTCCTATGGAATTTTTCAAATGGCCCATATGAAAGGAAGGTGTCTATGGCTCAGGCATGAGTGATCTGGTGTCGGCCTTTTGACACAACTTACATGTCTTACACCAATGGTGTACATCGCGATTGAGGCTGGGCCATACAAAACCAACCTGCAAGATTTTCCTGCTTGTTATATTGGTAGGAGAGTTAATGCAAAAACTTGGCATTACAAGGAGGCACTCCACACCATATTACCCTCAATGTAATGGCCTAGTTGAAAAAGTAAATTGAATGATTTGTAAAATAGTCACCAAGCAAGTTAACAATCATCCTGGGATTGGGATAAGTATCTACCCCTGGCTTTGTGGGCCTACTGAATTTCATTCCGAACATCTTTGGGGTTCACCCCATATCATTTGGTATTTGGTAAGGAGGCAATCTTACCTATTGAGGTGCAACTAGCAAGTCTCAGAATAATGGCAAGCCGGTGTCAGGAGTTTTTTGGAGCAAGGGATTGCGCATATGTACATATACATGCATGGTGCATCAAATAAAGGATTGCCCAATTTCTATAGCCAGGTGGTTACATGGGGCCCACATGTGTACAAGTAGGGCAGCATGTACATAGTGCATCGATTTTCACTATTACTAGTACCAATGTGTTTTTTCTATAATAATGAGAAGCTATCCGAGGGCCGACGACATGAGGTAAGCAGGTGCGTCAGATGGCATCTAGTGGCGTCAGGAGGCCGAACGGGGTCAATACTTGCACGTGGATGAGTACGGACACAGCTTGGGTGTTTTCTTGTGATAATTATGTAGAAAGGTCATCATGAGGACCACTTTTTGGGCCACTTCACGTGGTTGCGAGATGCATTATTAGAAAAAGCTGAGTGCCAGGTGTGCGAATGATGCAAAAAGGTGACAACTATGCACTGCGAGGTCACTTTTTGGCCTGTTCGGGGTCTGTTTGAGGTCATCTAAAAGACCAAGGGTGCCCAAGTAATAAAGCTAAGTGTGGGAACTGAAAAAAGAGAGAGAAGACCAGAAAAAATGTGGAGAAGAGAGGAGGAACAGCCGCAGGTGTGTTTTTGCTCATTTTGGAGCTTGTTTTGGCCGTAAACTGCTCATCCGAGGTCGGATTTGAGCACTTTGACATTGTAAACTGGGGTTCTGGGCCATTCAGGACACGATGGCGCTGTCCATTTTTCCAAATTCCTCACTCTTTTCCTGTTTTTTTTTCTGTGTAAGTTTCTCCTATGAGCGAAGTTTCTGCTCTAGTTTGTGATTGTATCTGGTATATTTTACCCATTTTGTGTGAGTTGTTTGCCCCATTGGTGTTGGCCCAAGCTCATTTGTATATAAACATCAGAAATTCTCCTCTTTTGAGCTGAATTTTTGAGTGTGTGTCTCTGTGTGGAGTGGGCAAGTGGATAGTCTCTCTCCTCTCACTCCATAGGTGTGTTTCCTGTCTCGGCCAGGTGGTTGTGTAAGCCGAGTGGTGCCCCATAGTGTGTGTGTGTGTGTGTGTGTATCATTCCAAGAGTGTGTGTCGGGTTGTTATAGAGGCGCTGTGTGTGTTTTCATCCCGCTCACATTCTTTTGGTGCCCCCACTGAGGATCTTCTTCGAGTACCTTCTGCTTCCAGCTTCAAGCTTCGAGATTCAGGATTACAGGTTGCAGACTATAGGTTACAGGTTACAGGTTACAGGGACAGGTATAGGTACAGGTGATTCACATGGGTACAGGTAGCTGGAGTACAGTGATATACTAGCAGTGGTGTCACTTGCAGTTGTTGTGGGTATGCATCATTTGGCGCCTGTTTGAGTGCATTGTCTACTGGATTGTACGTTACTTGTGGAAACTGCCATTGTACGCCTTTGTGGAGCCATATTTGGTTTTATTTGGCAGTCCCAGCCATTTCTGAGACTTGGTCTGGAAGATAGTCATTTCTGCGACTTGACTATACGCGATTTGCATTAGTCTTCGTGTGAGGGTCGATAGCGTGATGTTTTATTGAGCTGGGGGGTTCTCGAATGTGGAGATCCTTTCAGTGATACAGATAGCTGGAGCACCCTTTTCGTGACCTCGCCATAGGCTGTGTATTAGTGATTCCTATTTGATGCTCGGGTTCTATTGTTGGCAGTTTATGCATACATCTACAGTCTATATTTTGGGTTCTCACTGCTCTACTTCTGGGGAAACTCTGTCAATTCTTTTTCAAGTTATGATGGCTGGTTTTTTAGTCTTTTGAGCCATTTATGCTGTTATGCTGCTGAAATTTTGGCAAAATCAAAGGATAAGTCAGGTGTGCCTTCTTGGGAGCTGCATGGTTGGCTTTAATGGATGATTAAAATGGCCCTCAATTCACTCCTTTTCATTTAACTCAGAGAATCCAGATAAATGTTTATGTGTCCAGGAAGATTTTTTTCCAGTAGCGCATAGTCTTTATGTTCGGGCCAAGAAGATTACGAGAGATCTTGGAACGTCCTTTGCCTGTTGTAATTCCGATGATCAACTATGAAAATTCATTTGATGTGCATGTGTTTGTCCTTATCTAAAGTTGAGCTCCATTGAAGTTTTTGGGGATTGGGTAGTCAAAAGTTTTGGGTTCTTGCACGTGTGTTCAAAGGGGTTCTCAAAGCATCATAATTTGGGTAGCCATGGCTTTCTCTTATCCGGAGTTTCATGGAAGAAGTGATGAAGATGTGGAAGAATTTTTGGAAAAGATGGAGGTTTCCTGCATTAGCAACCAGATTCATGACCCTACGCAAATGTTACGCCTTCTCCAAATTTTTTTGAAGAGTGATGCACGAGTTTGGTCTAAAGAATTTGAAGAGGAGTTGCGTGTGGCTGATCCACGTGTAAGGTTGAGTTGGGACAATCTACGACATGGGTTGGAAGTGGAGTTTGTGAAGATAGAAGATCCTAATAAAGTGTGGCAAGAAGTACAGGCTTTGGTGCAAAAGGAAGGTGAGCCAGTAGATGCGTACATACGTAGGTTTTCATTGGCATGGGAGCGAATGTGCAAGGCCTTAGCACCACAGGTACCCCCGCCTAACATGATGAAGAAGGACAAGTTATTGGATGGTCTTTGGGAGGATATACGTTGGAGAGTGGAGCTAAAGAAGCCTAGGACATATGAAGATGCACTAGAGGTATCAAGGAACAAAGAGTGGAAGTTGAGGAAAATGAGCCAGTTAGGGGTGGAGTCTTTGCCCATGAGGTCTGAATTTCAGCCTATAGAGTCTTTACAAGGTCGCATGTCAAGGGCTCATCACGAACCAGTGGTTCCTGTTACTACTCAGGTTATGTTAGCAGTGGTCACTACAGCAGTGCAAGATGATGGGCTAAGGCAAGACATGAGGCAAATGGTAGATTTGATGAAGAATCTCAGCCTAAACATGCTAGGTCAAGTGGGAAATAATCGAGGTCGAGGGAGGTTTGCAAATCAGCCATGAGGTGAAGAAAGGCCTAGGAATGGTGTTGGACAAAGCAATGGTACATTTTGGAGGCAGACGCCCACATGTTATAATTGTGGAGAGTTGGGTCACATCAGCCCGCAATGTGATAAGCCACCAAGGATGGGGGGAGACATGTATCCATTGCCAAGACAGGTGCTAACTAGGTCAAATGATTATGGCATCAAAATTAAGGGAGACGAAGGAACCAGTGGACTAACCTAGGAGGAAAAGGGAAAGACAAAAGTGATAAGTGTAGTCACCTTGGAGAAGGCATCAAAGCTAGAGGATACATTAGTGATGCCTATTGGGAAGAGGACCACAGAGGATAAGGAAGGAAGAAGTGCCCCAGGTCCTAGTAAGAAGAAAGGAAAGAGCCATGAAGGCGAGGATGTCAAGGCCAAGAGGAAAAGGAGAGCTCGTCAAAAGCTTCATGTTTTAGATTTTCCACTAGGGGATGGGCAATTAAGCTATGACTTGAAGGAGGATCTGACGAGCAAGAAGGCAGATATTACTTTTGGGCAGCTTATAGAGATGGTGCCTAAGCTAAAGTGACAGTGGAAGAGGATGGTTAACCCAATGGAGAAAGAGACAGAGAGAGGTTCAGTAAAGGTGTTGGCAATGGATGAGCTACCAGACATTTGTCCAATAGTAGATGTGTGGCATAAAAGGAAAAATTTGGGACAAGGTTATGTGGATGGCGGAGCCCAAATATGTGTCATAACACACTCATGCGTTGAGAAGATGGGTCTCACAGTGGCTGGGGTGTCAGGTTTTCGGATCAGATTGGCAAACCATCAAAAAGTAAAATGCTTGGGTGTTGTAAAGAGATTAGAAGTGGAGGCATATGATGCAAAGGCAGTGGTTGATTTTCATGTGATGCCAACAGGTTTGGGAGCATATCCTATTATACTGGGCAGACCATGGTTACGTGCAGTGGGAGCTGTTCAAGATTGGCGACATGGTACGATTAGCCTCTATGGAAAGACAGGTACCAAGAAGATTTATAATATGGACACAAGGAAACGATTAGAGGAGCTTTATGAAGATGAGGATGAGTCTAGTGATGAAGACTCTTCCACGGTGACAGATGAGGACAGTGATAGCACTACCAGCAGTGATGAGAATGCTGATGTTGCATTTCTTTTGATGGATAAAGAAATCCAGGAGTGTGGTTTAGTCGCATTTGCGAATGAAGTTGAAGATGAAAGTGAAGGGCCTTATGAAGTGATTGAAGGGCTGATGCAAACCAAGGGTGAGTTGTCAAAGAAGCAGGAATTGATGACACAAATGATCAGTGGAGACCTCTCAGCTATGGAGAAGGATATATATTTGCACATGCTGGCTAGTTTTCCTGATTTGTTCATTACTTCATATGAAGAGATTAGAGGGTTCAAGGGCAAAGAGATGCATATAGAGCTGAAAGAAGGTGCTAAGCCAGTGCGGCAAAGGCTAAGAAGGATGGGTCAAGAGCAAATGGAAGCCTTGCGGGTAGAGGTGGACAAGTTATTGAAGGTAGGGTTCATAGTTCCAGTGGAGACCACAGAATGGGTGAGTCCAGTTGTAGTCAGTCCAAAGAAGGATGGGAAGTGGAGAATTTGTGTGGATTTTAAACCCTTAAACGCAGCCACTAAGAAGAACCCATATCCTCTTCCATTCATCGATCAGATCTTGGATTCAGTGGCAGGTTATGAGAGGTACAATGTGTGTGATGGTTTTTCAGGCTATTTTCAATTGAAGATTGCTCTTAAAGACCGCACAAAGACCACTTTTATTACGCCATGGGGATGCTATTTCTACACAGTATTTCCATTTGGGTTGTCAAATGGACCTTCCTTCTATCAAGAGAGAGCAAATTGGGTGTTGGAACCATTCATTGGTAGTTGTGTTAAAGCTTTTATGGATGACTTCTGTGTTTATAGCAGTAGGGCTGAACACCATGAGAAGCTGCAGATGGTATTGGCTCGATATGATGAATGTGGAGGACAACTAAATCCAAAGAAATGTCATCTAGCACAGCCAAGGGTGAAGTTATTGGGCCACATGGTGTTAGAAAATGGCATTGAGGCTGATCCAGACAAGGTTAATTCTATTATTCTTCTTCCATCACCTACGAGTACGAAGCAATTGGCAACTTTTATACACAAAGTGAAGTACATGGCAAGGTTTATTCCATTGTCTTCTCAGATTCTTTATCCATTACAACAAGTGGCAAAGCATGATCCATTGCAATGGGATGACAAGTGTGAAGAAGTGTTTCAAGAGGTGAAAGAGGTGTTAGGGGGGTTGTCAGCCATGCAGGCTCCTGATTGGGAGAAAGTGTTTTATGTAAATCCATCAGTAGGGGATGATGCCATTGGATCCATGCTATTGCAAAAGGGGAAGGGCAGCCATTATATGAGGCCAGTGTATTGTGCAAGCCGAGTGAAGTTGGTAGCGGAGAGAAAGTTCTCGGAAGTAGAGCTAGTGATGGCCTGTGTAATATTTGCTTGTCGACGATTTCGTCATTACTTGCTACCATGGTCTTTTGTTTTCTTGACGAGTTATGCCTTTTTGCCACAGTTAATTAATGGTACTAACATGTCAAATGTGGTAAAGAAATGGGTAATTGAGCTGCAAGAGTTTGAGTTCTCTTTTCTAGTGGAAGATAGTACTAGGGCTACCCTAGCTGATTTGTTGACCTACAAGGAGAATCCCCTTATTGTTAAGGAAGAGGTGGTGAGAAAGGTAGTTGAAGAAGTGCCACAGATCAGCAATGCACATGTGTTGTTCTTTGATGGTTCGTACAGAAAGAGCCATGATGCAGCTTCAGGGGGTATAGCACTTTATGATCCAGAGGGGAAGCTAGTATGCAAGAGAGGGTTCAAATTGGATGCTCATAGTAACAATGAGGCTGAATATGCTACTCTGGAAGCAGGATTACACATTTGTTTGAAGCATGGGGTTCGAAGGTTGAGCATAAAAGGTGATGCCTTGTTAGTGGTGAAGCAAGTGTTGGGTGTGTGGAAGAGCAAGAACACCTCATTGAAGGAAATGTGCTTCAGAATTAAAGGCCTGTTAAAAAATTTCTAAGCAAGGAGCATCAGACACATTGAATGTGCTCTAAATGGAGAGGCACATGAAGCAGCTCAAGGCATGATTCGGGAGCTATTTGTGTTGAGGACTACTGTAACTCTTTATCATGGCCGGGAAAGTTTGGCTCAAGAAGAGGAGTTTTTGCTAACAGGAATCATTCCAAAGGAGATTCAGAAGTCTAAGAAGTATGGCTTTGTGCGTAGAGCATACAAGTACAAATTGATTGGTGATGTCTTATACATGAAAGGGACTGATCTCGTGTTGAGACGTGTACCTTGGCGGGAGGAGCTTTACAGAGTGTTGGAAGAGAATCATGAAGGCGCATGTGGTGGCCATTTTGCTCTAAAGATCACCTTGCATAAGATTTTGCAAGAGGGGTATGTATGGCCTAGTTTGCACAAGGATGTTCACCATTGGTGTAGGTCTTGCAATAGGTGTCAAGCATTTGGGAAGAGAGTGTTGAAGCCAGAACTACGAAAAACCATTATGGAATTTGATGTGTTTGAAAAGTGGGGGATTGATGCAATAGGCCCGTTACCTATCACAAGCAGGGGCAAAAGCTATATCTTGACGGCAGTGGACTATCTCTCTAGATGGGCAGAGGCTATAGCAGTAAAACAGATCACTGCAAAGGATGTGGAAAAATTTGTGTATGATGAAATATGTTGCAAGTTTGGGGTGCCATTAGAGCTACTTTCAGATAAGGGGCCAGGATTTAGAGCTAAACTGCTACACTTCTTATGCACAAAGATGAAGATTAGGCACCAGCATACCACTCCTTATTACCCGCAGTGTAATGTCTTAAATGAAAGATTCAATGGTGAGTTGGTACAAATTCTTTCTAAAGTGACAGAGCACCAAGGAAAGAATTGGGATTTGGAATTTCCTAGTGCATTATGGGCTTACCGTACTTCGGTGAAGACAGGTACAGGGTTTACTCCATTTCATTTGGTGTATGGAAAGGAAGCACTATTGCCTGTGGAGGTAGAGTTTCTTGCGGTCAAAATGTTAGAGAAGTTGCTTGGGCCGCCTAGTGATGCATTCAAAGAGAGGCTCTTGCAGTTACAAGAGGTCTAGTTGGATAGGATGAGCGCATTGGAGCATTATGGGCAGATGCAGGATAAGGCTTTGGCAAAGATAAATGAAAAGGTCAAAAGTAAGGGTATCAAGAAACATGACTTGGTTTTGCGCTACAACAGTAAGCTGGACAACACCTTCCAAAAGAAGTTTTAAATTAAGTGGGAAGGCCCTTTCAAGGTAGTGGAGTGTTTTCCAAATGGCACATATCAGCTGGCTAACCTGGATGGTGTTCTACATAAGTCAAGGGTAAATGGATTGCGTCTTAAATTGTATCATGCTAGATTGATGATGGTGGAGCAAGATGAGTTGTCTGTGGATCAAGCAGTGTTGGTGAGGGATGAGGAGACCTGTGATGCGGCGAGTCTCATATCTCTCTTTGCTGCTGCTGATCATGAATGATCTTGCAGGCTAGGGGATGGGCAAATTATGTCAGGAGTTTTTTGGAGCAAGGGATTGCGCATATGTACATATACATGCATGGTGCATCAAATAAAGGATTGCCCAATTTCCATAGCCAGGTGGTTATGTGGGGCCCACATGTGTACAGGTAGGACAGCATGTACATAGTACATCGATTTTCACTATTACCAGTACCAATGTGTTTTTTCTATAATAATGAGGAGTTTGTAGTGCGTAAAACTTCTCGAGGAAGCTATCCGCAGGCCGACGACATGAGGTAAGCAGGTGCGTCAGATGGCATCTAGTGGCGTCAGGAGGCCGAACGGGGTCAATACTTGCACGTGGATGAGTACGGACACAGCTTGGGTTTTTCCTTGTGATAATTATGCAGAAAGGTCATCATGAGGACCAATTTTTGGGGCCACTTCACGTGGTTGGGAGATGCATTATTAGAAAAAGCTGAGTGCCAGGTGTGTGAATGATTCAAAAAGGTGACAACTATGCACTGCGAAGTCAGTTTTTGGCCTGTTCGGGGTCTGTTTGAGGTCATCTAAAAGACCAAGGGTGCTCAAGTAATAAAGCTAAGTGTGGGAACTGAAAAAAGAGAGAGAAGACCAGAAAAAACGTGGAGAAGAGAGGAGGAACAGCCGCAGGTGTGTTTTTGCTCATTTTGGAGGTTGTTTTGGCCATAAACTGCTCATCCGAGGTCGGATTTGAGCACTTTGACATTGTAGACTGGGGTTTTGGGCCGTTCCGGACGTGATGGCGCTGTCCATTTTGCCAAATTACTCACTCTTTTCCTGCTTTTTTTGTGTAAGTTTCTCCTATGAGCGAAGTTTCTGCTCTAGTTTGTGATTGTATCTGGTATATTTTACCCATTTTGTGTGAGCTGTTTGCTCCATTGGTGTTGGCCCAAGCTCATTTGTATATAAACATCATAAATTCTCCTCTTTTGAGCTGAATTTTTGGGTGTGTGTGTGTGTGTATGTGTGTGTCTCTGTGTGGAGTGGGCAAGTGGATAGTCTCTCTCCTCTCACTCCATAGGTGTGTTTCCTGTCTCAGCCAGGTGGTTGTGTAAGCCGAGTGGTGCCCCATAGTGTGTGTGTGTGTGTGTGTGTGTGTGTGTGTGTGTGTGTGTGTGTATCATTCCAAGAGTGTGTGTCGGGTCGTTATAGAGGCGCTGTGTGTGTTTTCATCCCGCTCACACCGGTTTCAATGACCCAACATGCATTTGAAAGGTCACATCCTTGACTTAGAACGACTACAGCTGGACAGAGAAGAAGCAATCAATCATTATACGGCACAGGTAGAACACAGACGGCTTAGTTTTAATCATCATCTTCGGCACAAAGATTTCAAGAAGGGCATGTTGGTGCTCCGCTATGAAAATCACTTTGACACACGCAAGGATAAGAAGTTCCTACTCTGATGGGAAGGCCCTTTCATCATTAGGAAGAAATATGACAATGGGAGTTACCAGCTCATGGAAGCTGATGGTAAGTTTCATAAGACCAAATTCAATGGATGGCGGCTTAAACCTTATTTTCTACGATTTGATCAAACTCCACCTGTCGATAGTCCTGATGAGGATACACCATCAACCTCCACCTTTGATGACCTACGACCAAATAAATGAGTTAGAGGCATAAATGCCTCTAACCTTTAGAGGAGGGCTAATGACGGCGGGTTTTCGGACCCGAGCCGAGGGAACCAACCCCAAAGGGGGAGCTTCATAATGCAAGGAAAACAATTTTAAAAAGTTTTTTTTTTCTCTTTTTTGTCTGCAGACAACCGCCACCCTCTCCCCCCCTTTGCTCATGCGCGTGTAGTGGGCCGCCCCCTTCTCCTTGGCACCCCCCTTCCTCCCCTCCCCTCATCTCCCTTTGTCTTCCCTCATGCCTGGCGCCACCGTTTCTCTCTCTCCTCCATTATCACTACAAGCCAAAGTTCTCTCTCTCCCCCCTCGTTCAACTCGTGTAGGGCGCAACAAAAGTCGCTCTCTGTCTCTCTCATTCACACCCACACACACCCCTGGCCCGCACACTCTCACCCTCTCTCTCTCACCCCCATTTTCTCCCTCGCTCTCTCTCCCCGTCCCTGAGTCAGCAACCAAGCACAGAATATCGCACTCTCTCTCTCTCTCTCTCTCTCTCTCTCTCTCTCTCTCTCTTGTTTCCCCACCCATACACACACACTCACCTACACACCCACACACACACACACACACACACACACACACTCACCCTCATCCTCTCTCTCCCCATCACCCATTCACTCACACTCCCTCTTTTCATCTCTCACTCACGCTCTCTCTCTCTCTCTCTCTCTCTCTCTCTCTCTCTCTCTCTCTCTCTTATCCTGTATCGACACCAGCATGTGAAAATCTCTCCTTCTCTCTCGTTCCTCTACACACACTTGCCGACACCCATACACAATACATACACACACTCACTTACACACACATACATAGACTGCACGCATACATGCACGCACATATTCACACAAGTACACGCACGCCATACGCACGCACAAGAAGAAGGAAACCCAAAAGGAAACAACAAAGACGGATGACAAGCTTCAACAAAACACACCAAAATCCCACGAAGGCAACAACGAATCAAGAAATAACACCGAAGGCATGCCCTGGCCAACCCCAAAAGTGACGAACGCGTAGCATCTTGACATCAGCAAAACCCCAGTTCTAATAGCATTAGCCTCACACCATACACCCAAACCATCAACAAAACCCATTGTAAATTCCCCAATCTCCACTCTTCTCTAATAAACTAGCCAACGGCTAGTGAATTGTAAAAAAACTCCCCACCCCACTCTTACCTCCCTTCTCTCTATCTCTACCTTCTCTCCCACTCTAGCTCTCTCACTAGAGAGGCATCTAGACTCTTTGCAGTGACCAGTGGGTATTTTCAAGGACCATTGGTAAGGACCACCTCTCAAACCTATATAAAGAAGCCTCCACTAAGCACAAGGGAGACGGGGAGAAAAGAACACACTAGAGGCACCACCCAAGCTCCATGCATTCTACATTCCATACACCATTAAGCACATAATGCACCTCACAAGCTAGGGAGCTCATGGTGTCATGTGTGTTGCAAGCATGGGCGTTCTAGCATTGGCAACATCACCACCACCACCACCAATCTCCACCCACACCATGGTTGATTTACTAGTTATGGCCACCCCATGCACATAAGACACTCATTATCACCCCGCAAGGCACCATGACCACACTAGAATTGAGTGCACCAACACCAGGCTACTTCGGGACACTCTCGATGCTACTGATTGACGTAGTTGGCGGCTGCATTGTCTTGGTGTTTTCCTCAACTAGCCTCCCGCTAACGCGCTAACATCGCTAAATCAAAAGTTCGCCTTGCACCATATGGCGCTCGCATTCCATCATGCATCCCCACTGTCAAGAGCAAGGTTGGTATCAACCAAAATCATCGTTTGTAAGTATCATCATCATCAATAAAGTGTGCAATTCTTTCATGATCTTTGAGTCCATTCTCTCTTCTCCTTAGCTTTATTCTCCCCATATCCATGGGATGATTCTCCCCGTGTATATCACGTTGTTTGTATTTCATCAAGTATGCCATCACCAGTCAATCAAGCTCCATTCCAACCTTTGTCACATACTTCTCTCGTGCACACACTCCTGATTGTTGACTAGGAATTCTCTCTATCCGAACATGGCTATCTCATTGTTTTATGTTGTCTATCTAGATGGCATCTCACTCCTACCACTCTGGATCATCTATGTCTGCATCCTAGCCATTTACACGCTAGGTGGTGCCCTTTAGAGTCATAGGATAGCATACCTTAGGTGCTACCCCCCCTCCCTAAAATGATGCTTGGGGATTTCAAGCTATGTGTGGTGTAGAGGCCACCCCACCTGGCACGTCATTTTCGACTACCAACAAGATTGAACCAAGCTCCGGTTTTGTTACCTTTGAACTGGGACAGAAACTTCCATGTCTTTGTAGATGTTTTAGATGTGGAAATTGGGAGTGTTTTGATGTAAGAGACAATGACTGGATGGTTTTGACCAACGTATTATGCTAGCAAAAGACTTTCAGCATCTGAGAATAATTACTAGGTGATAGAGAGGAAATGCTTAGGAATGGTGTCGGGGGATATGGGTACGCGAGGTGAGCCGGGTCAGCACGGGGCTGCTTGCTGTGGGAAATAAGAGAGACAAGACGCACAGCACAAGGCAACAGATCCTGTCAACACTTTAAATACTTAAAACCCGACAATCGAAATGGTTTAAACTGCTAATGATTAGCCAAAGTGGAATTCGATTACAAATGGTTGCCGTTAATGGCACTGATGGAGTTGGGAGATTTTAATGCTCTCAAATTAGATCAAGAATGTAAAATTTCCACTTATGCTCGCCATTAGAGTCTTTATAAGCTGATTAGGAGGTAAGTATCCGACAAAATCCCCTGCTTGATACCCTTGTATCTGCCAAATACAGTAGAGAGAGTTTATCCTCTCTCTTTGCTTACTCGAGAGCGAGTTTTGACTTCCCTTGGTTTGCTTGTCCCGCCTTGCTTCTTTGTCCTTGATTTGCTTTAATCACTGTACGCTTTGCTTGCACGATTTAACCTCGACAAGCATCTCTTTTCTTGCTTGATTGGATTGGAGATCGAGAGAGAGAAAAAGCTCGCCTTCTTGGCTTGGTTTCGATTGATGAGAGAGAGAGCTCGCCTTCTTGGCTTGGTTTCGATTGAGAGAGAGAGAGAGCTCGCCTTCTTTGATGGAGATCAAGGGCGAGAGCTCTTGCTTCCTCTCTTTCCTTCTTACCCCTCCTGTTATGCCCTCCTTGGCTTGTTTGCTCTTCGTTTTCTTGCCAACCTTCATAGCCCTTCTATAATTAGCGTGCCCTTCAGTTTTTTGCCCCCACCACGCAGTCACGGCGCCGTGACTGACGTGGCGTGGAAAGGGGTTTGATGACGTGGCAGATCACATTTCCGGGTAGCTCCAAAAGCGCCGCAAGTGGCACCGAAAGGGGTCGCCCTGCTGTTCTGGACATTTTACGTTTCATCCTCGCGCTCGCTAGATCACTCTATGAGCCGGCGCGAGGCCATCTTCCCTGCGCAGTCTCTCGCTGCTGGCTGGTCGACGCCATGGCTTTCCTTTTTTTTATTGGCTTCACACCACCTTAAAATTTAGGGTGGCCATTCAAGTGGGCCCTTGGGCGGCCTTTGGCTTTGTTTAATTGGGCGGGCGGCCCTTAATCCTCATAGTGGGCGGCCGAGGAATTGCAAGGTCATCACAATTGGCATACATGCTAGCCAAGGCAATGCCAAGCATTGGGCGGCCACATTTAGCATACATGCCATTCGAGCAATGCCAAGCAGTACAAATTTCTTCAACAGCCCTTGACTAACAATATCATCGTGAATTTTTATTGTCCACTCCGATATCTCGAATGATGCCAAAATAACCCAAGTCAGTCACATCGGCAACTGACACCGACCTTAATCCAGATTATCCAATCAACCTGGACTGTATCTGACGAGCCGTAAATTCATAGAATACATACAAAACTTGTAGGGCTGTAAAATTCCCAGATGGCACACTGCCCAAGCCGACCTGACTGGCTCGGAGCCTGCCCCCGGTGAATATTTAACGGCTCATATCTTGGAAACCGTAACTCCGATTTCTGATCTAAAAAGATCGACACGCTCCACAAAGTGATCACTTGAGGCCCGTGCACTCATTTTATTTCTGTCAAGTCAACCACAGTTGCCCAATCCGGTACGGATCTGCAATCGACTCAAAGTTCAAAGTGTCATAACTTCTTCACCGTAGCTCCAATCGACGAGCCGTAAAGACAGGCCGGTAGAGCACTTCAAGCACTACAGTTCTAGATCACAATCTCTCATATATGGTCACTGCAAGCATACTCATTTTTGGCATCATTGAGGCATCTATTGGCCCTTATAAGCCGCATTTGGCATACATTAATCATTAGACTTGGCCTGTTAACAAGCCCTCATCACTGACCATTAATCAAGTAGGCTTCAAAGAAGCTTCGCTTGCTTTTCTCTGCTCTTTTTCTCATCATGGCAGCGGAGCTGCATGACATTCACCCCCTCTGGACCTGCACAGCCTTCGGTCTGTGCCAATAGCACTTCCATCTGCATCTTCTACAGGTATGTTAAGTTCTTTCCATCATCAGACTCACATTACTGGTAAACCTATGAAAAACAAAATAAGGCTTATACCCTATCATCAATGTTCTAGCTTAAGCATTAGGTAGCTGCCCATCAAAAATCTCTCAACTGTATCTGTCGTATCTTCAAAGCATTTAATCATGGATAACTTGTTTAGTGAACCCCGCCAGACTCAAGTGCTCCAGTTAATGATGCACAAGACTTGACCATTAAGCTCTCTTTAAGGAACCTTGTCAAGCTCAAGTATGCCTTACTCTGTCTGCACACGGAATGGCCGTCAAGTCCTTTACCTCAAGTTCTGTTAGCTAAACCAACCCAAAAGATGTGAAGATACTTCATCAATTATCCAAAGAAGTCATCTGGAAGCCAGCCATGTAATCTTATTGACTGCATAACCAAAAACTCTTATGACTTAGCATAGATCTAGAAAACAAAATCTTGTACCATGCAACCTGCTACATCAGATAGCTGGTACTCTTCAAATCTGTATCTGGCACTTTAGTAGCCCCGGGATCAAACGGGAAACTAATCATTTGCCCAACTGTGAGCATTCCCTTAAAAAATTTGCACCATCCTCCAGGATCATAGGGATAATACAAGAATTTCCAATCATTACAGCACAAATATAAATTAGCCCACAAATCTTCATACAAACCGCCTGGATCATATGGCATATAAGTCAATTTCCCAGGATCATGCACATATCTGTCACCTCCTGGGTCAAAAGCTATCTCAAAATCTCCTACATCGTAGGGTAGCATCAGATTCCATATAGCATCAGGTAGCATCACATACTGCCATATCCCCTGTGCAACTGGCTCATCCAATTGTCGATCATCAATCACAGGTAAAATCATTGGCAGTGCACCTTCACTCGCACTAGTATCTAAATCTCAATCATGCATATCTAAATACATCAAGTCCTCTTCATTAGGCTCAAAAGATACATTTGGAGAGAGTTCTCTATCTCATAGAGGCTCAAAATCAAGTAGTGCATCATCTAACAGCTGCATAAGTTCATCATCTGCTGAATGTGAACAAACTAGCTCATGCATGATTCTGAATTGATTGGTATCCTTAGCATCTGTATTCGAGAACCCTTCCAAAGCTTCATCCAATAAGCACATAAGGTTCAGGTCCACTACTTGAGAAGGTTTCTCAATCCTGTACATCTCAGGTTGCTGCAGTAAACAAGGATTTCCACATATGACATGCATACTAAACGCATCTGCAGTAAATTGCTCTTTACGTCTTTCACCCTCATCCAAATATCTTTGCACTTCTGTAGCACAAAGTTCAGCATGCACATTGAAAATTTCATCTACTGCCCTGTCTGTGTCATCAGCACAATGAAACCAATCATATTCATCAACAAGAGACTGCACTTCACTATGCACCCCCTCTGAATCAGCATCATCAAGTTCATGATCATTCTGCCATAGTGTGAGCCCTGTGTCACAGATTCTCGATAGAGAAGAAGTTTTCTCCCTCTCTAAATCACCATCATCAAATTCAGGATCAGTCTGCCAGATCGGTAGCTCTAGGTCACAGAATCGTGTCAAAGGAGGAGTATGCACCCCCTCTGATTCATCATCATCACGTTCAAGATCAGTTTTCCACTTTTGTAACTGTGCTTCAGAAAAACTTGTCAATGAAGGAGTCTGCACCCCCTCTGAATCAAGCACATACTCATGCTTAGCCAAGTCCTCAAAATCTGGTACATCCAAATTTGATAAATCTGATATACCAAAATCCATGGTCCTACTGCTCTCAACAGCAGCCCTGCTTTGACCTATAACATCTGTATCATTAACCAACTGTTTGGCAAAACCTGTACTAGTATCAATCACCTCTATGGTAGAATCTGTACCAGAAAAATTTTGCTCTAATTCTAGTTCAGTAGCAAAAGCATCATCTGTAACTGAATCTTCCCACATTTCTACCTGAATACGACTGCACTCATTCACCTGCACATCTTCATGAGCTTTAGCCAATTCATTGTCTTGATCCCATGATTTCTTTTCTTCCTGTACTACAGGTATATGTTCTTTGAAAAATTCACCCTACGTAGTTTGAGGCTGTAGAGACTCACCCTCAAGGACTTCTACTCCATACAAGGCATCTGCAAACCCCAACTTCTCATACACAGCTTTGACTATGTCTTCATCATTAGCCTGTAAGAAGGTAGCATCCTGTACAATAAACTCATCAATCACAGCTTCTAACTTTGATCGTATTTATCCTCGAATATCTGCGTAGTCCGGTAGACTTGCACTCTGTTCTTGATAGCATTCATACTGCTCATATCTTACCTGTACAATAGCTTCTTTGAAATACTCCTAGTTGCCGTCGCAAGCTCTGGTAACCTCTTGAATCTGCTCCTTCACATCTGAACTCACTAACTGCTCAAAAGATTTGATCATCAACTCTTTTGGTATCCCTCTTACCTTGGTCTCCAGCTCGTAGCACTCTAGGTAGCCCTCTGGATCGTATCCATCAAAGAGTTGTCTCTCGTCGTATACTGCATCTAAAGCTGCATCCAAAGCTTCATCGATTTGATTTTTCTTCTTTACAGTCTCTATTTCAAGCAGAGATCCTTGAAACAATTGAAGCATCTTTGAAAAATCTGGAACTGTTGACTTCTCATCAAAACCGTTTGCACTTAATTCTGCAATCATCTTCATCACCTGCTCTAAATTCTCCATCTTTACCTCCCACCCCGGCTCGTTTCGCGTCAGGTTCACCAAAGATGTCGGGGGATATGGGTACGCGAGGAAAATAAGAGAGACAAGACGCACAGCACAAGGCAACAGATCTTTTCAACACTTTAAATACTTAAAACCCGACAATCGAAATGGTTTAAACTGCTAATGATTAGCCGAAGTGGAATTCGATTACAAATGGTTGCCGTTAACGGCACTGATGGAGTTGGGAGAGTTTAATGCTCTCAAATAGATCAAGACTGTAAAATTTCCACTTATGCTCGCCATTAAAGTCTTTATGAGCTGATTAGGAGGTAAGTATCCGACAAAATCCCCTTCTTGATACCCTTCTATCTGCCAAATACAGTAGAGAGAGTTTATCCTCTCTCTCCTTTCTTACTCGAGAGCGAGTTTTGACTTCCCTTGGTTTGATTGTCCCGCCTTGCTTCTTTGTCCTTGATTTGCTTTAATCATTGCATGCTTTGCTTGCACGATTTAACCTCGACAAGCATCTCTTTTCTTGCTTGATTGGATTGGAGATCGAGAGAGAGAAAAAGCTCACCTTCTTGGCTTGGTTTCGATTGATGAGAGAGAGAGCTCGTCTTCTTGGCTTGGTTTTGTTCGGGTATAGGTGTCTGTGCCTTGCCCGACCGCCCAGAGTCTGGGCGCCCACTGACTTCTATACCTTATACATAGCATAAGTGTATAGGGGGCTGCTCACTCTTTGAGTCTCCCCACCCATATCTGTGTGTGTGTCTCTCCTCTGTGGTGCTCCCCGATCCCCTTCAATTGGTATCAGAGCTATGGTGACCGCGGAGAGCACGACGGCTTTGAGAGCTTCGAGGCGATAGCTCGCTCGCTCTCGACGGTAGAGAGATTAAGAAATCTTGGAAGCTTTGTGAGAATGCAATGGGAGCTTGTGAGCTCAGTTGAGAGTGATGTATGCTCTTGTGGAAGCTCAAAAAGGAGTGTGGAAGATTGTGTGTAAGTGAAGGTGCTGCCCTAAAATTGTGTGCGCAGCAGCACAGTTTTCAGATTCGTTGTTCTCCTTGTAGAATGCAGATCTGAGAATTCTGTCTCATACGCCCATCCGTTTCGACGTGGTCTACAACTTTGCAGAAGAAACTTTTTGCAAATTCCTCACCGTTTTACTGATATTCAGCTCAGACTGACTGTATACAGAAATTCCAGATTTTTTGTTGTCGCATTGTGTGCGAGTTTGATGCACTTTTGGAAGCACGGGAGATGCTTGAAGTTGAGTGCATAAATTCTGAGCTGAAGATGCAATTGCAGCTTGTGTTAAGCTTGTGGTTTGAGGGTTTTTTGGTAGACTTGGGCAACGAAGTACGGAGGCGTTTACACACCACCGAAGCGGTATCTTGAGAGACGCAGGTTTTTGGAGCACACAGGTGGAGCTTCTTTCACTGGTTTTCACAAAATACTTTTGCAGTGATTTTGTGCTTGGATTCATGGTCTTTGCGGATGGTTTGCATATGGTTATGGCACATGGTTGATGCCCATTATATATGCATTTTGGCGAGCACTTTCAAGTGCCGGTGAGCTCTCTTGAGAGCATTGTTTTCGCATTGAATAAGTTTCCGGATTGCAAATCTTTTGGCGCTTGCTTATGCGCGGTCACTCCGTTGATGTATGTTGAGTGCGGATTGCCATTGTATGTGAAAATGTGGAGCCATTTTGGCATTTCTACTCATTGGCATTGAGTAGTGTTATGGTTTATGGTAGAGATTGTACTTGAGTTTTTTGCTCAGTTTTGAGGGGAAATTCTGTCGGATTTTTCCCAGATTCTCGCCATAGTTTGTGATCGAGTGTTTAATCTCACTTTGACAGGTTTTGTCAGTTTGTACACAGTTTTGTGTTTTTTGTATCCACTCTCGCAAGAGTGAGGAGTTGTGTATCTTTCTTTGCTTGAGACAGTGGTTTGCTCTCAGGTGGGAGAGTCTTGTGATCTCGAGCATTGTTTGCCATAGTTTTGCAGAGCTTATGCATGTATGTTGAATGTAGTTTGATGCGCATTGATTGCTCATTGTATTGAGCTTGCAGGACAATGGTTATTTTGTGTTGATAGCCATTGTACGTCGAAACTGTGGCGAAATTTTCCCAGGAGTTTTATGCATATCATTTATGCGATCTAGGTAGAGATTGCGGGTTGCACTCAGCATTTGTGTGCGGTGTTCTCTACAGGTGGGAGATTTGTGCGTGTGTATGCATCGATACCGCACAGTGTGGGCTTGGTGATTAGCTCACAGATTGCAGTGTGATACTAGAGCAGGTGAGGCTTGTATTGACATTGCGGGAGCTCTATTTTGGAGTGTGTCTCACAGGTTTTACATTGTGTTTCTGGCCATATTTGTAGACAGTTTCCAGGTGCTGTTGGTGAGGTGGTTTTGCTTTCTAGTTTGCTACATTGTGCTCATGGCAGAGACAGGTGATCGATCAAATTGTGACCTCTCACAGATGCGCGTGTTTGATGGGTCAGACTTTGCGGCATGGAGAGAGTGTATGCTTGATGCATTGACACAGCGAGGGTTGCATCGACCATTGAGTGGTGATGCAGGTAGACCTTCAAACATGTCTGACGATCAGTGGCAGGAGTTAGAGGATATGGCACTATCTACGCTCTCTTTGCACCTTGCGGAATCTGTATATGCTCTTGTTATGTATGAGACTACTTCGAGAGCACTTTGGCGTAGATTACATGATATGTATGATAGATCTGAGTCATCACGGACTCGTGTGAGACATGTACATTCACGAGCACGCCGATAGGTGACATGTTGGTATTGTGGTCATTGTGGACACGTTAGACGGCGCTGTTTTCATCGTATGCGACATCGTAGGAGACATTGCAGTCTCAGAGATGTATGTAGTGATGCCATGGACTCAGTTGCTTTGACAGTTGATGCAGATGTAGTGTCGGAGTATCCTAGTGATGGGGATGTCACTTTTACCTCGAGCTATGCACGAGATGCTATACATGTGGATAGTGCACTCCCTTCGCAGTGGTTGCTAGACGCAGATGCTATGTTTCATGTCACGCCGCATCGTGAATGGTTTTGTAGCTATTCTAGCGGGATGCTTGGCAGTGTACGTTTGATCAATGGATCGGTGCATGCGATAGCAGGTGCAGGAGATGTGAGACTGTCATTACCGAGTGGTGCATCTTACTTGTTACGACATGTGCGCTATGTACCAGATTTGACAGTGATTCTGATCTCGATTGGTCAGCTTAGAGATTGTGGATGTCAGATTTCGCTACGAGAGTGATATTTTGTGATGCATTTGGGTTCGCTAGTGATTGCGAGAGGTGCCAGGAGTGGTACAGGTTACCCATTGCATGTGGATCACGGGAGAGACGGTGTTGTCTCTGTGATCACGCAACCAGGTAGAGAGCGAGAGAGCAGGCGAGTCTCTTTTTCTTGTGGGTTGCAGGATGCTTTGCATGGAGTGCAGAGTAGTGATCTCATTGTGCACACGGTTGGGGCACGACTTGAGCAGTCACACAGAGAGGTGAGAGAGTCAAACATGCATGTTTTGCTAGTGACTGAGCAAAGTAGAGAGTCAGTTGTGTGAGATACTTCTATGCAGGATAGACAGGTAGAGCGGTCTTGCTCTAGTGAGTCACGACAAGAGGACGTTGTGCAAGAGTCTATGCATACAGAGTTAGAGCATGAGAGCTCTAGCGAGTCACAACAGATTGAGTGGTCATGTTTGCAGTGGATGATTGCAGAGGAGACTGAGATGTCACCGATTATGCAGTCATTCCTTCCTATGCTTGACAATGAGCATGGGGATATAGTTGTGTAGGATATGTCTTCCAGCAGACACCTAGAGCAGCTGGTTTGCTCTGAGGTTGCGCGAAAGATTGATGCGTCTTTTGCGGACAGTCAGGAGATGCATGTGGCTGACACGCCTTGTCAGTCAGAGATGCCTATTGCCAGGGATATATATGTTGATGCACGCTCCGTAGAGCTAGCAGAGCCCGCTAGCATTGCATCGGCATTCTGTGGTCTCATGTATGAGATGTTGATCTTGAGACCGGATATCGCAATTGCAGTGGGAGCATTTGCAGTTGGGGTTGTCAGTCGTTTGTTGACTGATGATGCCATAGTGCACGAGGGAGATATGCAGGTATTGCATACATACTTGCAGTACGTGTGCGGTACGTCTGGTGGTGTATGGACTTACACGGGAGTAGGACAGCCGGATGCACACAATCACAGCCAGCCAGTGGGCATCAGTTGAGAGCGGTTTTCTCTCACCTTTTGTAGTCTTTAGACTAGGTTCCCTTGCTTAAAGGCACAGTCGCCTTTAAGTGGGAGGTTGTTGGGGTATAGGTGTCTGTGCCTTGCCCGACCGCCCAGAGTCTGGGCGCCGACTGACTTCTATACCTTATACATAGCATAAGTGTATAGGGGGCTGTTCACTCTTTGAGTCTCCACACCCATATATGTGTGTGTGTCTCCTTCTCTCTCGCTCACTCTCCATCTGTGGTGCTCCCCGATCCCCTTCAAGTTTCGATTGAGAAAGAGAGAGCTCTCCTTCTTCGCTTGGTTTCGATTGAGAGAGAGAGAGAGCTCGCCTTCTTTGATGGAGATCAAGGGCGAGAGCTCTTGCTTCCTCTCTTTCCTTCTTACCCCTCCTGTTATGCCCTCCTTGGCTTGTTTGCTCTTCGTTTTCTTGCCAACCTTCATAGCCCTTCTATAATTAGCGTGCCCTTCAGTTTTTTGCCCCCACCACGCAGTCACGGCGCCGTGACTGACGTGGCGTGGAAAGGGGTTTGATGACGTGGCAGATCACATTTCCGGGTAGCTCCAAAAGCGCCGCAAGTGGCACCGAAAGGGGTCGCCCTGCTGTTCTGGACATTTTACGTTTCATCCTCGCGCTCGCTAGATCACTCTATGAGCCGGCGCGAGGCCATCTTCCCTGCGCAGTCTCTCGCTGCTGGCTGGTCGACGCCATGGATTTCCTTTTTTTAATTGGCTTCACACCACCTTAAAATTTAGGGTGGCCATTCAAGTGGGCCCTTGGGCGGCCTTTGGCTTTGTTTAATTGGGCGGGCGGCCCTTAATCCTCATAGTGGGCGGCCGAGGAATTGCAAGGTCATCACAATTGGCATACATGCTAGCCAAGGCAATGCCAAGCATTGGGCGGCCACACTTAGCATACATGCCATTCGAGCAATGCCAAGTAGTAAAAATTTCTTCAACAGTCCTTGACTAACAATATCATCGTGAATTTTTATTGTCCACTCCGATATCTCGAATGATGCCAAAATAACCCAAGTCAGTCGCATCGGCAACTGGCACCGACCTTAATCCAGATTATCCAATCAACCTGGACTGTATCTGATGAGCCGTAAATTCATAGAATGCATACAAAACCTGTAGGGTTGTAAAATTCCCAGATGGCACACTGCCCAAGCCGACCTGACTGGCTTGGAGCCGGCCCCCGGTGTATATTTAACGGCTCATATCTTGGAAACCGTAACTCCTATTGCTGATCTAAAGAGATCGACGCGCTCCACAAAGTGATCACTTGAGGCCCGTGCACTCATTTCATTTCTGTCAAGTCAGCCGCAGTTGCCCAATCCGGTACGGATCTGCAATCGACTCAAACTTCAAAGTGCCATAACTTCTTCACCGTAGCTCCAATTGACGAGCCGTAAAGACA
The DNA here is from genome assembly GCF_014529385.1 of Adiantum capillus-veneris. NCBI lineage: Eukaryota > Viridiplantae > Streptophyta > Polypodiopsida > Polypodiales > Pteridaceae > Adiantum > Adiantum capillus-veneris. Next base: position 82,827,609 of record NC_140938.1, on the reverse strand, counting down.
GGCCGGTAGAGCACTTCAAGCACTAGAGTTCTAGATCATAATCTCTCATATATATTCACTGCAAGCATACTCATTTTTGGCATCATTGAGGCATCTATTGGCCCTTATAAGCTGCATCTGGCATACATTAATCATTATACTTGGCCTGTTAACAAGCCCTCATCACTGACCATTAATCAAGTAGGCTTCAAAGAAGCTTAGCTTGCTTTTCTCTGCTCTTTTTCTCATCATGGCAGCGGAGATGAACGACAATGGTCTATTTGATGAATAAATTCTGACATTATTTGCTAAGGAGACTATTCTATTTCCATGTGGATCACTCGACACTGTTGTTCCTTGTGCAACATCAAAATTTGGCTGGCCACCTTACTAGATGGATGACTTTTTATAGAATTTGAATTTGAAATGGTACATCGTCGGAGCACACAGCATGTCGTTGTCGACTCCTTGTCCAGATTGGCTTTTGGGAAAGCACCAACTAGTGTGGATGATGAATTGCCAAATATGCATCTCTTCATGGTAGAAGCCGAAGCAGAAGATGGAGCAGCAGTAGAACCAAATGATAGTAACCAAAATTTGAAAGCTATTCCAAATCAAGAGAGCTTTCCATGGACTTGGTATGAAGAAATGTTGTTTTTTTTACAAGAAGGGACTATGCTAACTCACGTGATAGTGGATCAAAGGAAACGAGTGGCCTTGAAAAGCAACAAATTTGAAATACTTTTGGGAAAGCTTTATTATAGAGATCTTTGGGGTGTGGTGAGGAGTTGTGTTCCAGGTCGAAAACAAGCAACCACATGAAGGAATTGTTGGAGGTCATCTGGTTGGACCTCTAACTGCAAATAAAGTATTCCAAGCAAGGATTTGGTGGCCTACAGTACATGTTGATGCGACGAAGTTTGCAGCTAGATGTGATGTGTGTCAAAGGATTGGGCATTCAGTAAATAAGGATATGCTACCACTCAATCCAATTTTTCCACGAGCCTTTTTAGAAGTGGGGATTGGACTTCATAGGTCCAATCAAACCAACAGCTAAGCAATCAAAATGCACATATATATTGACTTGTACTGATCATTGCATTAAATGGGTTGAAGCTTGGGCACTAAAAAGAGGACAATGCGGTATTAGTTGTGGAATGCTTGTGTAAAGATGTGTTTCCAAGATTTGGATTGCAAGTGGAATTCGTAAGTGATCAAAGCACTCATTTCCTTAACAAATTCATAAGGTAGTTGTTGGACACTTTCTGAATCATGCACAAGAAGAGTACCCCTTATTATCTGCAAGCAAATGGTCTAGCAAAAAGTAGTGATAAGATGATTATGCAAATGTCGACAAAGCTAGTTGGTGTGAAATAGGATGATTGGGACCTAAATATCCCAGTGGCACTGTGAGCATATCGCACCTCATTCAAGGTAGCTACAAGGTTTACTCCTTTATGCTAGCATTTGAAACTGAGGAAATTTCACCTTTGGAGTTTGTGGTGCCTAGTATACAGATTGCAGTATCAAAAAGATTGTTTCTCAAAGACTCAGTGGTGTACTGCATAGATCAGTTTTTGTTACATTTGGAAAAAGTTACATATACTAGTAACATACTAGTTTCATGCTGATGTGGGAATTGTAGATAGCGAAAAAAGAAGCAGTTGGACAGAGGTATGTGGCTCAAGATATTTAAGAAGGGTCATTTGATGATTATGTTCAATTCTTAACAAAGCAAGCACAATGGCAAGCTCAATTGTGGTGGACAAGACCCTACCATATTCATGAAAGTGCGGGGGTGAATACATTTTTCTAATTGAAATATCTGGATGGGACTCCATTTTTTAGTCCTATAAATGGATTTAAGCTGCAACACTATCTTGGTGTGGTGCCTAGTAATGATGATGAAGAGAGTGAGATGGAGGGTCAGATTTCGGTAGTCATGCTAGTCATGATAGAATATCTATGTGCTCATGGAATTAAGTTTGGCGGGTCAGATTCCCCGATAATCATGCTAGTAATGATAGAATATGATTGTGCCCATGGCATTGAGTTTGGTGGGGAGTTCTCGAGGCACAATGAGTGGAACCATGCAAAGAGTTCAATAATTGTTACAAGAGGGTAAAGAACACGGGGTCTTGAATGAAAACCCCATCATGGGATCCACTAAGGAGAATTCCACGCACAAAAGCACCAAATATTTATCACCTTCAAAATATCACTTTATAGTGTACTTAAGTTACAATCTTATCTTTAGGCTTTACTACCGAGAAAGTGTGATTTATAAGCTTAATTTGAAACGTTAAAATAATTCTATGATAAGATATTCCACTTGGGGCCAATCATGGAAAATATTTTCTAAGCTAAGAATGTGCACTTCAAGAAATGTCATTCTAACATTGTAATGTTCACTTTCTATATGTGAAAATTTCTAACATGAAAATGTTCACTTTCAATGCTAAGTTTACAACATGTAACTTAGAGTTTCTATGTTTGGAAAGTGAAATTCACAACATTGCAAAACTTTCATAACTTAATCTTTATCAAGATGCAAATATGGATATTCTTAGTTTAATTATCTACTCTCAAAATTGAATGTATTTAATATCTTGTTAATTGAGAAAAATATATTAAAGCACGTTTATATGCACACATGTATTCTACAAGAGTACATGCACATGCATATATTTAATTTACATTCATTTATATAGAAACTTTCTCGCAATGCAACAAGAGGTACTACAATATGTGCTCCATCTGCATGATCAAAGATAACAAAACTCATCAAATCATGTTAGTATTATATTCTCAACAATAAACTAAACATATTTATAGCATAATCTATGGTTAGTTAATTTTTTTGCTTTTTAAGACCTTTCATTTTAAGTTCATTGTCAATTCAAATGGTTAAGACCTTTTGAATCCAAGGAAGCTTGTTAGCAAGTATATTTTGGTATTAAATTTCATGTGTTTTGAAAAAAAATTCCCGTCATAAAGACTTTTGATCGACATATATAGTATTTAAGAAATAAGTCTATTGAAGAAAATTACACTTTACTTGATTTGAAGTTCCAAAGTAACTTACGTCCACATAGACATATATTTATAATCCACCTATTGATACCATTTCATAAGCAAAAACCGAGAATGTTCAACAAAAATATAATGGATCCCTTTTAAATAGCATGATTCTCAACTTCTCATATCATTCAAATAGTGGGCAATCAAGTTATAAAGTATGACCTTCTTTAGATATAAGACGGTGCCAATCTGTAGTATAAGTTACATTTAAGGGAAAAAGTATTCAAAATTTTTGTCTATACATGGAAAAGTTGAAACTTGAAAACATGAATACTAACTCAATATCCTTATCTTCTTATTTTCAATGACAATCTATACTATTATAAAGGAGGATGGATCCCCCCCCCCGACACGTGGCGCTCTCATACGCATCCGACGGCTCTTCAGCCAGTGTACATTGGTAGCCATGTGTCATAAGAGAGAGAGAGAGAGAGAGAGAGAGAGAGAGAGAGAGACAGAGAAACTCCCAACTACCATCTATTGCAATCCTCAAACAACAGGAAAAAGGACATTTCCAATTGAAGCGCCTTTGAATGAGCCCGTTGCTTGCAACTATTGAGTTGCGATGGCCAGGCAGCTGTGACCTTACATTCTCCACATATCCACGTAAACGTTATCTTCATCATCTTCCACTTGCGAGAGAGAGAGAGAGAGAGAGAGAGAGAGAGAGAGAGAGAGAGAACGAGACGACCTGTCACCTTAGGCTGCATCTTCCACTTGTGTGTGTGTGTGTGTGTGTTAGTGTGTGTGTGTGTGTGTGTGTGTGTGAGAGAGAGAGAGAGAGAGAGAGAGAGAGAGAGAGAGAGAGAGAGAGAGAGAGAGAGAGACCTGCAAAGAGCTCTTGAATTGGTGAGTAGCAATGGTTGTTAGCTCTTTGTGTGTGAGAGAGAGAACATGAGCATTGTGTAATGCCTAGGTCTTATTGTGCTACACGTGACCTCGTGCTGGGAGTTTGAGATTGGGCTGTAGCTACCTCAAGCTCTTGCATTGGTGAGGGGGCATGGTGTTGAGATGTCGAGCTCTACACCTTGAGCTGGCATCCACTACGGGTCTTGGCCGCTTACGGCATTTACTCACTGGCGCGTTAGGTGACCGACACGGAGGATCTCTGCCAGTGATTCTACAGCTGGACTACACTTATAGTGCCAGCCTAGTACGCTTCTAGCGAGTTGACACTTAGTGACCGCATGTACATATGTGCTACTTTTCAGCTTTAGCACTTAGTCATTTTGTACTCTCTTTTCTGTGAAGAAGAAGAAGAAGCTTTCCATCTCTGTGTGCTTTGTGCTTGTCTTGTGTAGCTCTCTTGCATCCTCATTCTTTACATGGTATCAGAGCCTGGTGCAGGCAAGAGAGGCTAAGAGAGCAAGAGCATCACAATCCCTTCGTTCGCAATCCACGACTAGATGCCGAAGGCGCCTCGCGCAACGAAAACATTTTTAGGGGTTTTTCGCACAAGTTTCTGAACGGGTCTCCAAAGTGCAGTATACAGAGATTTACTGTACAAGTACAGTGGTTGTATGTACGCTTGATTGTGGACACTCGTTGAGTGTAGAAAGCGTTACAAGAACCACGATAGCAGGTTCAGCAGATTTGCAGGTTTTTGCAGATTGCAGCTATTTTGTCTTAGTGCTTCAAGATGTCTGACGGTTTCAGTCAGATTGTTACTGAGAAGCTTGAGAAAAATAACTACCCTGCATGGAAGTTCAGAATAACAAATTTCCTAAAAGAAAAAGGTTATTGGGACTATGTAGAAGGAGACAATGAAAAGGAACCAGAGATTCCCGAGGCAAATGCTACAGCAGAACAAAGGAAAGCTTTGAGGGACTGGCAACAAGGCCAGAGCAAAGTGATGTATTGGCTTTCTATGAGCATCACAGATGGCATGATGGGCTATCTACAGGATGCTGAAACCCCCGCCATTGCATGGAAAAACTTAGGCAGAGTGTTCGAGGTGAACACCAAGGCCAGGAAGCTTCAACTAAAGTCGGAGCTAAATCAGGTTAAGAGGAACAACCTCTCCATCAATGATTATGCTTTGAAGATCAAGAGTATCATTGAGGCTCTTGGATCTATTAAAGTCTCAGTGGAAGACGATGACATTGTCCGTGCATGCTTGGATGGTCTAGGAGATGAGTATGTACATTTTAGGTCTTCCATGAATACAAGAGACGACATCCCCGTGTTCCAAGATTTGATTTCTATGCTTATTCTTGAGGAGAAGAACCTTGACACATCTTCTTCTCATGGCAGAAATAATTCTGAACAGGCCTTCTATTCTAACTCCAACAGAGGAAGAGGTAGAGGTCGTGGTCGAGGCCCAAGGGGTTGCAGGGGCCAATTTCTGGAAGGTCAATCAAATCAAAACAATACAGGTGGCAGGGGAAACCAGTCTCAAGGCAGGGGGAGTCAAAGAGGTCGTGGTGCAAGATCAAGCAGGCAGCAACATACTCGAGATAGCAGAGAATGTTGGACTTGTGGTGAAAGAGGTCACATGTCACGTGACTGTCCAAAGGGAAAAGCAAGTGGAAAGAGAGAACATGGCAACTATGCATCTACTAGCAGAGATGCAGATGACAGCAAAAACGAGCGCATGTTCGTTATGCAGCATGTGATGAATACAATGACTGCAGAGAATTCCACCCAAGATGATGTTTGGTATGTGGATTCGGGTGCCTCTAATCACATGACGTCTCGTGGAGAGTGGTTTAGAGATATGCGCAAACCAGATGTGTCAGGCTATGTGCAGACAGGAGATGACACAGCTCACCCCATTGCTCATGTAGGAGACATACCTCTAAATACGAAGAGTGGCAAATCAAAGTACTTAGCAGATGTACTTCATGTCCCAAACATTACAAAGAATCTTGTTTCTGTTGGACAAATGGTTGAGCAGGGTTTGCAGGTTCATTTCAATCCGAATGGCTGTTATGTAGAAGATTTTCAGAATGGCTGTAAGCTGATCACAGAGGGCAAATGTGTGGGCAGAAAGTTTACGCTGAATGTAGACATGCCTGAGGTAAAAGCTACATTATTTGCACAGGGCACAGGTGTTGTGGCTAATGTTGACATTTGGCACAAACGCATTGGCCATGTCAATGAGCAGAGATTGCGCAGCATGCAATCAAAACAGATTGTAAAAGGTTTGCCCAAATTCAAGGTGGATGGTATGCATAAAGTGTGTGCAGCATGCCAGTTTGGAAAACAGTCAAAGGGCTCATTTCCACATGAGCGCAATGTATGTAAAAAGACACTTGAGGTGGTACACACAGATGTTTGGGGTCCAACCGATACTGCAAGTATACATGGTTGCAGGTATTATGTCTCTTTCATTGATGACCATACAAGGAAAGTATGGGTCTACTTCATGCGTAACAAAAGTGAAGTGTTTGGTCACTTTCAATACTTCAAAGTCATGATTGAGAAGGAGACAGATATGCAAATCAAGACATTGAGGTCAGATGGAGGGGGAGAGTACTTCTCCAATGATTTTTCAGATTTTCTGCGAATGCATGGTATACACAGGCAGTTTACATGCAGATATACTCCACAGCAGAATGGGGTCGCAGAAAAGAAAAACAGGCACATTGCAGAGGTTGCACGTGCATTGATGAATGAGAAGAACATGCCTCATAATTTCTGGGCTGAAGCTGTAAATACAGCTGTGTACATTATGAACAGGACACCTACAGCTGTGGTGCATGATGTAACACCTGAGGAAAAGTTTACAGGTACAAAGACTGATTTGGCACACTTGAAAGTGTTTGGCTGCATAGCTTACGTGCATGTACCAGATGAGTTGCGTAGGAAATTGGATCCTAAAGCAGAGAAATGTATTCTTGTGGGATATTCCCTTGAACAAAAGGGGTACAGGTGCTACAATCCTACTACACGAGAATTACGAGTGAGCAGAGATGTAGTCTTTGATGAGATGAGCAGCTGGTACAGTAATGCACATGGCACTATTGGGGCTGATGTAAAAGATGATGTGGTTGTACAAAATGTGAGGCCACAGTCACAGGTTTTGAGTGGACCACAAGAGTCCTCTTCTCGTGGCTCTGTTGAGAAACCATGGAATGGTAGACTACGTACACAGGTTACTCCACCAACAGGTACAGGGAATGTATCACAAAAAGGAAAGGAAAAGGTTGATGAACCTCCCTTTATGGTTGATGCATCATCAGGTTTTTCACATGTAGACATGGATTCAGATGGTTCTGAACAAAGTCTTGATGAGGAATTTGGAATTCCGGCTGTCAGGACACCTGGTGTAAGGAAAGTACAAGAAGATGCTAGAGGGCAAAGGAGTGACCCAGGACCGCGCATATCTAATAGAGTCAGAAATCCAATTCAGAAATTGACTTATGATGGGTATCTAGCGCATCACCAAGCCTACATGGCTAAGGTGATACAGGATGTGGAGCCCACATGCTTTGAGGATGCAGTTGGAAATGTGCATTGGGATGATGCAATGAATGAAGAGATGGCTGCATTGGAAGCAAACGACACATGGGAGTTGGTGCCATTGCCAAGTGGCAAGAAAGCTATTGGATGTAAATGGGTGTATAAAACCAAGCATAAGGCTGATGGTAACATTGAGCGTCACAAGGCAAGGCTGGTCGCAAAGGGTTATGCACAAACGTATGGCATAGACTATGAGGAGACCTTTGCTCCAGTGGCAAAGATGACGACTGTGAGAGCTGTCATAGCAGTGGCTGCATCTAGAGGATGGATTATGCATCAAATGGATGTAAAGAATGCCTTCTTGAATGGTGAGTTTCAAGAGGAAGTGTATATGGATCAGCCACCTGGTTATGTCGATCCAGGTTACCCAGATTATGTATGCAGACTTCTCAAAGCTTTGTATGGTTTGAAGCAGGGCTCTAGAGCATGGTATGACAGGATTGCCAAGTATCTTGTCAGTATTGGTTTTAGGAGAGCTCATGCTGATCATTCACTCTATGTATGTGAGAGTGATGTGGGGATTGTGGTCATTACCATATATGTAGATGACCTTATTATTGTGGGTGACAATGCTATGGAGATTGACCATGTGAAGGGTCTTCTCAAACAGGAGTTTGAAATGAAAGATTTGGGCGAGTTGCGCTACTTTCTTGGCATTGAGGTGATCGGGACTCCAGAGGGTGTATGGCTGTCACAGAGACAATATGCTTTGGACATGTTGTCAAAGTATGGTATGGCTGATTGTAAGCCGATTTCTATTCCCTTGGATGTGAATGCAAAGCTGAGTGCAGAGAAGGGTGATGTTGTTGAGGATGTCAATATGTACAGGAAGATGGTGGGTAGTCTAATCTACTTGACTATCACAAGGCCAGACTTGAGCTACACAGTAGGCTTGGAGAGTCAGTTCATGCAGCTTCCGAGGAAGCCACATTTGGATGGAGTACGACGCACACTTAGGTATGTGCAAGGGACTCTTGACTACGCATTGTTCTATGCAGCAGATGCACCATTAGCATTGTATGGGTATACAGATGCAGATTGGGCAGGTAGCATTGTTGATAGGAGATCTACGAGTGGCTTCATGTTCTCTTTTGGGAGTGCTGCTGTTACTTGGAGCAGCAAAAAGTAGCCTACGGTTGCTTTATCGAGCACAGAGGCCGAGTACAGAGGTGCAGCAGTTGCGGCGTGCGAGGTAGCTTGGCTACGCACATTACTTGAGGACTTGGGAGTGCAGGTGGACCAGCAGATTTTCACCCATTGTGACAACCTCAGCAGCATGCAGTTGGCTAGGAACCCAGTGTTCCATGCCAGGACCAAACACATAGAGGTCCATTACCACTACGTTCGAGAGCGAGTGTTGGCGGGCAACATCGACTTGGTCTACGTCAGCACAGAGGAGCAGATAGCGGATATCTTTACCAAGGCCCTCGGAGCTGAGAAGCTTCGACGTTTCCGGACTATGCTTGGACTCTGCGACATGCAGAGCTCGAGGGGGAGTGTTGAGATGTCGAGCTCTACACCTTGAGCTGGCATCCACTACGGGTCTTGGCCGCTTACGGCATTTACTCAATGGCACGTTAGGTGACCGACACGGAGGATCTCTGCCAGTGATTCTACAGCTGGACTACACTTATAGTGCCAGCCTAGTACGCTTCTAGCGAGTTCACACTTAGTGACCGCATGTACATATGTGTTACTTTTCAGCTTTAGCACTTAGTCATTTTGTACTCTCTTTTCTGTGAAGAAGAAGAAGAAGCTTTCCATCTCTGTGTGCTTTGTGCTTGTCTTGTGTAGCTCTCTTGCATCCTCATTCTTTACACATGGCCTCTATTTGTGAGAAATTTAGGCATGAGCATTGAGGAACGACTCTCTCTTATTTTATTTTCTTTGCTTTTGTTCTCGCGATGTTCATATTTAATCCATCACACACACGCCTGTAGACTGCAGCACAGACACTCACACAACTGCTCCACCTCTGTCGTCCACCCATAGGCTACATAGAAAGCAAGAAAAGGTTGTACTACAGCCGGCGCAGGCCTCCGTGGTAGAGATGATAAAGTGGGGTACGATGGTGGCGATGACAAATGAGCCAAAATTAGGTATGTGCATGTGGTGGAGCAGCTTAGGGTGTTGACGGCAAAAAGATCTACAAAAAAAATAAAAAATAGTGTCAATTTACCTCTTCAATGTTGTATGCCTAGGTAATCCAAGGTCTTTAGAAAAAAGATATTTGAGCACTCAATGAGAGAGGCATTGAAATCTTTAGATGTGTAGGGATGTATGAACAAATTAGGTGGTGGCTACACTAGTTGTGGTTAGTAGCTATCCCTAATTACCATGCCTCGATCATGGTCACACAAGGAACCTGGATTGATTGAAAAGGTTTCCCTTTCACCTGGCATACCTCTCATGTCATTGGAACCCTGTCCTCTAGATTGAAGAGCACTTACATTGTGCTTCTGAGCATGAAATTATTGGTATAGAGATTTCTTATTTTCCTCTATGAGTCATGTCTTCAAGTTGGAATAAAGTGGCATTCCTTCAACTTTAGAAATTCAGATATTAATACCCATAGAAGTATTCTTTCTTTTAAAACTATGAAATTCCCCTGTCAAAGAAGAAACTTCTTGCAACAAAGATATCCTCAGCCATGTCTGCATTTGTGAGTCTTGCTCCATGTAGTAATCCATAAATAATGAGGCTCCAATTAATACATGGAGCATACATCAAGGTTGGCTAGGCCTGCATATTGATTTCGTCGACAAAGAAGCCAAGCACATAAATACGTCAAAGAATGTGAAGTTGCTATTATGAAATTGATATTCTACTATTTATTCACAGCTCACATGTGGAAAAGGCTTGTCCGATCTAAACCTATGTGAACAAATATACATTTTGTACATTTTATTATTCAGGTGCTCTTTTATGAGCTTTGGCCATTTATGATCAAAGCTCATTTTGTACATTTTATTATTCAAGTGCTCTTTTATGAGCTTGGCCATTTATGATCGGCCGGCCAGTTTGTACTCACATTGACCATTCAAGAAATCTATAAATCAAATACGTGCAAGAGGGAAATGGTCACTCTTGCACGCGGGGAGATTGCACCAAGTGTCAGCGTTATTCTTCTCTCCTCTCCTCTCTTCTCTCTCGCCGTGACAGCGTAGCACTCCACTCTAGGAGGTGCACCTACACGTGTTATCTCACTCTCACATGCTCTCTGTTTGAGTATGATTGCATGATATGCTTACAAAATTCGTCAGGTATGCATATTCGCGGTGTTTTATTGTTTCTATCAAGCTATTTTAGGTATTTTGCAGGGATGCCATGTCATGTGTTTGTAGCAGTGGTATCATATTTTATTGTTTAGTGCAGCTGACAGGTGAAAAAAGCTAAGGGTTATGCGAAAGGATAATATATTTTATCATTTAAGTGCTCTTTATGAGCCATGGCCAATTATTTCCCAGCCGGTCAATATGTATTCATTTTGAGCATTCACTAATCTATAAATAAATACATGCAAGAGGAAAATGCTCACTCTTGCATGGGGGGAGATTGCACCAGTGCTTGTGTCTTATTCTCTACTCTCCTCTCTTCTCTCTCGTTGTGCTAGCGTAGCACTCCAATCTAAGAGGTCTGCTTGCACATGGTATCTCATGCTCACACGCTCTTTGTTTATGTACGATTGGATGATATGCTTACAGAATTCACCATGTATGCATATTCGCGGTGTTTTATTGTTTCTATCAAGCTATTTTAGGTATTTTGTAGGGACGCCACATCATCCGTTTATAGATGTCCCAAGTTGATGCTCCATCTTTACATATCTACAGATCCTAACATCACGCAACCTCCTTCATCACCACGTCGCGGCGTATTTATATCTTTTTGGCCTCTTCCTAAGATGCAAGAAACTTGCCACATCCAACTTTGTTGCTACAGATGTTTGTGAGTATACACCTTGGCCAGTGCTCGTAGCACTTGCAACTCACCTTGGGAATACGGCTCGTATCAAAAGAATTAGCCACTTGATCAAATCTACTTGCCTTTCAACGATTAGTTGATGGAATTTCAAAATTTCTAGAGAAATTTTGAGCAGCAAAACAATTCCTTGTTAAATTTAAGAGTGGTTTAATCACATACTAAATGTATTGACATTTTAAAATCCATTAATGATAAAATTGATACACAGTTAGGATTGTTTGCCAATAAAAGCGAATGAAAGCATGCAACTTTTATAATAAACAAGCAGATAATAAAGGTGTTATATAAATTTGTAGCATGGTTTGCACGGCTAAGGTGATTAGTGGATATTGGTCTCACGTCAAAGACTTAATACACTTAATCAATAACTATTAGGGTAGGAATAAAAAAACAAAAAAAAACAAAAACAAAAACAAAAAGAGGTCTCAAATTGACTATGCAATTCGTACTATAGATAACTGATGTAAAGTACCACCCACTTTTTGGCATTAACACCTGTCTTTATGGGCCATTACAAAAATATTGGACTCATCATTCCAAGATCCTTACATAACAATTTGTTTGACATAGTTTCTCTTTCAACTTCAATTTCCTCATTAAGGACTTTCAAGTGTTTATACATACTTGCCTGCATCTAACACACAATCATCTTTAATTCTTTGTCTTTGAGAAGCCCTTTTGCAGAGGAAGCTCACTACAATGCTATCATAACAAAGAAACTTCAGGTATGAAAATTTTCACTGCATTTCAATAATATACTTCTAGTAAGCTCTCACTATCTTCTTTGATCTATTGTGATTCATAACTCGTATCTTGGATTAATGTCAATTGTAGGCACCTCTCGTAGCACATGCTTCCCGCATCCTTTACTCTTTCTAGCAATCTCGTTCTCATTATATTTTCAAATGGTGAATGCCTCATTAAAAAAATTTAAATTTAAATCATTTGCTGATTTAGGATTCATCTGAATCAACAAATGTAATACTAAGGCTCTTTTTGCAAATTCATCAGTTATAGCTAGGCTATACCATATGATCTTCTTTGTGATTTTGTTCATCAATTTTAGGTTGTCAAATGTCATGCATTCATGAGTGGTCTTAAAATTTATTGCACTTATAAAACAGTGAAGATTTTCTTGCTTTTGTCCTCTTCAAATGGCTCATTGTTATATTTTACTACTTGCTAATTGCATATCACTGGTCAACACCATTACCTTTATTAGGTTTCACACAATTTATTATTTTTTAACTTTTTTTGACAATATAAGTGTCTGTCTTGATTGACCTTAATGAAATGATTTTATCATGATCCTCATTTGTTTTTGTTACATTTCTCTAACTCATTTAAGGATTCACAAACAAAAAAAACCATGCAACCATAATGTGAGGCAGTAAGCTAATTCATCTCCTTAATTTATTTTGTAAACTCATTTTCAAAGATTCACTGATAATGTACTAACCATGTTTTCTCATATTTTTCCAATACTTATCTTCTTGGCTAGTCAATCAAATATCTTAACTATTCCTTACTTGTTGACTATACTAACACTGTCATACAAGCTTGTGCCAAACTTCTAGATGTGTTTGCTTATACTATTCAAAGAGGCAACACAACACTCTCACCACGCATACATAGATACCCATTCAATATCTTGTTGGTAAGTACAACAAATACATTGGTGTTCTTTTTATATTTCATTTGTCTACATTCTCTTCTAAGTTGAATACTCGCATACTGTTATGGCCATGGTTTCTCATTGATTTAAAGGCTTTTTCATTAAGATCATTTTTCATTAAGCTATACAACTACTCATGAGCTGGGATAGTAAACAACAGTTTGTAAGTACCCTCCTACTCAAACATGCCCCAGATTGGTCTCACACGTGTGATAAATGTTATATTTTTTATTTATGCCTAGCCTAGTCCATTGGTCAGGCTAAACCTTTCTAAAGATGAGGCTGCTAGGCTTGGAATCTATGGCTTGAACAAGGTCGAACTCCTCTCATAACCCCTTTGACAAAGGCTATTATCTCATCGCCAGACTATACTCATGCAGCCAATTGACTTATACCATGCAAGGCCATTTGAGCTAGAACACATCACATTCCATGAGTACCACAAAACATAAAAAATCCAAAATACACATGAACGTTATCAAGAACTATGCAGTGCGGCTAGGAAAGTGTCGGGCCTCTGACTGTGAGGATTTGTAAAAAAATCAAGCAATCCATAGAATATTTGAAGCTAAAAACACACTAAAAAAGAACAAAACTCCATCCATGAAAGCTTCACTCTGAAAAATAACCAAGATCAACCCATTGTGTGATGATTTGGTGTAGTCTGGCTCCCAATTGCATAGAAATGCTTCAGTTCTTCATCGTAGATCCATTTCATGGAAGTTGTAAAACTTCATTCGAAAATGCCAAGGTTGAATGTAAAAAGATTTGTATATAGTATGAAATGCTACATTACAAAAATGGGCAAATGCCTCAAACTGAAATGACATCTAAACAATAAGAAGAATGTTGGGGTACAAAATGGTAGAAATGTATCATCCCCAATAGAAACATGCACATGAAACTAAAAGATGTGGTATTACATGTGTACACTACTCGGGTGAGAAAGTTTCCTCACCCTGCAAGAGCGTTCGAGTGGAATTCTACAAAACAAAAAGAAACAATTAGAAAAGTTTAGGTAACAAATCTATATACAAACACATAGTTTAACATAAATGGCATTAGTGATCAAAGTTTATATGTTTTACCTTGCTAGTTCAAGATCTTAAAACCTCCATGAGCTCAATAAGACCATGGCTTGCACCATAACTTTGCTAGAATGGGATAGGCTCCTGATTCGTTATCGTCCACTATTTAAAGCATTGAAAGTAACACACAAATTATATTAAGCAAATAAAAATTGATAAAATGCTAGCCATAAATGTAATGCAACTGTACTTACAAAATTCTCCTCAAAGCTTACATCTACCATTGTCCAACTGGTGTGAACTTCGCGACTCCACTTGCGCCTATGCTGTCTCTTTTTGTTGCTTGTCAAGATTTTTCAATAGCTCTTTCTTTGCTTTCTTCCAACCTTTCTTATCAAGCCAAGACAGCTTGGGTGCGTTGATCTTCAATGATTTGTATATCTCCTAATGCTCGTGCTTCAAGTAGCCGCACATCTATGTGTGCATCCATTTGGTGGGAGAGACGATGCGCCACACTCTCCGTGTAAAAAGCATTGTGAAGCATGTTGATCACCTTTTTTTTGAGCTCGGATGGTATTTCTTTCCGCTTCTTCATGAGGTGCTGACAGAATATCTGTAAACAGAAGTTGTGCATGGTAGTAGTCACCTTCCTACCATTCATTTCTATTTAAATGAAATTTAGATACTAAATCAAACACTTAATTTTAAATTCAATCTTTCTATTTAAATGAAAGTTAAAAATGTGAAATGAAACACTAAATTCAAAATTCAAAATACAACTACTAAATTTCAATTCATTCTTTAAACTTAAACAAGTTTTTAAGAAAGTTCAAATTTAAATGCTATTTTTTAAACATAAATATAACCATAACTTTTAAAAATGAAATACTTTTCATCTTACATTGATATTCATAACAACTACAATTATTTAACAAAAAAATAATTGAAATCTTTCATATTTTAATTAATTCCTCTAATTTATGATTACAAAAAATTAACATTCTCTAATTTTTTTGAAATTTTGTGTGAGTATGTACTTGTTTTGATTATGTGTATGCAAATCTATATTATGTATGTGTCGGGGTATCTGTAGATCTATAGTGTGTGTGTGCACGTGTGTTTCTTTGTGCAAACTGCATGCGCCCACACACACACACACACACACACATGGTGTATGAAGAAAGAGTGATAGAGAAAGAGGTAAATCTTATCTGCAACATGGAGGGAGTGAATCTCTTCAAATATAGCCATTGCATAATCTGCAAATTCTATTGTTGATGTAAAATGGGCTTTTTAGTGCATAGTGTCAATATGTGTATGATTGAGGCTACACATTCACGTGTGTCGTATTTTGATAGTGGTAATGCGATCTTCTCTCTCTCTCTCTATGTATATATATATATACATAGAGAGAGAGAGAGAGAGAGAGAGAGAGAGAGAGAGAGAGAGAGAGAGAGAGAGAGAGAGAGAGATTACAGTACCACTATTAAAGCACTTTCACTCACAACTAAGCAACATATACATATATATATATATTCACTCACAGTTAACCACATTACATCTCATTGTGAATTGTTCATGTCTCTTTTGCCTACATGTTAAACAGGTGTGCCACCAAAGCTTTGCAGTCTATGACTTGATATGAGGCATGGCATGATAAGAAGCCATCTATTGGTCACTTGTGTGTTTTGGATTTCTGGGTTTATGCTCTAGTGCCACAACAACAATGCAAGAAATTGGATGATAAGGCTCTCAAATGCGTCTTTGTTACTTATAATGTTTAGAGCAAGGGTTACAAGCTATATCATCTGTATCCAAAATGTATGTGACCTCTCGAGATGTTGTTTTTGTGGAAGATGCATTTTAACCCTTGTTGTCATGTGCTAAAGAGACAGTTGTAAGCTTACATGACATTTTTAATGCCTTATTGCCTCTTTTCAATGGTGGGAATAAAAATGTAAGTCCAAATGAGGAAAGTATGTAGCCTACATAGGTTTCAAGTGATGTCACAAATCAACCTTATTATGATGTAGATATAAATGATGCACTTGATGAGGACATGGCTTAAAATGAGGAAGCTAGAGGTATGCAAAAATGGATGGTGCATACTTTGGGTGACAGTAAATTGGATGCACCTTTGTTTAGCCATACTCGTTTGGTTCTCATTGTGCATCTTATGCATCAAATTGTTATGCTTTGGCTGTGTCAAGTATAAGTAACAAGGATAAACCTCTTACGTTTGATGAAGCACAAAATTAGGAGAATTGGATGGTTTCCATGCAAGATGAATATGGTGCTTTTTTAAATAACAATACTTGGTCTTTATGTGACTTGCATCCTGGCAAGAAGGCCATTGCTACAAAGTGCGTTTATAAGCTAAAACGTAAGCTGGATGCTAGTATTGATCGATATTATGCAAGGCATGTTGCAAAAGGTCATGCTCAGCAAAGGGCGTTGGTTATGAAGAAAATTTTGCTTCCACTTGTTGGATGACTACTATTGTTTCATTTGTGCATTGGCAAATTTTTTAAATGGGATTTACATCAATCGGACATTAAAACCACTTTCTTGAATGGTAAGTTGTATGTAATGTAGCCTTATGATTTTGTCAAGAAAGGATGGGAAAAGAAAGTATGTAGATGTAATAAAGAATTCTATGGTTTAAATCATTTTTCTCATGCTTGGTATGAGAAAATGGACAATCATTTGATTGCACGTGGCTTTAGTCCAATTGAGAGCACTTTGTATGTAAAATGTGTGGATGATGTATATCTTATTGCTGTTGTGTATGTGGTCATTGGTCAGAATGAGACACATATTGTTGATTTAAAACTCATTTGAATACCACATTTGAGACATCAAATGTGGGGCTTTTACATCATTATTTGGGAATTTAGTTTAAGCAATGTGATGAGGGAATTGCATTGTCATACAAAGCATGTGAAAACTTTGCTAATCAAATTTGAACTTGATGATTGCAAATCAATTGGCACTCTTGTTTGAAGTCAAGTCTACATGATGCTGGAGATCCTACATATGTTATGCTCTACCAAAAATCTCTTAGTTGTCTTATTTATGTATGCATCACAAGGCTAGATATTTAGTTTGAAATCTCACAAGTGAGCATATTTATGCATAGCCCAGTGTCTAAGGATTGGCAAGCAGTTGAAAGGAACTTTTGCTACTTGAGTGGCACTATACATTTTAGGTTGTTTTATCCCAAGGGGAACCATTGCTACTAGATTTACATGATTTTTTTGTCTCTGATTGTGCTGGTTGCGACAAAGCATGAGTGTCCACAAGTGGTCTTTGTTTCATGCTTGGCAACTTGTGCATATTATGGTTGAGCAAGAAACAACCTAAAGTGGATACCTCTAGTTATGAGGTTGAGTATAGGGTAGATTTCATAGCTATGATTGTGTGTGTGTGTGTGTGGCTCGAACATCTTATGGTTGATTTCAGAGTTAGACAAGACTCTGGTACTCTCATCTACACTGACAGTCAAAGCACATTAGTATTGCGAGGAACCTAAATTTTCATGCTCATACAAAGCACATTGAGGTGCACCACTATGTCAGGGAGAGGCTCTTAACTGGAGAGATTAGCTTGGATTATGTGTCAACCTAGGTCAACCTTACAAATTTGTTCACAAAGGCATTGCCTAGTTCAAATCTTTTTGCAAAGCTTTGGTCTTGCTTCCCTTTGTGGATTGATCGTGTCCCTAGGGCATGCCACTTGCCAACTCACATTCACCAAATCACTCCCAAGGGGTATTTTTTATCATGTATATGGAAGTGATACGTGTGAACACACTTAGGACCGTTGAGGCACTTTTTTCCTTCACTAAATGTATTTTTCCTCGTATTTTGTATCTTATCTTGTCTTTTCACACTTAGTAATACATTGCATTCTTGCAACCCTAACTTCAACACCAACTACGATCTATATCATGTGACAATATTGATCACATTGTTGCAATAGAAGTACAATTTCTTGCCACTAGTGCCACCTTGATCATTCAAAGGACAAAGCATGCTACTAGTGCAATCAAAGAAAATGGTATCACAAGAGCATATTTTCTATGGCACTAGGGGTATGCAATAACTGGAGACAAATCACAAGGGCCATGATGTCAATACAAGTGTTGCTCATATTGTAATAATCATTTTCACCAAGCTTGGCATACATCATGTTCTACCATAGGCGAGACAAAAGACACCTTAAATTACTCAATATGGGCTTGAGATACTAAGAACATCCTCTCCCCATGGTTGGAAACTTCCCTGTGACTTAAAACATACTCTTCATAATATACACATATGCTTCATGTCATCTACAAACTACATACACAACTATCGAGCTATCCTCATAGCCTCAACTTCTTTGATATAGATTACATCTCCATCGATTGACTAACCTTGAAAAAGTTATCATGGACACAAATAAGGTAAATAGAATCAAGATGTGTATATTTATTTTACATAATTCAACTATAACATCCACACTTGAAATATATCTCCATCATATAGCTATTTGATGTGCTCATAAAAAACGTTGTCATCTCAAAAGAAACTACTTCAAGAAATGGCCCATGTGTATACATGTACATGGTGGGAGCAATCTCCTTGTCAACCTCGAGCCTTGTCTACCTTGATAGCACTCTCCTCAGGGATGAAATCCATATGCTTGTAAGATTTCCCATCTTGATATGTTGTAGCAAGTTCCATATTGAGGTGTTGCAGCAGTTCCACATTGTACACGGGGTGGAACAATCAGAGACCCAGAGACAACACATATATAAATAGGGGCAATTGATCTCATTTTGGGACCCTTGGAACCTTTGAACCATTGAGTGACCATTTTTTATCATTGTATGCCATTTGTATCTCTTTAAGCTAGATCTTGATCCTCAGTTGTCATGAAATTTCATTTAAAGCCTCCTATCCATTGTATCATTAAGCCTTGTATGATTCCGTGTCTAAATCAGTTTGTACTCAGCTCTTATCATCATTGTAAATTGGACCATGCTCTTAGTGTTACCATATACATGTGGTAGTGATATGTGTGAACACACTTAGGACCGTCGGGGCGTTTTTTTTCTCACTAGGAGGTTTTTTCCCCATGTGCATTGTATATACACCCATCACTCTAGATTTATGTTATGCTTCCGTTGCACACACTAAGTAATACACTCTCTTTTGTGTGCCTTGAGATTCCTTCATCTTCTCCAAGCTGTGTGGGTTTCTTGCAGCCCTAATTCCATCAATTGGTATCAGACCAGGTTGCATCCTCCCAGACTTAGTTGCCAGCAGCTCTAACACATGCCTGCTCACTTTCTCCGATTTCTATGAGCTTTGGCAAGCATCGGCACGTCAAAAAATACTATGGGTCAGCTCGTAGAGCTGTGTCTACTCAGATTTTTGATTTGGGCTCATTGCGGCCTCTGTTTCCAGTACAGGCTACTATGCATGCAATTTCGTCATTTTGTGCAAAATTTTTATCAGTGCCATTTTTTGCATAACAGGTTTTGTTCAATCTTCTACGGTTTGTGCTATATAGCATGTGTTATTCCCACCTTGTTTCTCCTCTTTTTGAATAGTTTTCACATCAGGTGTAGCATTTACCCCATGACTGACAACAACACAGACGTGTTCAAAGATTTTTGCTACTAAGGACATTTTGGATGGGGAAAATTACGCTATGTGGGCTTACATGATGCAACATGTCCTTGTGTTAAAGGGAAATTTGAAACATTGTGCAGGGCATTGATATATGTCCTGGTTCTGAGGATGTAGGCGATGTTGAGGATGCTGCAGGTTTTGGTGGCAGGATTGTTGCTTCCATAGTTGTTTTGCCTACATCTCAACAAGCTCGTTGGGATGTAAAAGATGCACAGGCTCATGCATTGATTGCGTTGTCTATGAAACACACTAGTACTCCTCACATTCGTTCATTGAAATCTGCAAAACAGGCTTGGGATATTCTGGCTGGTCTTTATGCAAGTCGCATTGAGGCAAAAATTGCATTGCTGCGTAAAGAGTTGGAGTTGAAGATTATGCATGAGGAAGATGACATGGACACTTTCCTTGCTAGTGTCAAGGATATCAATGAGCAACTTATTTCTATAGGTAAAGTCATTTCAGACAGTTCCCTTGTGAAGATTGTTCTTGATGCTTTGCCAGATTCTTACCAAACTTTTGCTAGTACTTGGAGACTTATGACCCAAGCAAATCCATAAGTTGTCAAGTTTGATGCATTATTCACATTACTGTTGCAAGAGTCACTTTCTAGAAAAAACAAGACTAGACAACGTGCAATTGAATAGGCCTTTATTGATGCTCAAATAAAAGGTGGTAACAGTAATGTAGCCACTTCTCATGGTTCATCTGCGAGTGGTAAATCACATGTTCCTAATGCTTCTACCGGTACCAATTTTTTTATGAATTTTGGTGAAAAGGGAAAAAAGAAGATGCCTTGCCATTATTGTAAAGCTAATGATCATTTAATCAAGTAGTGTCCTAAGTTGAAGGCCAAAGAGGATAAGAAGAAAGAGGTTGGTTCCACTATGAATGCTAGTTCCACGATAAATGCTGCTATTGTTGAGTCTTCTATGAAAGAAGACTGTGATGCCAATGTTGATGTAGAATGGGCTTTTAGTGCAGAGTGCACTTATGATCCTTCTGTCCATGATGCATGTTTGTTAGTTTCTGCAGATGCTCAAGTGTGGTACTTTGGCAGTGGTGCTACAAAGCATCACCTCTCATCATGACTTGTTTACCTCTCTCAAGAGGATGTCCCTCATGGGTCTTCAATCACTTGTGCCAGCGATGCCTCTTATTCGATCAAGGGAGTTGGAACGATTGTGGTTACTGCTGAAAATTGTAGTTCTTTCATACTTGTTGATGCATTGCATGTACCTGGGATCAAGAAGAATATTTTTGCTAGACTTGGACTTGTAGTCAAATTTGTGGATGACAAATGTACAGTACATGATCTCAGTTTTGATGATGAAATTGTTGCACCTGGCATTTTATGCCATGGGTTGTATAAGCTCACTTTGATGAAGTGTGGGTAGAATTTTGCAAATGAAATTGTGGATAATAAGGCTATTTCAGATGCAAAACTTTGGCATGCATGTTTTGGACATCTGAATTTTGTCAGTTTGCTATGTTTTCAATAATCTAATATGGTTATTTCATTGCCACCTTTTGAAGCACCTATCAAACATGTTTGTGAAGGTTGTATTTTGGGTAAGATGCAGTGTTTGAAGTTTCCAAAGGATGGTTCAATTAGGGCCACATGCAGATTGCAGCTTGTATATTGTGATGGTTGTGAGCCCATGCAAACTCCGTCCTTGAGCAATTACCTGTACTTCGTGACTTTCGTTGATGATTACTCCAGGCATGCATGGGTGTATCTGCTTAAATCTAAGTCCAAAGTGTTTATGTGCTTCAAACAATTTCTGTCTATGGCTGAAAATGTCACACAATATACTATGGGCACCCTCCCTTCCGATCGAGGGGGGGAGTATATGTCTCGTGAATTTAATGCATTTCTTGCTAGTCGTGGGATAAAACACCAATGTATTGTGCCTTATATGCCTCAGCAAAATGGTGTTGCTATAAGAGGAAAAATAGGTCACTTACAAAAATGGCACTATGTATGGTAAAAAGTGAAGCTTTGCTACATTCGTTTTGGCTTGAGGCCATCATGTGTGCCACTTGTGTACTTAACAGGTGTCTTACAAAAGCTTTGCACTCTATAACTCCATAAGAAGCATGGCACGATAGAAAGCCTTCTATTGAGCACATGCGTGTTTTGGGATGTTTGGCATATGCTTTGGTGCCAAAAAACGTAGCGCAAAAAAATGGATGATAAGTGTGAAAGCAAAGGTTACATGTTGTATCATTTGCAAACAAAACGTATCTTGGTTTCATGAGATGTTGTGTATGTGGAAGATTCTGTTCAACCCTTACTGTCATATACAGAGACAATAATGTAAGCTCACATGACATTTATGACACTTTATTGCCTCTTTTCAATGGTGGAAGTTCGAACGTAAATTGTAATGAGGCAAATGTACAACCTATGGGGGTTTTTGAAAATGTTACAAATCAGCCTATTATTGATGCAAATGTACATGATGTACTTGATGAGGAAAGGGCTAAGAATGAGTAGGCTAGAGGTATGCCTAAATGGCTGGTGCATACTTTGCATGACAGTAAATTGGATGGTGATATTGATCTCTATAAGGCTCAACTTGTTTCAAAGGGTTATGTACAGCAAAAAGGCATAGATTATGAAGAGACTTTTACTTTTATATGACTACTATGTGTTTTCTATGTGCATTGGCAGCTCATTTTGGTTGGGATGTACATCAATCAGACATTGTTATTGATTTCTTGAATGGTGACATATTTGAGGAAGTTTATGTAATGCAGCCTCGCATTTTTGTCAAGAAAGTACAAAAGGATAAAGTGTGCAAATGTAAGGAAGCTTTGTATGGGTTGAAGTTATATCCTTGTGCTTGGTATGAGAAGGCTGATAGTCATTTGGTCAAACGAGGCTTTTGTAACAATCCGATAGAAAGCATATTGTATGTAAATCACGAGGGTGGTGCAATTCTCATTGTGGTTCTCTATGTGGATGATTTGCTGATCAGGACCAAATAAGAGACATATTGTTGAATTTAAGACTGATTTGAATGCTACTTCAAGATGAAATATTTGGGGATGTTGCATCATCACTTGGGTATACAATTTAAGCAGTGTGATGCTGGTATTGCCTTGTGTTAGGCAAGTTACATAGAGACATTGCTCTGTAAGTTTGGACTTGAGGATTGAAAACCTGTTTCCACTCTCATGGAAACAGGTTTGAAATTGATTCTTCATGATGTTGGTGATCCTATCAATTGTCACTTTTTACCAAACTGCTATTGGCTGCCTCATTTCTGTATGCAACATGAGACCGGGTATTCAATTTGCAATCTCACGGGTAAGTAGATTTATGCATGGCCCAGGGTCTAGGCACTGGAAGGCTGTTAAGAGAATGTTTTGCTACTTGAGTGGCACTGTACATCTTGGCTTGTTTTATCTCAAGGGGGGTCATTGTCGCCAAATTTACATGCTTTTTTGGACTCAGATTGGGCTGGCTATTTTGACACGCGAGTGTCCACAAGTGGTTTTTGTTTCATGCTTGGCAGTTCATGTATCTCATGGTTGAGCAAGAAGCAACCTATTGTAGCCACTTCTAGTTGTGAGTCTGAGTATAGAGCAATCTTCACTGCTACAATTGAGTGTGTATGGCTTAGACGCCTTATGGCTGATTTGGGTGTTGGACAGGACACTACCAACACTATCTACACTGACAATCATAGCACATTGGCAGTAGCAAGGAACCCAATTTTTCGTGCTTGCACAAATCACATTGAGGTGCATTACCACTATGTCAATGAAAGGCTCTCAGCAGGAGAGATCAGCTTGGCTTATGTGCCAACACAGGACAACCTTGATTATTTTTTCACAAAGGCATTGTCTCATGAGAAGTTCAAAGATTTTCGCAAAGCTTTGGGCTTACTCCCCTTTGTGGATTGATCATGTCCTCAGGGCATGGCACTTCCCTTTACTCTATGTGCCAGCTCTCATTCACCGCATCACTCCTAGGGGGGTTTGTTACCATATACATATGGTAGTGATGTGTGTGAACACACTTAGAACCACCGAGGCATTTTTTCCCTCAGTAGGAGGTTTTTCCCCCCGTGCATTGTATAAACGCTCATCACTCTAGGGATATATTATCTTTCCATTGCACACTAAGTAATACACTCTCTATTATGTGCCTTGAGCTTCCTTCGTCTTCTCCAAGCTGTGTGTGTTTTCCTGCAACCCTAATTCCAAAACTCAGTTGTATCCATTTAGTGAATCTATATTTTGAACTCAATCAGTTGTTCAGTTTATCACCGAGTCAGTTCTTGTATTCTCTACTTTAACTATGATGTTCACTAGTCTGAAGTCTTATGTCTAACTCTTCTGAATATGTTTATCCAATATTTGAATCTATGCATTGTTTGATTCTGTCTTATCTAGTCATCTAACGATTGAAGGTTTGAACCTCAATCAAATCTTACCAGATTCACCTGGTATTCTGTCAAGTCCCTCTTAGTCTACCTCTAGAAGAGTGTCCAGCTCCAACTCTTTCCAATACCCACATGAGACTAGAAAATATCGATGGTGAGAGTCCAACAAGCACTTTCATTGAGGGATTCCGAACTAAACTTCTTTACTCGTACATCGATAAATGTTCGAGTGTTTACTATGTATAAATTGTGTATATCACTTGCATTCAAGAACAATTTCTAAAACTCCTTATCTATGAATTTTTGACAAATAAAATACACCCTTTTTCTATTCAGTCTAGATACTACTTTGAGAGTTGTCTTTCTAGATGCAGTTGGGTCGCGTAGTCATTGCATGAGGTGCTAGGTCGTACATTGTATACCCACTATAGGTTTCTTAGGTGCAAGACAATATAGTCTCCATTACTACCATGACATGTGAGGAGCAAGAGACATACACGACTCTTTCGTGAGTGAGCTCCATTATTCTTAGGAGACAGAGCATTTAGCTGTGCAGGACATGTCAGTGGACTCTACAACAACAAAGGTGAGCCGGATTGCTCCAGTGAGACACAACAGGCATCATCCAAGTGTGTGTAGACAGAGGTAGAGTGGGTCTACTCCCTAGAGGCACATGCTGAGATGATAGATATGGAGTTTTTTAATATGATCTGTTAGGAAATAAGACGTAGCTAAATAGATATTTGAGTAGATTACTTAATGGAGAGAGATAGATTTCACACACAAGAGATTATAGAGTAGAGAGAGAGAGAGAGAGTACACACGATATACGTGGTTCACCCAATGTGGGCTACATCCACGGGAAAGTAGCCACTCAATGGCTTTAGCACTTCAAAAGAAGAAGTAGTTTACAAAGGGATTAAACCCTTAATAGAGCTCTCGCCTTGCTTCACTCTCACCACCTCACACTCACCTTGTTGCATCAACTTCACACTATGAAATGTGTGTAGAAATGGCCTCCTTTTATAGGCCAAAAGGGCTGCCCTCTCTTATGAGAGGCAGCCATGTGTAGCCGCCCTTGTGCAAATAAGTCCAAATCGGACCCTCCAATCCGCCCATGTGTGGCCGCCCTTGAGAAGACAAGTCCGATTTTGACTTCGGCCACTGGCCACCAACCATTGACTTCCGACCACTGGCCACCGGCCACCGGCCATTGACTAGCGGCCACCGGCCAACCGAGCGGTTGTTTTCCGACCACTTTTCGGCCGCCGTCCGGCCATAATATTCCGGCCCCTGATTCTTGTTCGTGAAAATTTTGGTTTTCGGTGAGTGATTTTCCTTCACGCACAATGGATTCTCCTCGTAATGGGGCCTTACAAATGTGCGCTTTTACCACAGAAAATTACAAGGGTAAATCAGGCTCCATACTTAACAATCTCCCACTTGGAGACTGATCTCCAAACCAAACCTGTGAGGACTGCTTTCCATTCTGGCTTCTTATCCTTGAATGCCGATTGAAGATGAGCAAAAACTCAACTTCTCCTTATTGACCACCTTTGTAAACATGTCTGCAGGATTTTCACTTGTATGCACTTTTCCTACCTTTAGCTGTCCCTCTTCCAAAAGAGTGCGTATGAAGTGATATCTCACCTCAATGTGCTTTGTCCTTGAATGAAAGACTGAGTTCTTCGCAAGATGGATAGCGCTTTGGCTATCACTGTACAAGACACAATTGTCTTGTTTGAATCCAAGCTCTTCTAAGAATCTGTGAAGCCACATAATTTCTTTGCTTGCCTCCGTCATTGCTACATACTCTGCTTCCGTGGTAGAAAGTGAAACCACTTTCTGCCGCTTTGAAGCCCAGCTTACTGCTGTGCCTCCAACCATGAACACATAGCTAGTACTGCTCCTTTGAGTATCTTTGTCACCTGCCATATCTGCATCAGCATACCCTTCTAGAAAAATATCAGTTCCTCCAAAATACAAAGCATTTGTTGTTGTCCCTTTTAGATACCTAAGTATCCACTTCACAGCTTGCCAATGCTCTTTACCTGGGTTGTCCATGAACCTACCCACTGCATGTGCAATTTTTGGCCTTGTCTAGACCATAGCATACATTAGAGAACCTACCGCTGCAGCATATGGAACTTTAGACATCTAGGCTATCTCCTCTTGTGTCTTTGGACACGTATCCTTTGTTAGTTTAAAGTGACCAGCCAAAGGTGTAGAAACTGGTTTTGCATTTTGCATTGCAAACCTTTCTAGTACCTTCTTGATGTAATCTTCTTGAGATAGCTTTATTGTCTTCTTCATCCTGTCCCTTGATATTTTCATACCAAGTATCCTCTTTGCAGCACCTAAATCTTTCATTGAAAAAGATTTAGACAGTTCCTCTTTTAGGTCTTTGATGTCCTGCATGTTAGCACTTGCAATCAACATGTCATCAACATACAACATTAGGATGATAAATTTCCCATCTCCCAAATTCTTCGTGTAGACGCAGTGATCCGAGTTGCATCTTGTGAATCCATGATCCAGCATCCATCGATCAAACGTCAAGTACCATTTTCTTGATGCTTGCTTTAAACCATACAAGCTCTTCTTTAATCTGCAAACTATTTTCTCCTTACCTTTTACTTCATACCCCTTTGGTTGAAGCATGTAGATTTCCTCCTCTAAGTCACCGTGAGGGAATGCCGTATTTACATCCATTTGCTCGATATTTAAATCATGAGTAGCCACAAGGCTTAAGACAAGCCTAATTGAGTTCATTTTTACAACAGGAGAAAATATTTCATTGAAGTCAATACCTTTCTTTTGAGAAAACCCTTTTACCACAAGCCTAGACTTGTACCTTTTCTTCCCACCTTCTTCTTCCTTCACCTTGTACACCCATTTGTTTTGAAGTGCCCGCTTACCTTTAGGCAACTCAACCAATTCCCATGTTTGGTTGCGATGTAGTGAGTCCATCTCCACTTGCATGCTCTTCGTCCATTCTTCTTTGGATTCATGTTGCATAGCTTCTTCGTATGATTCCGGCTCTCCAGAATCTGAGAACAAGAGATGGTTGAAGGAAGGAACAAACCTTTCTGGAGGTCTACTTGCTCTTGTAGATCTTCGGGGAATAGGTTGAGGCTCCTCATTTGGCTGACGTTGTTGCACATTGTCACCGTTTGCAGTCCTTGAGTCTTCACCGTCCTCAAGCTCCATGTACTCATCACCTGTTTCTTTTGTTTAATTTCTTTCCAAGTAATCTTTGTACATATTTTGTTCGTTAAAAAATACATCCCTACTCCTTAAGATTTCACCATCTTTAGGATTCCATAGGCGATACCCAAAGTCACCTTATCCATAGCCAATGAGGAAACACTTTTTAGACTTTGCATCTAGCTTTGATCTTAGGCTTCTATCTATGTGCATGAAAGCCGCACACCCAAACACTTTGAGAAATGCA
Source organism: Adiantum capillus-veneris (assembly GCF_014529385.1). Classification (NCBI taxonomy): domain Eukaryota; kingdom Viridiplantae; phylum Streptophyta; class Polypodiopsida; order Polypodiales; family Pteridaceae; genus Adiantum; species Adiantum capillus-veneris. Next base: position 82,799,869 of record NC_140938.1, on the reverse strand, counting down.
TAATTCACCGGTTTACCTGTCCATGCCTCTTTTGGAACCCCCCCATCCAATGCCGTTGAGGGTGACCGATTGATTAAGTACACAGACGTACTTACAGCTTCCGCCCAAAGCTCAAGCGGTAGGCCTGCATGTAGCCGCATGCTTCATGCTCGCTCCATGATTGTCCTGTTCATCCTTTCCGAAATACCATTTTGTTGAGGTGTCCTTGGGGTTGTCCTTTTCCTCCGAATGCCATTGCTAGCACAAAAGCTTTCAAAAGCTTGGCTGCAATATTCACCTCCATTGTCGGATCTGAGGCATTTAACCTTGGTACCAGTTTCATTCTCCACAAAGGCTTTCCACCTTTGAAATATGGAAAATACATCGGATTTATTCTTCATGACATAAACCCATGTTTTTCTAGTCGCATCGTCTATGAATGTTACATAGTACAATGAGCCACCAAGTGATGGTGTACTTGCTGGACCCCAAACATCAGAATGAACCAACTCAAGTTTTTTTATTTTTCTTTCATTTCTTGAATTTTGAGATTTTACCCTCTTTTGTTTACCATAAACACAATCTTCACAGAACTCTAAGTCCACTTCTTTCAAACCTGGTAGAAGCTTCTTTGTTTGAAGGATTTGCATTCCTTTGGCACTCATATGCCCAAGCCGGTAGTGCCACACTACACTGCCAAATTTTGTAGTTGTTGCACAAGTTGAAGGTTGCGTGCTAACAGTACACAAGTAAAGTGTACCAACCTTTTCTCCCTTGGCAACCACCAAAGATCCCTTTGAGATCTTCCACCGTTTGTTTCCGAATGCAATGTTGTGACCTTCATCGTCCATTGTAGAGATTAAATTTTTGCGAAGAGAAGGAACATGCCTAACATCTTTAAGCTTCGATTCATTTCACTTAGCAGTTTTGACAGAAACTGTACCTTTGCTGACAATCTCACAAGCTTCATCATCTCCCAAGTATACATACCCAAAATTACCTTTGGTGTAGTCTTGGAAATGTTGCTTGTGTGGTGTCGCATAGAATGAAGGTCCGGAATCTACTATCCAGGAATTAGAAACATTGTCTAATGAGATAATTAGAGCATCTTGCTCTACTTTACCTGCCACATTGGCCTCCGATGTTGGCTTGTTGTCTTGAGACTCTGTCTCCTTCTTCTTCTTGGACCAGCAATCCTTCTTGACGTGGCCCTTCTTGCCGCAGTTCCAACATTCAAGAACTGACTTTGTGTGTGACTTGCTCCGTCTTGAGCGATCACGACCCTTTTGGTTTTTGAACCTCTCCTTAGGCCTTCCTCTTATTTCTACTGACAATGTAGCACTTGATGATTCTCCTGTGCTTCTCCTTCGCATTTCCTCACTGAGGAGAACACCCACAACATCATCAAACTTAAGAGTATTTGTGCCAGAAATAGAATTACTTATTGCCATCACAAGGCTGTCCCAACTATCCGGTAGAGATGATAGTATAAGGAGAGCTCGTACTTCGTCATCAAAATTGATTTTCACCGATCGAAGTTGACTTATGTTTGTTTTAAAGTCATTTAGGTGTTCTACAACTGAACCATTCTCTGCCATCTTTAGATTGAACAAGCGCTTCATAAGAAATACCTTATTGGATGCCGATGGTTTCTCGTAGAAGTCGTCAAGTGACTTCATCAAGTCCTCTGTGGTCTTCATCTCCGAAACATTGAAGGCCACCGTTGACGCCAAGATTAACCGGATTGTTCCCAGTGCCTTTCGATCAAGGACAATCCATGCTTCATCTGCCATGTTGCGGGCTTCTTCGCAAGACCGCCTAGTGGCAAATAGAGGTCTTTCTGGTAGAGATAGTCTTCAATCTGCATCTTCCAATGTTGGTAGTTTTTGCCGTTGAACTTCTCAATCTTGAGCTTCCCTTCCTCCGCCATAAGTCCCACTCAATTCAAGGAATCATTTCCTTGAGATAATTTAGCTACAAGCAAACCTTGCTCTGATACCAGTTGGTAGGAAATAAGACGTAGCTAAATAGATATTTGAGTAGATTACTTAATGGAGAGAGATAGATTTCACACACAAGAGATTATAGAGTAGAGAGAGAGAGAGAGAGAGAGTACACACGATATACGTGGTTCACCCAATGTGGGCTACGTCCACGGGAAAGCAGCCACTCAATGGCTTTAGCACTTCAAAAGAAGAAGTAGTTTACAAAGGGATTAAACCCTTAATAGAGATCCCGCCTTGCTTCACTCTCACCACTTCACACTCACCTTGTTGCATCAACTTAACACTATGAAATGTGTGTAGAAATGGCCTCCTTTTATAGTCCAAAAGGGCTGCCCTCTCTTATGAGAGGAAGCCATGTGTAGTCGCCCTTGTGCAAATAAGTCCAAATCGGAGCCTCCAATCCGCCCATGTGTGGCCGCCCTTGAAAAGACAAGTCCGCTTTTGAATTCGGCCATCGGCCATTGAATTCGGCCACCGGTCACCGGCCATTGACTTCCGACCACCGGCCACCGGCCATTGACTACCAGCCACTGGCCAACCGACCGGTTGTTTCCCGACCACTTTTCGGCCGCCGTCCGGCCATAATATTCTGGCGAGGAAAAAAAAAGTATCAGGGGCCTCCACCCCGGAGGCCCCTTAAGTTGCCCCTGATTCTTGTTCGTGAAAATTTTGGTTTCCGGTGAGTGATTTTCCTTCACGCACGATGGCTTCTCCTCATAATGGGGGCCTTACAAATGTGCGCTTTTACCACAGAAAATTACAAGGGTAAATTAGGCTCCATACTTAACATGATCATGCTAGAGGCTGATGAGGTGATATTAGGACACATGCATCAAGTCCATATGGATGAAGGGAAGGTGGTCCTCAAGGAGTCAGAGTCGACACATCCATTTGTGTCAGCTAGTCATGATGATGTAGAAGTATGCACATATCATTGAGGTGGCTAGGATAGCCAGGATTGTGCATGTTTCATCAGTGTGGGGCATCTCATATATGACTCGTAAATATCGAGGCCCAACCTAGCACTTGGTAGTGGGAGAATTTGCAGTAGGGATTGTCAATCGTGTGATGATTGACACTAGTATGATGCATAGTGGACTTTTGCAGACCATACAGAGTATTCTGCAAGATTTACATGTAGGCTCTTGAGTGGGTACTCATGCTCGCCTACCACTAGAGCCAATACGGTTGCATGTAGATCAAGTGAGCAAGCCATTGGGTGTAGGTTGATAGAGGCTCTCACTTGTTTCCTTGTACATACTAGTAGTTTAGCTAGTAGGACTCACTTATGGGCACATTCACCTTTAAGTGGGAGATTGTTGGGGTACATGCATCTGTGCCTTGCTCGACCGCCCAGGCTATGGATGCTTGCCCATACCACTGACATCTTATTCTTGTATACATATACAAAGAATAAGGAGCATCTCATTACTTGAGTCTTGCTCCACCCACACAGTGTGTCTTCTACTCTTCTCCTCCCTTGCACTTTGTACACACCTGATAGCGCTTTCGCACCTAGCACTCTCACAACTACATGGGGAGTGTTTGCTTTCACAATGATGTGGTTTGGATTGCAAAATACACCTAGCACTTTTAAAAGGGACATGCAAATTTGTTTTGGCCCATATCTAACATATTTTATGCGGATTTTCTTGGATGACTTCTCTAATTTTGGAGAAAAGGTGAAGCACTTGTAGGTCCACCTTCCAGTATGTTTTGAAAAATGTCAAGAAAGTAGTTTAACCCAATGAAGTGTGCATTTTCTATGGTGAGTGGAATATTATTGGGACACATCATCTCCAAAGAAGGAGTTGTAGTAGACACTAGCAAGATTGCACCTATCATGGAAGCACTGTCACGTGAATCATCAAAAGGGGATTCACAATTTTTGGACCAACTCCAATGGCATGGACAACACTTGTGGTTCTTGGCTCATATTGTGGTACCATTGAATGCATTAGCACATGTGGATAAGAAGGAATTTAAATGGACCCCAGAATGCAATTTGGCCTACCGTTGTTTGAAGATGATGCTGACCTTATCGCCAGTCTTATTACCTCTGGATTGGGGAAAGGATTTTCATGCATTTGTTGATGCTTATGATAATGCAATTGAAAGTGTATTGATGTAGGAAAAAACTAATGGGTGATTTTGACTAGTCTTTTTTATGCTAGTAGGAGGCTCTACACATCAACTCAAAAGAACTATTCATTAATAGAGAGATAATATTTGGGAATGGTTATTTAGTGATTTTTTTTTGACACTCTTTGCTCATGAATTTATTCTTCTTTCAGGTGGACCACGTGACATTACTGTTTCTTGTGTGACAATAGAACTTGGTAGGACCTCTAGCCATGTGGATTATTCTACTTCAAAAATGTGAGTTTGAGGTGGTACATTATCTGGGTGCACAAAATATGGTTGCAAACTATTTATCCCCAACTGGATTTTGGGGAAGCATCAACGAGTGCTGATGATGAATTGCCCGATATGCACCTTTTCAAAGCAAAAGTGAAAGAAGAAGACAAAACGCAAAATGAGGAAGTTGCATGGTATGAGGGGATGATGTTCTTTCTACAAGAAGGAATTATGCCAACCTATTTGACTGGGGATCAAAGAAAAAGGGTGGCATTGAAGGGTAACGGTTTTGAAATTCTATTGGGTCAGATTTATTATAGAAACCTTTGGGGAGTAATGTTGCAATGTGTCCCATTATCAAGACAAAGAACAATACTCAAAGAAGCTCGTGAAGATATTGTTGGCAGTCATTTGGCTAGACCCTTAACAACAAAGAAAGTATTTCAAGTAGAACTTTGGTGGCCTATAGTGCATGCGGATGCAATTACCTTTGTAGCTCAATGTGATGCTTGTTAGATAATTGGCTAGCCAATGAATAAGGGATTCCAGCTTTATTCAATTCCACCACTTAAACCATTCCAAAAGTGGGGTTTAGACTTTATAGCTCCAACCAACTGGTAGCAAAATAGTCTAAATATAGATACATTCTAACTTGTACGGACTATTGTACAAAGTGGGTAGAAGCTTGACCATTAAAAGAAGATAATGAAATTTCAATTTTTGAATGTCTTTCTTGGGATGTTTTTCCATATTTTGGGCTACTAGTTGAATTGGTCAATGATTGAGGTATACATTTTTTGAATAAAGTCATAAGGGAGTTTTTGCAGACTTTCCACATTATGCATAAGAAAAGTACTCCTTATTATCCGCAAGCAAATGGATTGGCAGAAAATAGCAATAAAGTGATCATGCAAATACAGTTGACAAAGTTAGTAGTTACAAAACAGGATGATTGGGATTTGAAGCTCCTTGCAACACTCTAGGCATACCACACTTCATTTAAAGTTGTTATGGGATTCACTCCATTTATGCTGGTGTTTGGAATAGAAGCAATTTTCCCTTTGGAATTTGTGGTTTTGAGCATGTGCATTGCGGTGTTGGAAGATTGCTACCTGATCACATTTGGTGGTATACTTGATATACCAATCACTATAGTTGGCATACTGGATATACCAATTACTATAGTTGGAAAAGGACATGTATACCAATTTTATGATGATGCAAGAGCTGTAGATTAGGAGAAAGAAATAGATAGATAAAGGAATGTGTTTCAAGATATTCAAGGAAGGTGATTTGGTGTTGATGTTAACTTCTCGACAAGGGAAATATAAAGGGAATCTTAAGTTGCAATGGATGGGACCCAACCATGTTCAAGAAATTGCAAGGATGAATGCATTTTTCTTACAAAATTTCGATGGGACTACGGCTCCAAGTTTGTTTAATGGATTTAAATTGTGGAACTACCTTGGCATGGTGCCCCTTAATCATGATGAAGAGATTGAGGCAATGCGTCAAATTCTAGTAGCCACTCTAATAATGATGGAATATCATTATGAAGTGTTTTTAAACAAAGAGAAATGCTCAGTTTGAGGGAAAGCTGCAATGGGCTGAGACAAAAACTGCATCATGCTGAGGCACATGCCTCTTCTTCAGAGTAGCACGAGAAGAAAGCTTGGCACTAGGTTCGTGAGGCCACTCAGGTAGCTAATGCGGCCAAAAAATGGTAGGTGTGCAGTTAAACTTCAATCACCAAGTGGATTGGTCATTTCTTGTGCAACTATGTCTAGTGCTAAAAGAGCATCCTCCATCAAATATCAATGAGCATAGTTCCTTCTTTTCTTACGTAAGTCAAATTTAAGGATAACTATGACTTGAAGGGCAAGGTAATGTCAGTGAAATTGATTTTTGGTCTAATTAAATTGGGTTTCTCTCACTAGAATTGGTAATTACAGAGAAAGAAAGTACAAATAGAAAAAGGGTTGAGAGTCATATATGACGTAAAAGCAAAAATTTATGGCTAAGACCAACTAGAAGGAAAATGCCACATTCAAAACTCCATAGGGCATTCATTTGGGATCCCAATGTGATTTTATGGAATCTTGTTAGCTATAAAACGAGTGCTTTATTCTGGCCAAAGTAAAAAAATTGTAGAGTACCTAAGCTCTTACATGAAAATTTTACATCCATTTGGGACACTGTATTTTGAGTTTTGGAGCTTGATTGAGTGGGTAAATCTTTAATGTGGCAAAGATAAGAAATTGATGTTCCAATAGGATTGATCTCTTTCGAAATCAGATATTGTATGCAAGGTTTATGGGGAAGACTTTGACCTTAAAACCTACAGGTTAGGTGAGTTTTCTTTTTTTATAAATGTCTTTAGAAAAACAAAAAAAAGAGGCTCAAAAACAACGAGTGAGGACAATGTATCTTGAAAATAGGAGAAGACAAATTTGGTAGTGTGAAGAACATAGGTGCAAAAAACACACTACCAAAACAATTACACAAGGCTCGCATAATGAAAGGCATGAACCCAAAATTATCAAGCTCTCTAGAAAAACCTATGCATGACAAAGAGAGCACCCAATCCTACAAACTGCCCAAACCTAGAAGGCTTATATAAAGAGGAAGAGGGGGTCATAGAGGTAACTCTCTAGAAAAACTTCTGCATAATAAAGAGATCACATCAAACATGCAACCTTGCCATCTTCTTTAAGGCTATTGACCAAAGCATAGTACTTGGAATACTTGATAATGGTTACAAATGTTTTTTTGTTGCTATTGGCTACATGTGAGACTCAACTACAAGCTTGAAGTCTAAACTTCTTGGGATGTCTCTTGTCCCAATACTATTCTTGTTGAAAGGTGCTCAAGCACAAGGTAACTAACCATCAAAATAAACCTCCTTGTTGCTCATATTTTCAAAAAAATGATGGGTTAAGCTTAAATTTCGTGGCTACCTAAGCTCTTCCATGTGTAAAATAAGCATATGAGAGTGTATCTAGAACCAGGTAAGCACACATGTATATGAGTCAATAGCCATAGAAAGATATGTGTCAATATTTATACATAGGTGTCCCTCAAAGTTTGTAAACCACAAAGCGTGCTATCCAAAGGTCTCTCTCTAAATAGACAAAAGTAGTTTCTGTACATCCTATCTATGTTGGTCTCTAAGAAAACTTTTGGTTCTCTCTACATAAGATATGATCTCGAATATGAAATCCTTATCGAGTTGTTGAGCAATTCTCTTGAGTAATGCCTATAGATAGCAGGGCATGATATGGTAGAATTATCCCTAGCAAAATAGGAAGTTTATCACCCCTATGTACCACCCAATCTCTAATGTAGGCTATCTCAAATCTCTCCAATAGATGGCCTCCATGATGAAAAAAATCCCCATGCCTAGCACAACGAATAAGCTAGCTGAAATTTATTGCCTTTATGCTCTTCAACAACCCTTGAATCCATTCTAATTGTGCAATCAATAGATTCTTTTGATGGTTCCTTTATGTTCTTTTTACAGGAGAGACATAATGGAGGGAAAGATATATAGAATATTCAAGATGTGCACCAGAATTGTGTGTATGTGGGAGACGGAGAGAGAAAAACACCTAATGGGGTTCCAATCAACTCTCTAAAAGCCCCCACATTGTTGCTGATGTGATATTTTCTTTCTATAGCAATGTTGAAATATGCATGATGATACTTGTATGCATGACTCTTCTAGACTTTGAGATTGAGATGGCACTGGTAACTCTCCATGAAGAAGCACCTCTAAGGCTAATATGGACGGTCAAGGCTAGGTCTTGATGGAGAGTTCAAGAATGGTAATGATGGGGAATTGTCGTGTTGAATGGGCTTCACCAAATTGAGGGATGATGTTGGTTCAAAATTAGCCTAATTTGGAGAGGCTAGATAATCTCCAATGGGGCCACAAAGGGGGAGGATGAAGAGGGAATTGAGTGGCCAATGCTGGGGGCTACAAATGGACTCCAATTGGTGATGGTCGACCAAGGGTGCTTGGGGCTTCAAAAGGAGGGCAAGGATAGTAGGATTGTGATTGTAAGGGATAGGGGCTGGATTGTTAACATCTCTAACCTCTAGAAAATGCTAAAGTTAGTGGATGTTGAAAATGCTCTTGTGCATCTAGCTATGGGTGCCCCTCATCTACCCACAATAGGTAGGTAATGGGCTTATAAATAGGCTTGGGTAGCAATGTCCTCAATATTTGATTGATGGCCACTTGAATTTAGCCACTGGATAAGGGTGCACAATGCACACATTGGACCCTTTAACCTGAGACTATATGGACCACATCTCAAGACCTAGTGATGTGATGGGCTTGGAAATTAGACCACTCTTGACTCCTATTTTATCCTACATGCTAGTGTTGCTTAATGTCCACAATAGTGTAACAATCATTGTGTACATACCATTAGTACATGAGGGTTACACAACTAGTTTACCTAATCTATTGGCCATGTTTGGGTAGGCATGTCCATCAATGGGCTCACCAATGTGCCAACACATGATTCTCTAGGATTTAGACCAAAAAAATATCAAGATATGTACAAGAATTGACAAAGAGATGGATTTGGAAGTTGGTTTGTCATGTCCATGTGGCACACAGATCTAGCGTACACGTGAGACCCCATGAGAAATAGAGTGTGACGGTGGACTTAAAAAAGGAAGGCATATGCTATGGATATATGACTAAGGTAACAAAAAAAATCTCTCCAAAAGAATCCCGCTCAAATAGAGCTATCTCCTTCTGCAAGGGTGGAGCTATTGCCTAAAAATGAACGTGAGACTCAATTTTGTTGAAGTCTCCTCAAATTGTTCATGCATTCACAATTGACAGTACATCTAAATCTATTGCAAAAAAATAGAGCATGCACATACGCATGTGCGGGCATACACATCCATAATTCCCCACAAAGTGTGCCATCTATAATGACATTCACATAGCTCTATCAAGAGCCAAAGTACAAACAAATGTGGAGGGGACATATTAATCCCCCCTTACTATCATGAACCAAGAGTCCTGCTAGGGGCAACAAATTTTTGTGACAAGATATAGGAAAGTGACCACCCCTCTGCTTGCATATATGGGAAACAAGGGGGTAGGAAAGACAATTTAACAAATGATCCATTACCCATAAATATAATGGGGGTGCTTATAAATAATAAATAGGACTCATGGGTAGTAGGAGAAAAAATGAAAAACTAGCCCAAAGCGCTTGGCCAAACTAGATGTAGCCTAAACACCAAATGCAATGGGTGGATATCCCAAGAGAAGCACCATCCATAAAATATGCCCTAGACAATGGTGAAGAAATAGGAGTATTGCATACTCAAACACGTGCTCTCATCATGTGATGATGAACAACATGCCATCCAAGAGTTGAAGCTCTAAGGTCACAAATGGCAATGTTCACAAATGCAAACACTCCATGTGTAGTACCTAATTGGGAAACCCCACTTTCCAAGACATATCCACACTAAGATTCTATCACAAGTAGTGTAGAAAATTGTAGTCCTCCCCCTCTAAGGAAAAGATACTACTCAATCAATCCCAAACTAAGTTTAAAAACTACTCCTATGATAGACCCCAACGACTTAAAAGGAACACTAATAGGCCTACAAATGTCCAATCCTTCCAATGAAAACCTGTGGTTTTTATAGTTATATGTCTCAAGAAAAAGGAAATCAATTTAGGAACCAAAAACACGTCATGAACCTTTAATTGAGTGTGGTCAGGTGGCTCAATCTGTAGGAAAACTCAAAAATAGTCAAACTAGTCTACACCAAAAAAAGTCCTCCAAACAAGGAAAGTGAGACTCTATTGTTTGTGTTGCAAAAGGTATCATATCTTGGAGTAGTCATTGATAGACTGCACAGACAACCATTGAATGGCCCCATGTCAATAGCTTGGGGGGGTCACTATAATAAAAAATTCCTATCACGTGGGTTCAACATTGGGGATTATTTTATTCTATAGTTTTTCATATTTCTACATATAGAAGGGTGTTGAAAAAATGTTCTTGAAAAACATTTCACAAATTGAATAGAAAAAGGGTCTCTTTTATTGGTCATAAATTCATAGCTAAGGGGTTTTATAAATAGTGCTTGAATGCACTCGATATATAGATTTTACATATAGTGACCCCCCCGGGAGGTCAACATGCTCAATCCTCCAAGATGAGGGTATGCCAAACTAAATAATCTACACTAAGGTCATCCTTTCTGGTGGCAATAAAGAAATCCTAAACAATCTACACAAGGTTTATCCTCAAATAGAGGTTGCCATACCAAGATATGTACACCATGAGTAATCCTCTAAAAAGATGGGTGACTAGACCAAGCTATTTCCGTTGTTCAATGCCTCTAAGAAGCAGGGTGGCCAGACCAAACTTTCTTCATTGACTTGCTTGTATCTCTTGTCTACAATCCTCTCGTATATCAACCAAAGCACAATCCATGTCAACAATGCCACTAAATTTAAACTTGGTGTGGCTCTCTACCTACACGAGCTTGGAGAACTTTGTTGCCCAAGTCTAAGGATAATCCTACTATGATTATCTTATTGAGGGTTGATGAAAAAAAATTCTTTAAGGGTTCACTCCAATTGATCATCATGGATGAAGAGCAACAAAACTGCCATCCAAACCAATATCTAGGCTCGGGCGGTGCATTATATAATCATGTTAATGTATAATGTGAATTCGATAGGCGAGGTTTTAAATCATGTTAATGTATAATGTGAATTCGATATGAGAGGTTTTAAAATTCAAAAATTTTAGAAAATTTAACAAGGATACATTAAAATAAGGGGTTTTTATATTCAATTTTGGAAAGAAATCCTCAAATAAGGGGTCATTAGATTCATTCAAACATGTTAAAAGAGGGGGTTTTTAAAGACCCCATGAACGCACGTTATATAGGGAGGTCTAAAAAGTGAACCCCCCGAGTATCTAGGCGGCTCCAACTGTAGCCATAGAAACCCAAATCTCTTGCATCTAGCATGTTAATTCTAGAGAGGAGTCAAGAGAGATGAATTTACATTCCAATTTTCAAATAGTATGAATGGACATATCATAGAAGAGATCAATAATCCTGTCCCTAAGTCCACATGTATGCTCCTATGTAGGCAATGTACATGTCATACCAAGATCCAATGGAAAATCTCTTTCCACCAAAATTGGCAATTTCCTCTTTGAGAACATTTTGATCCCATATGCCAATGTCATGATGATATCTCCCATGTCCTCCTCTAATAAGTGCTCTGATGTGTCTAAAGAAATCCACAAGTCATGATCCTCTCTTAGATGCACAACTACTAAGCAAGATCTGGAACAAATGGATCTTCCAAAGATTGCATGCTTGAAGATGATCAAGTCAATGTCAAAGCTATCGTATGTTGTAGCAATCACTGATAGTCTGACAAACCATCACCATATGGGAACTTGTTAGGAGCTATCATCCTCCAATGCACATAATCCAATTAGACAATAGGCTGTTTTCCACCCAAAAACATGATTGTGTGGGTTTGAGGGTATCAATATGCTCTCCGTAGTATCAATGGAGTGCAGAGGGTCCATAGAGGGGAGATCTTTGTGTGCATAGCTAGCAAAGGGCCAAAAATAGAGAGAAATTAAAACCATAATACTTGTGAGAGTTCCACATGTTTGATTATCATAGTCATGATGATCAAGTGCTCCCTCTTATAGCACTACCCCCTCTTGCCGTAAAAACACAGTACCCAATAAAAAACATTAGGGTCAAAGAAAAATACTAATGAGAAAAGGGGTTTTCTAGGCCCACCTAGAGGATAGGGAAGGGGTAGATCTAGTGAGATCTAGCCAAAATACAAGTGGAGGCACATGTTTTGGGGTGAAAAAACATTTGAAGGTGGCACCTCCCCTCTAGAAATGAAAAAGATAGCAAATCTTGCACTCTAGGAGAGAACCTATTTCCATAGAAGTGTCACGCAATCTAGAACTATAAATCTTGAAGCTTTGATACCATGTGGGAGTGTGCAAGTGCAAAAGCATGACAAAGGAGAGAGAGACAAAGAGAAATCAAGATGCGATGTGGACGGTGACCAATCAATCCCCCCATAAAAATCATGAACCAAGAACCCTACTAGGGGCATGTAAACCTCTCAATATTCTCAGCTTTTGTACGAAAATGGGATTATTTTTTGGGATATGCATGGACATATTAGGAACATTTTCATATAAATCACTGCATCATGATGCTTGTTTAGCATGATTTTATGCCTTCCACATATATATGATTAGATAGGATTTGACACATTTGCTAATAATTGCATTAAAGTTTGAATGATTTTCTAGTACTTTCAAGACAAGTTTAGGAGTTTGCCTAGCATTGTATGATTTGAGTTACCTGTTCCGACTTGGGAAGGTTGTAAGCTTGCGAGCTTGGAAAAGTCCTAGAGTGTGTATCTTAGCAGGAAGGTTCAAATTGAGACTCCAACATATGGGTTTTTGAGATCTTAGGGGATTGTCGAGAGTACTAAGCAGATCAAGAGTGATGGCATTAGTAATGAGTTCAAGACTTGCCATAATAGATCTCTAAGGCCTTTTGGGATTGTCTTAATGACGTTGAAATGTCTCTTTCATGAGCGACTTTGGAAAAATATATCGAGATGTGTTAGAAAAAACAGGGTACAATACAGTGTATTTTACCCGGTTCAAATTGTAAAATCCCAGTTAGATTTTGAGCTTACCTTTAAGAAAAGCGGGAAATTTACACACATGTTAGTGTGATTACTGATAGAAGCTTCCAAATTTGACTTGAAAACCAAATTAGAGAGAGAGAAGTGGTGAGGCTAGGAAGGATCACAAGAAAGAGGACTTGAACTCAAGGCTCATTGTCTGATAGATCTTTAAGGTCAAAGGGGATTGTTCGTAGGACGTTAAAACCTTATTAAAGGTGGGAGAAGGTTTTTAAAAGGCCACGAATTCACAATTCTATTAAAAATTAACAAAAAAACATTGTTTTGTTTTGCTATGGACAGCTCTGAACCGCCGAGAGAGAGAGAGAGAGAGAGAGAGAGAGAGAGAGAGAGAGAGAGAGAGAGAGAGAGAGAGAGAGAGAGAGAGAGAGAGAGAGAGAGAGAGAGAGAGAGAGAGAGAGAGAGAGCATGTGGGGTGCAAGGAGGGAGAGGAAGGAGTTGCTAGAGTAGTGAGAAGGGAGCGTGAGATCAAAAAAGGGGTTGAGAGAAGGGCTATGCATCCTCCCATGATGAGGATGGCACATGTGTGCAAGGAGTTATAGAAAGAGAGGGTGCGACCCTGTTTGTAGAGAAATTGAGAGAGACGAGAGAGAGAGAGAGAGAGAGAGAGAGAGAGAGAGAGAGAGAGAGAGAGAGAGAGAGAGAGAGAGAGAGAGAGTGGGGGTCACAAGGAGAGGTTGATAGAGTAGTGAGGGGAGATTGTGAGAAGAAGGGGAGCCCATGAGGACCGCCCTCTGTGTTTGTGCTAAGAACCATTGAGAGGGTGAGGGGAGAGATTGCTGAAGAGTGGAGACCTGCTATAGCGCAAAAGAGAGAAGGGAGTAGGGGGGGCTACAGAGAGGCCCAAGAGGGCTGATCTTTGTGTTGTATGGAGAGAAAGAAATAGCTCTTTGTTGCACAATTTAGAAAGAAAACAAGAACCAGAGAGGGGAAGAGGAGGGAGCCCAAGAGGACTTCTCTTTTTGCACGTATGTGTGTACTCCCATGGGGAGGGAACAAGAAGAGAGAGCGCTGCTTTGTAGCAAAAAGTAGAGAGAGAGAGAGAGAGAGAGAGAGAGAGAGAGAGAGAGAGAGAGAGAGAGAAAAGAGATAGCGTTAGTGAGAGAAGAATAGTGAGATAGCTAATAGAGGAGATAGCAAGCAGATTGTGTGTATACATTGATAGAGGGACCGGAGAAGTAAGTGAGGAAAGTGATCGTTACAAAGGATGATTGAACAAAACCTGGAATGGACCTGAGTGCATTGAAGTGAAGCTTTGGAGCAGTGACGTCTCAAAGACGGTCCAAATTAAATTATGACAAGAACATTCAATTTAATGAAAGGTTGGTCCAAAAATTTTAAATATAAAATAAATTTGAATATAAAATTACACAATTAACAATAAATTTTAATGTTGAGCATGAAAATTTGGAACATAGCCAATTATGAACAGGAATTGCATATATGTTTATGATTTTTGAATGAGTTTTTTCTATAAATTTAAATTGAGAAAATAATGCATAATAGAAGCATTGGGATTGCGAGAAGTGAATTTTTTTAAAAAATAATCATTTGAATACAAACATTCTAATATTCACATATTTATTGTGGCAGGAGCAAGTGTATGGGCAAATGAGACTTTAATTGTGAAAAGTAAAAATATAATTTTTATTGATTGTGGAGTTTATATATGAGTTTCAAAGTGCAATTTGGTGTCTATGGTATTTGTGATAAAGAAATCTTTGCTGGTGTGTGTGTGTGTTAGAAAGCTAGAAAAGCTTAAAAGAGTAGAGTTTTGCGGGCATTCTTGTGTCTTTTGCACTTGGTTTTAGTAGATTTGAGAATGCATATTGGGTTTTAGAGTGTACTAGAGATAGTTGGACTACATTTTTAAGACTCGGAAGGCTTAGTCATTTTTTGGTGCATCCGTCGAGACTCAGCTGGCTATTAGAGCTGAACGTTGCCTTCCAAGCACACAAAGAAACACAAGACCGGGCTCAAGCATGCGAAATCTACACATTAGAGTGCTCCATAGACACAAAGCTGCAAGAATGCTCCCTTTCAAACCCTCAAGAAGCACATACACACAGTCACACACCTTCTCTCTCTTCTCTCAAGAACGGCCATAGCCATGCAAACACAAAGAAAACCTATACTACGGCATGCAACAGATACACAAGAATGCCATCCTCCTCTTCATCTTCACTCTGTCCCTCCATAGATAGGAAGTATTCACACTGAGAGAAGCAAGAAAGAGAGTTGTGCCAACCAAGAGAGTTTGAAAAGAGTTGTGCAAGGAGAGATATAGGGAAGTTGGTTACAACCTCCCAAGATCACACAACCACCCTCCTTTCCCCTTTTCTTATTCAAATTAAAAAGATTACATATTTTTTTGGGACCTTAGGCTATGGCTTCTTGGTGAATGTACATGACTATGGATTGAATTTTCAAAACAAGAGAAGGTTTTTATGCTTTGGCTTTTACTATTGCGGATCTGCTCAATAGCCAAGTATATTTACAAGGCGCAATGGATGCAAAATAATATGGCAGCAAGGTTGTGCATAGGTATAGATGCCATCAAATTTCTCCAACACTTAGATGTGAGCTCTTATGAACAAAACATGATGAAGAATCTCCATGTTCATCATACTTAAAAAAATTGCTTGCTTCACTTCTCACGGACCTCTTTCTCCAAACTTCTTAAACACAAACAAAAACCCCCACAACTCCTCCAAAACATTCATTAGGCAAAATTTGGACTCACAAAGGGGCCCTTTAAGGAGTTTGACTTTACCTCTCTCTACCAAAACGGGCGCATGGATATATTTTTGCAAACAAACTCCAAAGTTGGCGGAGGTTTGACAGTTAGAATGTCCTCTTCAAGCTCTATCTACTGATATATAGCACGCCATGAGATTCCTCATATTTTAGAAGATTCTATCAGTAATCACACTAACGAGGCAGCATGCAGTTGGCTAGGAACCCAGTGTTTCATGCCAGGACCAAACACATAGAGTTCCATTACCACCATGTTCGAGAGCGAGTGTTGGCGGGCGACATCGACTTGGTCTACGTCAGCACAGAGGAGCAGATAGCAGATATCTTTACCAAGGCCCTCGGAGCTGAGAAGCTTCGACGTTTCCGGACTATGCTTGGACTCTACGACATGCAGAGCTCGAGGGGGAGTGTTGAGATGTCGAGCTCTACATCTTGAGCTGGCATCCACTACGGGTCTTGGCCGCTTACGACATTTACTCACTGGCGCGTTAGGTGACCGACACGGAGGATCTTTGCCAGTGATTCTATAGTTGGACTACACTTATAGTGCTAGCCTAGTACGCTTCTAGCGTGTTCACACTTAGTGACTGCATGTACATATGTGCTACTTTTCAGCTTTAGCACTTAGTCATTTTGTACTCTCTTTTCTGTGGAGAAGAAGAAGAAGCTTTCCATCTCTGTGTGCTTTGTGCTTGTCTTGTGTAGCTCTCTTGAATCCTCTTTCTTTACATAGCATACCTATTGAAGTAAGAATTTTAAACACATTTTTCCTCAACCCAGCTTCATTGCAAGGACTTATGGTGGAAGAGTACCCTCATAGAAACCCAAAGGCATACTTGTATTGAGCACGTTAGGAAAGGATTTATTGCTCAAGAGATTATCTCATGCTGCATACATTGAAAACCCCTTGGTGTGCATATCCTCCCATAAGGGATTATATCTTGGCCATGGAGAATATATTGAAAAAACTTTATGCTTTCAAAATAATCAACATTTGGCCCTAAACATATTGATCATACTCCACATCGCATGATGCCTTTCAACAACCATTCAGTGAATGTTTAATCTCATCATCAACCCATTTGTCTGTCCCTTGACTAGCAATTATCTCATGATAAATCCGTTTTCCTTTGTGAATGTTTTTCAGAGTGGTCCTTTTTCACATTTATTGTAAACAACCTCAAGCTTCCTGGTCCTACCCCTGGTAAGGTGCCAAGCACCTCTCAATTTAAGATGGGATGCACAAGAAAAATCAATAATATGGCTTCAAACAAGTGACAAGACATCAACTTGGAGTTGCAGTGCACTACACACATACATGTAACCTATTATAGCTAGATATATTGTTCTATTGTTCCATGTTTTCTTATTTTATACCATATTTAGATGTAGGTTTGATTTCTAGGACAAGTGAAAAGGCACAATGGCATACATAAGAGGATGAGAAAGAAGAGACTTTAGGGAAGCTCTAACTGAATGCGGGAGGGCCACAACGCCTTCCTCTGACTTTGGTGATCATGGCCCTTCTTTGTCACAGTCCATGGCATGCCTAGGTGGGAGTACCATCAACCACTGTGGTTGTTTCCATGTCCCATATCCTGATTTAGCCATTATTGTACATATCCTACCTTTTCATTGAGAGAGTCTCCAATGGAGCCCTCTTTAGCAAGTTTTCTTGACTAATGGAAGGATCTTTGTCTTGCAAAAATAGATAGAGAGGATGAGACAGAGTGTTTGGGTCCGAGTAATTACTTAATGTCTCTCTTTTCAAAAATAGGAGAGTAATATCAAGTATCTCTCATAATAGCCTACATGTCTGTGTGCACGCGTGCATGTGTGAATGTACACTCACACACGTATGTATATAAGACAATGCTTAGTTAATTAATTACCATCTTACAAGAAAAGGGAAGACAAAGTCTTTCCATCATTATCTTGATATGGGGCACTAATAGACAAGCTTCATCCAAAGGTCCAAAATTGCTCCAAAGAGTTCCATATCGCTTTACTAAAAAATCATCGCCATTTCTAGCCAAATGACTTTCTTTGTTGTTGTCAACGTACACAAATCTTGAAGATGCTAGTATAGATAGTCACATGTTTCCAATAGCACACAATCTCATCATGAATCAGTTGCCTATGTAAATTACATGCATGACTTCAACATGTAGGTACAGGTTGTTGTAGTTGAAGAAAGGACTTTGGTTTGCATACAATGAAAATTTCAATTGTTGGAAATTTCCTCAAAATTCTAAGAGAAGGCATCCCTGATAGTAGGTAGCTCATTAAAAAGATTTTGTACTTTCAAAACAAGAATACATCTAGTATCCATTACCACCAAAAAAATTTAAAGTATTTGGCCAATCCTAGCTAAGAAGCTCATGACAATTTTTTCTGTCACACATCCATGAAAGTATGAGAAATTGTATTTGGAATAAGTTCTTGGTTTTGCATCAACAAAACTAGCCCAACAAACCGTCCTTTCAACAACCCCTAGCTAACAATGAATTTTATCATGAATCTATTGGGCTTTGCTGTATTCCTTTTTATGACATCATTTCTTCCTTCGATACTAAGCTGCATTGTACGTATAATATGCTTTAAACGAGTATATTATACAACACCTATCTTTATTGGATCGTATTATATGGTGCCACATCAACAAAAAACATCGTATCATATAATTTCTTAGAATTTCAATCAAAATATAATTTTGATTGAAATATAATTTCGAGTGAAATATTGGTCATTTATATATGTGAAAACGATTGTTTTCCTCGTTCTATTTGAGCTCTCTTCCCCCTTGTCTCATCTTTAGGTGAGTTTTAAAACGTAAAGAAAATATATTTATAAATTTAGTAATCAATTATCTTTTTAAGTGAAAAGTCAAAGCTTAGGGTAAAAAGTTGAACTAATTAAATGTAGTTTTTTTAGTTTATGGAGTTTTGAGTTTAAAATTTACCTACTTTGTGTGAAATATATCTCACACTGGGAGGTAAATTAAGTAGAGTGGTTAGTGATTGCTTGCCTTGTGTAGAGGAAACTCACACTTAGAAGTGGTTTAGGATAGTTAAAGTTAGCAATTACTTGCTTTGTGTTGAACTATGTTCATACCTAAAAGTAACTTAAGTTAGATAGTTAAAGTTAGTAGCTACTTGCTTTGTATTGAACTATGTTCACACCTAGAACTAACTTAGGTTAGATATATCTAATGATTGTATGTCATGTGTAGAGTAATACTCACACAGGAGTCAATTTAGGTAGATTAAATAATAATATCTTGCTTTGTGTAGAGGTATTCCCACATGAATAAGAGATTTATATAAGTAGTGAATGATGATTGTCTGTCATGTATAGAGTTACGCTCACACTTGGAGGTAATTTAGGTAAGATTTTTAAAGATATCTTGCTTTGTGTAGAGTTTACTCACACTTGGAAGTTATTGAGACAGATTAAGTGATTCTTTAATCATGATTTAGGTATAGAATGAAAGCTCACACTTGAAAAAAAAATCGGTATATAGAATTTAAAGAGATTAAAAATCTATGTTTTTTTGAAAACGATAGCGAATATAGTAATGTAAATGGTATGAGGGTTTGATTTTAGATGTGAATTTAGTAAATAGTGTTGTTTGAGTTTGCAGATCTTAAGAAAATGGTGAAAGGATATGAGTGGAGCTATGTATATGAATTGGTCAATGGAAAGACTACATCAAAGTTGAGGTGTAAGACTTGCGGTCATAATTTTAGCAGAAAAACACACAGGATAAAAGAACATGTGTTCAAAATTCCTAAAAACATGGAAGCTTGCAAAACCCCCCTAGAGATATTGAAGAAAAGCTTCTTGAATAGGCACTTAGGGAAAAGAGAGTACATCTTGAGGGGAAAAAAAGGGTGGTCCCAAAATGATGGCTCTATCTATGGATAGGGACAAGGAGGTGACACTCGAGAATGATCAAAACCCTCCCTCGACCCTTGATTATAATCAAGGAGGGTGTAATTCTTTCTTTTTTGGGGCTTGTTGCTCTAATCCCACCGCAAGCTCTGCTAACATAAGCCGAAGTGAAGCATGGATTGGAGGAGAACTTGCACCAACTGGTTCTACTTTGCATTAGGCATTTGATGGACAATGGCTGCTTGAACTCCATCTTAAGTGGACGCAAGCATTTTTTGCATGTGGAATTCCTTTTAACCTCATTCAAAATCCTATCTTCAAAGATGCTTTAATGAGCATGGAAAAGAAGGGTTCTATGGTACCTGATTATAATAAGATACATACAGAATATCTAGATAAAGTGAAAGCTACATGAGAGAATATTTTAAAGCACGCAACTCTTGATTATGTTCCACAATATGGATGCACAATCAATCTAGATGGTTGGAAAAATTGTCAGAAGAAACCATTGATTAATGTGATGTTGATTTGTCCAAGAGGATCTATATTTCTTGAAGCGATCGACACATCCCCGAAAGAGAAAACTAGTAGATATCTTGTTGGTGTATATAAGCGTTTGATCAAAAGAGCAGGGAGGCCTAAAAATGTGATAGTCATTTTCATAGATAATGCATCTAACTATAAAGCAGTTGGAAAATAAATTGAAGCAAAGGATCTAGAGATTACATGGGTTTCATGTGCTGCCCACACTTTGAATCTGCTCTTGAAGGACTTTGGAAAAGGTCCTTCTATTAAGCAAATTGTTCTAGATGCAAACCACTTGGTGATGTTTATAAGAGAGCATTCATTTTCTTATGCTTTGTTTAGAACAAAGTTCCCAACCAGAAATTTACAGATTTTTTGTGTGACCCGTTTTGCTATAGCGTATTACGTTCTCTCTACACTATAACAGGTTAAAGCATTCCTTATTGAAACATTGACAGATAGAAGATGAGACATGTGGATTGATAAATATCCCAAGTATGAATTTGTTGCTTCCAAATGCTACCAGCTTGTATACTCTCCTTTTTTTTGGAGAAATATAGGCAAAATTGTTATTGTCACAGAGCCCTTCACTCATCTGATACAATTAGTGAAAAATAAGCCTCTATATTTGGATGGGTCTACTGGTACATGCATGAAGCCTCTCGCAAGTTAAAAGATTATACATCTTATACACGAAAGGAGAAAGCCATGATGATGTTGTTTGTCAAAAGATGATGGGAGTAGCTACATACTCCTTTACATGGAGCAGGGTTCGTCTTAGATCCCAAGTTCCAGATGCACGATCAATGTTCAAAGAATGAAATGATCAGTGATTTCAAGAGAGTGTGAGTCCAAATATTAGGCAATGTGGATGGACAGGTGGCATACACACAAAAGACGGCCTATACTAGCAGAGAAGGAATTTTTGGGGATCCTTGGCATATAGATGCTATCAAGACCATGAGGGCACCAGCTTGGTGGAAGGAGTATGGTGGAGAAAAAGTGGAACTTCAACATGTGGTTGTGAGAGTATTGTTTGTTGCCACCTCAAGTGGTAGTTGTGAAAGAAATTGGTCTGCATTTTCTTTCATGTATACTAAAAAAAAAAATGAATCAAGTCCTAAATGAGCTGCAAACTTGGTGTATGTATTTTGTAACATGCGACTTATGCATAAGCCAACAAAGTTACCCACAGGTGCGACTGAAGAAAGCTTGTATGCTTTCAAACACACACATCAATTGAAAATGAGCTCAACTCCAATGATGAAATGGAATGGAACATATTGATCTGAGATGTTCAGATGTCGACGAAATTGATGACATGGTGCCTGTTATTGAGGGGATAGGTGAGCTATAAAGTTTGTAATATATTTACAATTAATTATGTAATGCAAAATCTATGTGGAGTTTACCTTCACAATCTCTCTCTCTCTCTCTCTCTCTCTCTCTCTCTCTCTCTCTCTCTTTCACACACACACACACACACACACACACAATCTCTCTTTCTCTCCATCTTCTTCTTATCATTTTCATACAAAGAGAGGGAGAGAGAATAAGACTTACACATTTGCGACAACATCCGACATGTTCATTTGTTCCAACAAATAGAGATTTACATATTAAAAAAAGGTTTTAGTTACAAATCTTGAGATTTAAGATACAAAAAGAGCTCATTATTATTTGGGAGATTTAATTTAGATCTTGGGTTGGCTCCGCTAGAAGATGAGATACACAAAATTTTGAATTGCCAAATGAATCACTTGGACCAGCATTGCCTATCTCTTCTTCGATCACATGCCCATATCTTGCCTCGTACCATGCCAACTTTCTTTCTAGCTCTGCTATATGAGCGTGCAACATGGATGGGGTCTCTCCTTGAATTGCCAGATCCATGCCTTGGGTTGCCAGCTGCTCAATGATCATTTTTTCCTCGATCAAATATGTGTAACCCCTTTTGCGAGGAGGGTCTTCTTGATTGGCTTCCCGAGCATGAATCTTCTCAATCGGGCATCCTTTGCCAATGCCTCCTGTAGTGGGATGATCATTCCAATCTACTTTGATCCGCAATACATAATAATAATAACATTGTTGCACAAAGTAAATTACCACTTGACTAGTATTTGGTGGCAATCTGTATACTTGGATATGTTAGGAAATATGTGATGCTAAGTAGATAATTGAGTAGATTACTTAATGGAGGGATAATTTTCACACACAAGAGATTATAGAGGGGGGGAGAGAGAGAGAGGGTACACACGATATACGTGGTTCACCCAATGTGGGCTACATCCACGGGAAAGCAGCCACTTAATGGCTTTAGTACTTCAAACAAGAAGTAGGTTGTGATGGGAGCAAAGAAGTAGGTTGTGATGGGAGCAAAGCGAACCCCAAACCCCGACGGCCTCTAAAACGCCGGGGGCCAAATGGCACGCCTCGAGCCTGTCACACGGTAAAGGGAACAGGGGGCACCACCTAGCTTTGAGCGGCTAGGACGGAGACCACGAGAGAGAGAGAGAGAGAGAGAGAGAGAGAGAGAGAGAGAGAGAGAGAGAGAGAGAGAGAGAGAGATGATGAAAACCCTCGAGGGTGTGAGGGTGAATTATTTCTACAATATTTACAATGACCTTCCTTCCAGCGAGGCGGCACACCGTGGTGATAGAGAGGTAGGGAGAAAGAATGGTGAAAACTACTTGGTGCGTTCTCTAAGACGATTCAATGATTGTGAAGCTTGCTACCAAGAGCGTGTATACGTGTGTGCATCGACCATTGGAGTCGAGAGGTGGACGTGGCTCCCTTCGCATGGTGCAATTCTCAAGGCAAACCAACACACAACCCCCCTCCCCATGATGCCAATAGTGTTAACTCTTCCCCCTACACTCTACCAAGTGCTGACCTCTCATGAATTGCCCCCCCCCCCCCCTGATAGTGACCTCTCAGTGACAATTTATAGGTGTTGGATACTTGGATTGTGGTAATCTTGGTGTGATTATGATAAGCTTATCGGGGAGACAAAGCAAGTGGTGGGTCCGGTGTGGTTGACCCTTGCTTTGTTTTGGGAGGTTATTAAAAAAAATGAGAATCTCTAGGTGGGCCTTTGTGACCATCACCTAGAGAGAGGGAATTTCACAAGGCTTGGGTGAAAACGGAAGAAATGATGAACATAATCTACAAATTACTGAAAATGGCGTTGTGGTTGCGTGATGCCGGCGAATGGTGTGTTTCCGGTGCATCGGTGAAGCGCGTACTTCTTTTCGGGGTCGCGGCCGGGGCATGCCTTTGGCGCATTTCCTCTTTTTGTTGTTGGTGGCACGTGCTTTGGGTGTTCTCCTTCCTTTCATCGATGTTGATGGCGTAGGATCCTCCTTTTTTTGTATTTTTTTTAAAAGTGCGTGCGTATACACGTGTCGTGTGTATATATGGGTGCATGAGGGTATTTGTATATGTGTGTGCGAGCGTGAGTGTGTGTGTATATGTAAGTGAATGTGTGTGTGCGAGCGTGCGTGGGAACAGGCGTTGTGTATGTAATGTGTGTATATATATATATATATATATATATATATATATATATATATATATAGTCAATTTTTTTTAATTTTTTTGGCAGTGCAGAGGACGCAGAGACAGGGAGGTGAGGATGGTGAAAAGGGGGGGGGGGGGGTGTGCGCGTGCGCAGTGTGTGTGTGTATGTGGCGGCGTGTGTGTGGTACTGTCTCTTGTGGCGGCAACTGCGTAGGCTGTGTACAGAGCGCGCATGCGACGGGCGTGGAGCCACGCAGCCTGCGGGCGCAGCGAGAGAGAGTGAGAGTGGGGGGAAGATGGTGAGGGGAGGTGGCGCGCGGGTGGGTTGGATGAGCGCAAGGCCCGAGAGGGGGGGGGGGGGGTTAGCGACAGCGGGCACGACAAGGCAAAAGGGGGGGGGGGGGGGGGTGATGGTGCTTAGTCAATGAGAGAGGGAGAGGGATTATTTGGCCAAGGGTGGTTCCCACCAAGGGAAGAGAGGAAGAGAGGGGAAGATAGGGGTTGTGAGGGAATAGGGGTAGAGAGAGGATATGGTGGGGGGGTGTTTAGAGGATAGAGGAAGAGAGGGTGAGAGAGATAAAGGGAGGGAGAGGTGGTGCTTGCCCTAAGGCCTGCCGTGGCTACTTCCAAGAGAGAGAGAGAGAGCTAGGTGCGAATAGGGGGGGGGGGGGGGGGGGGGGGGCTAAAAGAAAGAAAACAAGGGGGAGGGTGCTTAAGGCCGAATGGAGTGTGGACGAGAGGAGGTGGGGGTACGGCCCGCCAGGGCTGGAGTGTGGACAAGAAGAGAGAGAGAGAGAGAGAGAGAGAGAGAGAGAGAGAGAGAGAGAGAGAGAGAGAGAGAGAGAATATTTGGAAGAGAGAGAGAGATACTATCTGTGGCGGCCCGTCGTGGTTGGAGTATGACAGAGATACCAATGGCACCTACCGGTCCGGATGATGTAGCGGTAGAGTAGGAGAGAGAATATTAGCGGAGCCGGACAGTAAGAGAGAGAGATCGTCTTGTGGTGATAATGGAGGGGTGTGGCCAAACTGGCGGCGCCCTACCGATGGTTAACCTTGGATTTTTTTTTTCTTTTTGGTAACAAACCCTCCCTTCCTTAGGGTGTGGTTCTCACGGGGATGGTTTTGAAAGCCGACCATCAAATGCAAAGGGATTATACCCTTAATAGAGCTCCCACCTTGCTTCACTCTCACCACCTCGCACCCACCTTGTTGTATCAACTTCACACTATGAAATGTGTGTAGAAATGCCTTTTATAGGCCAAAAGGGCTGCCCTCTCTCATGAGGAGGAATTCCAAAGATCGAGCAAGATTTGTCGATCGAACCAAAAATCGAGCAAAACTAGCCAAACAAAGAGGAGAGAATACATAGCTTATCAACTCTTGGTACAATTTGAGAATACTTAATTTTATGTGAAATTTTATAAAGTTAGCAAACACATACACATACACCTCTCTCTCTCTCTCTCTCACACACACACACACACCCCAACATATTCACATATATTTTCCTTATAACATATTTTTAATATTGACCATACATGAGGAAATCAATAAAGTAAAATGCATCTTTTGTGTAGCAATTATATATATTAATAAATACTTGGAGGCACTAGAGTTAATGTGTACAAGGTAGTAATAGATCACAGCAATAAATGTAAACATGGCCATGATAGGCATAGTTTTATATCAACTTAAGTGTTTTTTTAGCACTATGTCCCCTTACAATTATTAAATGTTTCTTTCAGTTGAGTGCTAAATTGAGTCTGCTGCAATGTGCGCACGAAAAAAAGAGACTTGTATATTGCACATCAAGAAATATTGCACAATTTTAGCTCACAATTAACTAGAAGTGGATGATTGTCAACCATCCATTATCACATGGACAAGGGATCAATATGGGAATTCAATTGAGCTAGAGTGTATGTTGCTGCAAAGTGGTGGTTCTCTCTCTCTCTCTCTCTCTCTCTCTCTCTCTCTCCACACACACACACACACACACACACTCACACTCACACAAAGCCTTTCTCAAGGAGTATAATCATTGCAACCTTAGAAAATCTTCTTCTTCTTACACCCCCCCCCCTTCTCCTCTCTCTCTCTCTCTTCCCCAATAATCAAAACTTAAGCTCCATCTACATAAATCAAAATTTCGAGAACTGATACCATGTGGTCTAGAAAATGTTTTGCCTCCACATAAGGCCTCTAGTACACTTCAATTGGGTGGATTCTAAATCACACCGCAAGACAATTGCTTCAATGCATTCTCAAGAAGACTCTTGTATGGGTACTCAAACACTACTTCCTAGCTAGTCCACTTTTTATAAACTCCACTGAATCTTTCCATCGTGTACTCTATGGATCTAAAAACATCTACATCATTCTTAAACCATCCATATAAAAGCTAACGTGCTTTTAACACTAGCCTTGTAAATGGCTTTTAACTTCTGCGTGGAATTTTAATTCAATGCTTAACTTGGGCAAGTAGTAAATGTTGTTAATCTTTATCTAAGAAACATAGAAGTGTCATAGGCTCGTGTACCTATTGAGTGATTTTTCAAAGAAGTTTGAGTTCGTTAAAAAAAACAAAAAAAGTCTACCATTGAGTCAATTTAGTAAGATTACATGCATGTTATAAATTTAGTCCTTATAGATGGCCATCCCAAGATAACGTCAACCCTTCATTTATTTTCTTGACATTTTTTATCAACTCATACTATGTGTTGGGTGTATTTCAACGAGAGACTATAGAAGTGACTATTTTTATAGGACTAGTGTTAACAGTCTCCTCGCATACACAAATATTTGAGAATAGCCTCATCAACAACCGCTAGTGTCAGACTACAAGCCCTTTCTATGGAAGACTAAAAATATGTCTATTAACATCCAACTCCCAAACATTTTTTTTTTGA
Source organism: Adiantum capillus-veneris (assembly GCF_014529385.1). Classification (NCBI taxonomy): domain Eukaryota; kingdom Viridiplantae; phylum Streptophyta; class Polypodiopsida; order Polypodiales; family Pteridaceae; genus Adiantum; species Adiantum capillus-veneris. The sequence goes on along the minus strand of NC_140938.1, from coordinate 82,773,161 downwards.
AGGCTATGTGGAGCTTGTAAGGCACATGGATGATAACACCCTTTTGGCTTCTTGAATGGTAGTGTGTCATAATGCATCTTGATCGCATCTAGGCCTCTACTTGACTCTTCATACATGTTGCCTCTCTCTACTTCTCTCGCTCGTGTGTACAATCCATTAGAAAGCAAAGCTACAAGATTACTTAGAGGTGTTTCGTACGAGAGGAGGTCAACACCTACAAGCACAACCGTGGACGGTTTGGTGCGAATGGGTGGTGGGTCAGATTTGCCTAGTTTCATAACTCCACCCAAATGGGTGGTGTTTGGAAAACCTTACCAATTTGAGGATTCGGGAACGCCGACTCATGAGCATGAAAAAGACAAGGTTGAAGATGCAAAGGTTGTACAGATAGGTTAGAGGTGGTTGCTAGTTAACCACAACAACTACCCATGCAAAAAACCTCCTATATCATCTTTTGAGAAGCCAAAATTCCTCCAAATCAATCTGCGGCGATGTGGATTGATTTGGAGGCTTTTTAGATATCACATTTTGAAGCAAGTATGTGGGTACAATTTTTTGGCTCGGTTTGATTCAGGAGAATCTTGTGAGATACCATCTGGTAGAGCGAGGGAAAATGGGACAAAGAGGCCTCAGAGAAGTCGAATGACTCTCTCCTCCCCCCTTCCTCTCTCTCTTTGTGTGTGTGAGAGTGCAGGTAGAACTCTGTGCTTCTATAGTTTTTTTTGCACATCACTAATAGCTTTACGATAATATGAAGAGAAGCTGCAACCCTACATTTGTACTACTTTAAAAAATAGCATCCTAATACTGCTCACAAAGTGTTACGTTGTGAGCTCAAGCTCCCTTCCAAGATCTCATCGCCATGCCAAAATTGGCAACCTTCAGCAAGCCCGCTTGAGAAAGAGAAAATCCCAACTTTATGAGCTTTGCGTTAAGCCAAGTTGTGCTACAAGCTATCGTGGACGAGCATGGCTATAGCAGGAATGGAAAGCTCCAATAATTGCACCTATTGACTTCAGAGGGGGAGGTGGGGCGGATGAGGTATGCTTTTGTGTGCGTGTGTGTGTGTGTGTGTTTTGGGGGGGGCCTTTGTTGAGAGGGAGTTGATCACAAAGGAATCCACTCTTGTGCCATTTCCTATAATTTGGAAGATTCCAAAAGGGATTAAATCATTGGAATTAATGGTTGAAGTAGTAGAATAGACCCGTGAGGAAGATTGAGATCACCACAAATTACTTCATCTTTTGAGAACTTAAAACCCCTTCAAAGCAGTCCGTGGCCACGCGAATTGATTTGGATTTTTTTTTAAAGATCCCACATAAGTAGATGTATTTTATTTCAATGGGAATCTACAAAGACGAGATCACGCGTGGCAAGGAAGGCAGAGAGAGATGACGTACCCAAAACCACTTCAAATCAATCCGCGGCAATGCGGATTGATTTGGGGGTTTTCTTAGATCCCACATAAAACAAAGAGTGGGGGTGATTAGGAGGTTCTATAGGCAATAAGTAGGTGTTGTCTTAGGCTTATTTCCCTGTAAATATATGCTATCAGAGTATCTGATGTCAGAGGGCAATAGATATCCATGCATTCATGTTTTGCCTACAGCTAACACAAAGGGCAATAAAAAGGGTGCTATATTCTCTACGTTTTCTTACGAGCAACGGAGGCAGGATAACCTGCTATGCACAAGGATAGAGGAGGGTGTTTTGTGTTGAGCAAGTGAGGCAAGACGACCTACTACACACCAAGCAAAGGGGGGTGTTGTGTGCATTTTATGCCGAGCAAGGTGGCCAACGACTTCACATGTGGCAAGAGAGAGGCGGATGGCCGTAGGTTGTGGCGCGCGCGCGCGCGCACACACACACACACACACACACACAAACACACACAGGGAGAGAGAGAGAGAGATGCCAACCGTGCAGTGATAGGGTTAGATGCAATGGGGCCGGGGGGAAGGGTGTTTGCGCAGAAGGGATGATGTAGCCAGGGCTCTCAGTACGTGACCACAAGTACAAAAAAATTACATTAACAAATATCTTGTGGGATGCCATTTTGCAACCAAATCGGAGAGTGGCCCTAAGTGGGGTATTTATCGCATGGCGGGTACCGCAAAGAGCCAGCACCCAAGGTAGGTCGGCCTTGACAGCAGATCCTGGTAGCATGAGGGAGCCTAAGGCATGGAGGGGCTAGGGGAGGACAATTATAAGCACTAGTAGGGTGTGTGGGGCTACTGGTAGTGCAAGGCAGAGGAGCTGGGGTAGCATTGAGAGATGTATTTTTGTTATTATAGAGATTTAAATGATTTTTCAGGAGATTTATGGGGGTGGAGGGGTTAGTGCATGTAGTTGGCACTTTCTACATGGTACGATTCGGTCCATTCGGAGAAAGGATGCATTTGTAAAGATTGTTCCTATTAGAAATAGGAATGATCCATATGTCCAATGTCCAATAATACATATTATTCAGAAAAATTAATTTCCTTTTTGAGATGTAGAACCAATGGAAATTAGAAAGTAAGTGGCTGTTAACTACATTAATGTGGTGGGCAATGAGATCACATATGAAAGTCTATTGGCTAGATGAATGGCAACCCGTGGCATAAAGAGGCGATCAATGTTGATGGCCAGCAGACACAAACGTGGGGGGGGGGGAGGGAGGGAGGGGAGGTCGTCTAGCCAAAGGGGTGCGTAGTCAGTCAAGCAGAGACATTGAGGTGACAAGTGAGAGAAAAAATACAGAGTAGGGTAGAGGAATATGATTTTTTTTATAGGACAATGAAATCTATGGGAATCAAAAGAGAAAGTGAGGGAAGAGGATGCAAAATCTTCAAGAATAGTGAGGGTGTCTTGTGATTTTTAAGGAGAAGTGAGAGAGGGAAAATAGGGTGGTCCAATTTTGCTTCATAAGTGAGGATCTTGACAAGCAAAGTGGGGGGAAATGGGTAACAAAAGGAAATATAAAGGCTGCATCATGTGGCGCATAAAGCTCACAGATGAGCTCGCAAAGAAACAAACGTCTAGGCATGTAAGAAGGAGACTATATGGGAGCAAGTAGGCAAGACAAATCCTACTAGCTAGTGGGTTATGATCATGTGGTTGCAAGAGGGTGTAGCCGCTAGGGAGGATAGACAATATAGATTTAAAATATTATATCAAGAATCAAATGACAAGCATGTTGCGTTGTTTAGCTTCTATGGTGCAAAACCATGCCGCATCTCTCTTTGGTGCTCGTGTGTGCATGAATCAGTACCGAAAATCTCTCTCTCTCTCTCTCTCTCTCTCTCTCTCTCTCGTTTGTCTATAATGGTAGATGCAAAAACTATGGAGATGAGGCCTTGTGCTAGAGTAGATCATCCTAAAGGTGATGGTGATTAGGTGACAAGCAAGGTGGGATACAGTTCATTGTTTGGTGATGGTGAGGAGTGGCATCGCTTGACAGAGCGGGAGGTGGAGGTGCAACATGGCAAGAGGGTACAAAAAAATTTGAGGTGCTTCTATTATTAAGAATCTACAAAGATGCTTGCAGGTCGCCCGAGTGAAAAAGCTAGAGGATGGCACATATGTGGAGAGAGAGAGAGAGAGAGAGAGAGAGAGAGAGAGAGAGAGAGACGAGAGAAGAGAGATGGATTTTTTATCATGGTCTACATTGACTTCCTATTTCCATTTCATTGATTCTCTATGGCTTATTGGTCATTGGTTTGTGCTTGGTCAATTGAATATGGCAGTTGTGCTTATCGTGTTGCAATGCCATTGTGAGATGATTGTTGCCCTACGACTACATGTTGCCCTCTTGTGTATGAACAAGAATGCATGGCACATATAGGACCAAAGGATACGCACTATGGTGCGAGTAGGGTTGCCCAACAAGGGAACAAAAAGGGCAGAGAGCTACTTTAAGACGACAATGGTGGGGGGGGGGGGGGGGACTTGCTAGACGTGATGATGGCATTGTGAGTACATCTTCTGCATTAAAATTCCTAGATTTTTTGGGAATATATAGGGAAAACTGATTTTGTAGGTTGAGGACCCTCGAAATCAGCATTTAGAGGGCTTATGGGGAGCCCTATTAATAGGACTCTCTTCGACAAGCATCAACACACCCAAAATATTTACTGCAAAGTGGTAAGTGACTAATAATTATCAACAGCTGCACATATGCAAGGACTACTCTTGTCTCTTGTTTATAGAAGCACCTATCTTGGCATGCATCTAATGCATCCTAGTTTTAGCAATTTTCTTATCCTTTATAAAACAAAGATATTCTCAAAATAGCTCCAAATGTCTAATAAATATTCTTGATATTATTTGTATGTATATATACATACAAATAATATCAAGAATATTTATTAGACATTTGGAGCTATTTTGAGAATATATATATATATATATATATATATATATATATATATATATCCTCACCTCTGTGTGTGTGTATGTGTTAAATGAACGTCGTGCTTGGTTTTTTGACTTGGTCAAGAAACCTTGCTCAGTGAATGGTAACACTCTCTCATGAGAGGTAGCCATACGTAGCCGCCCTTGTGTAGATAAGTCCAAATCGGACCCTTCAATCCGCCCATGTGTGGCCGCCCTTGAGAAGACAAGTCCTCCTTGAAATCGGCCACCGTCCATTGAATTCGGCCATCGGCCACCAGCCATTGACTTCAGACCAACCGGCCAACCGGCCAAACAACTTTTTCGACCACTTTCGGACCACCGTCCGGCCATTATATTCCGGCAAAAAAGGAATATTTTGTGAAAATTTTGATTTCCGGCGAGTTATTTTTCTTTACACCGTACGATGGCTTCTCCTCGTAATGGGGGCCTTACAAATGTGCATTTTTAACACCAAAAATTACAAGGGGTAAATCAGCTCCATACTTAGGAGGATAAATCTTGAAAGTATATTTCTCGCAAGTACAATGTGTTGCAAATCTAAAACTTTTAAGGGAGAAGATGCCTTAGATATTCCACTAACTTGAAACAATGTATTACATACGAAATGATTTAGGTACAGCTATCTGCATTGCTTGTAATTTCGGGGGGGGGGGGGGGGGGGGGGGGGGAGGAGGGGAGGAGGGTCACTATGTGTAAATTGTGTATATCATGTGCATTCAAGGGTTATTTATAAAAATCCTTATCTGTGAATTTTTGACAAATAAAATACACCCTTTTCCTATTCAATCTGTATTTTTTTTTTTCCAATTCCATTTTATGGTATCCTTCTGTATGTGAAAATGTGAGAAAAAAAAAATCCCTTTTGCTGTACTCACGTGATAGTCACATAATTATTAAGTGACTCCTCCAATCATGTAATTTAGTGGCTCCCCTTGAAGTTTTGATTTGTCCTCTTGGGACGTAGCCAAAGCCCTAAGATTCCCTTGAGTCACCCAGATTTCTTCATCTTTGTAAATTTCTTCTGCCAATGTGTGATTAGGCAAAGGATCATTAGGCTGTTGTGCATTCTGGTTGGGATCAATATCTTCGATGTTTGAATTGCAAAACAATAAACTTCAATGAACAAAGTCTATATGTACTTAAAAAAGAGAGAGAGTTTAAAGGATTTTATAGATCCAACTTGAAATACTTTAAAACCCTAACTTGAAGAACTTTAAAGACATAACTGAAAATAAGTTTAAAGATCTAGTCTAAAATAACATCACACATTGCACACCATCAACGACAAAAAATATTGTTGCTAGTTTAATCATCAACAGGCCTCAAGCCAGATCGGTTACAACATGGTAGCCAACATTATGGGCTCCATTCAAACAAAGGCTTAAATCCCATATTTTTGGCCTATCAAAGGGTTTGGGGAAGTTTCTACTAGCAAGATGTTTGTTTACATTTCGCAAAAATTCGTGCTTGGGAACCTCAAGGGGCTCTAGAATACACGCAACTAAGCACTCAAGAATATATGATAGACTATATATCAGATGCTTTGGTGAAAGGAGGAGGATTGGTGCTGATATTTCCAAGGGCAGTCCATGGATAATCTCGCTTGAATTAAGCTCTAGTTTGAGGGTTGAGATTCAGGAGCTTGGGGAATGTTGTCAAAGTGTTCGATGGTGTACTTTGTCCCCAGCCAAAATGTGGTAGAATATTTCTAGTGTGTAGGTCATTTGTGAATGAAATTGTGACTATGAAATATGAATTTCATGGTCTGCAAAAGAGCGTTGCAGATCGGCAAAATGTTGTCTATGAACTGTTGTACAGTTCCAGATGTGTGCTGAAACTCTTTGGCTGCAGGCTTGCTTCCATCATGATAAAAGGCTTGAATCCACTGCTCAAGTTGACCTCCATTCCAAAGCTTGAAGATCAACATGGGCCTTTTGCTATAATGAACAAGAGCACGTGGCAATATCATGCCACGTTGCTTGGGATAGTAGTAGCTGTTGTAAAGTCAGCTTGCTTCCTATATGGTCCTTGTAGATCTTTGCTGCATAGATAGTGTAAGGACAGGGGTACCGCCAAGGCCACTGGCACGATCGGACAATGTATGGTAGGGGGAGGCTATACGATAGCACGACTGGGTGGAGACTAGCACACACATTACCACAGCCCTTTCACTAGTCTCTGAGCTATTTTTGGAGAAGGTAAAAAGTGGGTTGTATGTGCATGCAATGTGTTGCTTATCTCCCACGATTCACAGACAAGGACAACGACGTAAGGTGACCTCCATTCCAATGCTTGAAGATCAACATGGGCCTTTTGCTATAACGAACAACAACATGTGGCAATATCATGCCACGGTGCCGGGGATAGTAGTAGTTGTTGCTTCCTCTAGCAGTGTTTGTAAAGTCAGCTTTCTTTCTATCTGGTCTTTGTAGATCTTTGCTGCATAGATAGTGTAAGGACATGGGTTCTACGGGCAAGGCCACCGACACGACCGGACAGTGTGTATGCTAGGGAGAGGCTATATGATAGCACAATTGGGTGAAGACTAGCACATGCACATTACCACCACCCTTTCACTGGTATTTGAGCTATTTTTGGGGAAGGGGGAAAGCGGGTTGCATGTGCATGTGACACGCTGCTTCTCTCCCATGATTTGCAGACAGGGACAAAGACCTCTCCACTGTTGTGTAGCAAAAGGAAGACATGCTCAGAGTTCTGTGCATAGTACACAAAGGTAGACATCAACAGCCCCCCCACCAATGCCCCCCACAACAGGTAACTAAGATGGGAAACCAAGGAAAACTCGACCGACAACTCTACGACACCGAGGCTTCGTTGGAGCCGTTGGGTGTGCGCATGGAAAGGCCCTCTAAAACCTTGCATGAGGGAGGGTTGAACCCACCCCATCACGGTAGGAGGCCAACACCCTACCATCCAAGCTATTAAGCCTTGTTTTTTTGTATAACAAGGAAAGATAGCATACTTGTGTTGACAAGAAAGCTAGAAGGAAAAGTAAAGCTTCAAACTTCAAGGAAGTAGTTTCACCCTTACTTTTCACTTCTTGGAGGAAGGCAAGTTCTCCTCCAAAAATCATTTTTCTTCAAGGAGGAAGCTTCACACGTGAAGAAAAGCTTCACAAAAGCTACAAGTTTTTGTGAAGAATCAACGAAGGTATTCTTACAACGAACGCGATGTGAAGCACTGCAATTTTTGCAAAAAGGCGAGGTTCGCATACAAGCAAACCACCGAGCATAAAAAATACAAAGACTTCAAGATTTACAAGGTACAAGTTGACGTTTCTTTCTCTCTTTACATTAGTGTGTGTTTACCATGGCCAATGAGGATATCCCACCTACGCACACTTTTGATTTTGAGCACGTACATCAAAATCAGGGCACCACGAGTGCTGCCAACACTAATATGCATGACGATGACAATCTGGGAGATCATGGCCTTGTCGATATGGATGCTTTCAAGACTTCGGAAAACTGCCAAAGCATACTTGAACGCAACCTCTCTACACTCAATGCAAATGTTACAAATCTTACTAAGCTACTTGTGAAATTTATGAATTCGCAGACGGCTCAAGGAGCCACAAGTGGCACGGTTCAAGGAAACCAAGCTTGTACGAATCAAGGAGTCCAAGAGATGAGTGCTTTAGAAGATGCAGAAGGTAGCAATGTATTGCTTAAGAATATCACCATTCCTGAGGTTCACGGGGAAGAGTGGATCCCAACAAGGATGCGGTCAATACGTTCTTACACAAATGGAGTGATATTCATAGGTTGAGACACACCCCACTATAAAGACGGCTGTGGAAACAAATCTATCTCTTAAAGGCAAGGCCTATAAGTGGTGGATGACATTTTGAATAGATGCTCGTTCTTCGTCTTGGGCTGTGTTTCAAGCTTCCTTCTCCAAAGAGTTTTTGGACTCCAATGAAGAAGATAAGAATTGGTTAGCATGGGATGCATGCCGCATGTCTGGCCTCTCTCTCTCACACAGTACCTTTTGAAGTATCGGGAAATCATATTAAACTAGAAGGTCTAGATGAATTCCAAAATATATGGGGTTTTAATAGGGGTCTTGCCAAAGACTATCATCTTCATGTCAAAACCCAACCTCCAAAAACTGTGGAAGAAGCCATCGGTCATGCCCAAAGATACGATGATGACTAAGAGAGGAGGGGAAATGTTCCCTACTCTAAGAATAATTTTGCTAAGAGCCAATGGCAAGGTAGATCTCCCACATCTTCCAAGAGAAATAAGAGACAATCTACGTCTCCACGCCCACAAGAGGCTAAGAAGCTTAAACAATCACAAGATACTCCACGTGGGTCTCTCAGTACTGCTAATTTTGAGCGTGCAAAGAAACACAATTTGTGTTTCAAATGTCTTTTGGACCAACATAACAAGAAGTATTGTCCTCTTTTGCAGGGCAAAGAAAAGGCCATGCACACTGTGCAACGCCTCACATTAGATTCATCTCCTAAATATTGTGATGTAAAAGTTCTTCATATGGAAGAAAAGCACAAGTGTTGTGTGCCTGCTTCAATGTGGAAGCCCATCTTTGGACCCCATGATTTGATTCGCATGCAAGGCACTATTAAGGACAACGTGTTTGTATTTTAGTGGATGATGGTGCAACTCATAACTTCCTGAACTATAAGCTAGTCAAGAAATTGAAGCTACACAAACTCCCTGTTCCCACAAGTATGTTGTAGAGAAGATTTCATGAAATGATAAAGAAGTATGGGACATGGTAGTTCAAGGGGTTGAGCTTATTGTTCAAGATCATACGATGATCCTTGACTTTCAAGTTATGAACATGGACCGTGCTGATGTAGTTTTAGGATGGGAGTGGCTGCATGGTTTAGGAAACACATTGCACACTAGTTATGAACACAACTCCTTATCCTTTATGGCCAATGGTAAACATGTGCTTTTGCTTGGTGAGAAAAATATACCATCTGCACCTCTTATATGTACAGTCGAGATTTGTATTTTATAGAAAGCAAATTTAATAGATGAAGTCTTTTTGTGTTACTGCTTGTCTCCAATTCTTGTGAATTCTCAAGAGCAAAGTGTTGTGAATTCTCGTAATGGTATGCAAAGTGAAATGAATTCTAATGATAAGCAAAGTGTTCACAATTCTAAAGAGCAAAGTGGTCTCAATTTTAATTCTATTGAGCAACGTGCAACTATTGTAAAACAAACATTATAGGAATTACAAGATTCTCCATTCCAACATAACTCTAGTGTACTTTCTCCCTTTGCAAAGCAAAAACTGACTCACTTACTGTTAACCCTCATGGCTCACGGACACCCTATCACCTACGACAAATGCCGTATTAATTATTTGGTAGAGTCAGGGACTGGGCTCGGGGGGTTCACTTTGTGTAAAATTACCATATCACGTGCGTTCAAGACATGTTTGTAAAACCCCTTATCTGTGAATTTTGTTAAGAATATAATGTACCCTTTTCTTTTAAAATCTGTAAGTTTTTTTCAAATTTGAAAAAATAATGCCCTTTTGTATATATATTTCTGTAAGTTTCAAGAACTTTAAATACCCTTCTGTTGAACTCACGTGATAGGTTACATTTTTATTAGGTGACCTCCTCCGGGGACCGGGCTTGTCGGTTCAATAGGAAAAGGGTAAAAGTAATCACTGATGAGAGGCGCACTCTAACATGAACATTCAAGGTTAGTTAGCTAAGTATGGGCGCCCAAGTGTGAATGGGGCGAGCTCATATAAAAGTCACCTAAACCAAAAATTCATCTATTCTTTCATTTGGGTAATTGAAGAGTGCTCTTGCTCCATCTCCATCTTCTTCTTCTTCATCTCCTTGTGTGTGTTGTATGCGTGAGAGAGAGAGAGAGAGAGAGAGAGAGAGAGAGAGAGAGAGGTAGGGAGAGGGAGAGATAGAGAGAGGGAGAGATAGAGAGAGGGATAGAGAGAGAGAGAGAGAGAGAGACGACGGCATGGCGGCGGGGAAGCGGTTGAGCGCGACGCAACGGCGGCTCCTTCTTCTTCGCGGCAAAGAATACTCCATGAAGGCGAACGTAGGGCGGTGAGTGACACACCCTTGCTCTCTTGAGATTGCTAGATTAGTCTACTTGTGTGTTTGGAGCCATTTGTGGCTCACACACAGTGTATCAGGAAGTCCCTTGCATTGACACGTGCGACAGACACACACATTTTTGGCGCCGCTACCGAGGAAATGTCTTGCATTAAGCTTGAGTAGCACTCTATACTACTTTGTGGTGCATTTTGAATTGTAGGAAAGGTAGAGAAGGAAGGTGTGTGTTGAGAAGGAGTCTGTTTTGTTGCTGTGTATTGTTTTGTTAAAGATACTGTGTTTTTTTTGTTAATAAGGTGTTGAAAGGTACTGTGTTTTCTCTGTGATAAGGTGTTAGAGATTAAGGTAGTAGATCCATAATGTTAGTCTGTGTAAAGTATAGTAAGGAGTTCTATTAGCTAAGGAGTTGCTGTAGTAGTGTGTTAGTATGTAACAGTAGCTGTATTAGTTGTAAGTAGGTAGGTTAGGTGTGTGTGTGCTGGCGCACACAGCGCGGCCACGACGATATTATCGCAAAAAACTAAAATAAAAAAATTAGAAGTAGGATCGGGATCGGGGATATCCCCAAGACCGAAGCCCAAACCCAAGCCCAAGCCCACACTCAAGCTCAGGCCTCAGTCCCCCTTTAAAATTATGTATTTAAGCCTCACACGTAGGTAAAAATTGACCTTTTTGAGGACCAATGGAGCTTCAGGTACTGAATGCTCTGTTGTAAAGCACACCACGGCCCCCTGAGAGATACGCTTGTTTTGATCTATAACATGCTTTAATCCAAAAATTGATCATTAAAAAACATTAAAAAACGAGTGAAAACGGATGCCTAAAAAAGGAAGCGGTTAATCTTTGAGGTTATTCGCCGATGCTTGTAGGGTGCCAAAGGCACATGCATCTGCACTTTGGTCGTGTGCTAGAGGCGGAGCAACTAGAGAGCATTTTGAATTATGGGAATTCTCAATATCCACCTACCTTAGGTTCCGGACCCTTGGCAGGGACCAAACGTAGTACAAACCAAAACTCAAACATAGTGGCTAGTGACTCTTCCTCTTACTACGATATCATGGAGGGTTTCCCAATGCCTAATCCTGATAGCTCAAGCCAAGACATGCATGCCATGGGTCCATGGTCCAGGCCGAGCGTGCTTAGCCACTTGAAGGAAACCTTTAGTAGAGCCACTCGCTCCGAACATGGAGCTAATGATGTAAATGAGGGGGTTGGGGAAGTAAATTCTCCATACATGACCAACGTAGACCTCAAGCCTAGATGGAGTGTTCTTAAATGAGAACTAGGAGTACGAACTACAAACAAAAACTCTAACCGACCTATACACAGATCACACCTATGAGGTGGGTTGGTTAGATGTCCTACAATCCACAACGGGTGCTACTAGTGTGGAGGATCAACAACAAAGAGTTTGTGAGGTCATCCATAGGGTTATTGAGCTAGAGAAACAGAACAAGGGGATCCACATGCCTTCAATGGGTCTCATGATATTCTTGGATACAGGGAAGGCTAAACAACCAACCTTATCGCAAATGGAGACTCTCCTGGTAAGTCCCATGGATCCCCCATATGTTGTTTCGCCAGGGGTCTCAGTGCAATCTGAGCCCACCAGTGATAGCTTTACTTTTCCAAGTCTAGCTCATCTTTCCCTTGATGACGCCACAGCTACCATGCCTACCCCAATGATGGGCATGCCAAGAAACACGCCATGGACCTCATTCGTGATTAAAGCATTGCTACATGGTAGCTCTATGCCGACAACAGTACCTACAAGTGTGTACCAATCGTATACACCCATGGGTCCTCGTACTCATGTAGTCCCTACCCCTTCCATTGTTTCAACTACCTATGCTCCACAGCCACAACACCCAAGCTCTTATCTCCATGGGACCATACCAGCTAGCATAAGCATGTCACATCCGACATCTGCTATGCCTAGGGCCACACATATGAACTTTGGGTCGCCACATGGCGCAACACCGTACCAAACGTGGAACCCAAAGGCTTCCTATGCGCCAAGCCCAATGCCAATACCTACTCCATATGTAGTCTCTAGAGCACCTCCGCCCACGGTTCCTGCTCACTCAGGTGACTTGGAAACATTTGCTCAAGCTATCGATCGATCTATTGCTGAGAATATGCGTAACATGCCTGATAGAGAACCTAGAAGTGAGGTAGTACAAATATCCAAGCTCACACAAAAATTTAGTGGAACGAGGATGTGAGAAAGCATATCAAAGTGTTTGAGCAAATATGCGACTCTCTAGGAGAACACAATGACCTGCATAAGAGTAATTCTTTAAGCCTAAACTTAAGTAAAACGGTTGGGGATTGGTATAGAACCCTAAGGGTGGAAGAAAAAACAAATTACCCTACTCTTAGGAAAAGGCTGGGGATTGGTATAGAACCCTAAGGGTGGAAGAAAAAACAAATTACCCTACTCTTAGGTGATTGTTCTTAAAAGAATACATACGAGAGGGAGTGCTTTGGGGTGTAGCCTCTCAGCTCCAGAAAGCCCAACGAGAGGAAGGAGAGTCGGTGAGAGACTTTATTAGTAGCTTGAAGCATTTGAATTCTCATTGTAATCCAAATGAGCACTTCAATAATAATCAATTGCTTGATAGATTCAGTAGGTGATACGACATGAGGATATCTACAATGGCCTAGTCATTAGAGGTATCACCACTTGGGAAGCAATCACCACCATTGCAATACAATTGAAGGATAATTAATTATTCAAGGAGAAAGAGTGTTTGTTGACTCTAAATCTATTAGCTCGCAGGCATCGGGGCATCAGCCAATGACCCTAAAGCATATTGCTAAGGAGCCAAAGATATCTAAGATGACTTTAGCAGATCTCACCAAGGCCATTTAGTAGAGTCTTAGAGACAATCGTGCTCCTTAAAACAATTATATATATCCAAGAAGGGAGCAGTAATGGTGCTCAATATATTATGGACCGCCTAGTACTAGTGAATGCCCTACTTTTAGAGTAAAATTCAATGGGAGCGGCAATGCCTGTGGGAGGTATGGTCATCAAGCTAAGGATTGCATAGCATTTAAGCACACAATGGCCAATAGACCAAGCTTAGAATGGACAAACACACCTGGAGTGCCTGCATTGATGCCGGCCCCACCTCTTGAACAAACGTCACAACACATGGTCCCTAGGGCCCAAAATTTTGTTCAAACATCACCCTTACCACCTCCAGTGCTAGGACCGCAACCACCACATCCAAGAAATACTTTTGTGAATTAAGTGGGTTGTGAGTCATTTATTGCTTGGTTGGAAGGCTGTGAGGAAGATATAGACCCTAATATTGCCTATGGGATGGATGTGCTTGAAGAAAGTCCACAATACTACATGGAGGACTATTGGGGACAAGTCAGACCTGTATATCAAGTAGCTCCTCTTGTTGCAAGAGGCCAAAATATCAATTACACTGCTAATAGACCACCTCTTCAATGCTATGAGTGTGGAGGTCCACATCGTGTGGTTAAGTGTCCTATTAAGATACAAAAGAATGCCACACTAATGCAAACCAATCAAGCGAGAACTTCTACAATGCCGATACTCATGTGTAATCGATGTGGCATAGATCATTTGATTGCCCAATGTCCAAATAATTCAAATGCACTAAAGATCACGCCATTAAACTTGATTGAGGTTACCGAGGAGCCATCACAAAGTACACCTGTAGTACTAGTAGACGTACTCATACGATCGATGCTCCAAAAACAAACTCATATTTTTGAGGAAAAAGACACGGCATCAATTGCCCAATCTCAGAAAAAGAAGAAAACACAAAGGAAGAGATCGCAAAAGTCAGCGAAGTCAGACACCCTAGTTCATAGACCAACATAGGGACTGGTGACGACCCCGTATATATGAACGACGTTGAAGAGGATTCTGATTCAGGTGAAACCATGGAGACGAAAACGACCACTAAGATAGAAACCAACAAGGAAGATCTTCATGAGCCACACTGGCCAGGATCCAAGAAGAAGATAGGAACTTATCCAAACCTTACAGAGGAGATTGAGCGAGTCAAGCAATTAAGGAGTTTAGTAGAAGATACCCAAAGGGCTCTAGAACTAGTACCTAGGCAAATCCAGATTATAGACACTGTGTTCCCTATGCAACAACAACCTCACCAAGTCCATAGACACGTAGCCATACCTAGTGTCATCCAAGAAGAAAGTGACTTAAAGTGGGCTTAAAGTCATGTGAAAGTGGGTGTATTCACTTCTTGATGGAAATAATGTTTACAGAGGGACTACCTAATCCTATCAAAGAAATGGAGATCCCATCTTCCCCATGTCAAGGGATTGAAGCCCAGAAGGTGCCGTTAAACATTACCAAATTGATGGATTTCATGTCTTCAGAATTTAGAACCACCATCATGTCCAAACTATATAAAGACCCTGAGCTCGTCTCAACTCTTCGAGCTTTCCTCAATGGAGAACTAAAGTTTGGGCTACCACAATTTGCACACATGGATGGAGTTGGGGAGATGCCAATAGAGGAGGAACACTTAGATCCACAACCCAACCTAGATGAGAACCTTGTGGTAGAAATACCTAATAACAAGTTGGGACAATTTTTTGAGGGTGATGAATCCAATGCGACCATACCAATCACTACTAAGGGATTAACCATGAACGGAATCCTTGATGGTGGCGCTAGGGTTAGCATTGTGACTAAAGGAATCTATGGGAAGACCTCACCTTGCGACCACAACCATAGTGGTGAAGATGGCCAATGGGGCTATTTTATACGTATTGGGATGTTAGAAGATCTCAAGATCAAGGTCTTTGGACATAAAATAAGAATTATCTTCATTGTTATGGATTTGTCCAAGCACACTATGGAATTAGAGAGGATCTTAGGACATCCTTTCATGAGGGAAGCAAAAATAGTGCATGACTGGTCTCAAAACCATGTTTACTTGCAGTTC
This sequence comes from Adiantum capillus-veneris, assembly GCF_014529385.1. Lineage (NCBI taxonomy): Eukaryota > Viridiplantae > Streptophyta > Polypodiopsida > Polypodiales > Pteridaceae > Adiantum > Adiantum capillus-veneris. Next base: position 82,757,723 of record NC_140938.1, on the reverse strand, counting down.
CAAGATTCTGTCATTCGAGTGGATCTTGTAACTGGTCGAGCACATCCTCTAGGAAACAGGTTTATAATTGATCATAGCTCTGACACCATAGTTCACTCGGCCCCATTGCAGTATTGTTACACGTGTAAAGCGGACACTGATGTTGGGGAAGATTCTCCTTATATGGATGTACTACCTGGGATGACTGTGTCGGACAATGTTGATTGGATCCACCTAGCAACAACCATAGACACTTGGGAAAACAGGGGGACAACTTAGGTAACACCTGAGGGTGATGAAATGCCACCACTCGTACCCTTACATATGCTACAAGCAATGCATATAGCTTCTGACAAGACTCATCCTAATATAATGAAGAAAGCATACAAGTGGGTCCCTAAAGATTCTTTAGCGACCATGGTTGATGCTAGAAAATAGAAGCCTTGTAAAAAACATCCCACTCATTCCAAGAAATGTAAGAAAATGTGGCATTGGATTCCTATACGACTATTGGAAGCCTAAGGCCACTATCAAGGAAATGATCAAATCTGGGTGCCAAAACATAGATTGTGTTTTTACCTGTCACCTGACCCATGTGAGCCGAATCCCATAGCTCCAAAACGAATCGATGATCGCGGAAAGAAAAAAATCACAGAATGCTACATACTCGCTCCAAAGCTAGTTTGGGTACCGAAGAAAGAACGATTTGTTCCACCTAGGTCTGAAAGAGGGGAGTCCCATGAATCTTCTAGCTCCTCATGTAATGCATCCATAGAGGTAAAAGCTTCTCCACAGCCTCCACCTATAATAATGGACCTCCATGAAGCTACAAAGGAATCCACACCGCCAAATTTTCAATAATCACCTAATGAACCACTTCAAGCTCGATCTTGGGAGAGTACCTTACCACCCTTGGAACTCGACGAGGCACCTAAGGTTATAGAAAACCACTGGCAAAAATCCTCACCTGTTACCAACTAGAACAATTGGTTTCAAAGGAGACGAGCACATTTCAAACAATATGACCTACCCAAGGAAGGGGGGAAGTCTTCATTCACATCAGCCTATTGAACTATTTCCCTCTTACCCTTCTTTCCCTGACCTCTCAATTACCGATCTTAGGGAATGTATATATAAAGCCTTATACTCACAAAAAACAAAAAATAGTAAAGAGCAAGAGCAATTAGCAAACAAGTGTGCTCAATAAAAGTCAAAACATTGACCCGGGCCTACACATTCACATCCGGTACACTGAAACATAGACCTATGTCATCAAACACCTTTGATCCTCATCACTTGAGTGATAGAGGGTAGGTAGGATTAGTATGATAGGAGTATTTCTGTTTTAGAGTTTAGTGATTTGCAAAGTTCTTTCTTCCCACTGATGTGCCTCCTAGAGGTATTCTTTGTGTTTCCTAGTGTGTGCAGGAATGTGTTGCTGTTGTTGGGATTTGGACCTTCATGGAATATTTCTCTCATCCACTTTTCAAATCAAGCACGATCATCAACACAAACAGGTGTTTCTTGTCCATTAGCATGGCCCCTTATCTTTTTTTGCATCTATGTTTGTCTACTTTAATTGTGATTGGTAGCATAATAATCAACGCATTTGCTTAGTATCAAACATTCAATTCAATGTAATTTTTTGTCATAAGCACTTGTCTAGGTTTAAAAATCAAGCAATCCGATTAAGCTAGTTTGACCAAGCTAGGCGTTAGAGATCTTCTCTTAATACCATGGGGAATGCCTTCCTAATAATCAATGGTTACTTAGGTTCTTAATCCGATTTAAGCAGCATTGTGTGCAATGTACTAAGTCTTTCTAGTGGGATTAGTCCCTATTGACCTTTAGCTTAAGTATTATAAAGGGAGTTTACTAGTGTGATGAGCCTGGGGAGGGTAACAGTGTAATATGACTCCCCAAAGTTACAAAATTAAAATGCTGAAAAGAAACAAACAAAAAAATCAAAGTTTCACAATGTAAAATCTAAAGCAGAAAGAGAAATCTCAGCTTGATTTAGTACTTCGCTCACATGTATCGCCTATGGTACTAGAGCCCTAGAGGTTCTCAATGTGGGCGCTTTTCCTTGAAAATCAAGAAACCCAAGGCATACAAAATAAGCACAAACATCAAAATTGAATCACTGTGAAAAGACTTTGAGGGGTCAAAGAAAAGTAAATCAGTTAGGCGATGATTTCATGAGCAATTCCTTTTATCGTAGCTTAACTACAAGGTCTTCTAGGTATAGCTTCTAGTCAGCCCTTGGACATGAAATAATTGGCTCTCGCGATTAAATAACTTAATTGACTAGAGAAAATTGAGAAGCTTGCCCATGGTATTAATAGTCGATCTTTAGTGCCTTTTGACCGTTAAATTAGCGACCCTAGACTTGTTTAATTTTTTATCTTTACAACTGTTTATGCTTTTGATTATATTGCAATTTAATGTTTATTGCTAACAAATGGTTTAAAATTCTGTTACCAATCAAATTGTCTGTCTACAACTGCATATGCTTTTTAATTGTATATGAGAATGCAATTACTGTGCCAATATTGTTTGATTTTTGCAGTGACTGAACAAGGCTAAGGACATTCATCACAAATGCTCTTCCACCTCGACGCATGAGCTTCAACCAATAGCTTTCAAGGATGGAATCTACATCAGGAAGGGGGGCATGTTAACCCTCACGCACATTCCTGTCACCTACGACAGACGTCGTATTATTTATTTGGTAGAGTTAGGTACCGGGCTTTTTGGTCCAATAGGAAAAGGGTAAGAGTGATCGCCGATGTGAGGTGCACTCTAACATGAACATTCAAGGGTTAGTTGGCTAAGTATGGGTGCCCAAGTGTGAATGGGGCGAGCTCATATAAAAGTCACCTAAACCTAAAAATCACTCATTCTTTCATTTGTGCAATTGAAGAGTGCTCTTGATCAATCTCCATCTCATTGTGTGTGTGTGTGTGTGTGTATGCGCGCACGAGAGAGAGAGAGAGAGAGAGAGAGAGAGAGAGAGGGAGAGAGAGTGTGTGTGCGATTGAGCATTGCGATGACGACACGGCGACAGTGATGCGGTTGAGCGCGGTGCAACGGCGGCTCCAGGCTTCTTTGCGGCAAGGAATCCTCTATGAAGGTGAGTGTAGGGCAGTGAGTGACAAACCCTTGCATTCTTGAGCTTGCTATATTAGTCTAGTTGTGTACTTGGAGCCATTTGTGGCTTGCACATAGTGTATTAGCAAGGCCCTTACATTGATACGTGCGATAGACGTGCACATTTTTGGCGCGTTGCTGGGAAAATGCCTTGCATTAAGCTTGAGTAGCACTCTATGCTACTTTGTGGTGCATTTTGAATTGTGCTCTTGCTCCATGTCCATCTTCTTCTTCTTCATCTCATTGTGTGTGTGTATGCGTGAGAGAGAGAGAGAGAGAGAGAGAGAGAGAGAGAGAGAGAGAGAGTGTGCAATCAGGCATTGTGACGATGACAAGCGGCGTTGAAGCGGTTGAGCGCCACGCAGCGGCGGATCCTTCTTTTTCGTAGCAAGGAATCCTCCACGAAGGCGAGCGTAGGGCGGTGAGTGACATACCCTTGATCTCTTGAGCTTGCTAGATTAATCGAGTTGTGTTCTTGGAGCCATTCGTGGCTCGCACACAGTGTATCGGCAAGTCCCTTGCATTGACATGTGCGATAGACCCACACTTTTTTGGCACCGTTGCCGGGGAAATGCCTTGCATTAAGCTTAAGTAGCACTCTATGATACTTTGTGGTGCATTTTGAATTGTAGGAAAGTTAGAGAAGGAAGGTGTGTGTTGAGAAGGAGTTTGTTTTGGTGCTGTGTATTGTTTTGTTAAAGGTACTGTGTTTTTTTTTTGTTAATAAGGTGTTGAAAGGTACTGTGTTTTCTCTGTGATAAGGTGTTAGGATTAAGGTAGTACAAACCAAGACCCAAACATAGCGGCTAGTGACTCTTCCTCTGAATACGATGTCATGGAGGGTTTCACAATGCCTAATCCTAATAGCTCAAGCCAAGACATGCATGCCATGGATCCACAGTCCGGGCCGAGCGTGCTTAGCCACTTGAACGAAACCTTTAGTAGAGCCACTCACTCCAAACATGGAGCTAATGATGTAAATGAGGGGGGTGGGGAAGTAAATTCTCCATTCATGACTAACGTAGACCCTATGCTCTTAGAGAGTGTGCACATGAATACTCCATTCACTGCACCCCCTGACTCTTTAGAGTTATTTCCCTTCGAAGTTATATTACGTGATGGTAGAAGCCTTTCCGAAGTGCAAGAGGTTGAGCGATATATCATTGCGGCTAGGGAAAAGGAAATTGAGAGCTTACGCAAGGTAGAGCAACGAAGAGAGTTAAAAGAAAAAGCTCCTATGTCAATATCTTTGCTAGGAGAGCAATCGAGTGCTCCTGAATTAACGACCACTAACGATCAACCCATAGAGAGCCACATTCCATCTAGTGCAAAGGACACCCCTAGCACCTCAAGCCTAGATGGAGTGTTCTTAAATGAGAACTGGGAGTACGAACTACAAACAAAAAATCTAACCGACCTATACACAGATCACACCTATCACGTGGGTTGGTTAGATGTCCTACAATCCACAACGGGTGCTACTAGTGTGGAGGATCAACAACAAAGAGTTTGTGAGGTCATCCATAGGGTTATTGAGCTAGAGAGACAGAACAAGGGGATCCACATTCCTTCAACGGGTCTCATGAGACTCTTGGATATAGGAAAGGCTAAACAACCAACCTTATCGCAAATGGAGACTCTCCTGGTAAGTCCCATGGATCCCCCATATGTTGTTTCGCCAAGGGTCACAGTGCAATCTGAGCCCACAGTTGATAGCTCTACTTTTCCAAGTCTAGCTCATCTTTCCCTTGATGACGCCATGGCTACCATGCTTACCCCAATGATGGGCATCCCAAGAAACACGCCATGGACCTCATTTGTTAGTAAAGCACCACCACATAGTAGCTCAATGCCGACAACAGTACCTACAAGTGTGTACCAATCGTATACACCTATGGTTCCTCATACTCATGTAGTCCCTACCCCTCCCATTGTTTCAACTACCTATGCTCCACAACCACAACACCCAAGCTCATATTTCCATGGGACCATACCGGCTAGCATTAGCATGTCACATCCGATGTCTGCTATGCCTAGGGCCACACATATGAACTTTGGGCCGTCACATGGCGCAACACCGTACCAAACGTGGAACCCAAGGGCTTCCTATGCGCCAAGCCCAATGCCAATACCTACTCCACACGTAGTCTTTGGAGGACCTTCACCCACGGTGCCTGCTCACTTAGATGACTTGGCAACATTTGCTCAAGCGATCGGTCGATCTATTGTTGAGAATATGCGTAACACGCATGATAGAGGACCTAGCAGTAAGGTAGTACAAATAGCCAAGCTCACACAGAAATATAGTGGAGACGGGGTTGTGAGAAAGCATATTGAAGTGTTTAAACAAATAGGCAATTCTCTAGGAGAACACAATGACCTGTATAAGAGTTATGCTTTAAGCCTAACCTTAAGTGGAAAGGCTGGGGATTGGTATAGAACCCTAAGGATAGAAGAAAAAACAAATTACCCTACTCTTAGGAGATTGTTCTTAAAAGAATACATACGAGAGGGAGTGCTTTGGGGTGTAGCCTCTCTGCTCCAGAAAGCCCAACGAGAGGAAGGAGAGTCGGTGAGAGACTTTATTAATCGCTTAAAGCATTTGAATTCTTGTTGTAATAAAAATGAGCGCTTCAATAATAGTCAATTTCTTGATAGATTCATTAGGGGATTACGACATGAGGATATCTACAATGGCCTAGTCATTAGAGGTATCACCACTTGGGAAGTAGTCACCACCAATGCAATCCAATTGGATGATAACTTAATGATTAAAGGAGAAAGAGTGTCTAATGAGCCAAAATCTATTAGCTCGCAAGCACTGTGGCATCATCCAATGACCCTGAAGCCTATTGCTAAGGAGCCAAAGACATCTGAGATGACTTTAGCAGATCTCTTCAAGGCCATTCAAGAGAGTCTTAGAGACAATCGTGCTCCGCAAAAAAATCATATGTATCCAAGAAAGGAGCAACAATGGTGCTCAGTATGCTATGGACCACATGTTACCAGTGAATGCCCTACTTTTAGAGTAAAATTCAATGGGAACTACAATGCCTGTGGGAGGTACGGTCATCAAGCTAAGGATTGCATGGTATTTAAGCACGCGATGACCAATAGAGAAACCTTAGTATGGATAGACACACATTGATTGCCTGCATTGATGCCAACCCCACCTCTTGAACAAACGTCATTGTCTTCTCTCTCTCTCTCTCTCTCTCTCTCTCTCTCTCTCTCTCTCTCTCTCTCTCTCACACACACACACACACACACACACACACACACACACACACACACACACAAAACTCTCTAAAAAAAATTACGTCTCTTTCAACTTTTAGATTTCAAGTCTGCTAAAATATAATGCTAAGAGCCGATCGAAAAATCAAAACAACTGATTGAAGGAAGGGAAAGAAGGATAGAATCCGGTTTGAAAATTCAAGAAAATAGAGTTTAACTGTAAAAAATGCCGTTATTTCCTCTATGGATGTTTATGAAATTGAAGCATGTGAACCGATGCTCTCTCTCTCTCTCTCTCTCTCTCTCTCTCTCTCTCTCTCTCTCTCTCTCTCTCTCTCTCTCTCTCTCTGTTGACACGCTGAGCATACACTCATTTGAAGTATAACAAGCTAACATTTGTCCAAAAATGATTTGCGGGAAATATCGATCAGCAGTACCACAAAATAAAACTTACTTTAGTAGCGCTACATTCCAGAGAGGCACCCACCTAAAATTAATTAAGCTATGTCAATCATTGTCAATCTCCACATCCCCATTGTCAATCTCTATTTGAAAATCCTTGGGATCCTTCCCATCCACAGAGCGACCCACAAAAACGCAGTACCGAAAATTTCCTTTACTGTGCAAGCAAGCTCCTTTGCCATTGAACAAGGACGCATCACACGGGAAATATCAATCACATTATCGAGAATAATGTTGCCATTGTGCTTGATGTTCTTAAATGTATAAGGAGAAGGAAGAGGAATCTGCATGTTGAAAACCAGCCAAGAGCTCATGGGGCACACTAGCATGGAGCAAGACACTGTTGCCAATGCTAGGACTGAGGGGCAAGCAAAAGAAGAAGAAAAAGGCAATCGAGTGCTGCAACGGCTTGCATGGTCAGATTAGTAGGAGGAATTTTGATAATACAATTATGAGAGTAGCCAAAAATCATGAGGAACACCTGCAGTATAACAATGTCATAAATGCAAATGATGGCATCTTTGTTGTTTTTGTCAGTCGGCTTTATCATTGTGGTATTGAATATGCATTAAATGGGCAGGAATCTGGCTGTCAAAGCTCGCCCTCTTTGAGATTACGAAGGGAGATAATTGTTGCACAAAACTCAGAGCGGATTGACAAGGCCCTTAGCACTAATCATGAGCAGCTCCAGTTGTCTTTAGAGGCTCTGTTCACTCCAGACCACAAGCGCCCACCACAAAAGTATTTGTTCTTGAGCAAGGATTATAGCACGTTAAGCTACTATTTCAGTCCCGCCAGTAGCAGCAGCTGAAACAATGCATTCATCTTCTTCCTATTGCGATCGGGATCCTTAAAGGCTTTGATCACAAGGGCAGCGATGCTAATTGCTCCCCTACTTCCAGTCTTGCTCCAGTTAAGCGTCACCATTGAGGGAGCCACCCGTAAACTCCACTAGACGGTAGACATGAAGCTGAGGGATGCATGTTTTGCGCCCACGATGAAGATGCAATGCTGATAAAGAAAGGGCAGCAAGAATATGAAGAGGTGGTTTTTGTTCGTTTAACAGGATGGGAACTTGGAGCTGCCTCTTCATTGGCACCCAAGATCGGGCCTCTAGGTCTATCGCCCAAGAAGGTAGGAAAGGACATCGCCAAGAAGACTACCAAGGACCGGAAGGGCCTACGCATTATTGCCAAGCTCACTGTCCATATCGTCAATCCAAGTTTGTTTTCGTCCCTTCCACTATCTGCGAGGGATCCAATTTGGATGGCATCTCTACTGATTTCCTCTCCTAATTTCTTTCCGTTGCTTCTGCTTATGCTCTCGCAACCCTGCATTGCTCTCTCTCTCTCTCTCTCTCTCTCTCTCTCTCTCTCTCTCTCTCTCTCTTTCTTTTTGGAAAGATAAACCTTTTCTGAAATAACTATGTAGCATCCAACAACAATAGGAGATAATTTAACATCAATACAATATGTCTATCTGAACGGGTGCAAACCTCACAATTAAAAAGTGACATTCTTTGAACTCTTACATCATCAAGAACGTGCTATCATAGCCCACAATGTATGTATGCATCACCCCCCAATCTCATAAGGCACGACAAAGCAAAAGGTTGCGAGAGTGCATTGACCTATCTTTTTTCGAAACCACACTTCTTACATTCATAGAAAAAATCAGTTTTGGCACTACGAAGGTTCACAATTTTGGGGCAACCATCTCTATCCTTCTCCTGCTGTGTGCACTCTTTGTAGTAGTAAGCATTAGAAATGCCAGCACCAGCTCCACAGATGACGCATTGCGTTTGGAACGAGTCATAAGTGCACTCATCTCCCACTCGAACCAGAGTACAGGGATGCGCGTACGAATCGCAAATCACGCACTTGTCATCGCACTTCTTACAGAGTCTCCCTATAGATGTTTGTTTGCTTGCGACACATTATCAGACCAGGATGATGCTTCACCATGGCTGCTTGTGAGTGCCCGCTTGCCCTGCGTGTACTGAGAGTCTCTCTCTCTCGTTTGTAAATCATTTACAAGGCTTATTTATAAAGTCGACTAATTTACACCCACAATGGTAAAACATCCATGGAGTGCAAATAAAAACAACCATCATCAAGTGCAGAAACTTAAGAGTGACCCAATAATGACTTTTACTTTGAGTGATAATGAACACTTGTTTTACTGACTGTTTCTGTAGCTCGTAGGAGCTGGGTGTAAGCTTCCCAGAAAACCTATTCACGGAAGGGAAGCCTTTGCTGCTTCTTCACTGCCAAGAACGAATGTGAGGGTTTCGAGGTGGGATGCCTCCAAGGCTTCAAACGCACTTCCACATTGCCTCTCCAGGTAGACAAGGTACACGGTTGCCTCATCCGACATCACCATGGCAGAGAGAGAGAAAACGCAGAAGATGAGAACCAGAGCGAGTTGTCTCCCCCCCCCCCCTCTCTCTCTCTCTCTCTCTCTCTCTCTCTCTCTCTCTCAAAAAACTCTACTCTCTCAAAGAGCGCGCCGGCGCGCGCTCTTTGAGAGAGAGAGAGAGAGAGAGAGAGAGAGAGAGAGAGAGAGAGAGAGAGAGTTGATTTCATTGCAGCGCAGCGCCTGGACTACCTGCTTACTTGCCGTGAACTAGGAAAAGCCTACTTTTGCTTCCTCTCCAATATGAAGAGGAAGCAAAAGCAGGCTTTTCCTAGTTCACGAAAAGTAAGCAGGCAGTCCAGGCACCACGTTGCAATGAAATCAACTCTCTCTCTCTCTCTCTCTCTCTCTCTCTCTCTCTCTCTCTCTCTCTCTCTCTCTCTCTCTCTCTCTCTCTCTCTCTCTCTCTCTCTCTCTCTCTCTCTCTCTCTCTCTCTCTCTCATCCATGAGCACATAGTCCAAGTAGAGGGGCTTGCGCTACAGTATTAATTATCGCTCTCTCTCTCTCTCTCTCTCTCTCTCTCTCTCTCTCTCTCTCTCTCTCTCTCTCTCTCTCTCTCTCTCTCTCTCTCTCTCTCTCTCTCTCTCTCTCACGTGCACACCTGCACACTCGCACCCATTTGCTGCAACGCATCCTCTCTATCCCAAGAAGTTTTGGAAAAATTCTCACAATAATTCCCACATTGTGACTTACCTCAACATCATGAGCTTCTGTGAGGGAGGCACGAAATACCTAGCTAGGTATGATTGGGGGCAAGGGACCGCCGGCCCGGTGCCTCTCAAGCAGAAGCTCATGATGTTATGCATTGCATGAAAAACATTGAAAAAGATTCTGTTTTCCTACATGAGAATATTTCTAAATCTTCTTGTGTATCTCTCCAACCCACAGGGTGAGCCTCTCTCTCTCTCTCTCTCTCTCTCTCCCTCTCTCTCTCTCTCTCTCTCTCTCTCTCTCTCTCTCTCTCTCTCTCTCTCTCTCTCTCTCTCTCTCTCTCTCTCTCTCTCTCTCTCAAGTTGCACCGCAGGGGCGGATCCGAGGGAAACGGGGGGCCGACTCGGGGGCGTGAAAAAGTCACACTGGTCAAGGCGTGCTTTGAGGGCTTTCTGAGGTGACGGGGAGTTGCTTGCCACGAGGGAAAGCACCTCGGAAGTTAGCCAAAGCCGACGATCGAGCGCCACAACGATGGATGTAACAAGCACGGAAGAGGCCACACCAATCCCATCAGGTGCTCCAACTGTGGGTGATGTGTGCCAAAGGACAAGACTGTCAAGCGGTTTCTTGTAAGGTACATTGTTGAACTAGCTGGTGTGCGAGATGTACAGGATGCTTCCATTTATCATCGGTACGCACTTCCTAATCTTTACACCAGAAAGGAGTACTGCATTTCATGCACCATTCACTCTCACGTTGTCCGTGTGAGATCCCTCACAACAAGAAGAGTTTGCAAGCCACCACAGAGGTTTAGATGCAAGCAGGATATGTAGAATTAGAATCAGCGTACCAATGTTCTTGCTGTTAGGAAGTGAAGAGGTGTCTAATTAGTACATAAGCCATTAGAGGAAGAAAGCTCGTGAATTTTGACTTCTACATAGAACTCTTAAGAGACGCATGCTATGTCGAGCATTGCCACTGTGGTTGAAGCCATCAATAGGATGGACGTTGAGGAACTTTTGAGTCTTTTGGACGAGTTTGTATTTGATATTTTGAAAATGTCTTTCTAAAGTTTTTTCTAGAGAGAGCGAGAGGGAGAGAGAGAGAGAGAGAGAGAGAGAGAGAGAGAGAGAGAGAGAGAGAGAGAGAGAGAGAGAGAGAGAGAGAGAGAGAGAGAGAGAGAGAGAGAGAGAGAGAGAGAGAGAGAGAGAGAGTCTGACTTGCTTCTGAGACTCAGAGAGTGCGTGACAGAGAGAAGCCTTGCGAGTGAACAAGAGACACAACACTGAAAATTCACCAAACTCGAGCGTTGAGAGTGAGTGACCAATGCTAAAAAAAAAATTCCAAAAACTTGTCAAACCTACATGTTAGAAACAATACACGTAAACTCACTAAATCTGAAGGTTTTTATACCAACTTACACTATTTTTTTCCAAATTTTGGAGGTTTTCTCACCTTCAACTATAAAATTTAGAGGTAAATCTCAAAATTTGTAGGTGGGGTTACACTAAACCAAGGTTTTTGTTACACTAAACCTAGGCTTTTGTTACACTAAACCTAGGTTTTTTTTAGCGCACTATGAGTGACTTATAGAGGCGGCGCTAAGTCTGAGAGAGAGAGAGAGAGAGAGAGAGAGAGAGAGAGAGAGAGAGAGAGAGAGAGAGAGAGAGAGAGAGAGAGAGAGAGAGAGAGAGAGAGAGAGAGAGAGAGAGAGAGAGCGTAATTGGCTAGATTGGTTGAGAGCATGCACACCCCTTCCATGCAGAGCTTGCTACCTAGTGGCAGAGTCATTAGGTGGAGGTAGGGATTGTGGAACTCTAGAAGAAGATGGAGGTAGGGATTGTAGAACAAGGGCATCGGCACATCGAAGTCATTTTTGACGCGCAACCAGAAAGGCTAGTTTTTGAGAAAAGATTCCTCTACTGTGATCTCGCAACTGTTAAAGTCTCCATAAGGAATGCTCTTTTTTAGATTGCTCGAAAAGGTTTTCTTGGAGTTTGAAATTCCTCATCATACAGTCAATCATGGCTAGGCACATAACCATTTATGGACAACAATGTGGCCACAAGATTGTTCTTATGTTTGAAGATAGCATCTATGCACTCTCTATCTCTTTTGTGATACAACATTATGAAATAACTAATGCATTCAAATTGCATCCATTAACTCTAATGGGAGAGCAGGTGAGGATAAAGGCTACTGAACTTTCTAGTGGTGAACAAATCTTCCTTCTGAATCATGGCCAATGTCAATTATAGAAGGTTTGCATTGCTATTTAAAGCACACAAGGCATTGGAATGAAGGACACACTAGTAATAGTCCGATGGTCCCTCCACAGTAGTTGGTATACTAAATGCAATGCCTTCACAAAGCAGCCTATACATGGCACTCAAGCAAGCAAAGGATATCATTCAAGTTCAAGAGCTACCTATGCATTATGATGGAAATGTGGCATTTGAGTTACCATCTTTTGATTTATTTGTGCACAAACTTATGAAAATTGCAACATGTGAATTTACCATGGCACAAATAGAGTTTTGGAATATGCTCAGCAAGATTGTTCAGAAGCAAGGATATGACTGTGTATCAATGTGTGTGTGAACACATTAAAGAAAGATTATGGCTCTTTTGTTTGACACTATTTTAATGTGTGTGAACACATTAAAGGAAGAGTATGGCTCTTTTGTTTGAGACTATTTGAGATGCAACATAGTTACTTTGCTACACTATACTCTATAGAGTAACTATTGAGATCTTAATCTAATATTTTTCATTGCTTACGCTCGCTCAGTTTCTTGTCCGCTCGGAAGTACTCGCTGGAGGATTGGGATTCCTCATTTTGTGATGCTGATGCAATAAATTTGTCTCTACCATGATTGAAGCCTAAAAGTGCACGAAGAAAATAAATTTAATAAAATCTAAAATAGATATAACTTTGACTTATATGATTGCAAATAGAAAAATATAAAAAACATTTAATGAATTAAAATGCTTATCTACAAATCTAAATTTACAATAGTCCTCTTTGCAAAGCAATTCAATGACAGGTAACATTTGAAAATGAGCAACTATATGATATGATACCGCTTTCTGCAGTGCGGTGCGGTGCGATGGTCAATAACAACAAACAACGAAAGATCTAAAAATACGTAAACCCTCCTTGCAATGCGATATGGTGGTCAGCAACAACTAGAGAGGAAGAATCTATTAAAACCAATCTCCCTGCAGTGCTACGTGGTAGTCAACAGTAACCAGGGATGAAGGATTTAAAATACCTAGGCCCTCCCTGTAGTGTGATGCAATGGTCAGCAACAGCCAAAGACGTGGAATCTATTAACTCAATCAACCTATAGTGAAACATAGTGGTCAAAAACAACCACGAATGAAGAATTTAAAATACCTAACCCCTCCCTACAGCGCGACAGTTGGTCAACAACATCTAGAGACGGGGAATTTATTAAATACAGTCAACCTACATTGCAACACGGTGGTCAACAACAACCAAGATCGAATGATTTTAAATACATAACCCCTCCCTGTAGTGCAACATGGTGGTTAGCAACAATGAAAAACGAGAAATTTATTTAATCCAACCAACCTGCAGTGCAACGCGATGGTCAGCAATAGCCAGGAATGAAGGATTCATAGATCCCTGCAAGAAGAATCATCCAATTCTAAGCCCAGGGCTCCTAAATCAATAAAGAGAGAACTAGAATTGTTGTTTGTGGATGTGATGGCTTCATCATCTTCGAATTTTTCATCTGCCATCTCATGATCATCTTCATCATGATGAAAATCATCCTCGCTAAGACTTGCACTTGATTCATCGATCTCCCTCTCCTCTGCCCCCCCCCCCCCCCCCCCTCCCTCATCCAAAGTAGGTGGAAGAGGGTCTAAGATGGTCTCCGCTTCATTAGTGGAAAAAAAGGTTTCTCGCGAGGTGTTACAAGAATTACAAACCAAATTTTTGGTTGGTGGACAGCTGGGATATGGGTGACCTATAGAAGAGAAGCTCAAAGTGAGTAACATTGGTATAATTAATGCTACAAGCAAATAAGAATTAAAAAGGTAGTCACTAACCTACTCACAATTGCATGGAAAAACTAAATTGTCATACCTTCCTGGGTGATGCACACTAGAGTCCACCATGTAGAAGCCATTCTCATGTTGTCTAGACACATTTGCAAATCACCTGCACTCAAAGATGAAGGTATGAAAGATTCTAAAATTAACCTTTAGTATCCTTTCAATAGTTCCATAGTACGTGGCTTCATCACCATCTGTGTCAAAGTTGTCCATGATGCCACAGTCCATGGTGGTTCTACGCTCGTCAATGTGGCATGTATGAAAGTGACGACCCTTTGACCACATAGAGTTAAAAGAAAGGCACTACAAAATAGTAGAATATACTTTATCAATTACAAAGATAAAATCAAGAAAAAATATACAATATGGTTTATGTATATGAGTACTCTACCTTTGGTACACAGCCTTGTGCATGCTCCCATTCTTTGTCGATGATGTCTTCTCCACGTGCTTTTGCTTTGGTCATTCTCTCATCCACTCCGCACTTTGCACAATCCACCCTTCATCCATGCATGTCTCTGGTTGAGACAGTAGCCGCACAAAATCTTTGAGAGTCTCTAAAAAACTCTCTAAAAAGAACATCCATCGTGTGTGCACTACTCCACATATAGCGATATCCTCCACCATGTGAGCCAAGATGTGATTTGACTAAGAAGGACCGATCGAGGAAATGCATCCTCAGTGGCACACACAGTTTTTGCTGCAAGTGTTTGAGCAGCATGCATAACATCTATTTCAAATTCGTTGGAGCTCACAAATCTGCAAGAAAAAACACAAGATTATGCTAAGTGATAGTTGAGGTTATTGTGTACATAAAAAAAAGTGTAGGTGATTGGAGTCTTGTGGTGTACCTTACTATCTCTCCAAGTTTAGAAATAGCATCCCTCACTTTCTTGTCCCGACATATACACATACTCACTGGCAGAATGAACTACAATGTAAATTAGAGGAAGGGAAAGTGAGAGAAATTCATACACACAAATCATATGTGTCCTAGACTAGAGAAAGGGACATTACTTGAAGCATCTTGTGCCAATCATGGGATTTCAACCCATACAATTGAGCGCTTCCACCTTTCTTTGCTTTTGTGAAATCTCCCTTTAGCGACCTCATGTATCATGTTTGTGTGCGAATAGAGACAATGGTATCCTTCACTTTGTCCAATTCTTCTTTGGCTAGCATCCATGGCGCTTTAGGAAGCACAATCTTTCCATTTGGAGAACAGTGTTGATTAGAAGAGATGGGGAGACGTTTCAAGACCCTCAAATCATCCCTTGCCCACAATGAGTCCTTCTTGCCAATAATGTGGTCCCACAGGGTGTGGGCTACATTCTTGAATATGTGCATGGGATCCAAGAGGTGTTGTATCTTTAATTCCTTCCAATATGTAAGCCTTAAAAATATGTACTACCTTGACATACCTTTTGGTGGAGTACTCCAAGACGGATTGTTGTTGTAGTGCTCTTCCCAAATGGTTGCCCGATTTTCCATTGTGAACTTTACAGGCATCTTCCCACTTGTTGGAGCCTTGTGCTTGCTATGACCTTGGGATAATGAAATATGGTTGTTCGGATAGATTACATTACACAAGGCATCTGGCCTCTCTGTCACCAATGATGGCCCACAGGTAGGACATGCATTGTGGCCCGATGTGGACAACCCTGCATACATATCATATCGTCAGAGAGAAGCTTCAAACTAAAGGGAGAGAGAATATATAGAGAAGGAAAAGGGAGATACTAGAAATCTCTCCTAGCCCAGGATAGTCGTGCATAGTCCACATAAGGATTCCCCTCACAATGGCTTCTCTCCCCCCTCTTTGCAAGTGAGACATCTACAACAAGGATGCCTCTCCATAACTCCTTCAACTCCTCAATTAGGGGCTCAAGGTAGACATCAACATTTGACACTTTGTACTTTCTTGGCACAAGCAAGGAAGGAGGTATATTGCCCTTCTTGGTCACTCTCCCATGGTGGAATATTGTAGTTGACAATCACCACATGCCAAGTTCTCCATGATGTAGACTAAGTTCCAAAGGGGTTAACACCATCACTTGCTAACTCAAGCCTCAAGTGTCAAGGCTCCAACCCAAACTCTGGCTCTTGAGTTTCGATGTGCCTCCATACAGGTGAATTGGGAAGGACACATATCATTCCATCATTTGAGCGGTGGTTGATATGCCACGCAAGACGCTCCACAATAGACCTGATTTTATACGTGTGTTGAATGTGCAAGATTAATAAAAAATGTCTCAGTACCTTGAGGGGTAGGTGCACCCCGCTCACTACGGTCTTGTAGCGTGCTTCCCCGCACATGGGACATGAGGTAGCATATGCGTGCTCATTGCGATATAGTATGCAATCATTGACGCACACGTGGATGCATTCATACTCCATGCCAAGTGCAGTGACATGCGATCTAGCTCGTCAACAATCCAGAGGCATGTGGTGATCTTTTGGACACATTTTGCCTATCAAACTACAACATAAAAGAGTATTAATACAATTGCAAGGAAGCACCATGAAGCGAGAGAGATGTATAAAAATCCATATAACAAACTTATCCAAGGAGTGCATGAACACTTTCTTGCTCCAACCAAATTTTTCTTGCAAGTTGAGGACTTCCAACGAGTACTGTGCACCGTCGTAAAGAGGTGTTCGGGCACTCATCAGCAATTTGTCTTCCATTACCACCGCTGCCCGTCGTGTGTATGGCTGGCAATCCTCCTCGCACACGTCGTTTTCATGAGCCAGTAACTCATCACACATGTTGAACATGTGCTCATCCTCTACCTCAAAGTGCAACTGAGATGCCAGAGGAGGAGCTGTCAAAGTAGAGCTAGTGAGAGGATCACCACGCGGTGCGTCCAATTTTTCCAATAGCTCTTCTTTCTGTCGTTCAGCCTTGCGCACCGGTGCACCACCACCGAACACAGACCAATGGGGCACCTCCTCAAGCGAGGGGTGAGTGGCACTCTCATCTCTTCGAGCGTTTTTTTGAGGATGACAAAGCCCTTCGTTCTCCACGTGCTCCATTGCAATGCGCCTCAAGTGAGAGATTGCCCTTTTGCACTTGGTGCAAGGACAAGGGAGTCTGTCCTTGAGCCACCGATCACGTTCAGGGGCGTTTGGAGGGCCACAATCATCCTAGTTGATGTCGTGCACACACGGGGAATAGAGAGGATAATTAATTTTTTTAAAAATATATTTAGCGAATGTGTCCTAAGAAATAAACAATTAATTAGAGAACAAATTATATTTAGTCATATGTATCCTTTTAAAAAAACAATTAATTAGAGAAAATAGTGTCAATTACATATTTAATAAAAAAAGAGGAAAAGATTAAATTTCAAAGAGAATAAAGTGCTTTGAGTGCTACATTATTTTAAAATAAAGTGCAATTAGTACTTTTACTAGATGGAATCGCAAATGTTACAAACCATAACCATGTGTATACAAGAACAATAACCATAACCATGTCTATACAATGACAATAACTATAACTATAAGGAAAACAATAACCATAACCATGTCTGAACCATAACCATAACCATATATGTCTATACAAAAAAGAGACACAGAAGCGTATTTGTGTCTCACAAAACATATATATCACTACAAGAGGTTGTGTGCTCTTGTGACGCTGTTAGCGACGGAAATACACTGGGTTTTTATAACCCTCGGCGTCGCTAAAACCGTCGCTAAGAGCGTCGCTACGAGAGCGTCGCTATATGCGTCGCTATAAGCGTCGCTATATAGCAACGCTTATAGCAACGCTCATAGCGACCGTTATAGCGACGTTTACACAGAAGACTATAGCGACGCTCATAGCGACGCTACAGAGCCATAAATAGCGACGGTTATAGCGACGCCCGAGAGAATTTTTTTTGGTGGCAGGGCATTGAATGCCCTGCCACCCATCAACCATATTGTACTTGATTCACTTTTTAAAAAAAGTGCAAGGGTAGATAATAGACCTAAAATAGTCACCCACAAGACGCATTGTTTGCAAAATTGACAATTGTACACATCATAGGCAAAATGAATTGATTGGCAAATGTAATAATGACAATTGTACAACATCATAGGCATAAAGAATTGATTGGCAAAAGGAACTGCGGTGACAAATGTAATAATATACATGGTTCAAAAAGACGTATAAAATCCGTCTCATGATACATAAGCAATGAGAAACCCTAAACTAATGCTATCTAGCTACGGCTAAACTGACGTCGTCTAGTCAGACGTCTCATCGCGTCCAAGCGGCGTATCTGTCGGATTCTACAAAAAAAGACAATAAGATAGCTTTTAGTAAGTATAAACATATAACGACATTTATAAAATAATACAAAAAATAGAAAAGAGTAAACCCTAATACTAACCATGCCGCCGCGAGAACTGAGAATGTCCATCAGGGCGTTTAAGCCCTTCCTGCCTGCGTACTCGCGCTCGTACGGTGTGGGATCACGTCCTGTCATCGACCACTGTCAAAACATACAAAGATTTCATTATGTTAGAATTAAAAAACTCATAAACCCTAAACTATCGAACATAAAGAGCAATGCGAAAACACTTACAAAATCGGCCTCAAATGATGCCCATCCACCGCTCCCCAAGTGGTGCGAGCTCCCTGCCTCTACTCGCGCTCTGGCTGCATCCTTTTGCTGCTTCCACTTGTCGGGATTCTCGCACGCTGCTTTCTTCGCATTCTTCCAATCTTCTTTGGCCAGCCAATCTGGCCTGTTCCACCCATTCTTGATTTCTTTTTGCACTTCGGAACGCTTGTGTTTGCAGTATTCGCGCATTCGAATCTTCATCACGTCTTCATTGAAGCGTTGATCCCGTGTTGGAACGGGAAATTCATCATGAAGTATGCTGATGACTCTGTTTTTTAAATCACTGGGTACTTCACTCCATTTGTTTAGTATGTAGTGTCTAAACAGCTGAGAGCAAAGACCACGCATGCGCGAGATCATCTTCTTACCGTCATCATCCATGATGATGCCGCCGCTGCAGTCGACGGAGTAAGACAAGCCCTCTGGCCGGTGACGCATGAACCTGGGTGTCCCGGCAAGGGTCTCTAGCGGCGTGTCGATGGGGGTACGGACGTCAGGTGTCTCCATCGGCGTCTGGGCCCCGAAGCGAGGAGTGTCGAGTGGGGTGGCTCCTGGCAGAGTAGATAGAGGTGTGTAGCTTCTAGGAACAGTCAGTCGTGCAAAACCTGGCGTAGATGGCGATGTTGTGGCTAGTGTGGGGTTCTTTTACTTTGCGTTCTTGGGCTCCTGTGAAAATCCATGGTGCTTTAGGAAGTTTTATCGATCCATCAGACGCTGTTTGCGGCCAATATTGCTCCATACGATCCACATTTCTAAGGTCAACTCTGGCTCCCAAAGTATCTTTCTTGCCGGTCAGATAGTCCCATAGTAGATTACCCACATTCTTGAATATGTGCATTGGATCGAGCAAGTGATTGATCATGAGTCGGGGCCACTATGGTAACTCGTACCATAGAGATAGTCTCTTCATCCCTGGAGGCAATCCGTCATCGTACATCTCCTTCTGCTCTAACCATGCTTGTGCAGACATCCTTGGTGGCTCTCTTCCCAAAAAGCCGTCGCGTAACACATGATTCTCTGGAAGATACGCTTGATGACCTTTGTAGATTTTCTTCTTCAGTGAGGGTGCCCTACGTGCATTCAGTCTAGGTCCACATGTGACACATGCTCTGTATCCGCTTATTTGAAGCCCTGCATGTATACACATGATAATAGATCAACTATGGGAAAAAACAAGATTTACAGTGTCTGAGTGAGGAGTGTCAATAGATCACCTGAGCATTCTGTTAGCCCGGGATAGTCATGCATGGTCCACATTAGAATGCCTTTGATCAAAGCATTCCGTCGTCCTGTGTGTCGGCTCATATCCACCACCTCTATGCCAATCCACAATTGTTGTAGCTCTTCCAATAGTGGACGAAGATACACATCCATATTCCCCACTTTATATCGCCCTAGCACAATCAAGCTTAGCCATAGGTGCCCCTTCTTCGTAGTCAACCACGGGGGAATGTTGTAGTTGACGATGACAACGGGCCATACACTGTAAGATGTTGATCTTTGACCAAATGGATTTACGCCATCCATAGCCAGGCCTAAGCGCAAATTTCGAGCTTCCCTGGCAAAATCCGACCATGTTCCATCTATATGTTTCCAGGCTGCGCAATCTGCAGGAATTCGTAGCACACCATCCGAAGATTTATTCTCCTCATGCCATGATGCTAGGGCGGCCATGGACTTACATTCGAAGAAATGCTTGATGCGAGGAAGCAGAGGAAAATGTCACAAAACCTTTTGTGGAATTTTTGTCCGGTGGAGATCTACTCGATATCTTTCGGAATCACATTTCGGACACTTCTCCATGTCTATGTATTCCCCTCTGAAAAGAATGCAGTCATTAGGACAAGCGTGGATAGAATTGTAATCCATCCCCAAGTTTCACAAAATCTTTCTTGCTTCATCTCGGGAATCTGGCATCACATTGTCAGCTGGTAGTATGTGCTCTTTAAGCAATCTACACAACATAAAAATACGATACAGTCGTGTAAAAATCTATCAGATCATTATACATTTAGAGTTTTATTAAAGTAAACTAATTGTAATAGATCACCTGAAAAGCGCTGTGACGCTAGTGTCACTCCATCCAAACTTTGTCTGCATGTTGAGAAGAACCAGGAGTGCTTTCAATCTAGACATACGTGCTCCATTATACAATGGCGTATCGGCTTCACTTTTCATATCATCATAGATAAGCCTTTCTAAATCCATGATCGTCTCGATCATTTCATCAATCTCCGGCTCAAACATTGCCTCATTGGGAATGTGCTCTGCATGATCATCCCCCGAGCTGTGAGAGGCTACATCTTGTGGCCTCACATATGCTGCTTGACCAAAGCGCCTGCGAACACGTCTATTGGGTTGCAAGATTGCTGCTTGTTGGCCAGCATCAGAGTCCGACGAGTTATAATTGGCAACAACTCGATCTATAATAGATGGATCGAACTCGCCAAATTCGCGAACGTGCTGCAAAGAAACACGTCTTGTCCGTCGCACAGCATGCTTGCATTGATTACAAGGACATAAGACCCTCATTGAGAGATAGGTGTTTCGGTTGGACGGTCCCACATCCTCGTCACTACTCATAATGAGGATAAAAATCTTATAACCTGGACAAAAAATTTAATATTCTATTGGAATTCTTCTTCTTATCTCTCTCTCTCTCTCTCTCTCTCTCTCTCTCTCTCTCTCTCTACCTCACATTCTCTAGTCATGTCCAATCCCCGCACACCTCGGTCTAGAGGTGCACGGAGATCAGAACCACCGGGTTATAATCTCATCTTTATTGGTCAATATCTATATTTGTGGGTACAAGAAATCTACACACCCACGTCTACATGATACTGCATGTAGTGGACAAAACCTCTTTGCCTCTTCTCTAACTGTAGCACTTCACAGCATCTTAACATCTTTTCACAGTAGATCTTTTCACTGTTCGTCTAACTCTAAACCCTAAACCGTAAGTAATTCTTGCGTGGACTCGATCTAACGTAAATAAGCGTAAATCTAAATAAACGTAAATCTAACTAAAAATAAACCTAAATCTAATTTAACGTAAGTCTACATCTAACCTAATCTTTAACGTCTTTTGGGATAGTTTCCTACGACGTTAAAACTCTCTTCTTCTTGTGTGTGTGTGTGTGTGTGTGTGTGTGTGTGTGTGTGTGTAAACCTAAATAAACCTAAGTCTAATCTAATATAACATAAATCTAAATCTAACGTAAATTATGTTATATTAAAAACAAAGAACTAAACTAACAGGGATTATTAGAACCTTAAAACTAATTTAAGACATAATTTTTCACATAACTCGGCAAGAGTTGGCATTCTCATCACTAAAGATGTGAGAGTTAACTTCCGGCGGTGACGCTGCCTCATCTCCATCCACATCTGACGACAGCAATTGGCCCTTTAGACCGTTCTTGCTCTTGTTACTAACTTTGAAGTTGCTGTTGAATGACTAGAGGTTGTCTAGATGGTCATTGTGTCGGGGATGTAGTGACTCTTGCCGCCCTGAAGATCCACCTTCTTCCCTATCTTCTGAAGACATTTCACCAGTACTTTTGGATCGACGGAGCCCACCATGAGTGAAGGCAGCAATACCCTATATTCCATTGAGGGCTTTCTTCACCCGCTTCATGCAGGCATCGCAGTCTATGGAGACCTAAATCTAATCTAATATAACATAAATCTAAATCTAGCGTAAATAAACGTAAATCTAGTTAAAAATAAACCTAAATCTAATCTAATTTAACTTAAATAAACCTAAATCTAATTTAACGTAAGTCTACATCTAACCTAATCTTTAACGTCTTTTAGGATAGTTTCCTACGACGTTATAACTCTCTTCTTCTTGTGTGTGTGCGCGTGTGTGGATGTGTGTGCCAATAAAAAGAGATAAATGGTATAACCTTTCTATCACCCATGCCAAGTATGATAGATTGATTATGCCATTTCCCTCTTGAATAATAGGTCTTGAGTTCAACTCCTCGTCGGCTAGATCTTTAGGTCTTTTAATTTTAATTAGTTTCCTACGACGTTAAATTAGTTTCTCTCTCTTTCTCTCTCAATGTGTGTGCGTTTTTTTGGATCGTATGCATGTTTTCTCTCTCTTTTCCTCTTTCAATGTGTGCGTTTTTTGTTTATGCATGTTCTCTCTCTCTTTTCCTCTCTCAATGCGTGCGTTTTTTGTTTATGCATGCTCTCTCTCTCTTTTCCTCTCTCAATGTGTGTGTGCATTCTTTGTTTATGTATGTGTGTGTGCGTTTTTGTTTATGTTTGTACTCTCTCTCTCTCTCTCTCTCTCTCTCTCTCTCTCTCTCTCTCTCTCTCACTCAAAAACACTATGTGTGTGTGTGTATGTGTGTGTGTGTGAGAGAGAGAGAGGGAGAGAGAAAGAGGGGAAGGGAACATGAGAATGAGGAGAGGGAAGGAGCATACTTGGCTCTCCTTCCTCTCCTGGTGTGTGTGTGTGTGTGTGTGGAGAAGAAAAAGAGAGAGAGAGAGAGAGAGAGAGAGAGAGAGGAAGAGCGTTACCTGCTCCTTGCTTGAGGGCGCCGAAAAACTCAGATCTGAGATCTGAGTTTTTGGGCGCGCTCGGTTATTTTTTTAGCCCAGCCGGCGTCGCTATGAGCGTCGCAAATTTCTTTGTAAATTTGCGACGCTCATAGCGACGCCGGGAATTTTTTTTTTGAGCGTCGCTGTGTGAGCGTCGCTAATATGAATAGCTTCTTGTAGTGTATGAAATCCACTGATGACTACGCATCACAACCTGTATATAGGACAAGTCACAAAATTAGTATTGATATTACTTCACATATACTTATTTAATTAAATCAACTCACACATATTAACGTCTCACCTCAATCGATTAGCGAGACTCTAAGGACTCCCAGTCTATAGGCTCTCATAGATCATTCCATACCTCATAGATACCTCTGCGATATCAATCTGTCTCCTCCTGGCGTGTCGGGGCTCAATGCATTGCAAGATTTTGCGTTTATACAAAAATCAAAGTAATAAGAATACATGATTCATTACGTTTAAAAAAACGTCATAGCTAGGATTGGATTGGAAACTCACAAACTCATAGCGAAAGGTGGCGAAGCCTCCGCTGCCAAGATGAGATGTCCCCCTGGTCATCTGTTGTATCTGCGCAGCCTGACGCTGCTGTCTGAACCGCGTGTTCGCTCTCCACTCATCCTCCCTGATTTGTTGCCACGTCTCGTGTGGGATGCCCAAAGGCTTCGGCGAACCGGTCCTGAAAGCCTGCCGAACTGCATCTCGTTGATGATTCACGGTGTCCCATGCAACACCATTGATCCACCTCCTCGGAAGATCCTTTGAACCCGGAGCAGGCTGATACTCTCTCATGATGGTCTCCACTATATAATTGATTTTGTCGCGATCCTGCTCAGGCCAAGGCGTCGGAATGCTGGTCAAAAACTATAGCTCCGCGAGCTGGCGAATTCGTTGTCTCATCTGAGTCCCGATTCTATCCATGTCAACAGAACCATCTACCCGTACAGTATAGAGTTTGGAGGCACTAGGATCGTGTGCCCCCCAAGGTGTCCGAGGTGTGCTAATAGGTGTGTCGAGAGGTGTGCCTCGGTAGGACAGGGGTCGTGAGCGAGGAGGGGTCGAGCATCTGTGGACCCTCCTCCACAACAACCACCACCTCCACCGGACAATCGCCGAGATCGGCGAGTACACCTGTGTTGCGGAGATGAGGACGTACCCGCCTTTGCCGCACCTCTAGGTGTCCAAGCGGCCATGATGGGAGACCTTGCAGGCGTCGTACCCGTAGGCGTCCCCCCCATAGGCGTCGGACCCTCGGGTGTGAAGCCCAGAGGCGTAGTATCCGTGCCTCTGGATACCCAGTACAGAGATGCCTCTGCCATCTGACTAGGCGTCATCCGTGTGACGAAGCCCATAAATGCACTTGCACTCATAGAAGCAGGATCTAGAAACTGGTCTGCCATACTAAAGTCCTGCACAAAGAAAGTAAAAGAACGCGTCAGAACACCTTTGTTTAAATTAAATTTAAGCTTAATTTTAAATCAACGTCTTCACACAAACACTTACATACCTAGGCCTCGATGAGTGAGGCATCATCGATAAGATCTTGCACCGCATCATCGTCTATCTCTGATTGCAAACAGAACTCTGCCCCAACTCCTTCTGGCAAATTATCTTCATCTACAAGTGTCATATCTGCCTCGTCTGTGTCATCCCTCATATATCTGTCAGCTTCCTCTCCCATACCTTCATCCATCTCATCTAATGTTATAGTAATATCTGCGTCGTCTGACCGGCTTTCCTCCAGGAGCTCTTGCCCTTCCAATACTTGTTTATTTCTTGGAGCAACCTGAACCACAAACCACCATTGTCACTCTCGAGGGTCCAGTACAAAGACAACTTTCTAACAATGTTCGGGGAGAGAAAATGTGTCCCTCGCATCTGTCCAAACCTTTGTAGAATCTATTTGCACAAGCTTGTTTCCATCTCTGCGTACCGTTGCATTGCGACCAGAAGTAATCACCTTGAACCACTTCACATCCAACAAAAACATCTCAAACCGCCTGAAGCTGACTTTCAGGATATCTAACACCAGACCACAGTAATCCAGGTTGCTAGTGCTCTCATTTGTGTCTCTGGCGTCTGGCCTGGAGGTGGGCATTTCATTGCCAGCCGAGAGAAGTCGTCTGGCCTCGAGGGGGGCATTTCATTGCCAGCCAAGAGAAGTTGCTCCCGTAACAACCTGTTTAAGCCACATTAAATTAAAAAGCTCCCAAAGCACGTCACTGTTGCAATCGAAAAATCTCTTTTATAAATTATGTACCTAAACAAAGCAGTGACGCTTGCATCTGACCACCTGTACACTGACTGAAGATTCAAAAATGCCAGACAAGTACGAAGCACAGATATTTTGGCGCCTTCATAGATTGGTTGACGTGCCAACTTCCTCAACATGTCTTCAGGAGATAGGCGCACGGCTTTTGGTGCTGCTTCGTTAGTGTTCTCCTCGCTTGTCTGGAAGAAGGCATCCAACATCTCCTCCATGCTGTCGTCTTCTGTCTATAAGCCCTTTTCTGCTTCCATCCTTGGCTCTATATTGGTCGGACCTTCTCTCTCTCTCTCTCTCTCTCTCTCTCTCTCTCTCTCTCTCTCTCTCTCTCTCTCTCTCTCTCTCTCTCTCTCTCTCTCTCTCTCTCTCTCTCTCTCTCTGATGTAGGTGTTATGTCGTGAAAATCAATGCCGGTTCTGTAGGAGTCGTATCATAGATTGTGTACGATTTCTCTAGCAAACTCTCCGTACTTGTGCACATGCTCATTATATATCCTACGCATACGCAGGATTTGATACTTACAGAGCGTGAACGAGCATGCAATCTTTTCCTCCATGTTAGTTAATGATGTTGCCATCTACAATGATTATGAATGTTGTTTTAATATATATACTCCTCACAATGTAAACTACCTCGCATTCTTTAGTCTTGCCCGATCTCCGTACACCTTGGTCCAGAGGTGTACGGAGATCAGGACCACCGGGTCAAAATATCGTCTTTATTGGTCAAATCCTATATGGATAGACACATACGTGCACTCCCAGGTGTACATGGCAATACATGTAGTGGGAAAAACCCCTTTGCCTCTTTTAGTTCCATATTTTCTTCTAGAGGGAGAGAGAGAGAGAGAGACAGAGAGAGTTTCTGTCCTTTTCACACAATTGGTCAGCCAACGTAACTCTTTCACGTCGACTTTCTCTATCTACTATCTATCTATCTCTCTCTACCTCTGTAGCTATCTCTAGTTAATTCTCTCTCTCTCTCTCTCTCTCTCTCTCTCTCTCTCTCTCTCTCTCTCTCTCTCTACGTATGTACCCTATCTCTCGATCTCGCTCTTGCTATCTCTCTTTCTCTTTCTCTCACTCTCGCTCTCTCTCTCTCTCTCTCTCTCTCTCTCTCTCTCTCTCTCTCTATATATATATATATATATATATATATATATATATATATATATATATATATATATATCACTCTCTCTCTCTCTCTCTCTCTCTCTCTCTCTCTCTCTCTACGTACGTACCCTATCTCTCGATCTCGCTCTTGCTATCTCTCTTTCTCTCACTCTCGCTCTCTATCTTCTCTCTCTCTCTCTCTATTTCTCTCTCTCTCTCTCTCTCTCTCTCTCTCTCTCTCTCTCTCTCTCTCTCTCTCTCTACGTACGTACCCTATCTCTCGATCTCGCTCTTGCTATCTCTCTTTCTCTTTCTCTCACTCTCGCTCTCTATTTCTCTCTCTCTCTCTCTCTCTCTCTCTCTCTCTCTCTATTTCCCTATATCTCTCTCTCTCTCTCTCTCTCTCTCTCTCTCTCTCTCTATATATTATATATATATATATATATATATATATATATCACTCTCTTTCTCTCTCTCTATTCCCTATCTATTTATCTCTCTCTATTTTCCTATCTCTCTCTCTAATTCCCTCTCTCTCTCTCTATATATATACATATATATATATATATTTATCACTCTTTATTTCTCTCTCTCTCTCTCTCTCTCTCTCTCTCTCTCTCTCTCTCTCTCTCTTTAATTTATACGAACATCTCTCTCTCTCTTCCTCTCTACCACAACAGAGCTCGTGGCTTTACACCAGAGGCATACTGATCAAACACGCGACTGATCTAGGGAGATCCAGACGCCCACGACTGCGGAGGACTACACAACATCGATAGAGACTGCATCAGAGGATCTTGGCCACTTTGGCTCGACATGCACAACGCCCGGTCAGACTACTGACCATGGAGGAGATTAATGAGATCCGCCAGCGACTGATGCTGGATCTCCTATGATCATCTACCTATCCCAGCTAGCTATTTTAGCTTCTTAGTCCACACCCAGCAGTTTAGGATTCCATAATATTTTATTTTGTCATTTTGTCATCTTGTTTCTCTGACTTTGTATCAGATCCACCACATTGTAACTTTTTGGTCTCATAGGTCACTTTGGCCTTTTGAAGACTTGAATATAACATTTCATTTCATTTCTCTCTTTAATTTCGCTTTCTTTAATTTTAATTTCCTACGCATACATTCTCTCTCTCTCTCTAGATTTTTAATTTCTTATTTACACACACACATTTCTCTCTCTTTCTCTGTTTGATTTTCTACACACACACACACATTTCTCTCTCTCTCTCTCTCTCTCTCTCTCTCTCTCTCTCTCTCTCTCTCTCTCTCTCTCTCTCTCTTTCCTACACACACACACACACACACCTCTCTCTCTCTCTCTCTCTCTCTCTCTTCCTACACACACACACACACACACCTCTCTCTCTCTCTCTCTCTCTCTCTCTCTCTCTCTCTCTCTCTCTCTCTCTCTCTCTTTCCTACACACACACACACGATGTAGAGAGAGAGAGAGAGGGGTTGGGTGGGGGGGGGAGAGAGAGTTTCAGAATACCTGCGCAGTAGGTTTCGGCCAAGAGATCTGAGCGCGTCGCATGCAAAAAGGGCCGCCTGCGTGTGCGGGTTTCCCTTTTTTCCCCCTATTTTTTGCGTCATATTAGTGGTAATATCCGTCGATATATGCATGGAAAAGTATGCCTTGCCACGCGCATTTCCACCGGCATATCGATGGATATTCTGACGCATATATCGATGGGCTATAAGTACGTTGATAACCGCGTGGAAAGGTACGGCCGTCGATATATACGCGTCGATATCTTGATGTTATGTTGTAGTGTATTTTTCTATTTTATAGTGCCTTTCCTTTAACTCTATGTGGTCAAAAGGCCGTCACTTTTGTACGCGCCACATTAACGAGCATAGAACCACCATGGATTGTGCCATCATGGGCAAATTTGACACAAACGGTGATGAATCCAGGTACTGTGGAACTATTGAAAGGATACTAAAGGTTAATTTTAGAACCTTTAATAGCTTCATCTTCGAGTGCAAGTGGTTTGAAAATGTGTCTAGACGACATGAGAATGGCCTCTACATGGTGGACTCTAGTGTGCATCACGTAGGGAGGTGTGACAATTTAGTGTTACTGCGCAATTGTGAGCACGTGAGTGACATGTACCTTTTTTATTCTTAATTTACTTGCTGTAGCGTTAGTTATAACAATGTTACTCACTTTGAGCTTCTATTTTATAGGTCATCTATATCCCAACAATCCACCAACCAAAACTTTGGTTCGTAATTCCCGTAACACCTCGAGGGAGAACCATCTTCTCCACTAATGAAGTGGAGACTATCTTCGACCCTCTTCCACCTCAGACTTTGGAGGAGGTGGAAACAGAGGAGAGGGAGGTCGATGAATCAAGTCCGGCGGGGGCAGCAAGTCTTAGCGAGGATGATTGTCATGATGATGAAGATGATGAGATGGAGGATGACGAACTCGAAGATGATGAAGCTGGCAATGCATCCACAAACGACAATTTCGTTTCTCTCTTTATTGATTTAGGAGCCATGGGCTTAGAATTGGATGATGCTTCACGTAGAGATCTTTTGGAAGATGATTCATAAACATTTTGTAGTTATGAAGTTCTTTGATCATGTAATTCATTCACCTCTCTCTCCCTCCTCTTCCTCTCTTTAGATTTTAGAATATGCTCAATTATGTTAATCAATTGACAATGATTATTTTAGTTGTAAACAAGGGTAATCTTAGGCTCGGTTCAGACGAGGCTGGAGGAATAAAGCTTTCTGCAGGTCTACCGCCGCCTCGTCTAAACGTTGTTGGAGGAAGAAGAGCAAAAAACAGAGAAAGATGGAGAGAGGCCAGCAGCTCTTCCGAGGGGGGGGGGGGGGGGGGGGGGGGCGAAGAAAAATGGCGGGCCCGGAGGAAGGTGATATCTACTGCAACAAACAGGATTTTGCTACGCAACTTAAACGCCCCTGTGGAAAGCATTTCCGCCGTAGCGTCTAGAACAAGCCTTATATCCCCCGCCTCCTTCCCCCCCTTCTCTTCATTTTTATATTTGAAAATTATATACAATACTCCTTAATTTTTATTGAGAGAAGGGAAACACCAAAATTTGAAGGGGGGGGGGGGAGTTAATCCAGAATTTGAAAGTTTAGGTGCTAAATTTGGACAGCGGATATAACGATGGTAATGGACATGATAGTAACAGCGATAATAATAGCGGTAATAACAGCGGATACACTCATGGTAATACTTTAAACACAAAGACCCCCCCCCCCCTCCTCTCTCTTGTTTCTCTCATTGAATTTACACCTTCTCTCTACAAAATGCGGTAAAACAGTGCGATAAACACTTGGATATTTTCATAGTGCACAGTTGGGATCGGCAATTGCTCCAAACTATGCGTTGGGTTGCAGGACAAAGTTGGCTCCGATTCCAGTCTCAAGTGATAGCAACACCGCCACTGTCGAGGATGGGATCCAACACCACTCCAGCCACAACCGCTATATTGCCATCTTCTCGCAATGTGTGTCAGCCAGTTCCCACTAAAGCACCGTCCATTGGGGGACGTGTGAATTGGCGTCCACACAAGGTGATCATCTTGGTGGAAGCCGAAAAGAATCTAGAGGTCCGAATCATGGAAGGTGGGCTTCTAATTAGGCTAAAGGATCGATGGCAAACGATCGCAGACATCTGTCGAGCTAGTGGTTTGCATCGCAGTAAAAGTAAGTGCAAGAACAAGTGGGAAAAAATCAGTGGGATGTTCAATAGGATTCGAGACTATGAGAATCACATTCCTTCGGGATGGAACAGTTTTTGGCAAATGTCTCTAGCAGAGACACACGACAAAGGCTTGCCGAGCGATAATTTCTTGAGTGATCTCTACGACAAAATGGTTCAATTGTTTGCTGGCGATCGCAACGTGGATATTGGAGCCAATCTGGTCGACTCCCATCCTGACGACACTACTCCAACAGGTGATCATGGTGTCCATTTCTCTCTCTCTCTCTCTCTCTCTCTCTCTCTCTCTCTCTCTCTCTCTCTCTCTCTCTCTCTCTTTGTGTGTGTGTATATGTATGCTAAATGCTACCTTTTACCTTGTAGGGGATGACACCGAAGATGCCCACACACCATCCGACATGGGTGGCCAAGATTTTGTTGAGGACTCCTCCTCAGGGGGAGTGAAACAAAAACGTCGTCCTCGAGTGCATGTTGGGGCCATCAAAGATCTAGTCGAAACAACCAAAAGGCTTACAACTATCTCCGAGGAGTCCGAGGTTGGTCGTGCAAGGCGCTTTGAGGAGGCTGAGCGTCAAAGAGATGCACGAGAGGAGGCTCGAGACTGCCAAGCATTAGAAATCGATCATGCTAAGCTTCAAACAATGCATGAGGGCACAGGTGCAATTTGTTCCTCTTTGGGCGAAATTGCGAAATGCATTGTGCTAATTCGAAAACCCTAAGACCCTCACGTGGAGTAGGTTATCATCTAGGTCATCAAATGTCCTTGTCGTGTTTCTTTTTCCTCATATGGCACTTCTCCACCTTTTAATAGTCCCATCTACATTTCTCTCACCCTTGGACATCGGCCTACATTGTTTTCACTCAAATTTTGTGAGTATGGCACAATGTGTAAACGAGCTGTGAACAGCCAATTTTCATAATAGACTTGATTAGTTTTTTAATTCAGCATTTTGAGAATGTCAATTTCATCCACTGCAGGATCAAATGGTTGTTTCTTTTATTGGCTTTTCAAATGGTTGTTTCTTTTATTGGCTTTCTATGCAATATTTCCATGCAATAATTACACTAGGCAGTAAGTGTACAAAGTAAGTAGGTGTTTAGTACACATTTTATGTTGAACCTTGTTGAAGGGAATAGATGGATAAAATAGCCCATCAAAGGCCAACATTAGACATAGGATCTTACTGAAATAGTTTAGACGTCTCATTTGAATTCTTTGCAAAATGTTTCCATATGCTCTTATGAAATCTTACTTCACAAGTTCCTCATAGAATAATGCAAGTACTCCCTCTCTCTCTCTCTCTCTCTCTCACTCATAAACACCAGGAGCTCGAACACCACTTGTAAACTGGAGTCGAACACCTTAGCCGAAAACAATAAAAGGGCACCAAAGTTGCAAACTGAATTTAAAAAGAGACCAACAAGTCTTTGCAAAATGTTTCCATTTGCTCTTATGAAATCTTACTTCACAAGTTCCTCATAGAATAATGCAAGTACTCTCTCTCTCTCTCTCTCTCTCTCTCTCTCTCTACCCGGTTCTTGCTAAAGACAGGAGCGCGTATGGGAATGGCACAATTTTGTTGGTTGGCCTCTCCACGCTGAGCGTGCCTTGTCATGGTGGGGCTTTTCTCCGATATATGGGAAGGCCCTCTTAGGGAGCCCTTCGCATCTTAAGGCCTGCGTCACACATGTCCGGTCGGATGTGTGTGTGCAAATGACATGGCAAAATGCGATTGGCAGCAAGTGATCTTTGCGAGTGGGCGGGCCCGTGTTTGACACGAGCCAAAGACTGCAGGGATGGTCAGACCCAAAGCTACAAACACACGCGTTTTCATTGTCTATGCAGAATTGAAGAAAGCAGGACAATCGATGAGGAAAGTCGAGGATGCAATTAGCTAGGCGCACGATCATGTCGTGTGGAAGGCTCTTGGCGTGTACATAGCTGGCCGCAATTAGCAGTCACGACGTGAGGAAGTCAAGTCCAGGTATTGGGATTTGCGGAATCATGAAGTCGATCGGGAGAAGTCCTGCAGCAGTCGCTGCTCCGGGTTGCTCGTAGCTGACCGGCGGAACGTGTGACTGGTGGAATGGTATACGGCGACCCGGTCTCTGCGCCGTTGGTTATGATAGCTTTTTGCGATGACGAGAAGTCAGGCAACTAGTTCCAACAGCCCGGACGTCGTCGTGCTGGAGGGTGGCGCGTGCGACGACTGCGTCGCCTGCCATGACGGATATTCAAGTGCAGTTGCTCGTGTCGACGAGCCGCGAGGCCTATTTAAACAGAATCTGGGCAGGAAGCAAGTACCGGTCTGATCATCTATTTGTACTAGCTGCTTTGTCTGATCTTCTGAGTTAGCTACTTAGTTCTAATTAATTACTAGGACTATGGGTAGCCTGGGCAACCTCGATCACCTAGTTGGGGACGAGCCTGCACTCTTGAGCGTCGACAGTCGGCATGACTTTAAGCGCGTTTGCATAGTAGGGGCCGGCGTGACGGGCCTCTGTGCCTGCAAGCACTTGCTGCAGCACGGCGTCAAGTCTGTGGTGGTACTGGAAAGCCAAGACGTGGTAGGTGGGGTGTGGAGGAACACCTTCGCCAGCACCAAACTGCAGACCATCAAGGAAGCCTACCAGTTCTGCGATTTCCTTGGCCCGCGGGGACGCCCAAGTATCCCACTCATCTGCAGGTGGTAGACTACCTGGAGAGCTACGCTACCAAGTTCCACGCCATGGAGCGCATCCAATTCTGCCGCCAGGTCACGGAGGTACGACGCCTTGATTGCTCGGAAGGAGGTAGCGCTGTACTGACTAGTGCCAACTGGGCAGTTGGATTCCAGCAAAGAGGAGCGGGAGAAGCAGCTGTGCAGGTAGGGCAATTATTCATCAGCTGCATTAACCAATCACCTCGAGTGCTGGACAGCTTAATGAGTCTCTGTTTTATATTGTCAGTGGCTCTACTGCGACTTTCTGGTTCTGTGTGTGGGGCACTTTGGGGACATTCCCAATCTGCCGCGCTACAACTAGGAGCCTGAGGTGTTTCGAGGCCAAGTGCTGCACTCGCTGGACTACGGCAAACTGGACGACAAGGCCGCCCGGGCTCTTCTCACGGGCAAGCGTGTAGTTGTGGTGGGCCTTAGAAAATCGGCACTCGACGTGGCCATGGAGGCGGAAGTCGCAAACTCGGGTAAATAGCTCATCATCATGCTCTCGACGTCGGTGCTGCCATGCATTCGTCATATTTTTCCTAACGCAGGAAAAATGCAGGCGCTGCTATATTGCATGAGGAGGGGCAGCCGGCTACATCATGCACGCTCGTCTTCCGGACGCCCCATTGGGTGACAGCAGACGACAAGGCCTTTGGAGTACCCCTGGGTTACCTCCTCAGAACCCGCTTCTCGGACCTCCTTGTGCCCAAGCCGAACCGACCGCTTTTGATCACCATGATATCCACGCTCTTGACGCCGCTTGTATGCACGTCCGGCCTAGTCAATATCTACATGCTCTTATATATTGTGATCGCTTGATTTAACCAATTACCTCGTATTTGAATGCATGCTATAACAGCGATGGGCCATGTCCACCTAATTTGTGGAGATTCACCTCCTTCGCACCCTTCCCCTGCGACAGCTTGGAATGATCCTCGATGCTCGTGCCAACTTCCTGGACGAGTTTAAGTCATGCAAGCTCACCGTCGTGCCGTCAGGCTTCTTCGAAGCTTGTCTCCAGCACCGCATCCAGCTCCGAAGAACCCCCGATTGGAGTTTTGCTCCAGATGGTGTGCGCCTAGCTAATGGCTACGTTGTGCAAGGTGACCTCATCATCCTTTGCACTGGCTTTGAGGGGGAGAAGAAACTCCAGTCCCTGTTGGGTGCCAAGGAGTTTGTGAATCTCTTCCAAGAGCACGACAACATCATCCCTCTCTATAGGTACGTGGGTTAAACATTCGGCCGAAATCCACCTCAAAATGAGTAAGTGTACCATTGGGAAGGTTTTTAAAAATTTCACATAGTTTATAAAGGATTATCTTTACTGGAGCGGCTGAAAATAAAAATTTCAAGAAAAAAACAGGCTTATGAAGCAAAAGGGGTTATAATCTATGTGCTATAGGTGATTTTTGAAAGGTGGACCTCACCCCAGAAAAAGCACTCATGCAACCAACCCACATGTTCATGTCTTCTTTAAAGTTTTCCTTTGATATGTCTTCACGTGCCCACATATCCATACACTTCTCTCCTGTGTTTGCAGGGGCCTCATCCCACCTCATGTTCCCCACCTTGCCATCCTTGGATTCCAAGAGGGATACTCTAACCTCTTCAACGCCGAGATGAGTGCCAGGTGGCTAGCTCACCTCCTCTCCAACAAGATCTCCCTTCCTAGTATCCACAAGATGGACAAAATTGCCCATGAGTGGGTTCAATATAGCCGCACATTTACCACTAATTTCAACACAAAGACATGCAACAACCCCATGTGCATTTGGCAGGCCGATCAAATGTGCCATGACCTTGGTTGGAACCCCAAGAGAAAGAAGAGCATTCTAAAAAAGCTCTTTGAGCCTTATAGCAACATGGACTACAAGGATGATGAATAGCCAAATATGCCCCTCATTACCGTTCAATATCATAACTTAGAAATACGCACTATCCTTCTTGACCTACTTCATACTTTTTATTTATCTAGGACATAAAACAAGTATGATAGGTGGCCTTGCCAATAGCAAAGGGTTTGGTTTTCTATGCACACTGATTAAATCCTTGTTCTTGCAAAAGTGCACTTTTAGAATCCTTCATTTAAAAGAACTTGCTCAATTTTCAAGAGATTGTTTTTTCTATTATTTCTTGTGTTCTTCAAGACTATCTATGCCTTGCAGCCATGGAAACCTATGACAAGGTAAGCTAATAGACAAAGAAGCATGAAAATAATAATCCATCTTTATCCTTGTATTATTTAAATCTATGTCAAGTGTTCATGAGTACTTGCTTGAGGAAATCATCACTTTAATAGTTAATTATGTTGAATATACATAAATATTTTCCTTTGACTCAAAGGCTATGATCCAAAATAGCTACAAATGTACATCAATTACGATATATAAAAATACTTGAAATTACTATTGACCAAGATTATCAAGAATTGCAAAGGCTCAATTGTATGTAACATAGAATGACAACATTCTACAACCCATCCTAGAGAGATATGAACCACGATTGGATATTTAAACACATGGAAAAAGGCATGTATACGTTGTGATTTGATTGAATCTCTCTTCTATCAGGACCGAGTATAGGACAAATGTGGCATATATAACACTCGACATTGTAATTGTTTACAATTTTTTTATATACATGGGAGATTTCATACTTCTCTCGCTCATTTTCCATTTGGCTATGCTCAACTAACTATTCTTCTTACATTTGACTGCACACGCTTTGTGCTCGGTGACAGTACTAGTAAACACACACTATCTCTCTTCGGTGTTGTGCATCTTAAAGCCATAGAAGAAGCACTAATGGGAAACAAAAGACCTCGACAACCATCTGCAAGGATCAAGTCTGTGGAAATATTCAATAGCTTTGCTTTGGATAATGGTTGATGGCTTTCCACCACCATCATCATTGGAAGCTAGATTCTCTTGTAGATAAGAAAGAGAAAGCGAACGAGAAATAAGTTTGTGAATAGTTACAAATGCAGGGTAAAATACTTTCTCTTGTCACAAACGAGAAAAAACAGTCATAGAGGTGCTTATTGAACACATATATATAAACTCTCAGCTGCATTTGCAAGCAACACCGATAGGTTTTCAGCTAACCGACCATGTTCACCCATATATTGTGTGATTTACTTGACTGTTACAAATATCTATCCCTTGGAGAAAGAGACAGGCAGCTGCAATGGAGTGCATTATGGGTATCTTTGATACATAAAGATCGATGGTGAGGTCCTCTATGACTCTAGCGAAGATAGCTGATTAAAAGGGGTTTATTCTTTTACGACCACTGTTACAATGCTCCTTGTTTTGCACTTGACCACCGGCCATTGACTTTCGACCACCGACTAACCGACCGGTCATTTTCTGACCACTTTTCGACCGCCATTCGATCATAATATTCCAGTGAAAAAGAATATTCCGGCTCAAGACTGGGCGTTAAAATTTTGGTTTCTGGTGAGTTAGTTTTCTTCACGCACGATGGCTTCTCCTCATAATGGGGGCCTTACAAATGTGCGTTTTTAACACAGAAAATTACAAGAGGTAAATCAGGATCCATACTTAACAATCTCCCACTTCGAGATTGACCTCCATGTTGGAGCTATATATAGCTCACTCTACTGAACTTGGTTTCACCTATATATTTGTATCTTGTCCTCAATATGAATCAGTCTTTGGGAGCGTATATAGTGTGTCTCTTGTCTCGTCTCTCTCTCTCTCTTTCTCTCTACATCTCAACATGGTATGAGAGCGGTAACGATCACGTGCCGATTCAATTCATGGTGACACAACAGTATGTGTATGCGATTCGCATGTAAGATTCAAAATTGCTACAAATTTGATTTTTGAGCGTTGATTCTTGTTAATCGTGGTTGTTTTGTGTTAAGAATAATATGATAAGTGTTTTATGTGGCGTTTATTTCTAATCAATCTAATCGTTGATTACGTTTTCTTGTTGATGACACCCTGAACTTCATCTCAATTTTTCTTGCTGTTCTGCTCAAAATTTGGAGAAACGGAAAAAGCGCAATGGAGCATAGCGCAATGGCACTTTTCATCCAAAACTTGTTCGTCTCCTCGAGCTCTTCGATTTGAGTTCTAGGTTTGCATCAATCGGAGTTCGCAGCAGAAAGTTATGCTATTTTTACTGTAATTGAGTTTGACGCAGCTTTCTTCGTCCTACTTCTTCGTGAAGCGTCCGTGATCGTTTTTCTTATTTTGGCGTTAACTTTTTCGAGAAGATTTAGCTTTTTGCTATTCGTATTGTGGCCGTCAATCTTGCGTCTCACGCCACTCTATTTTGAGGACTCGTTTATTATTAACGTCTCCTTTACCCTGCCTTTTTTGGGTGACGTCTCTCACATCTTTGGACGTGCCTTGAGCATCCTTCTTACGTTTATCATTGACAGAACGCAGTACTCATATCTCTCTCATTCTCAATTGCGGCCTTCACCATATATGGTGTGCAGATTCTATGATCTTATCTTATACGTCTTCTCATAACAAGATATGGCTATGAATATTCTCGTGAACGGCTTTCCTTCTGGCCAACGTTCTGTTCCTCCTTTCCAAGGTCAAGGATTTCCAGGCTGGAAAGCAAAGATGTTGTTAATTCTTGAAGGCGATGAACTCTCCGATGTTGTTCTTGGAAATCGTGTTTGTTCGCCTCAGCCTATTGATACGGATAACGATAACGTGCTTATCACTGAAGGACCTATATTTGAAGATTGGAATGTTGCCTATACGGATTGGCAATGACGTGATAAAGCAGCTCGTTGGTATATTCTTTCTGCTCTTACTATTGGAATTAGGGTTGCAGAGAAACGCACACAGCTTGGAGAAGACGAAGGAAGCTCAAGGCACACAATAGAGAGTGTGTTACTTAGTGTGCAATGGAAAGATAGATAGCCCTAGAGTGATGGGCGTATATACAATGCATGGGGGAAAAAACCTCCTAAAGAGGGAAAAAATGCCCCGGCGGTCCTAGTGTGTTCACACACATCACTACCACATGTATATGGTAACAAATCCCCTTTGGAGTGATGCAGTGAACGAGAGCTGGCACATGAGTAAAGGGAAGTGCCATGCCCTGAGGACAGGATCAGTCCACAAAGGGGAGTAAGCCCAAAGCTTTGCGGAAAGCTTCAATCTTCTCACGATACAATGCCTTTGTGAATAGATCTGCAAGGTTGTCCTGTGTTGGCACATAAGCCAAGCTGATCTCTCCTGCTGAGAGCCTCTCCCTGACATAGTGGTAATGCACCTCAATGTGCTTTGTGCGATCATGAAAAACTGGGTTCCTCGCAACTGCTAATGCGCTCTGACTGTCAGTGTAGATAGTGTTGGTAGTGTCCTGTCCAACACCCAAATCAGCCATAAGGCGTCTGAGGCATACACACTCAACCGTAGCTGTGAAGACTGCCCTGTACTCAGCCTCACAACTCGAAGTGGCCACAGTAGGTTGCTTCTTGCTCAACCATGATATACATGAACTGCCAAGAATGAAACAAAAACCACTTGTGGACACTCGTGTGTCAAAACAACCAGCCCAATTTGAGTCCGAAAAAGCATGTAAGTCTGGCGGCAATGATCCCCCCTTGGGATAAAACAAGCCAAGATGTAAAGTGCCACTAAGGTAGCGGAAAATCCTCTTGACAGCCTGCCAATGCTTAGACCCTGGGCTATGCATAAATCTGCTGACCTGTGAGACTGCAAACTGAATATCCGGCCTCGTGCTGCATACATAAATGAGGCAGCTAACAGCAGTTTGGTAAAGAGTGACATCAGCAGGATCACCAGCATCATGTAGACTCAACTTCAAACCTGTTTCCATGGGAGTGGCAATAGGTTTGCAATCCTCAAGTCCAAACTTACATAGCAATGTCTCTATGTAACTTTTCTGACACAAGGCAATACCACCATCACACTGCTTAAACTGTATACCCAAATAATGATGCAACAGCCCCAAATCTTTCATCTTGAAAGTAGCATTTAGATCAGCCTTAAATTCAACAATATGTCTCTCATTTGGTCCAGTGATCAACAAATCATCAACATAAAGAACCACGATGAGAAATACATCACCCTCACGCTTTACATACAATGTGCTTTTTGTTGGACTGTTACGAAAGCCTTGTTTGACCAAATGAGTGTCAGCTTTCTCATACCAAGCACGAGGAGATTGCTTCAACCCATACAAAGCCTTGTTACATTTGCACACTTTGTCCTCTTGTCCTTTTATGACAAAACCGCGAGGCTGCGTTACATAAACTTCCTCAAATATATCACCATTCAAGAAAGAAGTAACAATGTCTGATTGATGTACATCCCAACCAAAATGAGCTGCCAGTGCACATAGAAAACGCACAGTAGTCATACGACAAGTGGGATCAAAAGTCTCTTCATAATCAATGCCTTTTTGCTGTGCATAACCCTTTGCAACAAGTCGAGCCTTATGGCGATCGATCTCACCATCTGGCTTGCGTTTCAACTTGTAAACCCACTTCGTACCAATGGCCTTTTTTCCAAGAGGCAAATCACATAAAGTCCATGTGTCATTTTCTATAAGTGCATCATATTCTGATTGCATGGCAGCCATCCAATTTTTTGAATTTTGTGCTTCATCAAAAGTCAGAGGCTCCTCAACATCATGTAAGCTAGACACAGCCAAAGCATAACAATCTAATACATAAGATGCATAGCGAGAGCCTGAACGAGTACGACTAGACAAAGGTGCATCCAATTTACTGTCACGCAAAGTGTGCACCAGCCATTTTGGCATACCTCTAGCCTGCTCATTTTCAGCCCTTTCCTCATCAAGTACATCATGTACATCTGCATCAGTAATAGGCTGATCTACGACATTTTCAGAAACCCCCATAGGCTGTACATTTGCCTCATTGGAACTTACATTCGTATTTCCGCCACTGAAAAGAGGCAACAAAGTGTCATAAATGTCCTGTGAGCTTACATTACTGTCTCTAGTACATGAGAGCAAGGGCTGAACAGAATCTTCCACAAACACTACATCCCGTGAAACCATAATACGTTTTGTTTGCGGATGATACAACCTGTAACCTTTGCTTTCAGCACTGTAACCAACAAAAATACATTTGACAGCCTTATCATCCAATTTTGTGCGCTGCACTTGTGGCACCAAAGCATATGCCAAACAGCTAAAAACACGCATGTGCTCAATAGAAGGCTTTCTATCATGCCATGCTTCATATGGAGTAATAGACTGCAAAGCTTTCGTAGGACACCTGTTAAGTACATAAGTGGCACACATGATGGCCTCAAGCCAAAAAGAATGCGGTAAAGCTTGACTTTTGACCATACATCATGCCATTTCCATCACTGACCTGTTTTTCCTCTCAGCAACACCATTTTGCTGAGGTGTATAAGGCACTGTACATTGGTGTTTTATCCCACGACTAGCCAGAAATGCATTAAATTCATGAGACATATACTCCCCCCCTCAATCGGAATGGAGGATGCCCATAGTACATTTCGAGACATTTTCAGCCATAGCCAAAAATTGTTTGAAGCACATAGAAACTTCGTACTTCGCTTAAAGCGGAAATACCCATGCATGCCTGGAGTGATCATCAATGAAAGTCACGAAGTACAAGTAATTGCCCAAGGACGGAGTTTGCATGGGCCCACAAACATCACTATGCACAAGCTGCAACCTGCATGTGGCCCGAACTGAACCATCCTTTGGAAATTTAGAACGCTGCATCTTACCCAAAATACAGCCTTCACAAACATGTTTGACAGGTGCTTCAAGAGGTGGCAAAGAAGCAACCATATCAGATTTCTGCAAACGCAGCAAACTGACAAAATTCAGATGACCAAAACGTGCATGCCAAAGTTTTGCATCTGAAATAGCCCTTGAATCTGCAACAGCATTTGCAAAGTTTTGTCCACACTTGTCATACAAAGTGAGCTTATACAGCCCACGACACAAAAGCCCAGATGCAAAAATTTCATCACCAAAACTAAGATCATGAACTGTACATCTGTCATCCATAAATTTGACTACAAGTCCAAGTTTAGCAAGTGCGGATACAGACAAGATATTCTTCTTGATCCCAGGTACATAAAGTGCATCAACAAGTGTGAAGGAACTGCCATTAGCAGCAGTAAGCACAATCTTTCCAACTCCCTGAACTGGATAAGAGGCATTGTTGGCACGAGTGACTGAATTCCCATGAGGGACAGACTCGAGAGAGGTAAACAATTCACGATGTGAGGTAATGTGCTTTGTAGCACCACTGTCGAAATACCACACATGTGAATCTGCAGCAACTGACAAGCATGCATCATGGACAGCAGGATTGTAAGTGCACTATGCGCTAAAATCCCATTCTACATCAACATCAGCAACACAGTCTCCTTTCACAGAAGACTCAACAATGGCTGCATTTGTAGTGGAACCAGCATTTGCATTGGAACCACCCTCTTTCTTCTTAGCCTCTTTGGCCTTCAACTTAGGAGACGACTTGATCAAGTGATCATTGGCTTTACAATAATGGCAACGCATCTTCTTTTTGCCCTTATCACCAGAATTGCCAGACGAAGTACTGCCAGCAGAAGCATTAGGAACATAATTTTTGCCACTCGCAGCAGAACCATAAGAAGTGGCTGCATTGCTGTTACCACCCTTTCTTTGAGAAGCAATAAAATCCTGTTCAACTGTACGCTGTCTAGTCCTGTTTTTTCTGGACAGTGACTCTTGCAACAACAATGTGCATAATGCATCAAACTTGACAACTTCTGGATTTCCTTGGGTCATCAGTCTCCAAGTACTAGAAAAAGTCTGGTAGGAATCTGGTAAGGCATCAAGAACACTCTGCACAAGGGAACTGTCTGAAATGACTTCACCTGCAGAAATAAGCTGCTCATTGATATCCTTGACACTAGCAAGGATAGTGTCCATATCATCTTCCTCATGCATAATCTTCGACTCCAGCTCTTTACGCAGCAAAGCAATTTTAGCCTCATTGCGGCTTGCATAAAGACCTGCTAAAATATCCCAAGCCTGTTTTGCAGATTTTGCTGAACGGATGTGAGGAAAAATGGTGCGCTTCACAGACAACGCAATCAATGCATGAGCCTGCGCATCCTTAACATCCCAACGAGCTTGTTCTGCCGTAGGCAAAATAACTCTAACAGCTGCAATCCTTGCAGCAAGACCTGCAACATCCTCAACATCGCCTACATCCTCAGAACCAGGACGTACATCAATGCCCTGCACAATGCTCCAGACACCCTTTGACACAAGAACATGTTGCATCATATAAGCCCACATAGGGTAGTTGTCCCCATCCAACCTGTCCTCAGTAGCAAACATCTTGAACACATCTGTGTTTTTGTTGTCAGCCATGCATGGTAAATGCTGCACCTGATGTGAAAACTGCCCGAAAATAGGAGAAACAGAGCGGGAACAACCTGTGCTATATAGCACAAACCGTAGAAGACTATAAGGCACCTGTTATGCTGAAAACGGCACTGACAGAAATTCTGCACAAAATGACGAAATAGCCTGTGCGAACGCTCACCAAAGCTCACTGAAATCGGAGAAAGTGAGCAGACGTGTGCTGGAGCAGCTGGCGACTAAGCCCAAGAGGACGTGCCTGCTCTGATACCAATTGTTGGAATTAGGGTTGCAGAGAAACGCACATAGCTTGGAGAAGACGAAGGAAGCTCAAGGCACACAATAGAGAGTGTGTTACTTAGTGTGCAATGGAAAGATAGATAGCCCTAGAGTGATGGGCGTATATACAATGCACGGGGGAAAAAACCTCCTAAAGAGGGAAAAAATGCCCCGGCGGTCCTAGTGTGTTCACACACATCACTACCACATGTATATGGTAACACTTACTGATTCCCTTTTGCTTGATATGTATGAACTGCCTACTTCCCACGACGTATGGAAGTACCTTATTGCAAACTTTCAAAAGAAATCTGTTACAAAAATACTTTATTTGAGAGGGTTGCTTAACAAGTTACAATATGAAGTTGGTACTGCCATGACCGGACATATTGAATCTTTCAAATCTATTATTAATCAACTTGCTACTGCCGGTGATCCTGTTCCACAAAAGCAACTGATTACACTTCTCCTTGATACGATGAAGGACTCTTCTTATGATAACATTGTTACTATTCTCTCTAATAAAGATGGTCTTGATTTCGACCAAGCCTGCATGTCTTTAATTGAATACTCTCAACGTCAAGAACGTCGGAATGCTGGTCACGATACAGCTATGATTTCACAAGAGGAGACTGAGTCACAACAGATGGAACGTGCTTTTTATGCTCGAAGGCGTCCATTTCAACGAGGAAACCGCAGAGGTGGCCGTCGCGGTAATATTTTCTCTCGTCTCAAATTTCCTAATAAGCAATGTTCTTACTGCAATAGAAATGGCCATACTGAAGATGATTATTGTGCACGTCAATATGATGAAGAACACAATATTACCACAAAACAACCACGTTTATCTAGAGACTCTTCTTCTTCTTCTTCTTGTGAATATTGTGGACGATCTGATCATCCCACT
Source organism: Adiantum capillus-veneris (assembly GCF_014529385.1). Taxonomy (NCBI): domain Eukaryota; kingdom Viridiplantae; phylum Streptophyta; class Polypodiopsida; order Polypodiales; family Pteridaceae; genus Adiantum; species Adiantum capillus-veneris. Next base: position 82,714,180 of record NC_140938.1, on the reverse strand, counting down.
CATATGTGCTATAAGCGTCGATTCGACACAGATCGGAATAGAGTATATGCTACTGAACATCGAAACAACATTGTACCAGAAACAAGCTGCGTCCTATGTTCAGTTGCTCCAGACAGAATACTTCATGTACGTGATGGATCACTTTTTATTGTCGATTCTGGTGCTACAGGAAATATGACATATCCGTCTAAGTGGCTCCATAACTATCATCCACTGCCAGTTCAACGTGTTGTTTATCTTGCTGATGATACTACTTGTCAAGTAACGGGTATTGGAGACTTATATCTTGTTACCTTATCTTCTTCCACTCGAATTTTGCGAGGAGTATTACATGTACTAGATCTTCAACGTAATCTTCTTTCAGTTGCTAGACTTGTTGATCTTGGTCTGTTTGTTGGATTTGATCATACCAAATGCCGAATTGAGAAAGATGGACAGACTATAGCCACTGCTCCTCGAAACGGTAATTTGTTTGAACTCTCTCTCAACGATGCTGTAGCAAATATTGTCACTGCTCCAGGTGATCATGATTGCAAAGTATGGCATCACCGTTTTGTTCATGCTGATTTCTTAAAACTCCTTGATCTTCAACGTCGTGATCTTGTCCATGGCATGGATCTTAAAGCCCATCCCCATATGGGAATTTGTGAATTTTGTGCTCTTGGGAAACACAATCATAAACCCTTTCCTCTTCCAAATACAACTCATTCTCATGACGTATTGGATCTTGTTCATACTGATATATGTGGACCTCTACCTTCTTCGAGATCACAATATCGCTACTTCATTACTTTCATTGATGATTTCTCAAGGTATACGTCTGTATTTCTACTTAGACAAAAATGTGAAGCCTTATCTGTTTTCAAACAATTCCACAAGGCTGCGGAACTTCAAACTGGTCGTCGCCTTAAGAAGCTTCGTAGTGAAAATGGAGGCGAATATGTTTCTCAAGAGTTTGTGATTTACTGTGCTCACAGTGGAATTCATCATGAACACACTATTCCATGTTCTCCTCAACAGAACGGTGTTGCTGAACGAAAGAATCGCATTATTCTCAATGCTGCAAGATGTATGCTGATTCATTCTGGCTTATCTCGTGTTTTCTGGGCTGAAGCTACTTTGACGGCAGTATTTATTCAGAATCATCTTCCTACTACTGCAGCCTCTGGTAAGATACCCATCATAGCATGGACAGGTGACATTCCTTCTGTATCTCATTTTCGAACCTTTGGATGTATTGCTTATATTCATGTTCCCAAAGAAACACAAACAAAGCTTGATGCTCCTGGTCTTAAAGTTATTTTTATTGGATATTCTGACACTTCCAAAGGCTACAAATTCTATGACCCTTCCTCCAAGAAAGTAATTGTGAATCGTGATGCTACTTTTAACGAACAGCTTATGGGAGGCTCATGGTCCATGGATGATTCTGATGATACTAAATCATTGCTTCAGGCCTTTCCATTTCTTTCAGAAGATGAAACTCTTCCTATAGAGCAACTTTCCTCTTCACAGCCATCCATTCCAAATGTTGCCAATGATGATATTGATATTTTTGTTGATCTGCCTATTGATTTTGAACATGGCTCATGTCATGTTTATGATGACGATATTGCTGATCGATAATGCTTTTTCTACTTTTGAAGATCCCGTTACTTATGATGAAGCTATCTCTTCACCACAAAAGGATCAATGGCAAGAGGCTATGGAAGCAGAGAATGATTCTCTTATCTCTAAAGGTACATGGATACTAACTGAATTACCTCCTGGTCATACAGCTATTAAATGTAAGTGGGTGTATAAGACAAAAGTAAAAGCAGATGGATCTTTTGACAAGTTCAAGGCGCGTTTAGTTGCAAAAGGTTACTCCCAAGTAGCTAGTTTTGATTATCAAGAGACTTTTTCACCAGTTGTTCGCATTACAAGTGTTCGAGTTTTATTGGCATTTGATGTTCAATTTGATTTAGAAGCTCATCAAATGGATGTGCGAACTGCTTTTCTTAATGGTGACTTGGGAGAGGAAAATTATATGGAACAACCAGAAGGGTTTGTTATTCCAGGTAAAGAAGACCTTGTCGCTCAACTCCATAAGGCACTATATGGTCTCAAACAAGCTTCGCGAGCCTGGTATACAAAATTTGATCTTTTTCTCACCTCTAAAGGATTCATCTCTTGCTCGTCAGACCCCAACTTATACATAAAACGCCAAGGTAGCAGTTTTGTGATTCTTGCTCTTTATGTGGATGATACGATCCTTGTTTCCAATGATTTGGGATTTCTTCAGCAAGTGAAAAAGTTATTGTCTTCTGCATTTGATATGGTGGATCTTGGAGAGATTCACTCTTGTCTTGGCATTCAAATCCAACGGAACCATGCAAAAGGTATTTTATTCCTTCGACAGTCAAAATTTATTGCAGATGCTATTCAAAAATTTGGTATGGAATCTGCACATTCAGCCAACACACCTTGTCTTGTGAGCTCTACGAAGAACACTTCTGACAATGGCGGTCAACTTGTCACAAATCAACCTTATGCTAACTTGATTGGATGTCTTTAGTTTGTTGGCATGAACACTCGTCCTGATATTCTGTTTGCTGCTAATTATCTTGGACAACATCTTGCATGTCCTTGTCTTAAGCATTGGTCTGATGCAAAGCGTGTATTGAAATACTTGAAAGGAACTACAGATTTTTCTTTAGTCTATCGACGACAACTCACATCGGATTCTATGCAATCTCTTTCTCTTTTGGGTTACACAGATGCAGACTGGGCAAGCTCACATTTATCTATGCGATCTACTAGTGGAAATTGCTTCTTTATAAATGGTTGTCTTGTTTCTTGGACCAGCAAGAAGCAACGCTGTGTTGCAGTTTCTACGACTGAGTCAGAATATGTTGCGGCATCACTTGCAGCTCGTGAGTTGATTTGGCTTCGACAAATGCTGGTTGATATTGGTCACTCTCCTCTTTCTAGCACACCCTTGCGGTGTGACAACCAAAGTGCTATTAGTCTTGCAAAAGACTATGTTCAACATAATAAGTCAAAGCACATTGTTGTCCATTATCATTATGTCAGGTATGAAGTACGCAAAGGAACCATTATGGTTGAACACTGTCCAAGTGACCAGATGATTGCATACATTTTGACCAAAGGCCTCAATGAGTCACGTTTCATCCTCTTGCGCTCAGAGCTTTGAGTTGCTTCGGCCTCACTCTTTCTAGATTAGTTTCTTTGCTATTGTAATAGCTTTGTACATATGACATTGTAATCTTTTAGGTATCATGCACTATGCACACTCCACATTTGCACATTGTGATATCTAAGTCACTTAAATATTTGTACATAGATGCACAATTCACTTTCACATCATCACTGCGCTGGTTCATATTTTCACATTGTATAGGGGCTTGGGTTTTTCCCTTGAACTCCCCAAGGGTTTTTTCATCCAAAGCTAGAGACCTTTGTTTGAGTGGGGGTGTTGGAGCTATATATAGCTCACTATGCTGAACTTGGTCTCACCTATATATTTGTATCTTGTCCTCAATATGAATCAGTCTTTGGGAGTGTATATGGTGTGTCTCTTGTCTCATCTCTCTCTCTCTTTCTCTCTACATCTCAACACTCCAAACCAAACCTGTGAGCATTGATTTCTATCTTGGCTTCTTAACGTTGAATGCCAATTAAAGATGAGCAAAAGCTCAACTTCTCCTTGTTGACCACCTTTGTAAACATGTCTGCAGGATTTTCACTTGTATGCAAGTGATACATCACCTCAATGTGCCTTGTCGTTGAATGAAAGGCTGAGCTATTTGCAAGATGGATAGCGCTTTGGCTATCACTGTACAAGACACAATTGTCTTCTTTGAATCCAAGATCTTCTAAGAATATGTGAAGCCACAGAATTTCTTTGCTTGCCTCCGTCATTGCTACATACTTTGCTTCCGTGGTAGAAAGTGAGACCACTTTCTATAGCTTTGAAGGCCAGTTTATACTACTGTGCCTCCAACCGTGAAGACATAGCCAATAGTGCTCCTTGGAGTATCTTTGTCACTTGCCATATCTGCATATCCTTCTAGAAAAATATCAGTTCCTCCACAGTACAAAGCATTTGTTGTTGTCCCTTTTAGATACCTAAGTATCCACTTCACAGCTTTCTAGTGCTCTTTACCTGGGTTGTCCATGAGCCTACTTACAACTCCCACTGCATGTGCAATGTCCTGCCTCGTCCAGACCATAGCGTACATAAGAGAACCTGCCGCTGCAGCATATGGAACTTTAGACATATAGGCTATCTCCTCTTGTGTCTTTGGACACATATCCTTGGTTAGTTTAAAGTGACCAGCCAAAGGTGTAGAAACCGTTTCTTCATTTTGCATTGCAAAACTTTCTAGTACCTTCTTGATGTAATCCTCTTGAGATAGCTTTATGTCTTCTTTGTCCTTTCCCTTGATATCTTCATACCAAGTATCCTCTTTGCAACACCTAAATCTTTCATTGAAAAAGATTTAGACAGCTCCTCTTTTAGGTCTTTGATGTCCTGCATGTTAGCACTTGCAATGAGCATGTCATCAACATACAACATTATGATGATGAACTTCCCATCTCCCAAATTCATTGTGTAGATACAATGATCTGAGTTGCATCTTCTGAATCCATGATCTAACATCCATCGATCGAAATTCAAGTACCATTGTCTTGATGCTTGCTTTAAACCATACAAGCTTTTCTTTAATCTCCAAACCATTTTCTCCTTACCTTTTACTTCATACCCCTTTGGTTGAAGCATGTAAATTTCCTCCTCTAAGTCATCGTGAAATGACGTATTTACATCCATTTGCTCAAGAGTTAGATCATGAGCAGCCACAAGGCTTAAGACAAGCTTAATTGAGTTCATTTTTACAACAGGAGAAAATATTTCATTGAAGTTAATACCTTTCTTTTGAGAAAACCCTTTTACCACAAGCTTAGACTTGTACCTTTTCTTCCCATCTTCTTCTTCTTTATCTTGTACACCCATTTGTTTTGAAGTGCCCGCTTACCTTTAGGAAACTTAACCAACTCCCATGTTTGGTTGTGATGTAGTGAATCCATCTCCACTTGCATGTTCTTCATCCATTCTTCTTTGCATTCTTGTTGCATAGCTTCTTTGTATGATTCCGGCTCTCTAGAATCTGAGATCAAGAGATGGTTGAAGGAAGGAACAAACCTTTCAGGAGGTCTAACTGCTCTTGTAGATCTTCGGGGAATAGGTTGAGGCTCCTCGTTTGGTTGACGTTGTTGCACATTGTCACCGTTTGCAATCCTTGAGTCTTCACCGTCCTCAACCTCCATGTACTCATCACTTGTTTCTTTTGTTTGTTTTCTTTCCAAGTAATCTTTGTACATATTTTGTTCATTGAAAATTACATCCCTACTTATTAAGATTTTATCATGTTCAGGATTCCATAGGCGATACCCAAAGTCACCTTCTCCATAGCCAATGAAGAAACACTTTTTGGACTTTGCATCTAGCTTTGATCTTAGGTTTCTAGCTATGTGCATGAAAGCCTCACATCCAAACACTTTGAAAAATGGATAATTCACCAGTTTACCTGTCCATGCCTCTTTTGGAACTCCCCCATCCAATGTTGTTTTGAGGTGACCGGTTGATTAAGTACACAAACATACTTACAGCTTCTGCTTAAAGCTCAAGCAGTAGGCCTGTATGTAGCCGCATGCTTCGTGCTCGCTCCGTGATTGTTTTGTTCATCCTTTCCAAAATCCCATTTTGTTGACGTGTCCTTGGGGTTGTCCTTTGCCTCCGAATGCCATTGCTAGCACAAAAGCTTGGCTGCAATATTCACCTCCATTGTCGGATCTAAGGCATTTAACTTTGGTACCTGTTTCATTCTCCACAAAGGCTTTCCACCGTTGAAATATGGAAATACATCGGTCTTATTCTTCATTACATAAACCCATGTTTTTCTAGTCGCATCGTCTATGAATGTTACATAGTACAAAGAGCCACCAAGTGATGGTGTACTTGCAGGATCCCAAACATCAGAATGAACCAACTCAAGTTTTTTATTTTTTATTTTATTTTTTGATTTTTGAAATATTACCCTCTTTTGTTTACCATAAACACAATCTTCACAGAACTCTAAGTCCACTTCTTTCAAACCTGGAAGAAGCTTCTTTGTTTGAAGGATTGCATTCCTTTGGCACTCATTTGCCCAAGCCGGTAGTGCCACACCGCACTGTCAACTTATGTAGTTGTTGTACAAGTTGAAGGTTGCGTACTGATAGTACACAAGTAAAGTGTACAGACCTTTTCTCCCTTAGCAACCACCAAAGATCCCTTTGAGATCTTCCACCGTTTGTTTTCGCATGAAATGTAATGACCTTCATCGTCTAAATGTCCTGTAGAGATCAATTGTTTTCGAAGAGAAGGAACATGCCTAACATCTTTAAGCTTCCATTCATTTCCATTATCAGTTTTGACAGAAACTGTACCTTTGCCGATAATCTCACAAGCTTCATCATCTCCCAAGTATACATACCCAAAATTACCTTTGGTAATCTTGGAAATGTTGCTTGTGTAGTGTCGCATGGAATGAAGCCCCAGAATCTACTATCCAAGAATTATACACATTGTCTAATGAGAGAATTAGAGCATCTTGCTCTACTTTATTGCCACATTGGCCTCCGATGTTGGCTTGTTGTCTTGAGACTCAGTCTCCTTCTTCTTAGACCAGCAATCCTTCTTGACATGGACCTTCTTGCTGTAGTTCCAACATTCAAGAACTGTCTTTGTGCATGCCTTGCTCCGTCTTGAGCGATCACGACCCTTTTGTCTTTTGAACCTCTCCTTAGGCCTTCCTCTTGTTTCCACTGACAGTGCAACACTTGATGATTCTCCAGTGCTTCTCCTTCGTATTTCCTCTCTTAGGAGAACACCCACTATAGAGGTTCTTTACAGTTGTGACGGCCTTAGCGACAAAAATACATGGGGATTTTTTTACCCCCGGCGTCACTATAAGTGTCGAAAAGAGAGCGTCGCTATTTGCATCGCTATTAGCGTCTCTATTTGCGTCGCTATATAGAGACGCATATAGCGACGCAAATAGAGACGCAAATAGCGACGCAAATAGAGACGCAAATAGCGACGCTTATAGAGACGCAAATAGTGACGGTCCAAAAATAGCGACGCATATAGCGACGCCCGAGAATAATTTTTTTTTGTGGCAGGGCATACATTACCCTGCCACCACATCAACCATTTTGAACATAAAGTTTCCAAAACTAAGGTAAAAAAACTGAAAAAAGTATATCGATAAAAGTGAATTGACAAAGTAATAAATTGACAAAATTATACACATCATAGGCAAAATCACTTGATTGTTAAGATTTGATTAAAATGTACTAGCTAAAACGTAGTTGTCATTAATTATTGAAAAAATACATTGTTGGCCAATAGTTACAAAATTGACGTACACACGTCATCTCCTAATACACGCTGTGAAAAAATAAAACTAGTGCTATCTAGCTACGACTACTTTGACGCCAACTAATCTGACGTCTCATCGCGTCCGAGCGGCACATCTGTCCGATACTGCAAAACAAAAAAAAAACAAGAAGACTTTATGTAAGTATAAATATATAATTACAAAAAAATCTAATTTTTAGCTTATTATTAAAATATAACAAATATAAGAGTGTAAGGTTAAATACTACCCAAGTCGGAGTGATAACTCTGAATGTCCATAAAGACATTTAAGCCCTTTCTATCCGCATACTCGCGCTTGTATGGTGTGGGTTCATGTCCAATCATCGACCACTGTCAAGAGCGCGTATGGCAAGCCGTAGATAAAACCGTAAGAAGAAACGCCAAATATACAAGCCGTTTCTGAAGTCCTTCACGTTTTTCTACGAAAAAAAGAAAACGGACATACGAAAAGGCTTCAACACTTGCCCAAACCATCCATAGTTGATTAGGTAAGCTTTAGACAAAGTTAATAGCGCGTATGGCAATCCGTAGGCAAAACAACAAGATGAAACGCTAAATTCACAAGCCGTTTCTGAAGTCTGTTTGTATTTTTCTACGGAAAAACGCAAACGAACTTTAGAAACGGCCTGTACGCTTGTCCAAACCATCCATAGTTGATTAGGTAAGCTTTATGAAATTTCAAGAGCGCGTATGTCAAGCCGTAGGAAAAACCGCAAGAAGAAACGCCAAACACACAAGCCGTTTCTGAAGCCCTTCGTGTTTTTCCATGAGAAAACGCAAACGGACTTCCGAAAAGGCTTCAACACTTGCCCAAACCATCCATAGGTTATTAGGTAAGCTTTAGACAAAGTTAATATCGTGTATGGCAAGCCGTAGGCAAAACGGCAAGATGAAGCGCTAAATACACAAGCCGTTTCTGAAGTCCGTTTGCATTTTTCTACGGAGAAACGCAAACGGACTTCAGAAATGGCTTGTGCGCTTGCCCAAACCACCCATAGTTGATTAGGTAAGCTTTAGGAAAAGTCAATATCGCATATAGCAATCCGTAGGCAAATTTGCAAGAAGAAACGCCAAACACAAAAGCTATTTCTTAAGTCCGTGTTTTTTTGCGAAAAAATGCAAACGGACTTCGGAAATGGCTTTTGTGCTTGCCAAAACCATTTATAGTTGAATAAGTAAGCTTTAAGCAAAGTCAAGAGCGCATATGGCAAGTCATAGATAAAACTGCAAGAAGAAACACCAAATATACAAGCAGTTTTTGAAGTCCGTTCGCGTTTTTTCTACGAAAAAATGCAAACGGACTTCAAAAATAGCTTGTATATTTGGCGTTTCTTCTTGCGGTTTTGTCTACGGCTTGTCCAAATCATCCATAGTTGATTAGGTAAGCTTTAATCTAAGTCAAGAGTGCGTATGGTAAGCGGTAGACAAAACCGCAAGAAGAAACGCCAAATATACTAGCCGTTTCTAAAGTTCGTTCTCGTTTTTCTACGAAAAAATACAAACGGACTTTGGAAATGAAAATGGACTTCAAAAATGGCTTGTGTGCTTGCCCAAACCATTTATAGTTGATTAGATAAGCTTTAGGCAAAGTCAAGAGCGCGTATGGCAAGCCGTAGACAAATCCGCAAGAAGAAACGCCAGATATACAAGCCGTTTCTGAAGTCTGTTCACGTTTTTCTATGGAAAAACGCAAATGGACTTCAGAAACGGCTCGTGCACTTGCTCAGACCATCCATAGTTGATTAGGTAAGCTTTAGGCAAAGTCAAGAGCACGTATGGCAAGCCATAGACAAAATGGCAAGAACATTCCAAAGGAAGAAACACTAAAAATAAACTTACTACGATGCAAAAATGAACGAACTTTTTTCATGATTCTTTTGAATGAGTATCCTTTTTCAACTAGTAAAGAAATATATAAGATGGCAAGAATGAACAACAAAAGTAGATTTAGTAGAACAAAGAGGAGAAAATCTAAATAGTTGAGAACAAATGACACCGTACCTAGCTAAAAGAGAAATGTTCGAAGAAATGTGAGGCATACAAATGATTTTTAGATTGGCATATTCTGGTTCAAGACACTTATCATAGATATCTACTTCTAATCCCAAGGGAGTCTAAAAAATCTTAAGGTCTAAAAAGGCACAACAATCACTATTTGTGGTACAGTTAAGTTCACAAAACTCCTTGGGATAAATTCCTCCACCTACAGAACTCGAATTCAAGTACATAAAATCTTGAAACGAAGGAACGCCAGGGACAAAAAGATCATCTACAAAGCGTCTTACATTGCATAACTTGTGCAAAAATATTGGGCAAGCGTTAGCAAGGACAAAACGCTCCATAAAATCAAACTCATAAGTAAAAAGATAGAAATTAGCAAGAAAAACAGCACAATTGGTGCCCATAGGGATACCTATTGTTTGCTTGAAAAGAGAGTCAGCGATGGTTATATATAAATTGTCCAAAAGAAAATCTAACCAAGATATGATGTCAATGTCATCTACAATCCTGGTGAATCTCTTTCTTCCTTTGTCTACATCTACATTCTTATTTTTCAGCCATAAGAAGTCAAAGTTCAAGGCTGACTTTTTTACTAGCAATGCCTTGTACCTATCCTTCTCAAGCTTGTACGCAAAAACTTTTGAAATAAAAGACTTGACTCTAAATTTAAGGTCTTCCAAAATTTAGCTTCGTGTATAGCGTTGTAAAGTCAAAGTTTGGAGACATAAAGGAGAGACTTAAAGAATGTTTACGAAAGCTTGAAGATGCGAAGGAAGAAGAGAGCCAAGCTTTGCTTGAAAAAGAACACGCTGTCGAAGTGGCAGTGGAGAAAGAATCACATGAAACAACACATAAGAAGATTGACACCAAGATATAGGCGGCCCTACAAGAATGTCGGCTACAAGAATCTCTTGGCCTCAAGGTCAGCATTGGGGGCCTACACTTATCGTGGTGTACCGCGGAGGACACCCTTCAGGAAGAAATCACCAAGCTCAATGACATTCTTCAACCTATCTACATCAAGCCCAAAACTGTTGCTTGGATCAATGATACACATAGACATGTGCCACCCAAGCATTGCATACTCACTTTCAAGGACAAAGATGAGCGTATGAAGTTGCTACATCAATCTTGTCTTCTCAAGGGAAAAAATCTTTGGAATGCAGAAGAATGGACCATGAATCAACTCAAGAGTAAAACAAGCAAGCTCAAGAAAAAATGCAAAAAGCATGCAAGCAAGGAAAATGGGCAGTCTATCAAGGTGGCAAAGCGATCATCCAGGAATTTCAAAAACCCAAACCTCTCCCCTCAGCCGACCCTTAGGTTTTTGTTCTCTCTTTTCCCTACTCTACCCTCTTGATGGACCCTCAGTCCTTAACTGATATGTATCAACCCGCACTGAGAAGCAGTTGTTGTAATGTTGTTTTTTTGTTCTCATGGGTCATATATGACCTCCGTGGATGATAATTCAATCTCTCTCCCTCTCTCTCTCTCTCTCTCATACTAAAATATTAGTTGAAAGAGCCATTGATCTCGGGAGAGCTAGACATCCAAGATATCAATCGAGGCTCCATCAGAGAATCAAGTCTACTCTAGCGCGATATGGGAGATACCCATTACATCTATTTACAAAGGCGGACATTGACGAAGCTCTTCACCGACCGATGCACTACTTTCTAAGACAATGCCCAATGTTGGAAATTGATGAAGATGATGATGATTTTAGTTTTCCACTTCACTTTTATGTTTGTACCTAGACATTAGATTAGATCCACAAGGAGTTTATCGGATTGGTCTCATAAGTCATTATGGCATTTTGAAGACGTTAAATATATCATTTCATTTCATTTCTTTATCTCTCTCTCTCTCTCTCTCTCTCTCTCTCTCTCTCTCTCTCTCTCTCTCTCTCACACACACACACACACACACACACACACACACACAGTGTAGAGAGAGAGAGAGAAAGAAAGAGGGGAAGGGAACATAAGAGAGAGGAGAGGGAGGGAGTATATTTGGATCTCCCTCCTCTCCTCGTGTGTGTGTGTGTGAGAGAGAGAGAGAGAGAAGGGGGGGGGGGAGGCAAGACAAGTATACCAGCTATTGTGCAGAGAGCGCCGAAAATCAGATCTACAGATCTGAGTTTCGGGTGCCCTCAATTTATTTTTACAGGGTCGGCGTCTCTATGAGCGTCGCTATAAGCGTCTCTATGAGCGTCGCTATAAGCGTCTCTATGAGCGTTGCTATAAGCGTCTGTATGAGCGCCTCTATAGTCTTTGTTATATAGTGACGCCTATAGCAACGCCGGGCTTTTTTCCATTTGAGCGTCGCACTATGAGCGTCGCTACATTGAAGTAGTGACCCACGACATCATCAAAATTAAGAGTATTTGTGCCAGAAATAGGATTACTTATAGCCATCACAAGGCTGTCCCAACTATCCGATAGAGATGACAGTATAAGGAGATCTCGCACTTCGTCATCGAAATTGATTTTCACCGATTGAAGTTGACTTATGTTTGTGTTAAAGTCATTTAGGTGTTCTGCCATTCTGTTCCATCTTTAGATTGAACAAGTGCTTCATAAGAAATACCTTATTGGATGCGGATGGTTTCTTGTAGAAGTCATCAAGTGACTTCATCAAGTCCTCGGTGGTATTCATCTCTGAGACATTGAAGGCCACCATTGACGCCAAGCTTAACCGGATTGTTCCCAGTTCCTTTCAATCAAGGACAATCTATGATTCATCTGCCATTGTTGCGGGATTCTTCGCAAGACTGCCTAGTGGCAAATAGAGAGTACATGCACATGCATGTACATGCACATTCATCTCCCAAGTATACATACCCAAAATTACCTTTGGTGTAATCTGCATCTTCCAATGTTGGTAGTTTTTTCCATTGAATTTCTCAATCTTGAGCTTCCCTTCCTCCACCATAACTCCCACTCAATTCAAGGAATCCTTTCCTTGAGATACTTTAGCTATGAGCAAACCTTGCTTTGATACCAGTTGTTAGGAAATATGGCGTAGCTAAGTAGATAATTGGATAGATTACTTAATGGAGAGAGATCATTTACACACACAAGAGATTATAGAGTAGAGAGAGAGAGAGAGTACACACGATATACGTGGTTCACCCAATGTGGGCTACGTCCACGGGAAAGCAGCCACTCAATGGCTTTGGTACTTCAAAACAAGAAGTAGGTTACAAAGGGATTATACCATTTTGGATCTCCCGCCTTGCTTCAGTCTCGCCACCTCACACCCACCTTGTTGCATTAACTTCACACTATCAAATGTGTGTAGAAATGGCCTCCTTTTATAGGCCAAAAGTGCTGCCCTCTCTCATGAGAGGCAGCCATGTGTAGCGGCCCTTCTGTAGATAAGTCCAAATCGGACCCTCCAATCCGCCCATGTGTGGCCGCCCTTGAGAAGACAAGTCCGCTTTTGAATTCGGCCATTGGCCACCGGCCATTGAATTCCGACCACCCGCCAACCGACCGGTCATTTTCCGACTACTTTTCGGCCGCCGTCCGGCCATAATATTCTGGCGAAAAGGAATATTTCGGCTCGAGACTGGGCGTTAAAATTTTGGTTTTCGGTGAGTGATTTTATTTTTCGGCGAGTTATTTTTCATCACGCACGATGGCTTCTCCTCATAATGGGGCCTTACAAATGTGCGTTTTTTACACAAAAAATTACAAGGGGTAAATCAGGCTTCATACTTAACAAAAATCATGTATTGGTGGTACCCCTTTTTGCACCTTTTGGTAGTACCCTTTAAAAAAAAAGTGGGGACCGGTAAATTTTTTTCAAAAAAAATCAAAACGTGTCAAACTTTATACTTTTAGACTCTACATGAGAAAATCTATCTATTGGTATATAACATGCTAGTTTACTTTACATGTAACACATGAGGGTGGGGCTTGTAAAGTGCTACCAAAGGAGTGTCCAAGACACTTCTTTTTGGTAGCACCAATACATGCTTTGGCCCAGTTGTGCAGTAAGCGTCTCTGTCTTCATGGACATGCATGTGTTTATCGACTTCTACTATAATGAGGAGCTTAGAAAGACTAATTTGCATGTCATTAAAATGCCTTGATTTTTTGGACAAGTCCTGGAACATCCATGATTTTGATGGCATCTTGTGCCAGTTGAATAAGGATTCTATTGTATGTAAGTGCATGATATCTTCTTAGAACTTCATAGATTCTTTCCACTACATAAGGTGGCATCAAGTGAATGGTCATGTGATAGCTATGGACTAGGATTTGTCTGATTACATGAATAATACTTTGAGGATACTTGAGGTGTGGTGTGGACCTGACCTCCTCACAATTATTAGAATTTGAGATAATGTGACATGGTGTCAGGTATTTTTTAGATAAGCATGAAGTCACTAAGTCATGCCAAAAAGCTTGCCCACTAGCCTCATGTATATATGTGTACATAGCCCTGCAAGTTTTGGAAGTGGCCTTGTAAAAAGTCATGTACAAAGGTGTGATTTTTCCAATCTTGAATGCTGATATTTTGGGTTGTTCAAGGCTCCAAAATATGGTTTTTGATATACATTTTTAGCCGTGCTTTATAGCTTGTGAATTGGACTTGTACATCATGAGTAATGAGCATCCGAAGCGGGTGGTCTCAGCTTAGAAGGTGATTGCGGGTGCATGCAAGAAGGGCAACTAGGCCAACTTGGGGGTCTAAGACTAGAAATTTTGAAATTTTATATTTTTTAAGATAGCCGAGGTGATGGGCTTCAAGCCGTGTGTTATAGTGCGTCATTCGATGACCGGAGCAGCAAGATATGCCTCGTGGAAAATTGTCCGAGAAGCCCTCTCATGTTGTGGGGAAAGCTTGGAATTTTTGGGGAAGTTGGGAAGCCTGGAAGATGGTTTCAAGTGTTGAAAGAGAAAGAGAGAGCGTAGGTAGACGAGAAGAGAGAGACAACACCATCATATGCAAACCCCAAAGTGTGTCTACTGATCACACGAGACGTGTTTATATAGAGGGGACCAGGGTGCTATATATAGAGATACTATATATAGCTCAACACCCCGACTCAAATGAAGGTCCCTAATTGTTGAACCCCCAAGGGTTTTTTCATCCACAGTTAGGGACCTTCATTTGAGTGGGGTTGTTGAGCTATATATAGTATCTCTATATATAGCACCCTAGTCCCCTCTATATAAACACATCTCGTGTGATCAGTAGACACACTTTGGGGTTTGCATATGATGGTGTTGTCTCTCTCTTCTCGTCTACCTACGCTCTCTCCCTCTGTTTCAACATGGTATTAGAGCTCATCCTCAACGAAGCTAAGTAGTCTTCATCTCTCTACTCTTCGTGATAATAGATTTCTTTGTGGACTCTCGTTGTAGGAAGTAATCGGTATCTTTTTATTTATTCATGGTCATGAGAAATTCAATAAGTATCCGTCTTTGTAAATCTTAGCAAGAATCGAGATTCAATAAGTTTCTGTCTTTCAAAGGGCACCGCTAGCTGATCTCTGCAAAGTACAAAGAAAACGAGTACAAACTCCTAGTTGAAACTCAATTAAATAATATTAGGAGTGATGAAGTATTTTGTAGATTATGGTAACACAGAGCAGCATACAATCGACATGAAGGAGTTTATTGCAGAGCTAATAGAGGAACTAAATCGTGCAATCGTTGATCTCTCCTATGAGAGTAGCGTCTGTTCGACAAGCAACCGTAACTAAGCGTCATGAGCACGAGGAAACACAAGGCGGTGCACCTGTAATTAAGCATCATGAGAACAGTGCAGCGTATACTTCATCATGCTAAGGATAGACTCAAAGCTCTAAAAATACGCCGTAACGCTTTTGCTGTTGATGTCGCTGCCCACCTTGCTTTGCCCCGCTTTATTTTAAGAACTACCAAGGGTATGCTAAATATAATTATTAGTGGGCGATGGCGACGCTTTGCTTTATCTACAAGTGAGCGACAGCTGCAACTATATATAGACTCGTCATCCTTTCGATCAAATTTATTGCATGATATCTTATTTAGATCCTTTCTTAGGAGCAACAATTTTCTGCCTATGGTGGCTGCCCCATGCCAACTTAAGAGATTCTGCCTATGGTGGCTGCCCCATGCCGACTTAAGAGATTCTGTGCCACAAGCTACTGGACATACAGCCAGCACATCTAGTCGTCTAGAGTTGACAAGCCTAGTATTATTGGCCTATTATATTGCCATAGCTCTCGATTTACAGATCTGGTTGGGCCGCTACGAGCTCTCAGGTATACTACGGTAAAGGTTGGCCTCAACAACCACCTGCGAATCTGCCTAGGCCGCTACTATGATGAGCTCGTAGCCGTCATGCCGTACGATAATGCCCCAACTTGCAGTGACCTTGTTTTGATCGTGCTTCACCAAGGAGAAATATTATTGTTGCTATTATTGCCGACAAGAGCAACTTGCAAAAACCTCTTATTTGATTGCTACGGTCTCTGCGAACTTTTTTAATGACCAGCGTGAAGGTTGGTTTTGGCTTCAATCAGAGTAGCACCATCATGTTATCTTTATGAATATATTTTCCCGTAAGTACTAAATGGATATACATGTCGATTGTTATTATGAGCCTTCAAGTTCTGTGCGTGCTCAAATTTGTTTCTTGTAATTTGTTTCTACCTGGATTGAGGCACAAATATTTCCGGCCACCTCGACCTTGCCATATTGAGATTGTATGTTTGGACATCAATTCTTGCAATTTGTTGCTATTGATCTCATTGCAATTTTTCATAAATACTTCACGTAATTCTATGATCGTCTTATGATATTGTATACTAACGTATGTGATGGTTTTCATGTGAATCATATCAATCAAGAGATTACAAGATTTACCAAGTCATTATCTACTCACTAATTATTGTCTTGAGGTTTTGCACATTTCGTACCTAACTAGCATCTTTGATGCCATGGTACGTAAGCCATGATGATGATTACTATTTTATCATTTTTGTTTAAAAGTTGAAGAAAAACGTCTATGATGCCATGGTACGTAAAGCCATGATGATTGTTATTTCACAGTATTTTTCTGAGCATCTCTAGTGCCATGGTGAATACCGTGATGCCATGGTACGTAAAACCATGATGATGATTACTATTTCACAGTTTTTGTTTGATTTGAAGAAAACGTCTATGATGCCATGGTACGTAAAACCATGATGATTACTATTTTAATGTTTTTCTGAGCGTCTCTTATGCCATGGTGAATACCGTGATTCCATGGTACGTAAAGCCATGATGATGACAATTGCTAGTTGTTGAGATCTTGGGGACCCCAATATGTCATAAATCTCGGCTTTGTATATATGTGTGCACATGTGATTACATTGGTATTACATTTGTTTCTATGTCATTTGCACATGCGATTGCATCGGCATCATGTTTGTTTCTATGTCGTCTCCACAGCGGCGTCGCGAACCGTCTATAAGGACAATGTGATGTGTTTATTTCTAACCTTCACATCTCGATATGTTTCTTGAGTTGATATTGTTTACAGGATGAAAGTCACATCAAGCAATACGTATAGAGGCTCAAAGATATTCAAGGTACTCAAAGATATTGAAGGTTTTCAAAGAATTTGCATATATTGTTAAAGACCCTTGAAAGGGCACATTGTAAAACAGGAGTCATGTAGCTCCTTTGAACATTGTAAATGTATATTTAAAATATTTGAATATAACGGTGGGTATATATAGAGCTGTGGGTTTTTCCCTTGAACCCCCAAGGGTTTTTTCATCCACAATTAGGGACCTTCATTTGAGTGGGGGTGTTGAGCTATATATAGTATCTCTATATATAGCACCCTGGTCCCCTCTATATAAACACATCTCGTGTGATCAGTAGACACACTTTGGGGTTTGCATATGATGGTTTTGTCTCTCTCTTCTCGTCTACCTACGCTCTCTCCCTCCGTTTCAACATCAAGTGGCAATGGAGTAATCCCATATGGGGGGGAGAAAGTGGAAATTGGAGAGTATAAGGGGGGGAGTGGGCACCCCCTAAGGTTGTATCAAAGGGATAAATAGAGCTTTTCTTTCCTTGCTAATGGGGCTCATGGTTGTTGGGGGAGAGAGAGGGCACCCATTGTGAGCTCCCACTACTTGGACATGCACTTAGCCACCTTTTTGGTCCTCGGACACTTGCGCCCACCTCATTCCATGGTCAAATGGTCACAGACAGCTCATTTTTCACCCAAAAAAGGCCAAAATTAGACCAATTAAAAGGTGCCCAAAGAGAGAACCATGTCGGCTAAGAGGAGAGAGAAAATTTATTAGGATAAGAGCCAAAAATATCCTCTTTTTAATAGCTGCAATTCCCTGCACACCCTTTTTCCTAACATAAACTAGCTTTTTTGGAGCTTTTGAGAGATATCCCAACTTCAAAAGCTTGTAACTCTCTCATCTGTTGTCACAATCAAGCATATGGATACTCTACAGAGGTCTACACAACACAAGCTTCATCTTTATGGTCTTGGTTTTTCTTAGGAATTTTAATCATGGTTCGGGTTAGGACTCTTTCCTGCCCGACTTTACAGGTGTTCGACATAGGTGTTTTCCGCAGCTTTATGGTGTTTCCTTCCGAAGGTGTGGTGTGTGCAAGGCTATAGAGGCTCACATTTTCCTTCTTCTTGACATGCTAACATCATTTTAGTGTCCCCACATAGGAGCAAGTGCTCCTATGCTCCAATTCCTGTGAAATATGTCTATTCTGCAAGGAGTGAATGTAAAGGGATGTGGGTCCTTATGGACAACCGCCTATGTATGTGCAAATTGTGGACATCACTTGAGGCCGTTTTATAATTAGATTGCAGCCTTTGGAGGGTCGTGAGGTTTTGTGAAGCTGAGTACTGGGGGGTTGGGTTACCTAATGTGAGGTAGATTAGGTATTGGAGCGATCCATCAACATCCCTCGAGTTTTCAACATCATATGTAAGTGTTTTTGTGGCAATCAGACATGGCAGACGAGTTCACACAGTTTCATGGATTGCCTAATGAAAATTCACAGATGTTTATTGAAAAGTTAGAGGTCAATTGCTTATTGTGCAATATACTAGACCAAGCTATATTGTTGCGGCTGTTGCAATATAGTTTACAGAATGAGGCAAAAGTTTGGTTACACAATTTTGAAGAGTTGATGCAAGCATAAAATCTAGGGGTGGTTTTGGACTACAATCGTATGAAGCAAGCTTTCCTGGCAGAATACCGATCCATGGAAGTACGTGATAAAATTTGGCATGAAATTTTGGGTACACTCAGAGGGATAATTAGAGTGTTGATGATTTTGTCATGTAGCTCCCTAATTTATGGGATAAATGGACCCGGGATTTGAGAAACGAGATCCCTCCATCCATGTTAAAGAAGGACGGTTTTGTGGCAAACCTAAAAGAAAGTATGAAGTTCAAAGTTGGAGCTGAAAAGGCCCGCCACCTTCGAGGAGCTAGTCGCCATTGCCATAAAGAAAGAATGGGAAGCTCAAAGACTTAATGAATATGGGAAAGCGGTCCCTGAGAAAAATAATCGCAGCCAAAAGGAGGAGAATCAAGCAGAAGCTGGAGGTCAACCTGTTCAAAGGGCTGCTAGTATCAAGCAATTACAACAAAATATGCAAGACATGATGACCATGATGCAAGAAATGTGACTTAGTGTCCTTGGTGGTGGAGGTGGTCGTAGTCGTGGGTTGTTGGAGCTATATATGGCTCACTCTACTCAACTTGGTCTCACCTATATATTTGTATCTTGTCCTCAATATGAATCAGGCTTTGGGAGCGTACATGGTGTGTCTCTTGTCTTGTCTCTCTCTCTCTTTCTCTCTACATCTCAACATGGTATCAGAGCGGTAACGATAAGACGCCGATTCAATTCATGGTGACAAAATAGTATGTGTATGCAATTCACATGTAAGATTCAAAATTGCTACAAATTTAATTTTTTGAGCGTTGATTCTTGTTAACTGTGGTTGTTTTGTGTTAAGAAGAATATGATTTGTGTTTTTTGTGGTGTTTATTGCTAATCAATCTAATTGTTGATTACGTTTTCTTATTGCGGACACCCTGAACTTCATCTCAATTTTTGGGGGTCTTCTGCTCAAAATTTGGAGAAACGGGAAAAGCACCATGCTATGCAACGTAATGGTGCTTTTCATCCAAAACTTGTTCGTCTCCTCGAGATCTTTGATTTGAGTTCTAGGTTTGCGTCAATAGGAGTTCGCAGCAGAAAGTTATGTTGTTTTTACTGCAATTGAGCTTGACGCAGTTTTCTTCGTCGTGCGTCTTCGTGAAGCGTCCGTGATCATTTTTATAATTTTGACGTTAACTTTTTCGAGCAAATTTATCTTTTTGCTATTTGTATTGTGGCCGTCAATCTTGCGTCTCACGCCAATCTATTTTGAGGACTCTTTTATTATTAACGTCTCCTTTTCGCTGCTTTTTTGGGTGACGTCTCTCACATATTTGGACGCTCATTGAGCATCCTTCTTCTGTTTATCGTTGACAGAACGCAGTCCTCATATTTCTCTCAGTCTCAATTGCGGCCTTCACCATATATAGTGTGCAGATTCTGCGATCTTATCTTATATGTCTTCTCGCAACAAGATATGGCTATGACTATTCTCGTCAACGGCTTTCCTTTTGGCCAGCGTTCTGTTCCTCCTTTCCAAGGCCAAAGATTTCCAGGCTGGAAAGCAAAGATGTTGTTAATTCTTGAAGGCGATGAACTCTCTGATGTTGTTCTAGGAAATCGTATTTGTCCGCCTCAGCCTGTTGATACGGATAATGATAACGTGCTTATTACTGAAGGTCCTATATTTGAAGATTGGAATGTTGCCTATACGGATTGGAAACAACGTGATAAAGCAGCTCATCAATATATTCTTTCTACTCTTATTGATTCCCTTTTTCTTGATATGTATGAACTGCCTACTTCCAACGACATATGAAAGTACCTTATTGCAAACTTTCAGAAGAAATCTGTTACAAAAATACTTTATTTGAGAGGATTGCTTAACAAGCTACAATATGAAGTTGGTACTGCCATGACAGGACATATTGAATCTTTCAAATCTATTATTAATCAACTTGCTGCTGCTGGTGATCCCGTTCCACAAAAACAATTGATTACACTTCTTCTTGATACGGTGAAGGACTCTCCTTATGATAAAATTGTTACTATTCTCTCCAATAAAGATGGTTTAGATTTCGACCAAGCATGCACGTCTTTAATTGAATACTCTCAATGTCAAGAACGTCGTAATGCTGGTCACGATACACCTATGATTTCACAAGAGGAGACTGAGTCACAACAGATGGAAGGTGCTTTTTATGCTCGAAGGCGTCCATTTCAACGAGGAAATTGCAGAGGTTGCCGTCGCCCTAATGTTTTCTCTCGTCTCAAATTTCCCAATAAGCAATGTTCTTACTGCAATAGAAATGGTGTGCGCTCCTTGCCGCACTGCCGAAGCAAGGGACTTGCCGATACACCGTGTACGAGCCGCAGACGGCTCCAAGCACACAACTAGTTTAACTAGTAAGCTCAAAGAGGGCAATGGTGTGTCACTCACCGCCTTATGCTCCTGCCGTAGAGGATTCCTCGCCGCGAAGAAGAGGGAGACGCCGCTATGCCGCGCTCAACCGCCTCGCCGCCGTCGTGCCGCCGCAACGCTCGATCGCACACACACTCTCACACACACTCTCTCTCTCTCTCTCTCTCTCTCTCTCTCTCACACACACACACACACACACACACACACACACACACACACACACACACACGCACACACGCACACACAAGGAGATGGTGAAGGAGAAGGTGGAGATGGAGCAAGAGCAGCTTCTATTGCACAATGAGAGAATCACTCAATTTTAGGTTTAATTGGCTTTTATGTGAGCTCACCCCATTCACACTTGGGCGCCCATGCTTAGCCAACTAACCCTAGCATGTTCGTGTTAGAGTGCGCCTCTCATCGGCGATCACTCTACCTTTCCCTATTGGACCGACAAGCCCGATGCCTGACTCTACTTAAATAAATAATACGGTTACAGTGTCCGTCGTAGGCGATAGGGTTTTCGTGAGCCACGAGGGTTAACATTGCCCCCCTTCCTGATGTAGATTCCGTCCTCGGAAGCTATTGAGTTGAAGCCTGGTATGTCCATGTTGTAGAGCATCTAGATTTGAATCTGCAAGGCAAAGTCACTGTTTTAGCAAGCGGAATTATATTGCCATAAATCATGAGGGGAATGTAAAGTACATGTGGAAATGAGTAAATGCAAGATTTATGAAATGTTAGACTGCTATTAAGGACAAATAAATTGCACTTTGAGTAAATTAATTAATCAAGAGTTTTGAGCTTATGGGTGAGTCTATCGATTAGTTAGCTATGACTAAGGTTAAAACAACTACTCTAGTACTAGCTAAGCTAAGAAGATTATCTAAATGCAAGATTCCCTAATTATGCTTTTCAGCTTTGATTAGCCAAGTCGCTCTCACAACTGCAAACAAAAGCTTGAAATGTTAACTGTAAGCTCAATGGAAGTCTTTTAAATTTTTTTAAATTTTTTTTTAATACTTTTTTACGTTGGGTCACAATCATGTGACGTGTGTGCTTATTTTGTATGTCCGGGGTTTTTTGCTTCTTAAGGAAAAGCGCCCACACTGGGAACCTCTAGGGCTCTAGTACCATAGACAATACATGTGAGTGAAGTACCAATTCAAGCCAGGATTTCTCTTCCAACGTAAGATTTTTCATTTGTGGCACTTATGTTGCTTTTTTATTTTTTGCTTCCATTTCCTTGGTATTCGCACTAGTGTTTTTTGTTGTTTGAGTGAGCAAGCCTTTCTCTGCCTAAAACATTCCTAAGGTCTCAAATACTCGGATAATTTTATTAGCTAGGCCTAGTGGTCAAGTAAATGAGTTAACCTAAAGTCACGGTCTCCTAATCTCCAGGCTCATCCATAAGATTAAAATGGAGTTCAATCAACTTAAGAAAAGACAAATTTATACATCTATAATGGCAGATAACAATCATAACTATTGCACTCAAACAAAGAATGAAAAATCATTATTAGCAATTATACATATCCACCAACATGAATCATGGAAAGTAGTACACCTGGAGGTATGGAGTGGCTCATTTCGTTGAAGCAGATGTCCTCAGCCATGTGGATGGAGATCCATATAAGTCCTACCTAACACATCCAAAAACAGGCACTATACCTCTAGGAGGCATGTCAGTGTGAAAAATTAAAACTCCTAAAAAACAAACTCAAAACACAATCTAGACCCCTAACCTACCTATCTGTCACCCCTTTTGAGAATCAAGGAAAGAGGATATTATATAAACCGGGTGGCCACCCTAAGGCTAGGCCTCTATCGTCATCATCTAGATAAATAAAATCGTTGTCCGTGAGGCCATAGTCTTCCTCGGTCTCTATTAGTTCCTCTTCATCATCCTCTTGTGCAAGCATGCTAATCAAGAACCTCGCGATGCGTGGATACTCATCTTGTGAAAAAGAATAAGCATGTGCCATTGGAGACACATTCGCTACTGGGTAGGGATCACTAGTTAGCCATAGACGTATCAGCCATTCTAACTCCTCAAAATTTCTCTCACATGCAAGGCTCTCTATCAAATCCCATTCACAAGAAAGTATAGGGTAGCATACGTAGAACACTTGAGGAAAAGACAAAGGGTACCTTTCATCAAAAATAGAAGTGCATGCCTCTGGTGAAGTAGCCATTTCTGACAAGACAGATAGATTTGGTTAGGCCTTTAAAACATAAGAGTTGTTTTTGTGTGTTGCTTGAATTGACACGGTGAATTTGGACTTATATGTAAGATCTGATAGGGTGCTCTCTCGTTGCTAGTCGCTCTTGCTCTTTACTATTTTTGTTTTTTGTGAGTATAAGGCTATATATATACATTCCCTAAGATTGGAATTGAGAGGTCAGGGAGGAAGGTTGAGAGGGGAGCGAGTGAATGGTTGATGTTAGCAAACACTCCCCCCTTCCTTGGGTAGATCATACCTTTTGGAATGAGGTCGTCACCTTTTGAAACCAATTGTTCCAAGTTGTTATGGGTGAAGGTTTTAACCAATAGTTTTCGACCGCCCTATGTGTTTCATCTAGTTGCAAGGGTGGTAAGGTACTCTCCCATGATTTTATTTGCAACGTTGTTGTAGGTGGTGAACTTAACCCGGGAGGTGCAAAATCTTTCGTGCTTGTATGGATATGTACAGTGGTAGGTGGAGGTTGTGTCGAAGCTTCTATTTGCATATAGGAACTACATGAAGAGCAAGAATCTTCATTTGATTTCCCTGTTCCTGAGCTAGGTGGAACAATTCGTTCTTTCTTTGGTACCCAAACTAGCTCTAGTTGGAGTGAGTGTGACGGTTCTTACTAGGTTTCCGCTTTTTTGCATCAACCATGCTCACTACAGAGGCTTTAGGGACCCACTTGTATGTTTTCTCTGTTATATTAGGATGGTTCTTGTGTGTCTCAAGCTTTCTTTCAACTACATTAGTTGAAGCTCTAGAGAGTTGGGCTATGGGGACATATGGTTCAACCTCCTGGACATGCAATGTCTTGGGTTTTATTTCCTTAGGCAATATCTCAGGGACTATGGCTTGAGTGGTAGGGCTAAGAGTTGGTTTTTGCGTTGTAACACCCCCAGTCCCCTAATCGATAGTGCATTTGGTGGCTATCATCCACGTGCGGCCTAGGTTTATATTACCCTCCATAGTTCTAGTAGGCATGAACAAAAAGTCTTGAGCTACAATTCCATTTTCATAACTGACAGAAGTGTGCCAGATTCCAAAAACCGTAGTTTTTTTCTTGTTGACACCCTTGACTTGGATAATACTCTCAGATAGAGGTGGCTTCCCTAACTGACACCACACCCCACAGGATAGCAGATTATATTTAGCACCCGTGTCCAATAAGGCGTTATATAGCACTTTTCCATAGGCACTATTTAACTCAATAGGGTATCGTAGAGGTGTGTCAGAGTCCAACCCATCCCCTTCGATTTCCACGTGGAATGCATTTGTGACTCCAAGGTTAGCCTCTCGTTTTTGTCTTATACGTTGTTGTCGCTCCTTAGCCTCAGCTTGAGCTTGTATCTTGTTTAACTCGGTTTGTGCTTTGGCGGACTTCTTTTGATGAATGGCCCGTAGTTCTTCTTGGCTTAAAGGATCATAATATCTTTTGAATTTACTCCCATTGAAGAATCCAATGGTTTCAACTCCATCAAGAGTTTCCACACGAAGGGTACCTTGTGGGGTAATTTCACATACTCTATATGGTCCTTTACCAGCATATTTCAACTTTTTCTTCTCTTTACGTACTCCATACATAAGGACTTTATCACCAACTTTGATGTCCTTGTCCTTCACATGGCGATCAAACCACTTCTTTCTCCTATCCTTTTCCACAAGAGCATTTTGCACAGCCAACTGTCTCTCTTCGTCTAGTTTTTCTAAGATATACAAACGCTCGGTTAAGGGGTTACCATTCCATCCTTCTTGCGAAGCTACCCTAAGACTAGGAATGACAAACTCCCAAGGCATAACCGCTTCTTGGCCGTATACCATTTTGAATGGCGTACAATTAATAGACACTTTATAAGCAGTATGATAAGCCCATAGAGCAGATGTCAACTTCAAATCCCAATCAGTGCGATGAGCTTCTACCGTCTTGGTTAAAATAGAGATTAGAGTCTTGTTGGTGCTCTCGGCTTGTCCATTAGCTTGCGGGTAATAAGGTGTAGACTTATGGTGGGATATCATAAAGGTCGTGGTAAGCTCTCTTATTACCTCATTTATAAAATGGGTACCATTATCACTAACAATTTCAAAAGGGCAACCAAATCTTGTGATAATGTTCTCAAAAAGAAACTTAGCTGTTGTCCTCGCGTCAGCTTTTTGTGAAGCCTTAGCTTCAGCCCACTTTGTTACATAGTCCGTAGCAACTAGAATATATCGAGATTGAGTGTTGCGAGCTGCGGGACTAATTGGACCTACAAAGTCTAAGCCCCATTTTTCAAATGGTTGGGTTACTTTAATAGGATGTAAGGGCATTCTGTCTTTGCGCTGTGTGGTCTTGTAACGTTGGCACTCATCACACCCTTTTGTAAAAAGTGATGCATCCTTAAATAAAGTTGGCCACCAATAGCCTGATTGCAGCACCTTTCTAGCAGTCAGGTCTCCTGAAAAATGTCCTCCTGCTATGCCCATATGTGCTTCTTGCAAGATATACAAATATTCATCCTCGCGGGCACAACGCCTAAGAATATCATCCTTGCCTAATCTATACAGAGTTCCGGCAATCAAACAATAGGGTTCACATTCTTTTACTAGCCTTCGAGCGATATCCTTACGAAGTTCCTTGGGTGGAAAACCATTAACTAAAAAGTTAACAATGTTCTCACTCCATTCAGGCATAGTCTCAACTATGAATAGGGAAGTATCGGGTAATTCATCATCAACTCCTGTAGGGGCTTCACCATTGGGTATGCGAGACAAATGATCAGCCATGACGTGCCTTTTACCGGGTCTCACTACAATCGTGAAATCAAACTCCAGAAGAATTAACAACCATCGTGTGATTCTTCCTATGGAGCATGGCTTGTTTACCAGATACAGCAACGCTTGATGGTCCACATAAAATACAAACTTGTTTGCTAGAAGGTAGTAGCGAAATTTCTTTACTGCATAAACCATTGCCAAACCTTCTCGCTCTGTAGTGGTGTAGTTCCTTTCAGCATCATTCAATTGACGGCTTGCAAAGCTAATGGGATAGTCTAATTTATGTTCTCCTGGTTGAGTGAGAACACACCCAATAGCAAAGTTTGATGCATCAATATGCACATGGAAAATGACATCCCAGTTAGGTGTCCTTAAAATCGGAGCACTTGCTAGTGTTTTCTTCAATTGTTCATAGGCCTAGTCACACTCTTCAGTCCATTTAAATTCAATGAGAAGCTTGTACAAAGTACGTGCTATCTCAGCGAAAAATAAAATAAACCGTCGATAATAACCCACGTGTCCCATGAACCTTTGAACTCCCTTGTAATTGGTTGGTGGTGGTAACTCTAGAATCACTTTAATTTTGCTCTCATCGGTTGAGATACCATTCTTGGATACTATATGCCCTAAAATAACTCCATGCTTGACCCAAAATTGGCATTTGAACGGGCTCAATGAGATACGATATAACCTACACTTTTCAAACACCTTCCGCAAACATCATAGATGTTCTTTCCAAGAAGAGTAAACACAAAGGTCGTCTAAGAAAGCTTCACAAAACTCTCTCAAATATTCTTTAAAAGCAGTGTTTATTAACCATTGGAATGTAGCAGGGGCATTTGTTAGGCCAAAAGCCATCACACAAAATGCAAACACGCCAAATTCTGTGATGAAGGCAGTTTTAGCTTGGTCCTCTAGCGCTATCGTGATTTGGTTGTAGCCTGAGTACCCATCTAGAAAGCTATAAGCTTCCTTGCCTGCAACTCTTTCGAGTACATGTTCGGAATATGGTAGGGGGTAATGGTCTCTTCTAGTAGCTGCATTAACTTTTTTGAGGTCCACGCACACCCTGAGTTTCCCATTCTTTTTTGGCACGATAACTATTGGAGACACCCATTCAGAGTGTTCAATAGGATATATGAACCCACATTTGATAAGCTTTTCTAGTTCTTCTTGAATGATCTTTGCGTACTTAGGATTCATCGGGTAGGGTCTTTGTTGTATGGGCTTCGCAGTGCTAATCATAGGGATTGTATGTTGGACCACAGAAGGTGGAACACCTTTCATATCATGATATGTCCAAGAGAATACGTCCTTGAATTCCTTGAGAAGCTCTTTGAGGACTGCCTCTTCAACTTCTGTGAGGTCTTGGGCAATAAAAACAGGTTTTGATTCTTCACCGGGGTCAGCTAATTCTATTTCTTTAACTATTGCCGGACCATCATAGATTCCATTATTCCCATCGATAGGTATTCTTTGGGCTTTTGTGTACACAACCTTTGCTTCCCCTGTGGTGTAAGATTTGAAATGTTCTGGTGCAGGATGCAAGTCTGTGGATTCTGGTTGTGCTTTGGTTTGTGCTTCCATTTCTGCTTTCTTGTGTTGTCGAGCTAACTCTTGGTTTTGACGCCTCCTTGCAGTGCGGCTCAACTTTGGCTTGTCTATGATCTCTAATTGGGCTATGTCATGGGGTCGTGGTCTACACCACATAACATTTTGGAGATATTCACCCCAATTGTCTACCAATTTTCGATGAGCATCACATGCTCCTATATAACTGAGCCATTCTACTGAGGATCTCTTCTTTTTTATCCTAGCACGTACATTGGCTCGATATCGACGCCTCTTAAGGTTTTTCTTTTTCTTATTTGAGACCTGCTTTTGATTTGCATTTAGATCTGGCTCACTAAAGGAGTCCTCGTTGGTGTCCTCTTCACTCTCGGGGGAGCTATCATCGGTTGATGTGCTCGGTCCTTCCGAATGTTTTGACTCTGAACTTGCTCCACTCTCTAATTCATGAGATTCAGAATCCGTTTCACTCTGGGAGTCAGTGTCCAAGTCGTGTTGGTCAAAGTCTTCTATTGAGCTATCGGTGTCACTGTCAGATTGGTCCACAATTGCCTTGCCCTTAGAAGATGCATGTATGGCACTTATCATGTTCAGAGGTGCAATTTGTGGTACCTCTTCCCCCTCTGGTGTGACCCAAGTGGTTCCTCTATTTCCCCAGGTATCTATGGTTGCAGCTAGGTGTACCCAGTCTACGTTGTCCGATTCCGTCATACCCGGTAACACATCCATGTAAGGAGAATCTTGGACAATGTCTGTATCCTTCTTACAAGTGTAACAATATTGTAGTGGGGCCGAGTGAACTGTGGTGTCAGAGCGATGATCAATAATGGTTTTACTCCCTAAGGGGTGTACCTTACCAGTCACCAAATCCACTCTAAGGACAGAGTCTTGGAATTGCAAATAGACATGATTTTTAGACCAATCATGAACCATTTGTGCTTCCCTCATGAATGGTCGTCCTAAAATCATTTCATATGACATAAGGTGTTTAGAGAAATCCATTACAATGAACGTATGTCGTACCTTGTGTCCTAGAACTTTGATCTTAAGATCCTTGAGCATCCCCATAGGTTTGGCTATGGTACCATTTGCCATCTTTACCACAATGTTAGTAACACTGAGGCGGGGTTTTCCCATGGATTCCCAACAATCTTTTGTAACGATGCTAACTCCCGCACCACCATCAAGAATTCCCTTTATAGTTAATCCCTTGGTAGTGATGGGTAGGGTCGTATTAGACTCGTCGCCTTCAAAATACTGCCCTAATTCGTTAATGGGTACCTCGATCACAGACTCGTGTCCATCTAAGTCAAGTGATTGCACATGATTTTCCTCATCAATCATAATCGAGTCAGGCCTATTTGGTTGCGCAAACTGCGGTAATCCCGTTCGTAGCTCTCCGTTAAGGAATGCTCGAAGTGCAAGGAATAACTCAGGATCTCCATACAGCTTTGCTATGATCGTGGTTCGGACCTCAGAAGACATAAAGTCCACTAGTTTGGCAACATTCATTGGCATTTTGCAAGGTGTAGGTCCTTGACTAGGAACTGGTGAGGATGAAATCTCATATTCCTCAATGGGATCAAGTATTCCTTCGTTAAACATCCTTTCCAACAAGAAAGGTGTATGCTCACTTTTTGATGTCCCGTCCTCACTCCCTTCTTGGATGATACTAGATATGGCTAACGTTCTATGGTTCATGTGGGGTGGATGAACTTGCGTGGGAAACACCGTGTCATGAATTTTGACATGCATGGGTTCTGGGTCTAGTTTCCTTTGAGTCTCCTCCACTAAACCTCTTAGATGTTTCACCTGCTCAATCTCGTCTACTGGGTTTGGGTACGTCCCAATCTTCTTTTTACGATTCTTCCCTTTTTGCCCCTGCGGTTTATCTTGGGGGTCTTGGATTGGATTTGGAAACACTTGTGGTGTTTTCAGAGGCTCTTTATGGTTTTCTCTTATTCGGTTTTCATTTGGTTCCGTGTTACGGTTTTCTTTGTCGGTCTTTCCCTTTGTGGTATTGGTTCTAGTCTCCATTGTCTCGATTGA
This sequence comes from Adiantum capillus-veneris, assembly GCF_014529385.1. Classification (NCBI taxonomy): domain Eukaryota; kingdom Viridiplantae; phylum Streptophyta; class Polypodiopsida; order Polypodiales; family Pteridaceae; genus Adiantum; species Adiantum capillus-veneris. The sequence continues at coordinate 82,684,529 of NC_140938.1, read as the reverse complement.
ATCTGAATCATCCTCGAGGTCATTCATATACACGGGGTCATCTCCTGTTCCTATGTTTGTTTTGGAACTTGGCTTTGAATTTCCCGTATTCTGCGACCTCTTCCTTCGTGTCTTCTTTTTCTTTTCTTGGATAATTGATGCGGTATCTCTCTCTTCGAGGATATGACCTGGCCCTTGAAGCATGGACCGTGTAATCGCATAAGCGGGTGCGACGGGTGGTATTGGCGATGTCACACTAGCAATTTCGACCAAATTTAGGGGTGTGATTTTAGGCGCATTTGGGTTATAGGGGCATTGGGCAATCAAGTGATCTATTCCACAACGATTACATGTGAGTATTGGCATTGCAGACATGCTCCCTTGATTCATTTGCATCTGTGCAGCCTAATAGGGCACTCCGCTGCCCGATGTGGTCCACCACACTCATAGCATTGAAGAGGTGGCCTCCTAGCCTGGGTGTTGATATTTTGACCTCTAGATGCGAGAGCAGCAGCTTGATAAACCGGCTTGACTTGCCCCCAACAATCTTCCATGTAGTATATAGGACACTCTTCCAATGTATCAAGTCCGTAGGCAATACTAGTGTCTATTTCCTCCTCACAGCCATCTGCATAAGCATTTGATGGCTCGCAACCCACTTGGTTCATAGGGGCGACTCTTGGATGCGGGGGCTGCGGTCCTAGCATAGGAGGTGGTAGCGGTGTAGCTTGTACAACATTTTGAGATCTAGGGACCATGTGTTGCGGTAGTTGCTCAACAGGTGGAGCAGGCATCAATACAGGAGCTCGAGGTGCATCTGTCCAGGCTACAGGTGGTCTATTTGCCATCATACGTTTGATCATTAAACAATCCTTAGCTTGGTGACCATACCTACCACATGCGTTGCAAGTTCCATTAAATTTTACTCTAAACGTAGGGCACTCACTAGTGCTATGTCGACCTAAGCAAATGGAACACCATTGTTGCTCCCTTCTTGGATACATGTGACTATTTTGAGGGGGTCGATTATCCTTAAGAGACTCTTGGATTGCCTTGGTGAGGTCTGTCAAGAATGTCTCAAATACCTTTGGCTCATTGGCAATGGGCTTTGCAGTCATGGGTTCATACTCAATGGCTTGTGAGCTAGTGGATCTCGTGTCAGTAGACACCCTCATGCCTGCTATCATCAAGTTGTCCTCTAATTGGATTGCATTGGCAGTGACATCTTCCCAGGTTGTGATACCTCTAATCACTAGTCCATTATAGATTCCTTTATTCCTCAACCCTCGAATGAATCGATCAAGCAGTTGGTTATTGTTGAAGCGCTCATTTACAGGGCAGCGAGAGTTTAAGTGCTTTAGACGACTAATGAAGTCCCTTACTGACTCTCCTTCCTTACGTTCGGCCTTCTGTAGCTGAGATGCTACACCCCAAAGCACACCTTCTCGTATGTACTCCTTTAGAAACAACCTTTGAAGGGTAGGGTAGATTGTTTTCTCGTCCACCCTTAGGGTTCTATACCAGTCTCCAGCCTTCCCACTTAATGTCAAGCTTAAGGCATTGCACTTATGTAGTTCGTTGCGTTCCCCTAAGGAATCACATACTTGTTCAAACACTTCAATGTGTTTTCTAGCATCTTCGTCCCCATTGAATTTTTGCATGAGTTTGGCAATTTGTACTGCCTTACTTCTAGGCTCTCTATCAGATGCATGACGCATATTTTCCGCGATAGATCGACCTATGGTTTGAGCAAACACTGCCAAGTCACCTATGTGAGGAGGCAGGGCCGGTGGAGGTACTCTTGGAATCATATGTGGGAGAGGGACAGGTACCGGTCTTGGCATATGTGTGGATGATGCAGGATATGGAACATAACCGGGCATAGGTCCACTCGGATAAGGGCTAGGGAGCGGCACTCGAGGAGCATAAACAAGTGGTACAATTGGAGGTGTGGGGTCCATGTGTGCATAAGGGGCTAGAGGCACATACGGTCGAGGCCCCATATTAGGTACTACGACACTAGGTAGTGGCACTGCGCTAACCGTAGATGTCATCGGTACATTCTCTGTCAGGCTTATCCTTGGAGTGAGCACTGTGTTTTCCTTAATAGAGAGTTGAGCCAAGTTAGGGAAGCTAAATTTGTCGCTCGGAGGCTCAGATTGCATAGAGACCCCAGGTGAAATGACGTAAGATGGGTCCATGGGGCTCATTAGAGGAGTCTCCATTTGTGATAGAGTAGGCTGTTGAGCCTTGCTCGTATCCAGAAATCTCATGGGGCCAGTTGAGAGTATATTTACCCCTCGGTTTTGCCTTTCTGATTGAATAATGCCATGGATAGCATTACAGATCATTTTCTGTTGATCTTCGATGCTCGTGGCACTAGAGGTGGATTGTACAATCTCTATCCATCCTACATGGTAGGCGTGGCCAGAGTGTAGATCCGTCAACACCTCTGTGTGGAGGTCGTATGAACAATCCTTCTAGAGTCGACGTGTTAACGATTTCTTGTGAGGTAGAAGCAATGTTGCTCCCCGTGGTTTTACTTGTCACCAACGGTACTCTAGAGGGAACTTCTGAAGGAGGAAGCTCAACAGGGCCTTCTTGGTAAGAAGTTAGCAGGATATCCACATGGACATTCTTTGGGGGTGTGGGGTCCACGTGCGATGTGAAAGGAGAGTCCACTTCCCCACCCCCTTCGTGTGCTTCATTTGCATCAGGTTCCGAGCGAGTAGCTCTACCTAATGTTTCCATGAAACGGCTAAACATACTAGTACTAGGCTGTGGAGCTTCGGGAGGTGCATGGCCTTCTCTCTCAGTGTTTTGGGTATGGTATGCTTCCATGATTTCTGAGTCGGAGGAGGAATCACTAGCGGCTATTTTAGGGTCTTGGGTGGTGCTACCTTGTGTCCCCGCTGAGGGTCTAGAGCCTATCGTGGATGGGTAATGGGTGTCCGTATGAACAGAGGCACCCTCAATATGCTCGTGTTCTAGCACCCGCCCAGAGCGTAAGTGCATGTGCTTTTGATACCCTAAGGTGTCAAAAAGCTGCTCTAGGAGGCCTTGTGACTAGTTTTTAGCGTGTTTTTTGTTTGTTTTTTTGCTATATTTTTTAGAGCGTGTCGTGGAATGGGCCGTGTGATAGCTCGAAACAAGCGTATCGCTAGGAGGGACGTGTTGTGCTTTACAGCCCACCGTTTGGTTCTATTTTGCTCCAGAAAAGCTCGAAACAGTCTTTTCCTAGCTGGGGAACTAGGCTCCAAATAGCAAGTCTAAAGGTACAAGTGGGAAGAGAAGGGAGGAGAGTGGAGGACTTGTCCCACATGCTCTCATTCCCTCTTGAGGAGGTAGGGTATATATATAAGAGTGAGTCTAGTATATATCATAAGACTGAGGACTGAGGCCTGGGCCTGGGCCTGGGCCTGGGCCTGGGCTTGGGCTTGGGGATCACGATCCTGATCAAACTTTTATACAAACCAACCCGTCCGTTTTTATAACTCACGTTTTTTATTTTCGAAAATCTAACCTCCTCCTCGCTCACGTTTTTTTTTTTCGTTTATTTTTTTATTTTTTTATAACAAACTTTTTTTTTTCAAATTTTTTTTTTGAGATATTATTTGGTACGCATTTTGGTGCGCGTTGACCTCACCTAACTATTTACTGTCCCACCTACCTACTGATCTGCTAATCAGTGGTTCACCTAATTACTAACCTACTTAATTAACTAACTGTGCGCCTAACTGTGCACAAACCAGAAAACACAGAAAACACAAAAAATGCAAAAATTGAAACTTGACAGAACTGTGCAGTGAAAACACAGAAAATGCAAAAAAACGCAAGAAATGCTAACTGTGTGGCTAATGCTAACTGTGTGCAAACAGAAAAACAGAATTTTGCTAGCTGTCTAACTAATACTAAATGTACGTAGCAGAAAAACAGAAAATGCAAATTGTGCGCAACAGAACTTAACAGAATTAACAACTTGCAAAAAAAATACGCCTTCCTCTCCCTCTTCTTTCCTACTGCAAACCACTCATACAAGAAGCACAAAGTGCCTCTTGGGCTTAGTGCAGGGCTATTCCCCGGAAGCGGCGCCAAAAATGTGCGCTCCTTGCCGCACTGTCGAAGCAAGGGACTTGCCGATACACCGTGTACGAGCCGCAGACGGCTCCAAGCACACAACTAGTTTAACTAGTAAGCTCAAAGAGGGCAATGGTGTGTCACTCACCTCCTTATGCTCCTGTCGTCGAGGATTCCTCGCCGCGAAGAAGAGGGAGACGCCGCTACGCCGCGCTCAACCGCCTCGCCGCCGTCGTGCCGCCGCAACGCTCGATCGCACACACACTCTCACTCTCTCTCTCTCTCTCTCTCTCTCTCTCTCTCACACACGCACACACACAAGGAGATGGTGAAGGAGAAGGTGGAGATGGAGCAAGAGCAGCTTCTATTGCACAATGAGAGAATCACTCAATTTTAGGTTTAATTGGCTTTTATGTGAGCTCACCCCATTCACACTTGGGCGTCCATGCTTAGCCAACTAACCCTAGCATGTTCGTGTTAGAGTGCGCCTCTCATCGGCGATCACTCTACCTTTCCCTATTGGACCGACAAGCCCGGTGCCTGACTCTACTTAAATAAATAATACGGTTACAGTGTCCGTCGTAGGCGATAGGGTGTCCGTGAGCCACGAGGGTTAACAAATGGCCATACTGAAGATGATTGTTGGGCACGTCAATATGATGAAGAACACAATATTACCACGAAACAACCACGTTTATCTAGAGACTCTTCTTCTTCTTGTGAATATTGTGGACGATCTGATCATCCCACTCCTATAAGCGTCGATTCGACACAGATCGTAATAGAGCATATGCTACTAAATATCGAAACAATATTATACGAGAAAGAAGCTTCATCCTATGTTCAGTTTCTCCAGATAGAATACTTCATGTACGTGATGGATCACTTTTTATTGTCGATTTGGTGGTATAGGAAATATGACATATCAGTCTAAGTGGCTCCATAACTATCATCCACTACCAGCTCAACATGTTGTTTATCTTGTTGATGATACTACTTGTCAAGTAAAGGGTAATGGAGACTTATATCTTGGTACCTTATCTTCTTCCACTCGAATTTTGTGAGTATTACATGTACGAGATCTTCAACGTAATCTTCTTTCAGTTGCGAGACTTGTTGATCTTGGTCTGTTTGTTGGATTTGATCATACCAAATGCCGAATTGAGAAAGATGGACAGACTATAGCCATTGCTCCTCGAAACGGTTATTTGTTTAAACTCCTCTTCAACGATGCTGTAGAAAATGTTGTCACTGCTCCAGGTGATCATGATTGCAAAGTATGGCATCACCATTTTGTTCATGCTGACTTCTCAAAACTCCTTGATCTTCAACGTCGTGATCATGTTCATGGCATGGATCTTAAAGCCCATCCTCATATGGGAATTTGTGAATTTTGTGCTCTTGGGAAACACAATCGTAAACCCTTTCCTCTTTCAAATACAACTCATTCTCATGACATATTGGATCTTGTTCATACTGATATATGTGGACCTCTACCTTCTTGCAGATCACAATATCGCTACTTCATTACTTTCATTGATGATCTTTCACGATATATGACTGTATTTCTTCCTACCGGTCGTCGCCTTAAAAAGCTTTGTAGTGACGATGGAGGCGAATATGTTTCTCGAGAGTTTGTGAGTTACTGTGCATACAATGGTATTCATCATGAACACACTATTCCATATTCACCTCAACAGAACGGCATTGTTGAACGAAAGAATCGCACTATTCTCAATGATGTAAGATGTATGCTGATTCATTTTGGTTTATCTCGTGTTTTCTGGGCTGCACCTACTTTGACAACAGTATTTATTCAGAATCATCTTCCTACTACTGCACCCTATGGTAAGATACCCATCACATCATGCACAGGTGACATTCCTTTTGTATCTCATTTTCGAACCTTTGGATGTATTGCTTATATTCCTATTCCCAAAGAAACACAAACAAAGCTTGATGCTCCTGGTCTTAAAGTTATTTTTATTGGATATTCTGACACTTCCAAAGGCTAAAAATTCTATGACCCTTCCTCCAAGAAAGTAATTGTGAATCGTGATGCCACTTTTAACGAACATATGGGAGGCTCATGGTCCATGGATGATTCTTATGATACTAAATCATTGCTTCAATCTTTTCCATTTCTTTCAGATGATGAAACTCTTCGTATAGAGAATCTTTCCTCTTCACAACCATCCATCCCAAATGTTACCAATGATAATATTGATATTTTTGTTGATCTGCGTATTGATTTTGAACATGGCTCATGTCATGTTGATGATGACGATATTGTTGATAATGCTTTCTCTACTTCTGAAGACCCCGTTACTTATGATGAATCTATCTCTTTACCACAAAAGTATCAATGGCAAGAGGCTATGGAATCAGAGTACGATTCTCTTATCTCTAAAGGTACATTAATACTAACTGAACTACCTCCTGGTCGTACAACTATTAAGTGTATGTGGGTGTATAAGACAAAAGCAAAAGCAGATGGATCTTTTGACAAGTTCAAGGCACGTCTAGTTGCAAAAGGTTACTCCCAAGTAGCTGGTGTTGATTATCAAGACACCTTTTCACCAGTTGTTCGCATTACAAGTGTTCTAGTTTTATTGGCATTTGTTGTTCAATTTGATTTAGAAGCTTATCATATGGATGTGTGAACTGCTTTTCTTAATGGTGACCTGGAATAGGAAAATTATATGGAACAACTAGAAGGGTTTGTTATTCCAAGTAAACAAGACCTTGTTTCTCAACTCCATAAGGCACTATATGGTCTCAAACAAGCTTCGCGAGCCTGGTATACAAAATTTGATCTTTTTCTCACCTCTAAAGGATTCATCTCTTTCTCTTCAGACCCCAACTTATACATAAAACACCAAGGTAGCAGCTTTGTGATTATTGCTCTTATGTGGATGATACCATTCTTGTTTCCAATGATTTGAGATTTCTTCAACAAGTGAAAAAGTTATTGTCTTCTACATTTGATATGGTGGATCTTGGAGAGATTCACTCATGTCTTGGCATTCAGATCCAATGAAACCATACAAAAGGTATTTTATTTCTTCGACAGTCAAAGTTTATTGCAGATATTATTCAAAAATTTGGTATGGAATCTGCGCATTTGGCCAACACACCTTGTCTTGTGAGCTCTACGAAGAACACTTCTGACAATGGCGGTCAACTTGTCACGAATCAACCTTATGCTAACTTGATTGGATGTCTTCATTTTCTTGGCATGAATACTCATCCTTATATTCTGTTTTTTGCTAATTATCCTGGACAACATCTTGCACGTCCTTCTCTTAAGCATTGGTCTGTAGCGAAGCGTGTATTGAAATACTTGAAAGGCACTACAGATTTTGATTTGGTTTATCGTTGACAACTCACATCGGATTCCATGCAATCTTTTGCTCTTTTGGGTTACACAGATGCAGATTGGGCAAGCTCACATATATTTATGTGATCTACTAGTGGAAATTGCTTCTTTATAAATGGTTGTCTTGTTTCTTGGACCAGCAAGAAACAACACTGTGTTGCAATTTCTACAACAGAGTCAGAATATATCGCGGCATCACATGCAGCTCGTGAGCTGATCTGGCTTCGACAAATTCTGGTTGATATTGGTCACTCTCCTCTTTCTAGCACACCCTTGCGGTGTGACAACCAAAGTGCTATTAGTCTTACAAAAGACTACATTCAACATAATAAGTCAAAGCACATTGCTGTCCATTATCATTATGTCAGGTATGAAGTATGCAAAGGAACCATTATGGTTGAACGTTGTCCAAGTGACCAGATGATTGCAAACATTCTTACCAAAGGCCTCAACGAGTCACGTTTCATCCTCTTGCCCTCGGAGCTTGGAGTTGCTTCGGCCTCACTCTTTCTAGATTAGCTTCTCTGCTATTGTGGTAGCTTTGTACATATGACATTGTAGTCCTATAGGTACCATGCACTATGCACACTCCACATTTTCACATTGTGATCTCTGAGTCACTTGTATATTTGTACATAGATACACAACTCACTTTCACATCATCATCGCTTCATATTTTCACATTGTATAGAGGCTTGGGTTTTTCCCTTGAGCTCCCCAAGGGTTTTTTCATCCAAAGCTCGAGACCTTTGTTTGAGTGGGGATGTTGGAGATATATATGGCTCACTCTACTCAACTTGGTCTCACCTATATATTTGTATCTTGTCCTCAATATGAATCGGTCTTTGGGAGCGTGCATGGTGTGTCTCTTGTCTCGTCTCTCTCTCTTTCTCTCTACATCTCAACATGGGTGTGGTAGAGGAATGGCTCAAGCATGTGAAGCTTAGCCTAATGCAAATGCTGATCGTGGACAAGGCCGCTTTGATCCATAGAGGAGGTTCATCACCACTTGTTATAATTATGGTGAACTTGGTCATATTAGCACTTAATGCTCAAAGCCACTAAGGATGGGAGGGGATATGTTTTCACTTCCTCAGCATATTCCTAATAGAGCTAATGATTATGCATTGGATATACGGGGAGGTCAAGGTACGGGACATGAAAATCAAGCCTCAACCTCTGGTGGTCATGTGGGTATTGTGCGAGTTCAAAAGAAAGACACAGATGTGTTGCCAGTAGGCAAAAGAGAGAGGGAAGGTTATGCAGCACAAAGGCCTAGTAGAAATAAAGGGAAGGAGGAGGGTGAAGATGTGGAAGCCAAGAGAAAGAGAAAGCCTTGTAGACAGTTTGAAGTGGTAGATTTTCCTTTGGGAGAAGGCCAAACAACTTACAGTTTAAAGGAAGACTTGATTGGAAGGAAAGTAGATTGTACTTTTGGACAGTTGATGAATATTGTTCCCAAACTTAAAAGATAGTGGAAGTCATTAGTGAATCCAGAGAAACAGCCAGAGCATGGACAAGTTAGAGTGTTGTCTGTGGGAGAGCTACCCGATATCTGTCCTGTGGTGAACGCTTGGCACAAAGGTGTGGGCATGGGAGAAGCCTACATTGATGGAGGTGCTCAAGTTTGTGTGATCACACAGTCATGTGTCGAGAGATTGGGTCTCATTACATGCAAAAGCTCTGGGTTTTGGATTTGACTAGCAAACCATGCCAAAGTGAAATGTTTGGGAATGATCAAGAATTTGGAAGTCGAAGTCTTTAATGTGAAGGTTATGGTGAACTTTCATGTTATGTCAGTTGGTCTGGGAGCCTTCCTCTCATTCTGAGACGACCTTGGTTGAGAGTTGTTGGTGTCGTGCAAGATTGGGGCAAGGGCACAATCGGTGTGCATGGCAAGAAGGGTGAAAAGAAAGTGTTTGATATGACTACCAAACAACCTATGGCACTTGAAGATGTGAGTGAGAATGATGAGTCCAAAACTACCATTGATGATAGTTCTAGAGACTCAAAAAGTAGCATCACTTCGAGTTCCGGTGATGAGGGTGAAGTGTCATTCTTGTTGCTGAATGAAGAACAGAAAGAAATGAGTGAAGTGTTGCAAATATCAAGGAATATAAATGCTTCAATCCGTTTAGAGAAACTTGAAGAGTTGATGCAACCTAAACAAGAACTTCCAATAAACAAACAGTTGATTCAAGAACTGCCAATAAATAAAAAGTTGATTCAAAATATGTTGAGTACTGATTTGACAGAAGGAGAAAGAAAGGAGTACTTAGAAATTTTGGACAGGTTTCCAAATCTTCTCATTACCTCATATCAAGAAATAAAGGGTTTTGCTGGGGATCCTATGAAGATCGAGCTAGTTGAAGGGGCACATCCAATACGACAGAAATTAATAAGGATGGGTAAGGAACATATGAATGCTATAAAGGAAGAAGTAGATAAGATTTTGGATGCAGGGTTCATTGTGCCAGTGAATAATGTTGAATGGGTGAGCCCTATAGTAGTCACCCCAAAGAAAGATGAGAATTGGAGAGTTTGTGTTGATTACAAGCCACTAAATGCAGTGATCAAGAAATATCCTTACCCTTTGCCTTTTATTGATCAATTGTTAGATGCAGTGACTGGTTTTGAGAGATAGAGTGTCTATGATGGGTATTCAAAATACTTTTAGCTTTTCCTTGCTCCTGAAGACAAGAAAAAGACTACTTTTATCATGCCATGGGGATGTTTCTGCTTTTGTTTCCTTTCTTTTGGGTTGACAACTGGGCCAGGAGCCTTTGAAAGAAAAGTAGATTGGGTCCTTACCCCGTTCCTTGGAAAGTTTGTCAAATGGTTCATAGATGATTTTTGCGTATACAGTTCAAGGAAAGAGCATGTTCAAAAGCTTTCAATGACTTTTGCAAGGTATGATGAATGTGGGGGTCAGCTAAACCCTAAAAAATGTCATTTGGCACAGCCACGGGTGAAGCTTCTTGGGCATGTTATTTCAAAAAATGGGATTGAAGCAGACTGAGAGAAAGTGGAGGCTTTGTTGTTACTATCATCCCCTAAAGATACCAGACAGTTGGCCACTTTCATACAGAAAGTTAAATATTTGTCTCGTTTCATACCTAAGGCATCACAACTATTGTATCCATTGCAGCAAACAGTTAAGAATGATCCCTTAGAGTGGTCTCATGCGTGTGACAATGTTTTTGACAAAGTTAAAGAAGTTTTGAGTACGTTACCTATTATGCAAGCTCCTGACTGGGAAAAGGAGTTTTATGTTAACCCATCAATGGGAGATGATGCTATCGTAGCTATGTTATTAGAAAGGGGGAGGGAATCTCAGTATATGAAGCCTGTTCATTATGCTAGTAGAGTGAAAACTCCTCATGAGAGAGATTTTTTTGAGATTGAATTGGTGATGACCGGTATGGTTTATGCTTGCAAATGATTCAGACACTACTTGCTACAAAAGTCATTCACCTTTCTCACCAGTCATTCATTGCTTCCCCAATTGTTCAATAATTCAAATATACCAAAAACACTAATGAAATGGGTTATTGAGCTCCACGAGTTTCAGTTCACTTTTTTGGTGGAGGAAAGTACATGGGCTACCTTAGCAGATCTTCTCACTTGTAAGGATACTTTGGTTTTGGTTAAAGAAGAGGTGGTGCAAAAGAAGGAAGTCGGGACTATTGCCATCCCTATGCTTCACTGTTATACTTTGATGGTTCTTATCGAAGAAGTCATGATGCTGCTTCAGGAGGAATTTTTATTTATGATGCACAAGGAAAGCTTATGAGGAAGCAAGGCTTGAAACTTGATGCCAAAAGTAACAATGAAGCAGAATACATGGCTCTTGAAGGTGGTTTGCAAATTTTCTTACAATTGGGAATTAGACTCTTGCAAATTAAAGGAGATGCTCTGTTAGTTGTGAAGCAAGTGTTGGGAGTATGGAAGAATAAGAACCCTAAACTGAAAAATTTATGCTTCAAAGCGAAAGCGTTGCTCAAAAAGCTTGAAGCATGGAGTTTGCACCATATTGAGAGGTCTCTAAATGAAGACTCTCATGATGCTGCCCAAGAGATGATCACTTGTGTGTTTGTGGTAAAGGTAGATGCCCCTTTATATCATGGGAGGGAAATCTTATCAAAGGAAGTGGATTTTCTATTGACAGGTGTTCTACCTGAAGGTTTTCCATCTTTAAAAAGTATGTGTTCATAAGGAAATCCAGGAAATACAAAATGCTTGATGATGTGCTTTACATGAAAGGAGGTGATTTGGTTTTGCGTCGTGTGCCTTGGAAGGAGGAGATTTACAAAATTCTGGAAGAAAATCATGAGGGATCTTGTGGAGGCCATTTGCTATGAAGATCATGTTGCATAAGGTCTTGCAAGAAGATTATATATGGCCAAGTATTCAACGGGATGTTAATCATTGGTGTAAGTCATGTTTGCCTTGTCAGAGGATGGGAAAGAGAATTTTGAAGCCTGAGTTGCAGAAGACAATTTTAGCTTTTGATGCATTTGAAAAATGGGGTCTTGATGCTATTGGACCCTTACCTATGACTAGCAAGAGAAATGCTTACATTTTGACAACAGTGGATTATTTGTCATGATGGGTTGAAGTGGAAATTCCTGCTCTCAAGCTATTGTCATCGGAAGATGAGGAGCAAACAAATGCATGGTAGAAAAGGTTATTGGATTTACAATGCTTACAATTGGATAGAGTTTTAGCTTTGAGCTATTCTGAAGAAGTTTCAAGGAAGACACAGCTAAAAGCCAATGAGTGCGTGGAAGATTAAAAAATGGAAAAGGGCGATTTGGTGTTGCGATACAATAGTAAATTGGACCCTAACCTTCAGAAGAAATTTCAAATCAAATGGGAAGGTCCTTTTACTGTTGTGTAAACAAATTTGAAAATAGCACTTATCAGTTGGCATACTTAAATGGTGCACAACATAAATATCATGTCAATGGTTACAGATTGAAGAAGTATCTGGCGCATTTGTTGACAATGTTGACTGATGAAATGCTATCAATACAAGGAGACAATGTGGAGACATTTGAAAATGTGGATGAGTTTTCTGGGGATGAAATGCAGCAGTTGTTCACCCTAGACACCTTTGCTTTTCATGAATGACTAAGCAGGAAAGGGGGGGTTGGCAAGCTATGTACATGTCAGGCATTTTTTGGATAAGCATGAAGTCACTAAGTCATGCCAAAAAGCTTGTCCACTAGCCTCATGTATATATGTGTACGTAGCCCTGCAAGTTTTGGAAGTGGCCTTGCAAAAATTCATATACAAAGGTGTGATTTTTCCAAGATTGAATGCTGATGTTTTGAGATGTTCAAGACTCCATAATATGGTTTTTAATAAGTATTTTCAACCGTGCTTTATACCTTGTGAATCGGACTTGTACATCATGAGTTATGAGCATCCGATGCGGGCGGTCTCAACTTAGAAGGTGATTGCAGGTGCATGCGAGAAGGGAAACTAGGCCAACTTTCTGAAAATGTGGATGAGTTTTTTGGGGATGAAATGCAGCAGTTGTTCACCCTAGACACCTCTGCTTTTCATGAATGACTAAGCAGGAAAGGGGGGGTTGGCAAGCTATGTACATGTCAGGCATTTTTTGGATAAGCATGAAGTCACTAAGTCATGCCAAAAAGCTTGTCCACTAGCCTCATGTATATATGTGTACGTAGCCCTGCAAGTTTTGGAAGTGGCCTTGTAAAAATTCATGTACAAAGGTGTGATTTTTCCAAGATTGAATGCTGATGTTTTGAGATGTTCAAGACTCCATAATATGGTTTTTAATAAGTATTTTCAGCCGTGCTTTATACCTTGTGAATCGGACTTGTACATCATGAGTTATGAGCATCCGATGCGGGCGGTCTCAACTTAGAAGGTGATTGCGGGTGCATGCGAGAAGGGAAACTAGGCCAACTTAGGGGCCTAAGATTAAGAAATTCTGAAGTTTTATAGTTTTGGAGATAGGCGAGGCGATGGGCTTCAAGCCATGTGTTACGGTGCGTCATTCAGTGACCGGAGTAGCAAGGTATGCCTCCGGGAAAGTTGTCCGAGAAGTCCTCTCATGCTTTGTTGGAAGCTCGGAATTTTTGGGGATGTTGGGAAGCTTGAAAGATGGTGCCAAGTGGCAATGGAGTAATCCCACATGGGGGGGAGAAAGTGGAAATTGGAGGGTATAAGGGGGGGAGTGGACACCCCCTAAGGTTGTATCAAAGGGACAAATAGAGCTTCTCTTACCTTGCTAATGGGGCTCGTGGGTGTTGTGGCAGAGAGGGTGAACCCATTTTGAGTTCCCACTACCTCGACAGGCACCTGGCCACCTTTTTGGTCCCCGGACACTTGCCTCCACCCCATTCCTTGGTCAAATGGTCACCGACATCTCATTTTTCACCCAAATAAGACCAAAATTGGACCAATTAAAAGGTGCCCAAAGAGAGAACCATGTTGGCTAAGAGGAGAGAGAAATTTTTTTGGGATAAGAGCAAAAAATATTCCATTTTTAATAGTTGCAATTCTTTGCACACCCTTTTTCCTAATAGAGACTATCTTGTTTGGAGCTTTTGAGAGATACCCCAACTTCGAAAGCTTGTAACTCTCTCGTCTATTGTTGGAATGAAGCATATGGATATGCTATAGAAGGTCTACATGACATAAGCTTCATCTTTATGGTCTCGGTTTCCAAAAAATTTAATCATGGTTTGGGTTAGGGTAGTTTCTCGCCCGACTTTACAGGTATTCGACATAGGTGTTTTTCATAGCTTTATGGTGTTTCCTTCATACGGATACGTGTGGTGTGTCCAATGCTATAGAGGATCTTGTTTGCACACTAACAACGGCCATATGTGTGCGAGCTATTGGAGAATGAGGATGACCTTAACTTACCTCCAAAATTTCTATTCTAGTGCAACATGCAAAAGGTAGTATGTTTTGCATGTACACATTGTTGTCGCATTTATTACTTCCATTTTTCATTGTTGCAAAATTTTAGTCTAATCTTTTAGCTATACATGGCTCACTCTACTCAACTTGGTCTCACCTATATATTTGTATCTTGTCCTCAATATGAATCAGTCTTTGGGAGCGTATATGGTGATCTCTTGTCTCGTCTCTCTCTCTTTCTCTCTACCTTTCAACATGGTATCAGAGCGGTAACGATCATGCAACAATTCAATTCATGGTGAAAAAGCAAAGTATGTGTATGCGATTCACATGTAAGATTCAAAATTTTGGAAAATTTTATTTTTGAGGATTGATTCTTGTTAATTGTGGTTGTTTTGTGTTAAAAATAATATGATTAGTGTTGTGTGTGGATTTTTATTTCTAATCAATATGGTGAATTGTTGATTATATTTTCTTATTGATTTGTCTTTTGACACCCTCAACTTCGTCTCAATTTTGGGAGTCTTTTGCTCAAAATTTGGAGAAACGGAAAAAGCGCTATTGAGCATAGCGCAATGGCACTTTCCATCCAAAACTTGCTCGTCTCCTCGTGCTCTTCGATTTGAGTTCTAGGTTTGCATCAATCAAAATTCGCAACTGAAAGTTATGCTATTTTTACTATAATCAAGCTTTATGCAGGTTTTGTCCTCGTGCGTCTTCGTGAAACGTCCATGAACGTTTTTCTAATTTTTGTGTCAACTTTTTTGAGCAAATTAAGCTTTTTACTATTCGTATTGGGGCCGTCAATTTTAAGTCTCACGGTGCGTCTCACGTCACTCTATTTTGAGGACTCTTTTATTATTAATGTCTTCTTTTCCCTGCTTTTTTGGGTGATGTCCCTCACATCTTTGGACATTTATTGAGCATTCTTCTTGTGTTTATCATTGAAAGAACACAGTCGTCATATTTATCTCATTCTCAATTGCAACCTTCACCATATATGGTGTGCAAATTTTGCGATCTTATCTTATACATCTTCTCACAACCAGATATGGCTATCACTATTCTCGTCAACAATTTTCCTTCTGGCCAACGTTCTGTTCCTCCTTTCCAAAGACAAGGATTTCCATGTTGGAAATCAAAGATGTTGTTAATTCTTGAAAGCGATGAACTCTCTGATATTGTCCTTGACAATTGTTTATGTCCGTCATAGCATGTTGACTAAAGGACCTTTATTTGAAGATTGACATGTTGCGTATACGGATTGGCAATGACGTGATAAAGCAGCTCATCGGTATATTTTTTATATTCTTAGCAATTTTCTTTTTGTTTGGTGTGTATAAACTGCCTACTTTCCACGACGTATGGAAGTACCTTATCGAAAACTTTTAAAAGAAATCCGTTACAGAAATACTTTATTTGAGAGGTTTGCTTAACAAGTTACAATATGAATCTTTCAAATCCATTATTAATCAACTTGCTACTGTCGGAGATCATGTTCCACAAAAACAACTGATTACACTTCTCCTTGACACGGTGAAGGACTCTTCTTATAATAACAATGTTACCATTTTTTCTAATAGAGATGGTCTCGATCTCGACCAAGCTTACATGTCATTAATTTGAATACTCTCAATGTCAAGAACGGTGTAATGCTAGTCATGATACAACTATGATTTCACAAGAGGAGATTGAGTCACAACAGATGGAGCGTGCTCTTTTTGCTCGAAGGCTTCCATTTCAACAAGGAAACTATAGAGGTGGTTGTCGCGGTAATATGTTCTCTCATCTCAAATTTTTTAATAAGCAATCACTACAAGAGGTCACTTAAAGTCCGACGCCAATTCCCCAGCGTCAATGGTAGGCGTCGGTATATGTGTAGGTAAGTATGGAGGGAGATGAAGTTTTTTCAAAAATTCATTTTTATATTTCCAATGTGTCTTCCAACGCTTGTACAAATACACTTTTTGACGCGTTTATGAATTTTGTTTTCTACGCTTCTATCAATGCCTGTACGGCAGACCCTGAATAAACACAAACCGCAGGCTTTTCCTGTGCATTTCTCTTCTTCTTGCGCCTTTTCTCTTGCTCTCTTCCTCCTCACCTCTTACATATCTGATGCAAAATAAGTTGTCGGAGGTGTTAATCTTGCTCGTGGACTACTCCATAGCACTAAGGTGAGATTTTTTTCAAGTTTACTTGTAGGTTTAGGGTTTAGGCTTTAACATGGTGTGGGTGTGTGTGTTTTTGCCGGTTCGAAGACGTTTACAACACCTTTTCTTGCTCAAGTAGGCCGAATGTAAGTGCTTTAACTTTTAATGCATATTAATTTTTTTTTAATTAATTTGTATATTGATGAAAGAAAATTTTTTCTTTAAAAGAAATTATGGTTTCTGTTGTGAAATTTCGTTTTAAATTATGAAAAAAAAAATGGTTTATGGAAAAATCTTGTTTTGAAGAAATTTTGGTTTGAATTACGTCATTTTTGAAATTATGCGATTGATGAGGTTTAGGTTTTAGGTTTTGGTTAGGTTTAGTTTAAGTTATAGGTTAGGTTAGGTTAGGTTAGGTTAGCTTATAGGACATTAATTATGCTAAGTTAGCTTATAGGTTAGGTTCTAGGTTAGGTTTAAATTAAAGGTTAAATTAAGTTATAAGTAAAGTTATAGGCTATAGGATAGGTTAGTTAGATTATACGTTAGGTTTAGGCAACAAGTTAGGTTATTGGTTAGGTTAGGTTAGGTTATAGGTTGTACGTAAAAAGTTAAGCTAGGTTATATGTTAAGTTAACTCATGTTTAGCTTATAGATGGACGTTGTGTTCGGACAGTTAGAACTTATGTACTTTTATGTTAATCTAAACACTTATTGGTGAAACGTCCAAACACGACCATCTATCGGCGTCTAAACCATAACCCTCTAACCCTATTAGTAGACTTAAATGGCCAAGCGCTACACTAATTGGATTTGGAGTGACCATCAAAAGTTGCCAAACCTAAGCGGATTTACATAGCCTACCCTAACGCTCCAAATATAGTATTAGCGATCAGAACAAAAGTTACTAATCTAAAAGCCGATAACCCTTAGAAGCTATCCCTAATCAGACTAAATGGCCAAACGATACCCTAATATGTTTTAGATCGCTTTACCTTAGCGGCTTTACATAGTGAACCCTAACCGTCCGAACACAAAGCACCGTCTATTAGCGGCCAAACCAGAATCCATAGAACCCTAAGCGGCTAGCCCTAAGAAAATTGAAATGGAAAAATGATACACTAATCCAATTTGGAGCCGCCAAACCTAGGCAACTTTACATAGCGCACCCCAACACTCCAAAATAGGGCCATCTATAAGTGGCTAAACCAACAATAGTCCTAAGATTCTAACCCTAGGTGGCTAGCCCTAAGCGGATTGAAATGGCTAATTGCCATATTAATCCAAATTGGATGAGTCTAACCTAAGCGGCTTTACACACCATACCATAAGTTCTAACTATCCGAACGCAATGTCCATCTTTTAGCGGCCAAATGAAGATGACTTCTGTACTTTTAAAACCGCAAACGGACTTCGTTTAGGTTAGGTTATAGGTTATGTTTAGTTTATAGGTTAGGTTGTGCCAGGTTAGGTTAGGTTTAGGTTATAGGCTAGGTTAGATTACAAGTTAGGTTAGAGCTAGCAACAAATAGTAGACAAAAATGCAAACGAGCTTCGAAGATGACTCGTGTAATTCAGAAAATGCAAACGGACTTCGGTTAGGTTAGCCTATAGGTTAGGTTTAGGTTATAGGTTATGCTAGGTTAGGTTAGGTTAGGTTAAGTTTAAGTTATAGGTTAGGTAAGATTATAGGTTAGGTTAGAGCTAGCAGTGCAAACGGACTTCGAAGATGAGTCGTGTACTTCTAGAAATGAAAACGAACTTCGATTAGGTTAGGTTAGAGCTAGCGGCAAATAGTAGAAAAAACGTAAACGGACTTCACGAATGACTCGTGTACTTCAAAAAATACAAACGGACTTCGGTTAGGTTTTGTTATACTTGAAGTTATAGGTCATGTTTAATTTGGTTATAGGTTAGGTTATACCTTAGGTTATAGGTTAGGTTAGGCTCACACAAACTTTACAAACAGTAATATATAGTCATTGACCTTGTGGTCCTAATCTCCCTACACCTCTAGACCAAGGTGTGCGGGGATCGGACATGGCTAGAGAATGTCAGATTGTTAGAGCTCGAGCTAGCAGCAAATAGTTGAAAAAATTCAATCAGACTTCAAAAGTGCACAAAGACTTTAGGAACCTTAATATATAGTCATTAAACAATAAAGACAAGATTATTACCCTGTGGTCCTAATCTCCATGCACCTGTAGACCGAGGTCTGCGGGGATCGGGCCTGGCTAGAGTATGTGAGGTTGTTAGAGCTAACAGCAAATAGTTAGAAAAATTACAATCGGAATTCTAAAGTGTAGACAGACTTCAATAACCTTAATATATAGTCATTGACCAATAAAGACGAGATTATTGCCATGTGGTCCTAGTCTTTGTGCACCTCTAGACCGAGGTGTGCGGGGATTGGGCCTGGCTAGAGAATGTGAGGTTGTCATGTATTGTCATGTACTTAGTAGTGTGTAATTATAACAATTAGAGTGTTTTAATTATTTCTTGTATCATTGGTAGATAAAGTATGGATGATAGGATGGCCTGTCCTTGTGCGCACTACAAGCATCAGATTTTTCAAAAACAAAAAAATCTAGTGACGGTTTGGTTACCTATAGCGATGCTCATAGCGATGTGTCAGAGCCTTATATAGTGATGGCCAAGAGTAAATTATTTTGGGTGGTAGGGCATTGAATGCCCTACCACCCATCAACCATATTGAATGTTTCAATAATAGAGTAAACCTAAATGAATCCAAGATAAGCCCAGATTCACCTTTGTAGGAAAGTGCAAGGTATAGACCCAAAGTAGTCACCCACAAGACAATATAACCATTAACTCCATCATCCATAGTATTGTTTGTAGAATAAAGATATAAAACTAACAAAAGTAAATTGATGAAAGTAAATCAATGACAATTGTACACATCATAGGCAAAATCACTTGATTGTTAAACTTTGCAAATGTAATAGTTACAACACCATTGTCATTATTGAGAAACTATACATGGTTTTCCAATAGTTACAAAAAGACATATACACATAATCTCATTATACATGCTATGACAAAAGGAAACTAATGCTATCTAGATACGGCTAGACTGATGTCGTCTAATCAAACATCTCATCGCGTCCAAGCGGCATATCTGTCAAATTCTGCAGAAAAAAACAATAAGACAACTTTTTGTAAGTATAAACAGATAATCTACAAAACAATACAACGAATAGAAAAGAGTAAACCCCAATACTAACCATGCCGCCGTGAGAACTCAGAATGTCCATCAGGGCGTTTAAGCCCTTTCTGCGTGTGTACTCGCGCTTGTACGGCGTGGAGTCATGTCCTGTCATCGACCACTATTCAAAACATACAAAGAATCCATTATGTTAGAATTTAAAAGTACAAATAGACATAACTACTAAAACTAAAGAGAAATGCATAAACACTTACAAAATTGGCCTCACATGATATCCACCCGTTGCTCCCCAAGTGGTGGGAGCTCCCTGCCTCTACTCACGCTTTGGTTGCCTCCTTTTGTTGCTTCCACTTGTGACGATTCTTGCGCACTGCTCGCTTTGCATTCTTCCAAACTTCTTTGGCTAGCCAATCTGGTATGTTCCACCCATGCTTTATTGTTTTTTTCACTTCAGAATGCCTGTGCTGGGAGTATTCGTGCATTCGAACCTTCATCAGGTCTTCATTGAAGCGCTCATCTCGTGTTGACATGGGAAACTCGTCATGTAGCATGTTGACGGCTATGTCTTTTAATTCACTTGGTACTTCACTCCAAGTGTTTAGTATGTAGTGTCTAAACACCTGAGAGGAAAGACCGCGCATGCGCAAGATCACCTTCTTACCATCATCATCCAAGATGATGCCGCCGTTGAAGTCGACGGAGTACAGCAAGCCCTCTCGCCTGTGATGCGTGAACCTGGGTGTCCCGACAGGGGTCTCTAGTGGCATGTCGATGGGAGTATGGATGTCAGGTGTTTCCACTGGAGTCTGGGCCCCGAAGCGAGGAGTGTCGACTAGGGTGACTCCCGGAGGAGTAGATAGTGGTCTGTAGCCAGGAACGGCCAATAGCCGCGCAAAACCTGGCATAGATGGCGATGTCGTGGCTGCTGTGGGGGCGGTCAAAGAAGGGAAAGATAAAGAGCCTCGTCGGACAGGAGGCGGTATCGAGGCATCAGCGGCAGCATCCCCACAACAACCGCCCCCCCCCCCCCCCCCCCCCCCCCCCCCCCCCCCTCACTAGAGCGTCGGTGCCTAGACGAGTGTGAAGATTGTCTCGGCGACACCGAAGCTGTAGAGCGTGTTGAATGCTCCAAAACAGAGGGAGACGCTGAAGAAGTAGAACGACATGATGGTGATCCAGAGCGATGATGCTCCTCGTACCACCTCTATTACTGGGGTGATAAAATAGAAAGAAACTCATCATCATCCATACCTGCATTAAACACATGAACATTTAATCTTAATATTGAATGAATAAAGAAGAGAGAGTCTCTTCATCCTTGGGGGCAAACCGTCATCACACATCTCCTTGTACTCTAACCATGCTAGTGTAGAGTTCCTCGGTGGCTCTCTTCCCAAAACACCGTTGCGTAACACATGATTCTCTGGAAGATACGCTTGATGACCTTCGTAGATTTGCTTCTTCAATGAGGGTGCTCGACGTGCATTCAGTATATGTCCACATGTGACACATGCTTTGTATTTGCTTGTTTGAAGCCCTGCATGTATACACATGACAGTAGATAAGCTTGAGAAAAACCAAGATTTATAGTGTTTGATTTTGAGTGTAAATCACCTTAGCATTCTGTTAGTCCATTATAGTCATGCATGGTCCACTTTAGAATGCCTCTGATCAAAGCATTACATCGACCTGTGTGTCGCTCATATCCACCACTCTTACGCAAATCCACAGTTATTGTAGCTCTTCCAATAGTGGACAAAGATACACATCCATATTCTTCACTTTATACTTCCCCGGCACAATGAAGCTTATCCACATGTGCCCCTTCTTGGTAGTCAACCACGGGGGAATGTTGTAGTAGACGATGACAACGGGCCATACACTGTACTATATTGATCTCTCACCAAATGGATTTAGCAATCCATAGCCAGTCGTAGGTGCAAATATTGAGCTTCCCTGGCAAAATCCGGCCATGTTTTGTCTATATGTCTCCAGGCTGCGCAATCTGCAGGAATCCGTAGCACACCATCCGAAGATTTATTCTCCTCATGCCATGATGCTAGGCCGGCCATGGACTTACATTTGAAGAAATGTTTGATGAGAGGAAGCAGTGGAAAATGTCGCAAAACCTTTTGTGGAATTTTTGTTTCGTGGAGATCTACTTGATATCTCTCAAAATCACATTTCGGACACTTCTCCATGTCTATGTATTCCCCTCTGAAAACAATGCAGTCATTAGGACAACCGTGAATCAAATTGTAATCCATCCCCATGTTTCGCAAGATCTTTCTTGCTTCCTCTTTGGAATCTGGCATCACATTATCAGCTGGCAGTATGTGGTCTTTGAGCAATCTACACTGCAAAAAAATGCGGTACACTTGTCTAAGTAATCTATCAGATCATTATACATCTAGAGTTTTTTATTAAAGTAAACACGTTGTAATAGACCACTTGAAAAGCGCTGTGGGGTGAAAGCATAACTGGGTGGTACACTTTTATGAGTTGATTGCTAGTTTTGAATACCTAAATCTAGATCTAATCTAATCTTAAAATCAAAATACCTAAATCTAATCTAATCTTAAATCTAACCTAAACCTAGATGTAATCTAACTTAAATCTAAATTTAATCTAGTTAATCTCAAATCTAAATCTAATACAATCTTAAACTCAACATAAACCTAAATCTAATCCAATCTTAAATCCCAACCACGGCCCTAAATGCATGAGTTAACTTAACATATAACCTAACCTAACTTTTTACGTACAACCTATAACCTAACCTAACAAATAACCTAACTTCTTGCCTAAACCTAACCTATAATCTAACTAACCTATCCTATAACCTATAACTTTACTTATAACTTAATTTAACCTTTAATTTAAACCTAACCTATCATAATTAATGTCCTATAAGCTAACCTAACTTAACTTATGACTTAACATATAACCTATATATCCCTAATCTAACCTATAACCTAAACTAAACCTAACCAAAACCTAAAACCTAAACCTCATCGATCGCATAATTTCAAAAACGACGTAATTCAAAACGAAATTTCTTCAAAACAAGATATTTTCATAAACCAAACTAATTTTTTTCATAGTTCAAAACAAAATTTCACAACACAAACCATAATTTCTTTTAAAGATGAATTTTTTTACAATATACAAATTAATTAAATAAACTTAATATGCATTAAAAGTTCAAGCACTCACATTCGGCTTATTTGAGCAAAAAAAGGTGTTGTAAACGTCTTCGAACCTGCAAACACACACACACACACGCGCTATGTTAAATCCTAAATCCTAAACCTACAAGTAAACTTGAAAACAATATCACCTTAGTGCTATGGAGTAGTCCACGAGCAAGGTTAACACCTTCGATAACTTGTTTCGCACCAGATATGTAAGAGGTGAGGAGGAAGAGAGCAAGAGAAAAGGTGCAAGAAGAAGAGAAATGTGCAGGAAAAGCCCACGGGTTTGTGTTTATGCAGGGTCCCACTATAAGACTCGCAGTGCGACACTCAAAAATAAAAATCCACGACGTCGCTATAAGTGTCCCTATGGGCGTCAATATAGGCTTTTCTATTCTATTTGTTGCATAGCGACGCCCATAGTGGCGCTTATAGCAACTCCGACAGGGGTAAAAAATAAAACGAGAGTGCCAAAAACTCAAATTTCATATCTGAGTTTTCCACGCTCAAGCGAAAGAGGTAACTCTCTCCCTCTCTCTCTCTCTCTTTCTCCCCCCCCCCCCCCCCCAACACACACACACACACGAGGAGAGGAAGGAGAGCCAGGTATGCTCCTTCCCTCTCCTCTCTCTCATGTTACCTTCCCCTCTTTCTCTCTCTCTCTCTCTCTCTCTCTCCCTCTCTCTCTCTCTCTCTCTCTCTCTCACACACACACACACACACACATTGTGTCTTTGAAAGAAAGAGAGAGAGAGAGCAAGAGAGAGAGAGAGAGAGATAGATAGTTCTATTGTCATCCTCGGAGGTCAAATATGACCTATGGGACCAAATGAACATGTTAGGTGGTGTGAGTGGAGGTCATAAGTGGCTCTCGATGCTCAAAAATGGCTGAAATGAGCGTCACAATAGAGAGTCCACATCGTGGTTGGGAGAGGAAGGTATGTAGGGAGAGCTCATGGTTGAATATATGTGAAAAAGAGTACCTAATGTGGTCAAAAGATGAGCACTCAAGTAGTGTGTGGTACTCACTCTCTCACACTTGACGAGGGCATAAGGTGCAAAGTCGATGACACTCCTCGCGCCCAACGTCCTGTTTCGCAGCGTAGAGAATGGGAGCTAAGACGAATGGAGGCAATGGTGTGGATCGCACTCCATGGGATGGGCTCAAGGATGTAGGGACAAGTTCGGTTACCTCGTTCGGAGAAGAAGAGAGATTTGTAGTTTGGGGCAACATGTGTGGTGTAATAGCTGAAGCGAGAACCTCCAGATTTCTCCCAAGCCGTGATACATTGGCGTTGTAAGAAGGCCTTAGTTCTTGGGAGTCGATCGATGCATCCTTGACCAAGTGACATGCATCCATCTTCCAAACTATTTCTTGATGTCAAGCATCCACCCCGAACTTAGTATTTTGCTCTTGCATGTCTTTTGAACCTTTTGACTTGCTTCATATGCGGTTCTAGGAAGTCCATGCAAAGGGCTATGTTGTGTCTTACGCATGTACTCCACAACCCTTTGCAATGGAAAGCGATCTAAACTCAAGAAGTAAGAGCATGTAGGGTGTTTATGTCTTGACTTGGAGAAAGTTGGTGAGAAAACTCTTTTGGACATTCTCACACTCTTTCCAAGTAGACTTCCGGATGCTTCCACCCCACACCTCCACTGCATAAAGAAGCACCGGTGTCACCAATGAAGAAGCACCGGTGTCACCAATGTGTCAAAGAGGTACTTTTTGAGAGCCCAACACTTGGTCTCTCCAGCATTGCACATGTTCTCAAATGCATAATAAGCCCTCTTTCCGGCTTCCAAGCGATGCATTGCACAATCCTTTCATTTATGATTGGATGGAACCTCAAGGCCAAGGTGCTTGAAGTGATCTACCACTTCAAGTTGCTCATTGTTGTAAACAATAGATGGATTTTTTTCATTGAGGGTCTTTACAAACATAACCTTGGTTTTGGATCCATTCACGATTAGCCCGGTATGTAGGAAAAAGCATTCCAATACACTCATAAGCTTTTGTGCATCTTCTAAGGTATGTGCCAAGAGCACTACATCATTGGCATAAAGCAAAAGCATGATCACCGCATTTCCAATCTTAACCTCTTCTATGCCTTCTTGCTGCATAAAATCAAGAACCATGCATTCCAATTCATCAATGAGTAACCCAAAGAGGGTTGGGGAAAGTGGGCATCCTTGTTTGACACCAATGGTGCTTGCAAAAAATTCTAAAATTCCATCTTCATACGTAATCGACATATCACTTTTTGGTAGATGTGAAAGACTGCATGCATAAATTATCTCGGCACTTGAAGGCTTTTCATACGTCTCCAAAGATTTCCTTGCGGTACCATGTCAAAAGATTTCTTGAAATCCACAAAGCAACAATACAACTTTTTTCCTTTCAATTGAGACGCTTCCATAAGAACTCGAAGAGTGACAAGTTGATCAATGGTGCTATGATGCTTTCGAAAACCTGCTTGTCCAAGCGCACGTTGTTGAGCTTATATGTGAAGCTACTCCATATATGGCTTCTCTATATATGGCACCCAGGTCCCCTCTATATATACATCATCTCGTGTGTGTATTCTACACACTTTGGGGTTCTATTTCTGTGCTCTCTCTCTCTCTCTCTCTCTCTCTCTCTCTCTCTCTCTCTCTCTCTCTCTCTCTCTCTCTCTCTCAACATGGTATAAGAGTAGTACGTTTTTTCTTTTCAATTTTTCTCCTAATTGAAAACGATTTTGTAGAAACTACCCGCCCACAGCACTGGAATTGATGTGCTCTACAACTTTGCAGAAGAAAGTTTTTTCAAATTTTGCACCGATTTTGAGTTATTGTTCGCGGACTACTTACATACTTGAAAATCAATTTTCACTTTTTGTTTTTAATTTTTCTCCTGATTGAAAACGATTTTGCAGAAACTACCCTCACAAGGCACGGGGATCGATGTGGTCTGTAACTTTGCAGAAGACAGTTTTTTCAAATTCTGCATCGATTTTGAGTTATCGTTCGCGGATTGCGTACATGCCTGAAAAGCAACTTCGCTTTTTATTTTTGTATTTTCTACTGATTCAAAATAATTTTGCAGAAACTACCCTCCAAAGGCACTGGAATCGATGTGCTCTACAACTTTGCAGAAGAAAGTTTATTCAAATTTTGCATCCGATTTTGAGTTATTGTTCGCGGACTGCGTACATACTTGAAAAGCAACTTTCACTTTTTGTTTTTAATTTTTCTCCTGATTGAAAATGATTTTGCAGAAACTACCCCCGATAGGCACGGGAATCGATGTGGTCTGTAACTTTGCAGAAGACAGTTTTTTCAAATTCTGCATCGATTTTGAGTTATCGTTCGCGGATTGCGTACATGCCTGAAAAGCAACTTCGCTTTTTATT
The DNA here is from genome assembly GCF_014529385.1 of Adiantum capillus-veneris. Lineage (NCBI taxonomy): Eukaryota > Viridiplantae > Streptophyta > Polypodiopsida > Polypodiales > Pteridaceae > Adiantum > Adiantum capillus-veneris. The sequence goes on along the minus strand of NC_140938.1, from coordinate 82,658,262 downwards.
TTTGTATTTTCTACTGATTCAAAATAATTTTGCAGAAACTACCCGCAAGAGGCACCAAAATTGATGTGGTCTACAACTTTGCAGAAGAATTCTGCATCGAGTTTGAGTTATCGTTCGCAGACTACGTACATGCCTGAAAAGCAACTTTGCTTTTTTGTTTTTGATTTTTCTAGTGATTCAGAACAATTTTGCAGAAACTATTCGCCAAAGGCACCGCAATCGATGTGGTCTATAACTTTGCAAAAGAAAGTTTTGTCAAATTCTGCATCGATTTTGATTTATCGTTCTCGCAAACTGCGTACATGCCTGAAAAGCAACTTCGTTTTTTGTTTTTGATTTTTCTCCTGATTGAAAACGATTTTGCAGAAACTAGTTTCTATGGACATCGGAATCGATGTGGTCTACAACCTTTGCAGAATAATTTTTTCCCAAATTTTGCACTGATTTTGAGTTATCGTTGGCGGACTGGGTACATGTCTGAAAAGAAACTTTCACTTTTTCTCCTAATTGAGAATGATTTTGCAGAAACACCCCGTGAAGGCACTAAAATCGATGTGGTCTATAGCTTTGCAGAAGAATTTTTTTTTTTTTCAAATTCTGCACTGATTTTGAGTTATCGTTGGCGGATTGCGTACATGCCTGAAAAGCAGCTTTTGTTTTTTGTTTTTTGATTTTTTTCCTAATTGAGAACGATTTTGCAAAAACTATTCGCCTGAGCCATTGGAATCGATGTGGTTTACAACTTTGCAGAAGAAAGTTTCTCTAAATTCTGCACTGATTTTGGGTTATCGTCTCGGACTACGAATGTGTTTGAAAAGAAAAATTTTACTTTTTGCTTTTGATTTTCCTCGTAATTGAAAACTTCTCAATTATATTTTTTCTTCATCAATCATATATTTGTTACTGACGTAACTTTGCTGCAGAAGCCAGTTACATATCGTTCCGATTTAGTTGAGCCGTTGATGATCGTCCAAATTCTATAAAGCTACTGTTAGTACATGATCTTTTGTTATATGATATACTCGTTCATTGATTCTCGTATAATTATTCTTCTAGAGATATAGTTTACGTCATTTTATTGATAATTTCTCGTTGATACCATAGTGATTTTGATGGTACCATGATGATGTTTTGTTAGTACATTGGTCATGGTGATTTTCGTTGATACCATAATGATATTTCATTGATACCATGGTTATTCTCGGTGTTGCCATGATGATATTTCATTGATACCATGGTTACTATTGGTGATGCCATTATGATTTTGCATTGATCCATGGTGATTTCTGTTGATACCATGATGATGTTTCGTTGATACCATGGTTATTCTTGGTGATACCATGATGTTGTTTCGTTGATACAATGATTATTCTATGATGCTTTTCGTTGATACCATGATGATTTTTTTTATTATTATTGATACAATGATGATATTTTGTTAATACTTTGATGATACTCATTGATATCACTATGTTGATAAATGTCGTTTTATGTAGTATATACACATGTCATTTGCATCACATAATCACGCATCTTGTACTTTTACGTTCATACTTATATGTTGTCGTGTGTATATATGTCGTCAAAAGAGTGGCGTCGCGAACCATCTCTTATGGCATTGTGAATGCAATTATTTCACTAACGATGCTAATAATTTTCATGACTATGTTTTTTGAGTCTATGATCTATGTAGGATTGATCAAAGAATTGATTTCATGAAGAGAAACTTGGTGACAAAAAAAATATTTATGAAGGCATGTTTGGTGATGTCATATTGATGACAAGCTACACAACAGATTCACAGAGACACTTCTGATTACGATCTAATCGATAGCCTTTACACCTCTTTAATTAATCTTTGTATTCATTATTGTATTTGATAGGATAGGAGTAATGTAACTCCTCATAAAACATTCATTATAAAAGGAGTGATGTAGCTCCTCATAAATATTCATTGTAAAAGGAGTGATGTAGCTCCTCATAAAATATTCATTGTAAAAGGAGTGATGTAGCTCCTCATGAACATTTGTACACTCAATGATTTTTATAATATAACGGTGGGTGTATATAGACCTGTGGGTTTTTCCCTTGATCCCCCAAGGGTTTTTTCATCCACAGTTAAGGACCCTTATTTGAGCGGGGGTGTTGAGCTTATATGTGAAGCTACTCAATCTATGGCACCTAGGTTCCCTCTATATATACATCATCTCATGTGTGTATTCTACACACTTTGGGGTTCTATATATGTGCTCTCTCTTTCTCTCTCAACACACGTTTGCCATTCTTTTCAACTCATTCACTTATCTTCATCTCCATGATACATCCAAATAACTTTGCCATCAAAGAACCAACCATTATAGTGCGATAGTTGTTTACATTGTTTACATCTCCTTCTTTGTGCAAAGGTTTGATCCAATTTGCACTCCAATCATGAGGCATGCCATATTGAGGTGCAAGGTTAAACATATTGCATATCCAATATCATATTTTCTTGCTTGTCCATTTAATCATTTCAGCCTTGATACCTTGAAGGTCACTTGCCTTGCGAGTAGCAAGTTTCTCAAGCGCGCGGCATACATCTTCAATGGTAAAGAAGGCAGACATAAACGGAAGGGAGCTACAACACTCCATCTTATCAACATTGAGTTGCTCATAGAGGTTCTTGCAATGCATATACATATCCTCAAGAGTCAAGTCACCAAAGATCTCAACGCGCTTGCCTTTTAGATTTTGCCAAAACTTGCCACATGCATGTGCTTTCTCTTGCGCTAAAAGAAGTTGTTTTTTGACTTCCCACCTTCTCCTCTTCTTTTGTACAAGTGCTTTGTATGTGTGTGAACATTCCAAGTAAACTTCCTTGTCTTTGATTGCATCGAATCTTAGCAAGTGTTTTCGGGCTTGAACACATTCCATGTCAAACCATTTCTTCTTGGTGATACCCTTCTTAGACCTTTTGTAAGACATGTGTTTCACCGAAAATAATTCCTTCGCACAAGAGAAAATTACTTCTTTGAAAACTTTCCACTTGCATTCTAACGTTGGGCTCTCTTGATGCTCTATCATACTTAACATTTGGTCCACCATATCAGCATATATAAGTGCTCGTTTGAAGTATAGACGTAGGTACAAATGATTCACATCATGATTGGAGGCTACATGCTCGGGCCATTTACCACACTTGAGGTCAATAAATGACATCCTATGATCCGATTCTGGATTCCATTCACCAAGTGTAAAGCTTTGTATGCATTCTAGAGTGGCTTCTGAGAACAACATATAGTCAATCACTTTATCACCATTGTGCTTTCTACATATAAATTGGTGCCTTGCCATAGAGATACACCATTTGCAATGAGCATTCCGGTACTATTGCACATATGTAGAAGCGATTTCTGCAGTGATACAATTCTTTTGCATCATTAGAACTTTGATTATACATGTATGAATTAGCCATTCTTCTTGAGACATGCGGCATGTCGACTTGTTGTGTGTCGCGTTGTAACATATTTTTGCGAGCATTCATGTCTCCAAAAACAATGACTTCACCTTGATCCTTGTAATGAGCAATGTCTTCCTCTAGCTCAACAAAGGGCTGATCTCTATCCATATTCAAGCGAGCATAGAAGTTGGAGTCATAGTGAGGAATGTAACAACCAGCCACAAACATGAATTGACCATTTGGTGGACTGATTTTCAGCCATAATTAGCGTTTATACTTATCTTCTTTGACAACGAAAACATCTTTCAAACCCTTTTTGGTCATACATGCTACACCTCCTTGGCCTCTTCGTTGCTTTGCATTTTTGGCCCACATCAAAGAATGCACATCGTATTTGTCAAATCCAAGAATTCGTTGCGCATCATGCTCTCATGTTTCGACAATAGGTATCACATCGGAGTCATTGGTAAGCTAATCAATGCCAATTCCCACATTCCATGGATACCCGTTACAATTCCAAAATCTTATTCACAAGCGTGAGTTGGTCTCATAGATTATGTGTCCCTATTTATTGGGTGGACTTGCATCCTCCTCAAGTGTCTTTTGTTCTTCAGATGATACCTTAACCTTCTTGCTTCTTTCCTCATATGCTTTGGGACGTGCATTTTGTTGCATAAGAGTGCGATCCTCATATACATTACAACCCGTTCCTTTGAGGTAGATCCAACCATTGTCAAGGATGATCTTTCTCTTCACCTCATCAGCCATGGTACATACAATAGGTCTTTTTCCCGAGTGAGGGACTCCTTGTTTTCCAACTCGATGTGCACCATAAGACATGATTCCTGACATGCCAAAGTGTGTAGCAAAAAAATCTTCAATAAGAACCGCAAGAGATTGGGGTGTTTCCATGGTTTCTTCCTTGATTCCAGAAATGACGATATTCTTTGAGCGTTTTTGTCGTTCTTGCAATTCTTGAGTGTCCACATTCTCTACATTCTTTGCTTGGACAATGGCTTGCGTGATAGGAGATGTAGAAACCACATTATCCTTACATATATCAGCCCATGATTTGGATGCATTTCTCATCTCACATACATCATGTCGTATTGTATCTATTGTTTCCTCTTTCGATACATGATGACTCTCAACTTTGCTCAAGCGCTCTTTCAATACATTCATGTCAACAAGAGAGCGTTTACATTCTTAAACTTCATTCCCAAGATGCATCAAGCGTGTTGTTTTCATTTCAAGAACCTTCTTGAGATGCTGATTCTCCACAATGAGAACTCTTAAAGTGTCATTCTCCATTGCAAGTGCACGCAACTCTTCACCTTGCTTGTTGACGGTTTCTTATTATGAGATCAAGTAAGACATGATCATTGCTTCCGTTGTTGTAGACGATGTGATTGGATTACCATCCAAATTACTTGGATATTTTGCATCATTCTCCATGGCAAGTGTGGATTTTCCACCCTTGCGATTTTTGTTTGACATTGCCTTCAAGTCGACAACAAAAATGAAAAGTTTTGACAGTTTTTTCATTTCTGAGATGCTGCTACAGCAAAGCCTTCCATTACACATAAATTTTTTGTCTTTACATCAATGCATAGAGGGCTTCCTGCTCTTCGATTGAGGCTATAGATCGCTTAAATCGGAGTTCGAATGAGCAACTTATGGTCAAAAGAGTGAATTGCTGTCTACTAGGTCAAAAAATGGCTGAGAGAGAGAGAGAGAGAGAGAGAGAGAGAGAGCACATGCATAAACAAAAAATACATACACACACATGCATAAACAAAGAATGCATACACTTACACATTGAAAGAGGGAAAGAGAGAGAGAGAGAGAGAGAGAGAGAGAGAGAGAGAGAGATAAAGTAAAGAGAGAGAATGAGAGAGAGAGATATATAAAACAAAGAGAGAGAGACAGAGGAGAAAACAAAGAGAAAGAGAGAGAGAATAAACAACCAAAAAGAGAGAGGGGGGGAGAAGACGAAAGAGAGAGGTAAGGGGAAAAAACAAAGAGAGAGAGATTAGGTTAAGAATTAAGATTATGTTAGATTACATTTATATTTATATTTCTGTTGAGTTTAAGATTAGGTTAGATTTAGATTTACATTAGATTAACATTAGGTTAGATTTTAAATTTGGGCAAGATTTAAGATTAGCTAGGTATGTTAGATTTAAGTTAGACAAATGATGCTTATGCCAGGGAAGTACAAAGTGTCAAATATTGACATTTACCTCAAGCCCCTCATCGAGGAGTTGGAGGAGTTATGGAGAGGCTCAAGTGAGGGGAATCCTTATGTGGACTATGCAAGACTATCCTGGGCTTGGAGAGATTTCTGGTAACCACCTGTCCTCTATCTCTCTTTCCCTCGTTCCCTCTCTCCCTTTAGCTCACTTTAGTTCACTCATCTCTCTAACCATATGATATGTATGCAGGGTTGTCCACATCGGGCCACATTGCATGTCCTACTTGCGGGCCATCGTTGGTGACGAAGAGACCAGATTCCTTGCGCAAGGTAATCTATCCAAACAACCATTGTTTCTTACCCCAAGGGTATATCAAGCACAAGGCTCCAACAAATGGGAAGGCTCCTCGAAAGCTTACAATGGCAGATTGGGCAACGGCTTGGATCCCATGCACATATTCAATAATGTAGCCCAAAGACTATGGGACCACATTATTGGCAAGAAGGACTCTTTGGGTGTGAGGGAGGATTTGCGGCTTTTAAAACGTCTCCCCGCCTTTGCCACTCCATGGCGTGCCCCAAATGGAAAGATTGTGCTTCCTAAAGCACCATGGATGCTAGCAAAATAAGAATTAGACAAGGTGAAGGGGTACCATTGCCTCTATTCGCACACCAATAGGATATAAAAGGTCGCTAAAGGGAGCTTTCACAAAAGCGAAGAAGGGTGGAAGCATTCAATTGTATGGGTTGAAGTCCCACGATTGGCACAAGATGCTTCAGGCAATCTTCATACTCCCTATTATATCTATAGTTTGTGTGTATGTCTATCACTCAATTTCCCTTTTCTTGATTTACATTGAAGCTCATTCTGGCGGTGAGTATGCGTATATGTCAAGACAAGAAAGTCAGGGACGCTATCTTCAAATTAGGAGAGCTAGTAAGGTACACCACAAGACTCCACTCGACTACACCTTTTTTATGTACACAATAATTTCAACTAGCACTTAGTGCATCCTTGTGTGTTTTCTTGCAGATTTGTGAGCTCCAAGGAAATAAAATAGATGCTATCCCTGTTGCTCAAACACTTGCAACAGAAACTGTATGTGCCATTGAAGATGCATTTCTTCGATCGGTACTACTTAGTAAAATTAACCTCTTGGTTCACGTGGTGGAGGAGATAGCTATATGTGGAGTAGTGCACACACGATGGATGTTCTTCTTCGAGAGGTTTTTAAAGACTCTCAAAGATTTTGTGCGGCTACGGTTTTAACCAGAGGCATGTATGGCCAAAGGGTGGATTGTTCAAGAGGCATTTGTTTACATATCACAGTATTTGGCACAAGTTGATCCTTCAATGCCTCGCATGTGGTCAGGCAAGGAAGATTCAAGGATGAATTCATACTTGACAAGTGGAAAGGGAAAACTACATAACATGGATATGAATCTATCCCGAGAGGTCGATAACTTTTGCATTCTCAATGCAAAGATTATGACCAAGTGGGTGGACTTGTGGACAATGGCAAAGTCCAGGCGTTTTCAAGAGAGGGAAGCATGGAAACAAGCACATGGAGGAAGGTGGGCACCCCCAGTGCCTAGACACCTTGCATGTTTCCCAAATCTCATTAGTGCAGAGTGGATTCATGAGAGAATGACCGAGGCAAAAGAGCGCGGAGAAGACATCGCCAACAAAGAATGGGAGTATGCAAGAGGCTGCGTACCAAAGGTAGAGTACTCATATACCTAAACCATATTGTCTCGCTATTTGTTGAAATTATCTTTAATATGTATTTGATAAATTAATATATTTTTCTACTTTGTAGTGCCTTTCCTTTAACTCTATGTGGTCAAAGGGTCGTCACTTTCGTACGCGCCACATTAACGAACGTAGAATCACCATGGATTGTGCTATATCATTGGCAACTTTGACACAGACGGTGATGAAGCCAGGTACTGCAGAACTATTGAAAGGATACTAAAGGTTAATTTTAGAATCTTTCGTAGATTCATCTTTGAGTGCAAGTGATTTGCAAATGTGTCTAGACGACATGAGAATGGCCTCTACATGGTGGTCAACCGCACACTATGACAAAAGGCACGCTACCACACAACGTATACACACACACACACACAACACATACCCGGATCGTGTGGTCAGGTACTCTGTTGCTGCCACACACTACGACGCAGAGCACGCTCCCTCTCTCCCTCTCTTCTCTCTCCTCTTGACGTACCTACAAAGGTCGCACAAGCGCTCTCTCTCTCTCTCTCTCTCTCTCTCTCTCTCTCTCTCTCTCTCTCTCTCTCTCTCTCTCTCTCTCTCTCTCTCTCTCTCTCTCTCTCTCTCTCTCTCTCTCTCTCTCTCTCTCTCTCTCTCTCTCTCAGAACGTGAAAGCGATAATAGACCCAGCGGGCCCGATCGGGCCCGCGTATATATAACGCAAATAGCCCGCCGGGCTTTCGCTTTCCCGACGGGCTCGCAGGGAAAATAATAAAACCCGGCGGGCCGCCAGGATTTTCTGTTAACCCGGCGGGAGTTTTGTGGGTTTGCAAGTCACCCTAAACCGGTTTCTGTGTGATCATGTTTGCTGTGATCATGTAAATGTGTCAATAAGACCTTGTGATCACACAAAATTTGACGTTATTACATAAATATTAAACCCTTGCTTGCTAATTAATAAGGATTAGGCTAATTACCATTTAGGTTAATCTACTAGACCTTAATCTCTAGCGATTTTTGCGTAGCGTTCTCTCTAGATGAGAGAGAGAGTGTCAAGGCGCCGAGTCTGTGTGAAATTGTGAAGCAAGGGTCATATTTATAGGTTTCTAGGCCTCACAAGCTCTCACAGGTTGTAAAAGGCAGTTGCTTGCAGTTCAAGCAGTAAGTCAAAAAATGCCCCCTGCTGCTAAATCTAGTCTGGGAGAGTTCATCATTACCCCACACAGCCCCCCTCAGCTTCCAAAATCGATTTTTACTATTTTCACTGATTTTTAACGATGAAAATTGGAAATATCAGTAATTTCTAGAACCTTAGGATAAGAAAGTCTTTGTTAATAATAATTACTGAAACCATCCAATTTTACTTAACTAATTGAATTCCTAGTGTAACCTTTCGGGGCCCGTAACTTTTCCAGATTTTATCGGAATCTGATTCTGAAAATTTTTAGCCCAGGGTTTGTTGTGCTTAAGATTTCAAAAATACCAATATTTTCCACGGTCAGACAATTCTACATTGCTTTTTCAATAATCATATCAGTGGAATTAAGCTTTATACAATCTTTAAGGTTTCAAAAACTGGAAACCTTACAGTTCATGAGAATGTCTCATGGTTGGTACCTAGGTGTGACTAGGTTGTTAGATTCTATTATGGTCCACTTTTGTTGCAAGACTTTCATGTAAGTATCGTGGAAAGTCTTGTCATGGAATTGCGGTTCGGATGTGTTTGTGTTAAATGCATGCACACTAGGTGTTATGGGCTCTAGTGTTTAGCACAAATTTATTCCGAGCGGCATGCAAATTTATGGACGTTATTCTTTTTGCACACTTTTTCACTGCCAATGCAATATCTCTTGTAGATTTAGTATGATTTTATACCCTGCCAAACAAGGTAATGGCTCAGTATGGGTGTCTGTGGTTGTTTGGTCTAAACTCTAAGAGTTTACTCCACACCAACCCACTTTCAACCTAGTTGGTTGTCTCCATTCCATATCAAGTATATGGCTGGATACTCAATTTTTGAGTCATGGTCTATCGTCAGTCGTGGAAGACTGTTTGTGGTTGGGGGAACGTACCTCACTCTTATTGCTGCTATTCATCCCGCGTTGGATGGGCAGCTTACAAGTATTTTTTGTTAAAGGATCTGCTAAGACATTTGTTAGCACAAAGCATTCTGAATGGACAATTCTCTCCCTATTCTAGAATTTTCTTAGGTTATGTTTTCAACTTTGAACACCTATTGTGGTGGGGTTGGATACCGATTCAATAGTTTCATAAGTCAAGGACTTAGTAGGTGTTATGACAAAGTATTTTGGCATGTAACCTTCATTAGGGGTGAACATGTAGTTCTGTGTGTTCCAAAATGTTCAGAAGTCTAACATGAGAACACTCCCTATTCTATCCCTCAGTAGCTATGAGCTTTTCAAGATACTCACATGAGTGGTTGCAAAAGGACAACAATGTTGAAAATCAGGATGTTGCTCTTGGTTTCATTGAACCTCTTCACTGCAACAGGTATTGGTCATATGGACAGTTGGCCTGTGTATGGGATGCTAATAAGGAAAACATCATTGTTCCTACGAATATACCACCACTTATGTTTTTGAGGACGAAAACGCTTCTCCAAGGGGGGAGTAATGTCAGTCCAAGGGCCAGGACAGACATGCAGTCAAAGGGAATCCTATATTTAGCAGGCAAGGCCTATATAGGGTACGGTTGGGTGGAGAGTTGCAAGGTCCAGTCCCCCGCGGTCTAACAAGAAGGAAATTACATAGCTCCTACCCGTCTAGTCTCGCTGAAAATCTTCTTATTAATTTGGGCTTGAATTATCACAAAATACATGCATGTCTTAATGATTGTATACTTTTTTGCAATGAGTATGAAAATTTGGAATAATGTCCAAATTGTGGATCAAACAAGTATAGAGAGGACACACAAGAAAAATTTATCCCTACAAAGGTCCTTCAACACTTTTCGATCATTCCCAGAATAAAGAGCATGTTCAAGTGCAAGTCTATAGCTGCTTTGATGGCATGGCACTCAAATACTAGATCAACAAATGATGTGATGACATGGAAGCACATAGAGGAAAGTTGACCTACATTTAAGAATGAGCCTCGATGTATCCGCTTTGGTCTGTCAATGGGCGGAGTAAACCCATTCGGATAGTTCATCATGGAGCACGTGGCCTATTTTTCTGGTTAATTATAATCTTCCACCATGGCTAGCTAACAAGAAGGGCCATCTGTTGTTGTCACTACTCATCCCAAGAAAGTACAAAGCAAAGAACATGGACGTCTATCTGGCACCACTTATAGAAGAGCTCCAAATCTTGTGGATAGGAATCAATGTGGTCAATATGTCCCGACCAATCAGACAACGGAATGTACATGTGTAAGTCATTCTCATGTGGACCATGCACAATTGGCCACGCTTCGGTGAGTGCTCAAGTAAGTGCCTTTGAAACATTCACACATGTTATTCATGGCTATGCCAATGCTTTTATATTTTAATTTTATAATTTTTTAGGCTTACTCAAGCAATCATGCATGTCTGAAATGTGTTCTTTGACTTGGCTTCCGCCGCTCTGAGCATTTGAGCAAGACATTTTACGAGGAGCATGGTAGATTTTTGTCTGAAGGACATGAGCTACGTGGACCAAACATATGCAAACATGATATGCATGCACTGAAAGGGAGCGGCTGGAAACATGTGGGAGATTCACCTAGAATGAGAAGACTTTCTATTTTCCGTGAACTCATGTACTAGAGTGACCAGGTGATTAATCATCTGATCAACCCAATACACATCTTCAAGAATGTGGGGGAGATCATATGGAAAACCATCATTGGAAAAACGAAGAGCAACGCCCAAAGAGATGATGTGTAGGCTGTGGATCGAATGCGAGAGATGTGGCCTCGACTCAAACCCAATAAAACATTTGCTAAGCAAAAAGGTCCATGGGTTTTGAGTCGTGCAAAAGAGGAATAAATAAAAAATACTATATCTTCATTCAAGACTCCCATTGGGTGCATGCGATGTTTGAAAATGGATTTTACAAGAGATGACAATCTTATTGGTCTTAAGATCCATGATTGGCATAATTTTTTACAGTCTATCTTACCAATTTCCATAAAGGATTGTTTGACAGATGACATTAGAAGAACAATCTACAAAATCAGTGCGTAGGTACGTTGGATCAACTCAAAAGAGATAAGAGAAGACATCATTGATGCAACACACTTAAATGCTATTAAAGCAATGTGTATGGTGGAGAAGTACTTTCCAACAAACATTCTTACCATCGAAATGCATGTACTTGTGCATGTGGTTGATGAAGTTGCAGTTTTGTTGGGGTAGTCCATAGCAGGTGGATGTTTTTCTTGGAGAGATTTATGAAGACTTTGAAGGGGTTCGTTCGTCAAAGGGCTCGCCCCGAGGGTAGCATGATCGAAGGATGGCTTGTAAAAGAGTCTCTTGTTCTCATCAATGAATTTTTGGGCTCAATTGATCTAGAGATGCCCTGAATGTGGACTACTAAGGTCAACGTCAAGGTGACATGGGACGAGCCGCCGGGACAATGCATCATTAGGAAGATGGGCATCACAATGCGAGAAAAGGTTATGAGATTTTTCTTGTCAACTCAGACATCATGCAAAAGTGGCCAGAGAGGTACGAAGAGAAAAAGCATCAATGCCTGATAGATCACCTACAATTCAAGCGCAACCGTGTGTAATAGGACTATTTTTCCAAGTTCTTAAAGTAAAAAAAGAATGCAATAGATTAGATCTTTTGTTAAGTATGGTTTAAAAGATTGTTGAATAGTCTATTAGATAGAGCTTATATAAATGAGTTTAAGATATTAAGAGAGAAAATATATTCTCTTCTTTTTAAATAATACACTAAAGACATATTTGATAAAGATTAATGAATAATAGATAATCTGTTTATGAACAGTATAATCAAAACGTAGTTAAATTTGAGATTTTTATTAATATCAATGTTTTATATTTATGTGTTTTAGCTTAAAATACATGGGTAGGCTTAAAATAAGTTGAAAAAGTACTGAAGACCCAAAAATAGTGTTTTAGCTTAAAATACATGGGTAGGCTTAAAATAAGTTTAAAAAAGTAGTGGAGACCCAAAAATAGGGTTTTTATGAGTTGCGATCTAGAAGTTGCATGTTCAGTCAAAAGAAAAACGTTTTTTGCAATTCTGTCTACGTGCCTTGTAGACCACACATATTCCCGTCGTTTTGAGTACCTGGAAGTCTATGTTCTGAGTTTGTTTGACCAAGTTATGACATAAACAAATCGTCAATCAGCAGCAGCAGGATAAATTACAAGCAGCAACATGCTAGCTTACAAACATATATACACAGGTAATATCTCTTTTGTTTGACCCAATCATGAAGTGATTATACTCTTTTATGATGGTACAAAATGATGTTTTGAATTTGATTATCACGTTGATTTGGTTGCACAAATATGTTCTTTTGGCTGTTTTGTAGACGATGCAGAAATCAATGTGTGAAACACGATCTGTGCAAGGTGTCATGATATTGGGATTGTGATCGTGTTGCGATGCCAATTATGATGGTTGTTGCCATCAAGAGATTGAGATTGAGAGTGTGATTGTGAGCGAGATTGAGAGTGAGTGTGATTGAGATTGAGATTGTGCACAAGATTGAGATTGAGATTGAGAGTGAGAGTGTGATTGAGATTGAGATAGCTTGGGGGTGGTCGGGAGCGTATGAAACGAGCTATGCTCCTCTTGTAATGATTATATTACATCCATACAAATTCTTTATTTCATCTATTTATTCTGTGTACTCTGTATTTTTCATTATCAATGTATTTCGCTCTCCCATGTCGCGTCACAAGTGGTATCAAAGCGGTTTTGATTCTGCGACATGAATGAAAGAATACGAGAAACAACTAACAAAAGAAGCAGATAAAAGTGGACATAAATGATCAAAAGAGAAGAAGATAAAAAGAACCGATGAGGATTATGAGGACTTCGATACGAGAGAAGCGGCGATCTGGAGTATAAAGCATCTTTACGTACTGAGATGGCTCAATTGGAGACTATTGGCAGTTCGTATGATAAAGGTAAGTCATCTAACCCTTCTTTGTGATGCTTTTGGTCTTTGGTATGTCATTTGAAAGCTTTTGTGATCAAATTTATGGATAAAATGAGAAACTTGAAATTGAATTTCTTAATTGATTCAAGTAGTACACATTACTTCCTGTCCTTTGAATTGATTGAGAAATTAAACCTGAAAATAAGCAGAGAACTTAAAAGACTTGTGGACTTATTTAGTGATAGTAAATGTTTCACAAAAAAATGAATTGAAAATTTGTCTTTTTCTTTGAATAGTGATAATCATAAGGGAAATTTTTATATCATACACATAGATGTATGATGTAATTTGTCAGGAAAAGGGTCCTACAGGCAAGGCCTAACCTAGGGGATCAGGGACCTAGGCCAAGGGCCTGGACTTGACCAGTGTGGACTGGGGATCAGCTTAGGGCAAGAGCTAGGAGCTAGGCCCATATAAAAGGCAGTAGGGAGGAGGATCCTATGTCTTAGTCTCCTAGGTCTTACATTGGTATCAGAGCAAGGTGGAGAGAAGGAAGGAGGGTGGAGCCATGGCGGGGAGAAAGCATGGTTTTCTCTCTCTCTCTCTCTCTCTCTCTCTCTCTCTCTCTCTCTCTCTCTCTCTCTCTCTCTCTCTCTCTCTCTCTCTCTCTCTCTCTCTCTCTCTCTCTCTCTCTCTCTCTCTCTCTCTCCTTGAAGACGGAGGAAAAGATAAGGGCACGCTTCCATGATTTTCATAGCAAAGAAGAGGATGCAGAAGAGGGTCAGGGAGTCTTGGCATGCTTCATGAGAAGGAGAAGCTCGGCCTGGGCAGTCCCCCTGCCAGTCGACCGAATAAGACAACAAGGTGCTGCGTGTGCAGATGCCCTAGGCGAGAGGGCCGAGGCCATAAGCACCACGGGAAAGCCCACTTAGTAGGAGGAAGGGCCGAACCTTCGACCTTCATGAAATCCTGTAGGGAGCGGCTCTCCGGATGCGCGCTGGTTATGGCAGCAAGCTTCGCTTCTACTGCACGGCCGCAAGACGACCATACCACGACAGAGGAGCGGTTCTTCTTGGGTGCAGTCGGCCATGGCGGCAGCAGAGAGTTGTGGTTTTTTTTTTAATTACTTACTTTTTCCCTACCCTACTAAGGGTTCTAGCCCACGGTTCTGTTACCGGGCACAACCAAGCCACGTCACAGTTCATCAACGTCAACCTTACACGACATCAACGGGCGCCACCATCTTTGAAGTCGAGTAGCACTCACACAGCATCCCATGGTCAGTCCGCCATAGCAACGCCTTTTGAAGTTCCAAGGATATGCGGGTAGTCGGGTACAAGATTTTCAATACGAAAAAGCTGTGAAAACTTCAAGGTAACCTTTCTATATTTGTTTTTTCTCAGTTGATTACCCTTAAAACTTATGCAGGGTGGCTTAGTTGCCGAGTCTAGCTGTGATTGGTATTGCAAGCAACTTGTATCCGTACACGAGAACCATTCAACAACATGTGATTGCCAACACTTTGATTCCAGAGCTCAGACAGAGGATCAACCCTACGGTTGGGTGGTTTCAATCCCAAACCAGAAACTCTAGGGTAACTAACCTTGTGTCAGGCAAGGCATGATGTGCCTTGTCCACTCAAGGTGCTCGGCAAGGACAAGCTTTAATTATTATTTCACAATGTTGGTCAGCATGACTCGGATCGAATTTCACAGCAAGATTTCTGCCATCAATGTAATCAACCAGGTTTATGATCCTCCGCAAGCATCTTTAGATGCAACAACCAGATGTGTCGCTCGAATTGGGTCTTCCGCGACATAGGAGCGGCTCTCCTTCGGCAAGGCTCTTAACAGCATGAAGTAGAGTAGTTATTGAGCATGTGCTTGATCAACTCTCGTATGCAATGGAATGGATGATCACGTCTATCATTCATAGCACCAGGGAGGTCGGAGATGCATAACTTGTGCGTGTTCTACTAATTTTCACTTTCATTTACAATTCGACACAGTCGATTTTTTGTGCATGAACGACAAGGTTGTCTCTCTTTACTATGATAGCTGTAGTCAATAGCATTTGTTGGCACCGAGGCCAGACAGAGTTCTATGAAGCAAGGCTTCAATTTCTACATCTTTCATTGAAGTTGGACACGTTTGGCATATGCTATGAGCATACTACAATGGGAAAGGAATAGGCAAGGTATTTGCAGGTGGATTCAATTTTGCAGGTTATGGACTTATGTACCAGACGGGTGTATAGAACATACAAGGGCGTCTTTGCAGATATGGCTATGGGCCGTTATGGAATGAGTTTTTCTCCCAACTTTCATGACAACTGGTTGCAGAAACAACGACCAGGTTATCCAAGTTTAGGTTTTTCATGTTTCTTCCTGTTTACACTTTACTTGGCAATTACCGTCATTGTGCAAAGCAAAGTGCTTCGGAAATTTTATAGGAAGCACGGCTTCAAGGAACTAGAAAAATAGGGGATATCAGCTCATAGAATCCCTACCAATCTAAATTGTGCAAGGTACTTACAGTTTTGGTTCTCATGGTTGAGGCCATCACTCTGCACAAGGGCTTACCATTCTTTATGCAAGGCATGCTAGTGACGTGAATTCAATTATGCCGCTTCATGTATTACACTTCCGCTAACACACTCGCAACTCTACCAAGGACAGAGTACGGATGGATTGTTAGCTGCTATCAACACTCAACAATACTAGAAAGAACCTAAAATTTTGACTAGAGTCATAGGCAAGGTGCCCCTTTCAAGTCATCCTCATACAGTCATGACCCTACACGGTAGATGGTCAAGATTTAACTTGTGTTTTCTGTTGTCTCTCTCGATGAGAGCGTCAAACAGATAGATTGTGGAATGCTTATAGGTAAAGCTACAATTCGGGCATAAGATGTCTAAGAGCACACATTTTGGGCACACACTCTACAAATTTAAGGAAAGTTCCTCAGCCCAGCATGCTCTTATTCTCTCTCTTTTTCTTATTTCTCTCAAGAATAATGAAAACTTTCTAAGAATATTTTCATACATGTTTTGTTTGGGAGTCAACATGAGCCAAGGTGCTCTAACTCACAGACAACTAGCACGTAGCTAAGATGCTACTCAAATTAGTCTTCATCGGTTCGTCGATCGCATACTATTTTTCATAAGGGCTATGAGCCATTGTTAGGCCTGTTGAGATGTCGAGCTCTACACCTTGAGCTGGCATCCACTACGGGTCTTGGCCGCTTACGGCATTTACTCGCTGGCGCGTTAGGTGACCGACACGGAGGATCTCTGCCAGTGATTCTACAGCTGGACTACACTTATAGTGCCAGCCTAGTACGCTTCTAGCGAGTTCACACTTAGTGACCGCATGTACATATGTGCTACTTTTCAGCTTTAGCACTTAGTCATTTTGTACTCTCTTCTTTGTGAAGAAGAAGAAGAAGCTTTCCATCTCTGTGTGCTTTGTGCTTGTCTTGTGTAGCTCTCTTGCATCCTCATTCTTTACATGGTATCAGAGCCTGGTGCAGGCAAGAGAGGCTAAGAGAGCAAGAGCATCACAATCCCTTCGTTCGCAATCCACGACCAGATGCCGAAGGCGCCTCGCGCAACGAAATTTTTTTAAGGGGTTTTTCGCACAAGTTTCTGAACAGGTCTCCAAAGTGCAGTATACAGAGATTTACTGTACAAGTACAGTGGTTGTATGTACTCTTGATTGTGGACACTCGTTGAGTGTAGAAAGCGCTATAGGAACCACGATAGCAGGTTCAGCAGATTTGCAGGTTTTTGCAGATTGCAGCTATTTTGTCTTAGTGCTTCAAGATGTCTGACGGTTTCAGTCAGATTGTTACTGAGAAGCTTGAGAAAAATAACTACCCTGTATGGAAGTTCAGAATAACAAATTTCCTAAAAGGAAAAGGTTATTGGGACTATGTAGAAGGAGACAATGAAAAGGAACCAGAGATTCCCGAGGCAAATGCTACAGCAGAACAAAGGAAAGCTTTGAGAGACTGGCAACAAGGCCAGAGCAAAGTGATGTATTGGCTTTCTATGAGCATCACAGATGGCATGATGGGCTATCTACAGGATGCTGAAACCCCCGCCATTGCATGGAAAAACTTAGGCAGAGTGTTCGAGGTGAACACCAAGGCCAGGAAGCTTCAACTAAAGTCGGAGCTAAATCAGGTTAAGAGGAACAACCTCTCAATCAATGATTATGCCTTGAAGATCAAGAGTATCATTGAGGCTCTTGGATCTATTAAAGTCTCAGTGGAAGACGATGACATTGTCCGTGCATGCTTGGATGGTCTAGGAGATGAGTATGTACATTTTAGGTCTTCCATGAATACAAGAGACGACATCCCCGTGTTCCAAGATTTCATTTCTATGCTTATTCTTGAGGAGAAGAACCTTGACACATCTTCTTCTCATGGCAGAAATAATTCTGAACAGGCCTTCTATTCTAACTCCAACAGAGGTAGAGGTAGAGGTCGTGGTCGAGGCCCAAGGGGTTGCAGGGGCCAATTTCTGGAAGGTCAATCAAATCAAAACAATACAGGTGGCAGGGGAAACCAGTCTCAAGGCAGGGGGAGTCAAAGAGGTCGTGGTGCAGGATCAAGCAGGCAGCAACATACTCCAGATAGTAGAGAATGTTGGACTTGTGGTGAAAGAGGTCACATGTCACGTGACTGTCCAAAGGGAAAAGCAAGTAGAAAGAGAGAATAGGGCAACTATGCATCTACTAGCAGAGATGCAGATGACAGCAAAAACGAGCGCATGTTTGTTATGCAGCATGTAATGAATACAATGACTGCAGAGAATTCCACCCAAGATGATGTTTGGTATGTGGATTCGGGTGCCTCTAATCACATGACGTCTCGTGGAGAGTGGTTTAGAGATATGCGAAAACCAGATGTGTCAGGCTATGTGCAGACAGGAGATGACACAGCTCACCCCATTGCTCATGTAGGGGACATACCTCTAAATACGAAGAGTGGGAAATCAAAGTACTTAGCAGATGTACTTCATGTCCCAAACATTACAAAGAATCTTGTTTCTGTTGGACAAATGGTTGAGCAGGGTTTGCAGGTTCGCTTCAATCCAAATGGCTGTTATGTAGAAGATTTCCAGAATGGCTGTAAGCTAATCACAGAGGGCAAATGTGTGGGCAGAATGTTTACGCTGAATGTAGACATGCCTGAGGTAAAAGCTGCATTATTTGCACAGGGCACAGGTGTTGTGGCTGATGTTGACATTTGGCACAAACGCATTGGCCATGTCAATGAGCAGAGATTGCGCAGCATGCAATCAAAACAGATTGTAAAAGGTTTGCCCAAATTCAAGGTGGATGGTATGCATAAAGTGTGTGCAGCATGCCAGTTTGGAAAACAGTCAAAGGGCTCATTTCCACATGAGCGCAATGTATGTAAAAGGCCACTTGAGGTGGTGCACACAGATGTTTGGGGTCCAACCGATACTGCAAGTATACATGGTTGCAGGTATTATGTCTCTTTCATTGATGACCATACAAGGAAAGTATGGGTCTACTTCATGCGTAACAAAAGTGAAGTGTTTGGTCACTTTCAAGACTTCAAAGTCATGATTGAGAAGGAGACAGATATGCAAATCAAGACATTGAGGTCAGATGGAGGGGGAGAGTACTTCTCCAATGATTTTTCAGATTTTTTGCGAATGCATGGTATACACAGGCAGTTTACATGCAGATATACTCCACAGCAGAATGGGGTCGCAGAAAGGAAAAACAGGCACATTGCAGAGGTTGCACGTGCATTGATGAATGAGAAGAACATGCCTCATCATTTCTGGGCTGAAGCTGTAAATACAGCTGTGTACATTATGAACAGGACACCTACAGCTGCGGTGCATGATGTAACACCTGAGGAAAAGTTTACAGGTACAAAGCCTGATTTGGCACACTTGAAAGTGTTTGGTTGCATAGCTTACGTGCATGTACCAGATGAGTTGCGTAGGAAATTGGATCCTAAAGCAGAGAAATGTATTCTTGTGGGATATTCCCTTGAACAAAAGGGGTACAGGTGCTACAATCCTACTACACGAGAATTACGAGTGAGCAGAGATGTAGTCTTTGATGAGATGAGCAGCTGGTACAGTAATGCACATGGCACTATTGGGGCTGATGTAAAAGATGATGTGGTTGTACAAAATGTGAGGCCACAGTCACAGGTTTTGAGTGGACCACAAGAGTCCTCTTCTCGTGGCTCTGTTGAGAAACCATGGAATGGTAGACTACGTACACAGGTTACTCCACCAAAAGGTATAGGGAATGTATCACGAAAAGGAAAGGAAAAGGTTGATGAACCTCCCTTTATGGCTGATGCATCATCAGGTTTTTCACATGTAGACATGGATTCAGATGGTTCTGAACAAAGTCTTGATGAGGAATTTGGAATTCCGGCTGTCAGGACACCTGGTGTAAGGAAAGTACAAGAAGATGCTAGGGGGCAAAGGAGTGACCCAGGACCGCGCAGATCTAATAGAGTCAGAAATCTAGTTCAAAATTTGACTTATGATGGGTATCTAGCGCATCACCAAGCCTACATGGCTAAGGTGATACAGGATGTGGAGCCCACATGTTTTGAGGATGCAGTTGGAAATGTGCATTGGGATGATGCAATGAATGAAGAGATGGCTGCATTGGAAGCAAATGACACATGGGAGTTGGTTCCATTGCCAAGTGGCAAGAAAGCTATTGGCTGTAAATGGGTGTATAAAACCAAGCATAAGGCTGATGGTAACATTGAGCGTCACAAGGCAAGGCTGGTCGCAAAGGGTTATGCACAGACATATGGCATAGACTATGAGGATACCTTTGCTCCAGTGGCAAAGATGACGACTGTGAGAGCTGTCATAGCAGTGGCTGCATCTAGAGGATGGATTATGCATCAAATGGATGTAAAGAATGCCTTCTTGAATGGTGAGTTTCAAGAGGAAGTGTATATGGATCAGCCACCTGGTTATGTCGATCCAGGTTACCCAGATTATGTATGCAGACTTCTCAAAGATTTGTATGGTTTGAAGTAGGGCTCTAGAGCATGGTATGACAGGATTGCCAAGTATCTTGTCACTATTGGTTTTAGGAGAGCTCATGCTGATCATTCACTCTATGTACGTGAGAGTGATGTGGGGATTGTGGTCATTACCATATATGTAGATGACCTTATTATTGTTGGTGACAATGCTATGGAGATTGACCATGTGAAGGGTCTTCTCAAACAGGAGTTTGAAATGAAATATTTAGGCGAGTTGCGCTACTTTCTTGGCATTGAAGTGATCAGGACTCCAGAGGGTGTATGGCTATCACAGAGACAGTATGCTTTGGACATGTTGTCAAAGTATGGTATGGCTGATTGTAAGCCAATTTCTATTCCCTTGGATGTGAATGCAAAGCTGAGTGCAGAGAAGGGTGATGTTGTTGAGGATGTCAACATGTACAGGAAGATTGTGGGTAGTCTAATCTACTTGACTATCACGAGGCCAGACTTGAGCTACACAGTAGGCTTGGAGAGTCAGTTCATGCAGCTTCCGAGGAAGCCACATTTGGATGGAGTACGATGCACACTTAGGTATGTGCAAGGTACTCTTGACTACGCATTGTTCTATGCAGCAGATGCACCATTAGCATTGTATGGGTATACAGATGCAGATTGGGCAGGTAGCATTGTTGATAGGAGATCTACGAGTGGCTTCATGTTCTCTTTTGGGAGTGCTGCTGTTACTTGGAGCAGCAAAAAGCAGCCTACGGTTGCTTTATCGAGCACAGAGGCCGAGTACAGAGGTGCAGCAGTTGCGGCGTGCGAGGTAGCTTGGCTACGCACATTACTTGAGGACTTGGGAGTGCAGGTGGACCAGCAGATTTTCATCCATTGTGACAACCTCAACAGCATGCAATTGGCTAGGAACCCAGTGTTCCATGCCAGGACCAAACACATAGAGGTCCATTACCACTACGTTCGAGAGAGAGTGTTGGCGGGCGACATCGACTTGGTCTACGTCAGCACAGAGGAGCAGATAGCGGATATCTTTACCAAGGCTCTCGGAGCTGAGAAGCTTCGACGTTTCCGGACTATGCTTGGACTCTTCGACATGCAGAGCTCGAGGGGGAGTGTTGAGATGTCGAGCTCTACACCTTGAGCTGGCATCCACTACGGGTCTTGGCCGCTTACGGCATTTACTCACTGGCACGTTAGGTGACCGACACGGAGGATCTCTGCCAGTGATTCTACAGCTGGACTACACTTATAGTGCCAGCCTAGTACGCTTCTAGCGAGTTCACACTTAGTGACCGCATGTACATATGTGCTACTTTTCAGCTTTAGCACTTAGTCATTTTGTACTCTCTTCTCTGTGAAGAAGAAGAAGAAGCTTTCCATCTCTGTGTGCTTTGCGCTTGTCTTGTGTAGCTCTCTTGCATCCTCATTCTTTACAAGGCCAAGGGTAAGACCCGACGTTAATGGACAAGCAAGAGTCTTGTCATTACGGATGTTTAGGGTGTCATCTTTGCACTACATGTTTTCAGTGTTACACTCAAGTTGCATTTTGGATAATCTTCAACTCACAGCAGCTGATCTCTACAAGAAAGTATAGATGCAGAAATCAGTTGTGACAGCATGGCTGTCCATAAGAGCTCGATAGTTCACTTGTGTGGGTCTGTTGCTCTCTCTATAGCACTACGAAGTGCCTATGGACATACTGTTTTGGGGTAAGACCCGGCGGCGGGTGATTGCTACATCACCCCATAGGCATTAAGGATCACAGTTTGATCTGCATTGAGAATCACATTTGATCTCTCCCAGTTATACTTTCAAGGAAATAATTCCGCAATCTACCACGTGGTAGCGGACGAACACACTTTTCATGTTGATTCCAATCATTCCGTACACGGTTGACTATGTTGGCTACCGTTCTCTACTAGTTGAGCAATTTCTACAAGGAGTCTTACCAAGGGGTTTGACTACATAGATTCTAATCCAAGGGCTTGGATTGCAAAGGCAACACCCAGGGTTCCCAGTGCAATGTTGTTTGTTTTTTTTTTCAGGTAGGGGGCGTGCTCCTCTCCATTTGAATACGGGTAAGTGAACATTACGTTCCAATCTCCAAGTACGCATCTATTGATTTGGTGTTATTTCATTTTTAGTATGCTTTGCTTGGTTTTTCAAGACGTATAAGTATGCTTGAATGTTACAGAGCCATGCCAAGAGCATGTCGGCACAAAGTATTTTGGGCCAAGTGTCCAATCTAATCTTTCTGCCTTATGATGTTACGAACCTACTTGTAGGGTTCAATTTGGCACATGTTGTCACATGGGATACAACATGGTCTACGAACTCAAGGAGTTCGGTTTAGCCAGTGTGGAGCAATGAATGAGGGTCCCTCTCACTCTTGTCGTAGAGTGTTTAGAGCTACCTCCACACACAAGTACATCTTGTACTTGTAGGATGTTCTTTTTCAGACATTCTTAGTTGAGACATATTCCACATGTGGCAAATATGAGTCTCTAGGACTGACACTGGCGCCCCCTATTTCAAATATGTGTCACAACAAAGTCCCTAGGTGCTGGTCACATCTGCTTTCTAGACCATTTTTATCACAACGTATCAGGAGCAATGTCAGTGGCCAAAAATTGTCGGATACTTAAAATGACTTGTTCAGTTACAAGTAGTGCTAAACAACATTACAGATGGTTGTTTATACATATAGCAAGGCTATAAGTTGTTAATGAAAAAGTTTCATTGTCTGTATCTAAAAGTGATCAATGTTCACCTTCTATTGTGATTCAGATGTTTCAGCAAGGCTTGCAAAAGATTACGACTGAAAGTATTTAGTTTCTTTTCAGAACTATTTACATTCCTTTTTAATGTGTACTAGGCGCATCACATTTTCCATAAGTGTTGGCAATGATCACCATGGATATACAAGTTCGGATCTGTTTCTTGCTAAATGCATGCACACTAGGTGTTATGGGCCCTAGTGTTTAGCAAAGGCTGTTTGGAATGGCATGCATATTCCTCCAGTTGTTGCTTATGAAGCATTTTTGCACTATATGTGCAGCAGCTCCATGAGATTATTTTGGGTCTACTAATCCCCAATAGAGGTCATGGCTCGGTTTGGGTGTTTGTGGATTTCTCAAGTTAACCACGATGGTTATTTCTCAACAATGTTACACGATATTGTGATTCCCATTTACCAGTCATTTGGGACGACTGTCTATAGACCGTGAGGAAAACCTCAGTACTGTCAGTTATCCAAGGGGATAGGCATATTACAAAGAGTAATCTTGTACTGAAGGATAAGAAAAGTGCGTACGTTAGCACCAAGCGATCCAATTAGTAAGCATTTATTGCTCTTCTTGGATTTTACTTACTATCAGTTAATGCATGTTGCGACTCGGTAGTCTCTTCATGTATAAGTCACGTTCTCAACCTTGACACTCGTTAGGGTGGGGTTGTTTATTAATGAAATTTGAGAACAAGTCAAGGACTTACACTTGGCTGATGAGTTAGGTCATCAAGTTACTTTCACAGAAAATGAAAAGCGATAATCTTCAGGTACATCTTTGTCGTGATAACTCGTTTAGCCTGCTCATGTGCGTTCTAAATGGAGTCTATACACTAGATGGTTGCAAATGGACAACAATGTGAAAAATCAAGATGTTACTCTTGGTTTCATTGAACCTCCTGTGAAATCGTGTTCTGTGCAACCAAACAGCTAGATCCATGAGGGATGCCACTTGGGAAAACATTCGTGTTCTTAAGAAGAAGTTCTCTACTTTTGTTTTCGAGGACGAGAACTCTTCTTAAGGGGGGAGTAATGTCAAGACAAGGGTCCTACGGGGCAAGGCCCAACCTAGGGGGTCAGGGACCTAGGCCAAGGGCTTGGACTGGACCAATGTGAACTGGGGATCCGCTTAGGGCAAGAGCTAGGAGCTAGGCCTATATAAAGGACGGTAGGGAGAAGGATCCTACGACTTAGTCTCCTAGGTCTTACATAATTATTGATATAGATTGGGTGACTAAAAAATCATGTTTTAATTAATTGTGAAGAAAGAAAAAAAAACAACTTCTAATGGGGATAGTTACAATATTCATAGAGAAACAAGTGATAAAATCACAAGGCCTGCCATTTTAGGGTGGAAAATGTAGTTCAAAGTTAAAAAAAAGCACGGGCCAGACTAATAGTGTAACATTCTAAGCATTCATCTATGAAGGTTATGTAGGCTTTGGAGATGAATTACTTCATTATTTGTAGACATACTTGCCTTAATCTTGAACAATCCAAACCAAGATTTTGGGAATTTCTACAAATTAGAGGGGTATTTTGGTAATTTACCCTATTTCATACTTATACACAGGCGTTGTCTCCAATGGTCTCTCTCTCTCTCTCTCTCTCTCTCTCTCTCTCTCTCTCTCTCTCTCTCTCTCTCTCTCTCTCTCTCTCTCTCTCTCTCTCTCTCTCTCTCTCTCTCTCTCTCTCTCTCTTTCATACTGATTGCTGAGCACTCTCTTTACAAGCTGCATTCCTCATGCTTGTCCCTTGTCCAGCAGCTTCCTTTCCGAGCAGCTCTTTTTAAAGGCACATGTAGAGCCACTTCAAGAGCTAAGAGCCCCTCCTACGATGAGTTTGAAATTGTGCTGGCTGGCACGCAAGCGTCTAGAGGAAGGAGAGAGACAGAGGACAAAGTTTCTTCCTAGATTACTATGTATCCAAGCATACAAAAACCAATAGCCTTTCAAATCTCGTTTCCATCATTGTTTACTTTGAGGGGAGTAAGGGGTGGAGGAGCAACATTGCAGAGGGAGGGTGATGTGCGCTTGAGGAGATGGCAAGTTGGGGATCAACAAGCTAGCAGTTCAAGATGAGTGCAATGGAAAGCAAGTGTTAGATATTGTTTGGGGAGGCTTTAAGAATTCTCTCTCTCTCTCTCTCTCTCTCTCTCTCTCTCTCTCTCTCTCTCTCTCACACACACACACACACACACACACACACACACACACACACACACACATACACACACATAGCCAACCAAACAAGTTGGTTTGAGAAATATAGTCTCGGGACTCAACAATGCAATGCAAGGTCTGTTCGGAATTGAGATCCTACTAGGCATGGGAGAAATGAAGCAACGCAACGGGCTCACAGAATTTTAGTGCATGGCATCATTTTCTTTTGGCCAAACAGTGAGTGGCAACCTTCGTCAAACCGAGCTAGGCATACCACATATCATCCCAAGAAGTATCCAACAACCGAACCATCATCCCGGGATTTTAAAGGGAGCCCTAACCCAACTACATCCACCACACATAAAAGATGACAAAAAAATAAAAGCCAAGGATGCCACCAACAAGATTAAGATAGTCGAAGGCCGAACAACAAACATAACCAGGAACCGTACAAACAAAATACTTGCAAAAAACACTATATCATTACTACCAGACACCTTCTTCATGACGCACAACCTCTGTTGCCACATAACAGAACCCGGAGCAGCCCGCCCCCTTGGAACCTCGAAATGCAACTCCCCCTTAGACCCAACATGATCACATACAAAAACAAAGACCGAACCACCAACATGCATAAGAACAACCATAACCCGATTGTTTCGGTGAGCCTCGCATGATCCCAAGCACCAAAGGTTGTGCCAACTACCGTGCAACTGCCATCAGCGAACCATCCACCCTCATGAAATAAACCTAGCTCCCTTTGCCTCCCAAAGGGTAGGTGGGAGGGAGAGCCTCTCCCTTTGCCAAAAAGAAGGGGTCGTTGCTCCTATACAGACCCACAAAGTGGAGATAGCTAGCCACCCCCATCTTCGAGAAAACCTCTGCCCCCCATAGCCACGTCGCCTTGCAGATCCAAAACCGCTAGAGAGTGAGAGAGCTTTCTACCACATAAGACTTCCATGAGTATGTCGGCTCCAAGCCCCTCTCGCAGGCAAAACTTCGCAGACCATGGCAGCCCCGCAGAGAGAGAGAGAGAGAGAGAGAGAGAGAGAGAGAGAGAGAGAGAGAGAGAGAGAGAGAGAGCGACCCTAAACAACAACCATGCACAATTAAAATTTTGAATCATGCATCATTCTAACGAATGCCTTGAATGCACACTACCTCTACAAGCCATTTTAGAAAGTTTCAATTTTACAATTCAACGAACGCCAGCCATAAGACACTCATTTCAACGATTGACACTCAAAAATGACCCAAGTTCCAACTCTTTTTC
This sequence comes from Adiantum capillus-veneris, assembly GCF_014529385.1. Classification (NCBI taxonomy): domain Eukaryota; kingdom Viridiplantae; phylum Streptophyta; class Polypodiopsida; order Polypodiales; family Pteridaceae; genus Adiantum; species Adiantum capillus-veneris. The sequence continues at coordinate 82,631,582 of NC_140938.1, read as the reverse complement.
ATTAGCAATAAAACTCAAGACATGTATATCTATCATTAGATTTGCACACTCTTCATTTAAATGAGTGCCCACTATCTTATTTTAACCAATCAACATTTTTAACCTATCAAAAATTGCTTGAAAATACAACTCGGTCTTTTTTGCTATTTTAGTCAGCAAAAAGAGAAGGCTTCACTATAGCCTTTGCCCTTTGGGCAGGCCAAAAAAGGAATTCTAAGTCTATTCTAGTTTTTGTTAATGAAATTGATAAGGGGACTTTGACAAGGATGTGAGACCTTCATAATTTTTGCAAATAAATTAGAAGATGAACCTAAAAGGGGGGAGGGAGAAAATCCAGAGCATGTGGAAAAGCTTCTTGATGAGTTCAAGGATGTTTTTACAGATGATCTGCCCGGTATGCCTCCTCTTAGATCATTAAACCATGGGATTGACCTATATCCAAGATCTGAATCGTACTCTAGGGCCCCTTACAGATTCAACATAGATGAGCTTAAGGAACTAAAACTCCAACTAAATGACTTGTTGAAAAAAGGGTTATATAATCAGACCTAGTGTGTCTCTTTGAGGTAGCCCTGTTCTTTTTCATAGAAAGAAGGATGGGACTTATAGACTATGCATTAACTATAGGATCTTAATAAACAAACCATTAAAAATAAATATCTCCTTTTGTGCATTGATGAGTTGCTAAGTCAACTTAGAAGTGTGCAAGTGTTTTCAAAGCAGAATCAAGGAAGGAGTATTTTGGGTTTAGTACAATATGAGGGAGCACATATGAAGAATTTTTCTAAGATTGCGACACGTTCAACTAAATTAACGGAGAAAAATAAGAGATTTGTATAATCTAAAGCATGTAAATTTACACTTGAAACACTGAAAGAAGAGGATTAAAAATTATATTTTGAAGATTCTAGAATTAGAAAAACCTTCTTTGATTATATATGATACAAGGAGAGAAAAAATGGGATGTGTTTTATATGAGAAGGAAAGAGTTGTGATATATGAATATAGAAAGTGGATAAGATATGATTTGAACTATCCTGTGTATGATTGAGAATTAGTTAAGAATATATCTTCACTCGTCCATTACTCAATAATAGGTAGAAGTGTTGGCTTCAACTATTATGTGAGTATAATTTTGATTTGAAATATTTGAATGGAAAAGAGACAAGGTCATCAATGTCTTGAGTCCAAGACCGATATATAATATCATTTATGCGGTCCGTAGTGATTTGATTGATTAAGTTTGATATGAAGTGAATAATGATCATTTCTACTCTAGCATTATCTCTTATCTAAATTCTTAGGTGGGAGGGATGTTTGAGAAAAAAAAAATTGTTTACATAAGGGTAACTTGTATTATCATGATTGTTTATGTGTTTCTCTAAATTCCTCGAGCTGAAATATCAACTTTTGTGAAAATGCCACAATATTCTTTTAGATACTCTTGTTTTAAACAAAAGATATGAAATAGTGAAATAGTCATTCTAAAGACAAAATTAGAAATCATTTTGATTATAGAGTTAGGTAAAATCGAAGTAGTATTCTTCTTGAAGTTTTGGTTAAGTAAGACATATCCAACAGATGCCTCTTGGGTTGACTTCGATGTTTTTGTATGTTAAAAACCCCTCTTTGTATGTTGAAAACCCCTCCTTCTTCCAACTCTGAGGATGGAGTTAATTTTGATAAGGGGAGAATGTAATAGGACTATTTTTCCAAGTTCTTAAAGTAAAAGAAAAAAAAGCAATAGGATAGATCTTTTGTTAAATATGGTTTAAAAGATTGTTGAATAGTCTATTAGATAGAGCTTATATAAATGAGCTTAAGATATTAAGAGAAAAAATATATTCTCTTCTTTTTAAATAATACACTAAAGACATATTTGATAAAGATTAATGAATAATAGATAATCTGTCTATGAACAGTGTAATAAAAATGTAGTTAAAATTGAGATTTTTATTAATATCAATGTTTTATATTTATGTGTTTTAGCTTAAAATACATGGGTAGGCTTAAAATAAGTTAAAAAAGTAGTGCAGACCAAAGAATAGGGTTTTTATGAGTCACAATCTAAAAGCTGCGTTTCTGGTAAAAAGAAAGACATTTTTTTGCAATTATGTTTACGTTGCCGTGTAGACCACACATGTTCCCGTCGTTTTGAGTACCTGGAAGTCTATGTTCTGAGTTTGTTTGACCAAGTCATAATAGAAAAAACACTATGAAAATCTCTAAGTGTTTACCGCGCTGTTGAAAAGAGAGGAGGGCCGGGGGGGTGTGTTTAAAGTATTACCGCGATTGTATCCGCTGTTATTACCGCTCTTATTACCACGTCCATTACCGTCGTTATATCCTTTGCCCCCCCCCCCCCCCTTGAAATTTTGGTGTTTCCCTCCTCTCAATAAAAATTAAAGATTATTGTATATAATTTTCAAATATAAAAATGAAGAGAAAGAAAGAGAGAGAGAGAAAGAGAAAGAGGAGGGAGAAGGAGGCGGGGGATATAAGGCCCGGTCCAGACACTACGACGGAAATGATTTCCACAAGAGCGTTTAATTTGTGTGGCAAAAGCCTATTTGCTGCAATAGATATCACCTTCCTCCGGGCCCGCCATTTTTCTTCTGGCACACCCTCCCCCCCCCCCCCCCCCCCCCCCCCCCTCAGAAGAGCTGCTGGCCTCTCTCCACCTCTCTTTGTTTTTCGCTCTTCTTCCTCCAACACCGTTTAGACGAGGTGGAGGTAGACCTGCAAAAAGGTTTTCTTCCTCCAGCCTCGTCTGAACCCAGCCTAAGATTACCCTGGATTACAACTAAAATAATCATTGTCAATTGATTAACATAATTGAGAATATTCTCAAATCTAAAGAGAGGAAGAGGAGGGAGAGAGAGGTGAATGGATTACAAGATCAAAAAACTTAATAACTGCAAAATGTTTTTGAATCATCTTTTAAAAGATCTCTACATGAAGCATCATCCAATTCTAAGCCCATTGCTCCTAAATCAATAAAGAGAGAAACGGAATTGTCATTTGTGAATGCATTGCCACCTTCATCATCTTTGAGTTCTTCATCCTCCATCTCATCATCTTTATCATCATGACAATCATGCTCGCTAAGACTTGCTGCCGCCGCCGGACTTGATTCATCGACCTCCCTCTCCTCTATTTTCACCTCATCCAAAGTCGGAGGTGGAAGAGGGTCGAAGATAGTCTCCATTTCATTAGTGGAAAAAATGGTTCTCCCCCGAGGTATTACGGGAATTACGAACCAAAGTTTTGGTTGGTGGATTGTTGGGATATAGATGAGCTATAAAATAGAATCTCAAAGTGAGTAACATTGATATAACTAATGCTACAACAAGTAAATAAGAATAAAAAAGGTACATGTCACTCACCTGCTCACAATTGCATGGTAAAACTAAATTGTCATACCTCCCTATGTGATGCACTTGCTCAGGGACCTCTCTCCCATACTCATTGAGTCTTTAAGCCTTCCATTCTTTCTCTCTGGTGATAGTGATTGCTTCCTAAAAAATGGTGGGACTTTTTAGATCAACTTTGAACTTCAAACTTTCTTTTAAGTCTACCATGAAATGGTCCTTCTTCAACATGGATGGAGGGATTTCATTTCCAAAGCTTGGACCCATTTATGCTATAAACGGGTGAACTGCATGACAGAATCATCAACATTTTGATTACTCTTTTGAGTGTACCCCAACATTTCATGCCAAATTTCATCAATTACTTCAATGAATCTGTATTGTGTAAGCAAAGCTTGCTTCACACGATCGTAGTCCAAAACTACCCCTGGAGTTTATGCCTGCATCAACTCTTCATGACTGTGTAACCAAATGTTTGCCTCATCTACACATTCTCATTAGGCAATCCATGTAACTATGGGAGCTCGTCCACCATGTTTGATTGCCACAAAAACACTTACACATGACGTCAAAAGCTCAAGGGATATCGATGGATCTCTCCGATACCTAATCCACCTCATTCACTGGGTAACTCGGGCTCCAATGCTTGGCTTTACAAAACCTCATGACCCTCCAATGGCTACAATCCAATTATACAACCACCTCAAGTGTTGTCCACAATTTGCACATACATAGGCCATTCTCCATAAGGACCCACATCCCCTTTACATTCTTTGCCTGTAGAATAGACATATTTCACAAGAATTGGAGCATGGGAGCACTTACTACTCCGTGGGGGCACCAAAACTATGCTAGCGTGCAAAAAAGAAGGAAAATGAATGCCTCTATAGCCTTGCACGAGCCACACCATCGGAAGGAAGAACTATTGCACGGCCGAAAACACATGTGGTAAACACCTATAGATATTTATGAAAAAACCTTCAAGAATGGAACACACTCAAAATCAGAAGAAATAGAGGACATCATGATGAAGCTCGTCTCATGGAGATATCTGTAGAGTATCCGTCGTAGGCAAAAAACAGAGGAGAAATGAAGAGGTTATGGCCACTCAAACATGGAGGTGTCCTTTCTCTTGCTCAAAAATGAACTCTTTGAAAGTTGTGTAGGTGTTGAAGCTATTAAAATGGGGGATTACTTATCTTTTATTGCCAGGAATTTTCTCTCTCTTCTTAGCAAACAAGGCTCTCTATCAAGGAATCTTTTAATTGGCTCCTTTTAGGCATTTTTTGGGCAAAAAATGAGCTATCGATGACTCTTGACGAAGGAATGGGGTGGGGGCAAGTGTCTAGGGACCAAAAATTGTGCCAGTTTCTTGTCCAACTGAGTGTGAACTCCCACAATGCACCCCCTCTTCCCCATGAGCCCACAAGCCCCTCCATGGAAAGCCTTGAGAGCCTCTCACCAAGTGATACACCCATAATGGGCTCCCCCTTTAGGCTATGTAGCCCCCACCTTCCACTTTTTCCTTCCCATGTGGGATAATTCCCTTGCCACATGGCAGCCTCCTCCTCAATCCTCCCAAACCCTTTGTGCCCACAAATTTCCAGATTTCCCCCAAAGTAGGAGGGCTTCTTGGACAAACTTTCCCCAACAAGCATAGCTTGTTGCTCCGGTCACCAAATGACTCACTGTAACATACGGCTCGAAGCCCATCATATTGGCTACATATATAATTCTTAAACCTCAGATCGAATTTCTAGTTCCAATTGTCAAGCTGGCCCAATTTCCCTTGTCGCATGCACCCGCAATCACCGCACTTCGGATGCTCATAACTCGTGATGTACAAGTCCGATTCATGAGCTATAAAGCAAGGCTAAAAATATTTATTAATTTTTTGAGGACTCAAAAAACCCAAAACATCATCATCAAAACCTGGCAAAATCACACCTTTATACATGAATTTTTGCATGGTCACTTCCAAGACTTGCAGGGCTATGTACACATATATACATGAGGCTAGTGGACAAGCTTTTTGCCATGACTTTATGATCATCCAAAAAATTCCTGCCAACGTGTGTAAGTATCATCAAACTGCAAAGATTCTTAGTTGTGTATGTCTTCTATGTCATATGGCTTACATATTATGCGCATATAGATGATCCTCTATACCAATTGCTGAGAAATAATTCCACACATTTGAATGGGGTGATGTAAATGTAAGAGCCATGAAGAAGTTAATAGAATTATTGCAGTGCTTAGTATGAGAAAAATGAATTATGCATGTGGAAGGCCTGTCATTGTGATAGTGGATACAAGTCCTACAAGGATTAAATGGACAGTTTGTGCTATCCACGCTGAAGGGTACCAAGGAAGAGAGCAAGATCACTTACCTAGGTTCACCCGGCAAGATGATGATGATGAGGGACACAACTATGTGGTGAGATTTAGATCTAAGTTCTAAATAACCTCCAAAGAAATTATCCACACATGAAGACAAAATTGTGGGGCATAGTTATGTCTTTGCAAAGTGATAAGAAGTATTTGATTAGAGCATATGTGATTGTGGAAACAAATTTCTTGCCTCTTTGGGAATGATCACAAGCTGTTCAAATATTGATATTTCTATGCTATGTTGGATTGCATACATCAAGTCCTTGAATCTATAATTCAAAGTATAATGTAAGGAAAGATAATCCACTTTCAGATATGCTTTCTAGGGCAAGGTATGAAGATGATAAAGAGATGGTGGAGGAATTTACATTGTAAAGACAAAGTTCTACACCATATCTCATGCTAAGGGTAACCATGTATGTTGCACAAGTTCAATGCAAATGTTTGAGGAGGATATGTATGAAGGAGAATGGTTTCTCATAGGTCGGTATTTAAGTATCTTGATGAAGCAAGATAATTGGACCAAGAAAAAATTCAACAAGATATGCAAAAAGCATATGGATATATTTTACAATATGGTTACTTGTGGAGGAATTACAAACAATGGAATGGGATTCCATTGAGGGTTATTTGTGATAGGGGCACTCAAAAAAAGCTCATTAAGTAGCTTCAGGAAAGTCTATGGGCAAGACATTGTGGTGTATGGGCTACTTTTGCCAAATTCAAAGAGAGATATCACTAGTCTGGTAACCTAACAAGACATAAAAGTGTCCTTTCAGGACTTTGGGAAAAAAATCCAAAACCATAGTAGATCCACTCATTTTGAAAAATCCTTTCATGAGCTTATATTCCAAGGACTACTACATATGGAAAAAATGATAAATTTGTAAAATTTCTCATCTCTTGGTCACAACAAGCCTTCAAAGTTGATGGACCAGTGCATTTTGCCCAAAACAACCATTTCTTGTGGTTGATTGCATATAAATAAGAGTGGGGAGTTTTCTAGTACATGAGATAAAATGCCCCATTAACTTCAATAGATTGGTGATCAAAACATATGGTTGCTTTTTCCTCGCTATTTTTTTTGGGGCAAAAAAAATAGGTACAAAAAATTTGCATTTTTGCCATTCTATCGACCTATCATCAAAGTTTCTATAGTCACGCTCAATACATATACTATATTCATGTTTTATTATTTTCCTTTGGGCCTTTGGATCCAAAAGGATCCATGGATAATGTCAAAAGAATAGTGGCGGATCTCTTACTAAGTGGAACCTTGGGGACAATGATGAAGTGCTAAATACAGCAAACATGACAAAACTGGGTTTAGTATTATGACCTCTAGAATCCCAAAGAAACTACTCAATATCTAGCCAAATTTATATTTTATGATTAGATATATTTATTACGTACAAAATATACACAATTGGCCGAAGGAACCAGTGATATTGAGAAAGCTACACTTGCCATACTAAAATGTATTGTATTGTTCAGCAATCACAAACTCAACCATCAATACATACTATGCTATACAGCATATTAGGTCCCCAAAAACTCAAGGAAAATTAGCTTTATGTTATACATGACACTTCCACAATCAAAATTTCATCTGGATATCAAGAAAGCCACTAAAAAAATCATAAAAGTGCTAATTTTGGCCAAAAAACAGGATTATGCAATTCTTGTAAGTTGGTCATAGCTTTCAATTTTAACACTTAGCTCTCCCAATAATGATTAAAACATTTTGAGAACTATGGAGGCTTATCCTCTAGCAATCTAAAACTCACAAACATGAAGTTCAGAGTGGTATAGTTGAAAAAATTTGAGAAAAATCCAAAAACAGGACTCGTTTTTTCACACAGTTTAGGTTCAAAAATGTTGTGTAAGAGTAAGGTTAATAAAGAGATCAATATTCAAAACAAAATGTAAAGTTTTTTTCAGATCATAAGGCAATTTTTTGAATATATAGCACCTAGAAATTTATTTTCATACTCTTCAAATAATTGAAGCAAAATGGTTACTTAACAGGACATAAAAGTGTCTTGTTACCATTCTAGTGATATTGGTGAAAAGGCATGTACAATGATTTATCTTTGTTGATGGAGTCTTGTGTGGCATGCCAAATGCACTCAAATGTATGTCATTGAGATAGATTGCATCCTACTGATCCATTGACCATGCATTACAAGCAGGCAGTCACATTTGGTCACAATGCCTTTGGGAATCTGGAAAATGATATACTTGGTGCTTGCAAGAGAGGACTTGTCTAATCAAGTTGAAGGTCATGCATTGAGAACTAAAACTATAGAAGCAATATGCAATTTCCTCTTGGAAGATATGATTTGTATATATGGATGAGTTGAAGAGATAATTGCATGTAGGGTGAGGAACGGAATTTCTTCAAAAGATTGGGAATTAGACTTTATCTTACATCTGATTATAACCCCAAAGGAAATGGCAAAAGTGAAGAAGGCCATCCCCCAAAGTCTGCAAATGGCCAATCTATTACCATATTCTTTGTGTGCCGAATGTACAACACATAGTTCAATCACATCAATATATATGGTCAAAGACATGTGATGCCTATTGAGGACGTGGTTTCCACATGGAATGTGTTACGGTAGGAAGATAATCTGCCTAGAGGATATCTTCTTGGATTACAGGTTTGGTGACTTGAAAGAAGACCAAAGGACACCTAAATTTCATTATCAAGATTGTAGGAAGCAAGACTTAAGAACAAAGATAAGAAACACAAAATTTGTTCAAAACACATTGATGAAGGTGATTGGGTGTTAAAGTATGGCAAGAGACTACACAATCAAAATACGGTCATGAAGAAGTTTGTTAACAGATGGTTAACAATCCATATATTGTCAAGCATGTGTATGGAAATGCCACTTACACATTAAATGATCTTGATGGGATAGAACTAAAGGTTCTTATATTGGAAAAAGGATCAAAGTGTTTAAGAGAAGGAATGAAAATGATGCATTTGATGCTAATGATAATGAAAACTCAGAGTCACCAAACGAAGACGAAGATGAGGAGGAAGTGGACATCATACCTTCATAAGGATTGACTCTCCAAAACTCAAGTATGGTACATATTGTAGAGGATGTGCAAGTTTAGAGGGGGTAGATGTTGTGTACTAAAACGTACATAATGGGAATAGTTAATGAGACATGAGACATATGTTTAGATGCATGGGAGCATATTTGTGGAAGGTGGGAACACCGCTTAGCAGGCACTTGGCGGGTACGAGATACTTCAAGAAGTAGTTACCCACCATAGATAGTTACCACAATAACTGACACAATCCATAGCCAGTGGGTAACTACTTCAAGAAGTAGTTACCCACCATAGATAGTTACCACAATAACTGACACAATCCATAGCCAGTGAGACACAGCTCAAGGGACTATAAATAAGACCCACTATTTAATTTTGAGAATCTCCAGATCTCCGGTGGGGAGAGTATTTTCCACAAACATTAAAGCAAGCAACTAGGAAATGATACTACAATTACCTAGCTTATCAATTCAGATCCTACAATGTAAGATTATTAAATATTTTGGTCTAGAATAATCAAACAATAGGAGATACAAGGACATCTTGTGTGAGCTTGATAAGATCAAGCAAGGAAAGCTATCTATTAGGAGTGTCAAGAAAAGCAAGGAGCTGACCAGACAATTACAAGAACCTTCCTCAGAGAAATAGTTGAGTTCCTGGTTCCTGAATGTCTTTAGAAGCATGAAACTAAGAGAGCAAGAAGTACCAGCACCAACCAAAAAGTTCAATCATCTGGTTTAGAGAGCATTGAAACTGCAGCAACAAGCTAAGAAGGAGAATGGACATAAGGGAAGACAGTCCAATGGAGTGAGTCTTCTATTGAGGACAATTCCAGTTTCAGCTCTAGCTCAACCTCATTTGAAAGCAAATCACATGATAAGGGAAAAGGGAAAAGGAAAGTATCATGGACCAAAAAATTGGAGGAGATGAAATTAAAAAAACAAGACCTTAAATTAAGAAGACAAAAATTTGGTGCTCAAAGTGTAGTTCCAAGGACCATAGGACTAATGAATGTTCTCAATGAACATATTGCAAAGCTTATAGCCATATATGGAGTAACTGTAAAATGAGAATTCATCATTTCAAGAAAGCAAAGGACTTAACAATGATTGCACTAACCAACCATGAAGCACCTAAAAAAGATGGGACCATTGGGTCCAAAGAGGACAGCACCAACACAAGTACTGGTACTGGGAGGGGATGGTACCAGAGTGGGAGTGGCAAGGAGCAAACAAGATTTTTCAAAACAAAATCTGAATTGTTATCAATGTGGCAAGTATGTCCATTTTTCAACCTAGTGTCTAGATGCAACTAATTCAGAAGTCCTGACCAAAAAGCACAAGAACTAGTATCAGTCAGGGTGGTGAACAGAAGCAAATGTGTAGTCATTGAAGAGATTTTGGATTAAAGGGAGAACAAGCAGACTATTAAAGCTAAGAACTGGGAGCAATAGAGAGAATTTTGGAAGGCTAAGGGCAAGGAAAAGGTAGTCAACGAATGGCAAGAACAAAGGGATATTACAATAAAGATTACTAAAAATTTGACCAAGAAGCCGACAGAATAGCCAAAATGCTTCAAATCTTGGACAATTTAGAAACTACCACCCCAGTCTTTAAAAGTCTAGAAGAAGAAGGAAATATCTAGACTAGGTGAGTCCATGATAGTTGCGATAGAAAGCCTGGTCAATAAGGTACAACAAGTCAAACAAAACTTGACTAAAACTGGGTCAATTGAATTTAGGGAAGTCCAAGCAGAAGGTTCATCTTAGGTTCAACCAATGGCCAGCAAAGAGGCAAAATGGAATTGTGAAGATACTGAGGACAAATAGTCCAATTCAAACAACAGCTATGGTAATGAGCAAGATGAAATTTATATCAAAGTCTGTGAAAGAATACAAAAGTTAACAAAATTCTTCCACTTCTTAATCATCTGGAAGTAGCCAATTTGGACCTCCTCCCTTCCTTTTAGCCATGGACTCAGCTTCTTTTTTTGTATGAATACTAGTTGTATAGTCATTGAAAGGATTTCCTATTTCCAATAGGCTATTCTGAATTTCATATTCCTCTATTATTAAATTCTCTTCTTCTGCATGTACTAAAATGATATCTCCTACTAGAAGTAACTATTTTGGTGGCCGTCCATACAACTGTACTGTTTGTTCTCTAGAGCTCATCTCAATGAACTGCTATGGATATTGTTACTTTTTCCTTTTAATTTGTTCTTTATTCATAAGTATAGCATTTAGATCAATCTCCATTAAATGGTCAAGGTCTAGTTTGCATAATCATGAATTGCACCAGCATTTTTGAGCCCAAGTCTTCCTAGTAGCATACCATAGGCTCCTTACACATCCGATACCAAAAGGTTGGTTTTGAACTTCTCCTTTCCTACTTTGATTTCCATATTCTCATAAACCTAATATCTTGGACTATTCTATGGTCAATCATTCTAATTTTGAATGAGGCTGACTTTATCTCAGTCATCCCCAACTTCTTCCTTAGATGCTCTCCGAAGATATTCACTCCGGCTCCTCCATCCAAGATTACTCCAAATAACGGTTTCCATTGCTTCCTGACCTTGTAATCTATCTAAATTATTGGAACCTCATCATCCCAAATAGCTGCCAAGTCCATTGCTCTAGATTTAGCTTTAGCCTCCCTCTTCTATCTTGTAAAATTTTAGATGCCTGGTAATGTCCGTCTGATATCATCTAGGTCAAGCATCTAAAATCTAAGATTAAGGAGAAAGCTAAGTAGTTGTTCTAGAAATACAAAGAAGTATTTGCCTAGGAACACACAGATCTGAGAGGCAAAGATCATGAAGTATGTGAACATCGATACCACTAAAGCCGGATGCTAGACTGATCACATTACAGAGATATAGGATTAATCCAAACCATGCCAAGAAAGTGAAAGAAGAGATTGAAAAACTTCTCAAAGGTGGATTCATCACAGACCTCGCAAGTAGTGTGACTAACTGTTTCCCACAGTGGTGGTTCCAAGAAGAAGGGGAAATTAAGGGTATGTGTGGATTATCAGAAGCTAAAATGCCCAAACAGTAACTTAGATCCTTTTCCACTACCCTTTATATATATGATGTTAGATGAGATTACTAGACACAAAATGAATAGTTATATGGATGGATATAGTGGCTTGCACGTGAAGATAGAGCCAAGTCCACAATCATCAATGAATGGAGAGCTTTCATGTATCTGGTAGTTCCATTTGGATTATGAAATGCTCCGATAATCAACACCAACTACTTGGGAGTAACCTTTTGCAACTAAACGCGCCTTGAACTTGTCAAAAGATCCATCTGCTTTTACTTTTGTCTTATACACCCACTTACATTTAATAGTTGTACGACCAGGAGGTAATTCAGTTAGTATCCATGTAACTTTAGAGATAAGAGAATTGTACTCTGCTTCCATAGCCTCTTGCCATTGATCCTTTTGTGGTGAAGAGATAGCTTCATCATAAGTAATGGGATCTTCGGAAGTAGAAAAAGCATTATCAGCAATATCATCATCATAAACATGACATGAGCCATGTTCAAAATCAATAGGCAGATCAACAAAAATATCAATATCATCATTGAAAACATTCGGAATGGATGGTTGTGAAGAGGAAAGTTGCTCTATAGGAAGAGTTTCATCTTCTAAAAGAAATGGAAAATCTTGAAGCAATGATTTAGTATCATCAGAATCATCCATGGACCATGAGCCTCCCATAAGATGTTCGTTAAAAGTAGCATCACAATTCACAATTACTTTCTTGGAGGAAGGGTCATAGAATTTGTAGCCTTTGGAAGTGTCAGAATATCCAATAAAAATAACTTTAAGACCAGGAGCATCAAGCTTTGTTCGTGTTTCTTTGGGAACATGAATATAAGCAATATATCCAAAGGTTCGAAAATGAGATACAGAAGGAATGTCACCTATCCATGCTGTGATGGGTATCTTACCAGAGGGTGCAGTAGTAGGAAGATGATTCTGAATAAATACTGCTGTCAAAGTAGCTTCAGCCCAAAAAACACGAGATAAGCTAGAATGAATCAACATACATCTTACAGCATTGAGAATAGTGCGATTCTTTCGTTCAGCAACACCGTTCTGTTGAGGCGAATATGGAATAGTGTGTTCATGATGAATTCCACTGTCAGCACAGTAACTCACAAACTCTCGAGAAACATATTCGCCTCCATTGTCACTACGAAACTTCTTAAGGCGACGACCAGTTTGAAGTTCCGCAGCCTTGTGGAATTGTTTGAAAACAGATAAGGCTTTAGATTTTTGTCTAAGTAGAAATACAGTCGTATACCTTGAGAAATCATCAATGAAAGTAATGAAGTAGCGATATTGTGATCTCGAAGAAGGTAGAGGTCCACATATATCAGTATGAACAAGATCCAATATGTCATGAGAATGAGTTGTATTTGAAAGAGGAAAGGGTTTGCGATTGTGTTTCCCAAGAGCACAAAATTCACAAATGCCCATATGGGGATGGACTTTAAGATCCATGCCATGAACAAGATCACGACATTGAAGATCAAGGAGTTTTGAGAAATCAGCATGAACAAAACGGTGATGCCATACTTTGCAATCATGATCACCTGGAGCAGTGACAACATTTGCTACAGCATCGTTGAGAGAGAGTTCAAACAAATTACCGTTTCGAGGAGCAGTGGCTATAGTCTGTCCATCTTTCTCAATTCGGCATTTGGTATGATCAAATCCAACAAACAGACCAAGATCAACAAGTCTAGAAACTGAAAGAAGATTACGTTGAAGATCTGGTACATGTAATACTCCTCGCAAAATTCGAGTGGAAGAAGATAAGGTACCAAGATATAAGTCTCCAATACCCTTTACTTGACAAGTAGTATCATCAGCAAGATAAACAACACGTTGAACTGGCAGTGGATGATAGTTATGGAGCCACTTAGACTAATATGTCATATTTCCTGTAGCACCAAAATCCACAATAAAAAGTGATCCATCGCGTACATGAAGTATTCTGTCTGGAGCAACTGAACATAGGACGCAGCTTGTTTCTGATACAATGTTGTTTCGATGTTCAGTAGCATATGCTCTATTTCGATCTGTGTCGAATCGACGCTTATAGCACATATGAGTGGGATGATCAGATCGTCCACAATATTCACAAGAAGAAGAAGAAGAGTCTCTAGATAAACATGGTTGTTTTGTGGTAATATTGTGTTCTTCATCATATTGACGTGCCCAACAATCATCTTCAGTATGGCCATTTCTGTTGCAGTAAGAACATTGCTTATTAGAAAATTTGAGACGAGAGAAAATATTACCGCGCGGCCACCTCTGTGGTTTCCTCATTGAAATGGACGCCTTCGAGCATAAAAATCCCGTTCCATCTGTTGTGACTCAGTCTCCTCTTGAAAAATCATAGCTGTATCATGACCAGCATTATGACGTTCTTGACGTTGAGCGTATTCATTTAAAGACATGTAGGCTTGGTCGAAATCAAGATCATCTTTATTAGAGAGAATAATAACAATGTTTTCATAAGAAGAGTCCTTCACCGTATCAAGGAGAAGTGTAATCAGTTGCTTTTGTGGAACAGGATCAACGGCAGCAGCAAGTTGATTAATAATAGATTGTAAAGATTCAATATGTCCCGTCATGGCAGTACCAACTTCATATTGTAACTTGTTAAGCAACCCTCTCAAATAAAGTATTTCTGTGACATATTTCTTCTGAAAGTTTGTAATAAGGTACTTCCATACGTCGTGGGAAGTAGGCAGTTCATACATATCAATCAAAAGGGAATCAGTAAGAGCAGAAAGAATATATCGACGAGCTGCTTTATCACGTCGTTGCCAATCCGTATAGGCAACATTCCAATCTTCAAATATAGGCCCTTCAGTGATAAGCACGTTATCATTATCCGTATCAACAGGCTGAGGCGAACAAACACGATTCCCAAGAACAACATCGAAGAGTTCATCACCTTCAAGAATTAACAACATCTTTGCTTTCCAGCCTGGAAAACCTTGACCTTGGAAAGGAGGAACAAAACGCTGGCCAGAAGGAAAGCCGTTGACGAGAATATTCATAGCCATATCTTGTTGCGAGAAGATGTATAAGATAAGATCACAGGATTTTCACACCATATATGGTGAAGGCCGCAATTGAGAATGAGAGAGATATGAGGACTGCGTTCTGTCAACGATAAACGTAAGAAGGATGCTCAAGGAACGTCCAAAGATGTGAGAGACGTCACCCAAAAAAGGCAAGGTAAAGGAGACGTTAATAATAAAAGAGTCCTCAAAATAGAGTGGCGTGAGACGCAAGATTGACGGCGACAATACGAATAGCAAAAAGCTAAATCTTCTCGAAAAAGTTAACGCCAAAATAAGAAAAATGATTGCGGACGCTTCACGAAGAAGTAGGACGAAGAAAGGTGCGTCAAGCTCAATTGCAGTAAAAACAGCATAACTTTCTGTTGCGAACTCCGATTGATGCAAATCTAGAACTCAAATCGAAGAGCTCGAGGAGACGAACAAGTTTTGGATGAAAAATGCCATTGCACTTTTTCCGTTTCTCCAAATTTTGAGCAGAACAGCAAGAAAAATTGAGATGAAGTTCAAGGTGTCATCAACAAGAAAACGTAATCAACGATTAGATTGATTAGCAATAAACGCCACACAAAACACTAATCATATTCTTCTTAACACAAAACAACCACAGTTAACAAGAATCAATTCTCAAAAATAAAATTTGTAGCAATTTTTGAATCTTGCATGCAAATCGCATACACATACTGTTTTGTCACCATGAATTGAATCGGCGCGTGATCGTTACTGCTCTGATACCATGTTGAGATGTATAGAGAAAGAGAGAGAGACGAGACAAGAGACACACCATATACGCTCCCAAAGACTGATTCATATTGAGGACAAGATACAAATATATAGGTGAGACCAAGTTGCGTAGAGTGAGCCATATATAGCTCCAACATAGACCGATGCCCAAATGGGTTTACCCCATCACTAGCCAGACCAAGCCTCAAGTAACGAGGCTCCTCTCTAAACTTCGGCCATGTCTGCTCAATGTGTTGCCATGCCGGCGAGTCAGCCGACACTCTCATAACCCCATCGGTGGAGCGATTTGTCATATGCCATGTAAGAAGCTCGCTTGTTCCTTTGGTGTTGAACATGTGCTTGATGCGGGGAATGAGGGGGAAATGACGAAGAACCTTGCGAGGTATTGTGGTTCCTTGCATTCCCTCTTTGTACCTTGATTCTCCACACTCGGGGCAAGCATCAAGGCCTGCATGTTGATTGCGGAATAGCACGCAATCATTGACACATGCATGTATGCAATCATAGTCCATCCCAAGACCTGTCACCACCTGTCGTGCCTTCCTTCGATTTTCTAGAAGATGATTTCCTTTAGGCATCATCTTGCCTAATAGCCTATGACATAATTAAAGAACACTTGTTATTGCATATAACCACGAAAAAAACTCACAACTAACACTTATTACACTTAAACGTACCTCAATAGTGCATCGACCCCTGCATTGTTCCATCCAAACATTGCTTGAATATTCAAGATCTCAAGAGACGCTCGAAATATGGAGTAGGAGCATCCCTCGTAAAGAGCGGTGTGTGCTGCCTCTAGCAATGAATCTTTGGTTTTTTGGGCAGCTTCTTCATATGCACACTCAGGCTCACACTCATTCGCCGCCTCACGTGCAAGAAGATCCTCAACCATATTGTGCAAATGATGTTCCTTCATCTCCATGTGGCGCGGGGTGGTGGGGAGATCCCCATATGTGGTGGATGTAGGATGCGCATGCGCTCGTGTGGACCCACCCACATCGGACAGCGGGTGTGACCCCCCTCCCATGACTGCTTCCTGGCGCAATCTCGCTTCCGTCCTTCTCCCGCCTCTGCCCCCGATCACACTCCAATGGGGAGCGACATCAATGGATGCCAAAACCCTCGGATCGCTAGTTTCCATTCGAGCGCGTTTTCTCAAATCGTCCCATAGCCCATAATCATCCACGTGAGCCAAGCATATACGTCGAAGCCGTGCAATTGCACGCTTACATCGCGTACATGGACATGGTAATCGCTCCACCAACCATCGAGTTCGTTCCGCGCCAACCGGCGGACCCACGTCATCCCAATCGTCCTACACACACGACCACACACTAAATAAGAAAAAAATAAATAAGAATATGAAAAATCAAGAATGTTTGTACTGACATGACTGACACTCATTAAAGATAGAGGGTAGTGGGTACAACAGGTCATGCAGTCAGTCGGCGTAACCTTAATGTCCTGTCATAGATTTTCGCGGTAATAATTACAGTAATACTGGCGATACGTTGCGCGGTAATACTCGCGGTAATATTTCAAGAATATTTTTTTATATAAAGGGGGCACCTGCGTGCCCCCGCGAAATTGAATGCCAAAATTTCAAAATCGACCTCCTCTTCTGCGCGGGCATGTTTCCCTCTCCATCTCCAAGCTCCCTCTCCTTCTCCCTCTTCATCTCCATCTCCGACCTCTATTACTCTCTTCATCTCCATCCCCACCATTTCCAAAAGACCGAGGTCACGAATGTAAGTGCTCAAACTCTCTCTCTTTCTTCTCTTTCTTCTACACACACACACAAACACATACACACACACACAATGCATACACATTGCACACACACACACAATGCATACACACACATGCACTAACATGCACACACATGCACACACACACACACACACAATTTTATGCACAATCACACACTAATGCTCGCATTAGTGTGTGCATGCATTATACACACACTAATGCGGGCATGCGTTACAAGCACACACTAATGCTTGCGTTAGGGTGTGCTTGTGCATGAATTAGTGTGTAAACACACTAATGCATGCACAAGCACACACTAATGCAAGCATTAGTGTGTGCATACATTAGTTAGTTTTTATACACTATTTTGTGCACAAATTACACGCTAATGCTGCACTAGTTAGTTTTTAGGGTTTATTTTGTGCACAAATTATACACTAATGCCACACTAGTTAGTTTTTACACAGTAATGCCCGTATTAGTGTGTGCATGCATTATACACACACGCATTAGTTAGTTTCTACACACTAATTTGTGTCCAAGCACACACTAATGCTTGCATTAGTGTGTGATTGTGCACAAATTAGTGTGTTTTCACACACTATTTTGTGCACAATGCATGCATTATACACACACACACTAATAATTTGTGCATTAGTGTGTGCATGCATTAGTGTGTTTTCACAGACTAATTTGTGCACAATCACACACTAATGCTTGCATTAGTGTGTGCATGCATTAGTGTGTTTCCACACACTAATTTGTGCCCAAGCACACACTAATGCAAGCGTTAGTGTGTTCATACCTCTCTAGCACACAATAATGCAAGCGTTAGTGTGTGCTTGTGCACTAATTAGTGTGTTTTCACACACTATTTTAGCCACAATCACACACACTAATGCTTGCATTAGTGTGTAATTGTGCACAATCACACACTAATGCAATCATTAGTGTGTGCATGCATTAGTGTGTTACCACACACTAATTTGTGTCCAAGCACGCACTTATGCAAGCGTTAGTGTGTGCATACCTCTCTAGCACACACACATGCTTGCATTAGTGTGTGCTTGTGCACTAATTAGTGTGTTTTCACACACTATTTTAGGCACAATGCATGTATTATACACACACACACTAATGCTTGCATTAGTGTGTGATTGTGCACAAATTAGTTTGTGCAAACACACTAATTAGTGCACAATCACATACTAATGCAAGCATTAGTGTGTTACCACACACTAATTTGTGCCCAAGCACACACTAATGCAAGCATTAGTGTGTGCATACCTCTCTAGCACACACACATGCTTGCATAAGTGTGTGCTTGTGCACTAATTAGTGTGTTTTCACACACTATTTTAGGCACAATGCATGTATTATGCACACACACTAATGCTTGCATGAGTGTGTGATTGTGCACAAATTAGTGTATGCAAACACACTAATTAGTGCACAATCACACACTAATGCAAGCATAAGTGTGCATGCATTAGTGTGTTTCCACACACTAATTTGTGCCCAAGCACACACTAATGCAAGCGTTAGTGTGTGCATACCTCTCTAGCACACACTAATGCAAGCATTAGTGTGTGCTTGTGCACTAATTAGTGTGTTTTCACACACTATTATTGTGAGCATTGGTGTGTGAAAAAATTGCACGGACTAATGCTTGCATCAGTGTGTGCTTGTGCACTAATTAGTGTGTGAAAACACACCAATGCATGCACACACACGCTAATGCAAGTGTGTTTTCACACACTAATTAGTGTACAAGCACACACTAATGCAAGCATTAGTGTGTGCATGCGTTACAAGCACACACTAACGCTTGCATTAGTGTGTTCTTGGGCATGCATTAGTATACCAAAACATACCTCCATTAACATTAACAATATACCAAAACATACCCCCATGTGGATGTGTGATGAAGTTGATTGAGACCCCAATGGTCACCGAGAAGCCCAACGGTAGATTAAGGTCCAACACACACACACTAGATTAATTTCTTTGCCACACACTAACGCACACACACAATAGATTAATTAGAAGCACACACACTTTCATCTAAATGGATGCAAAAAAAATAAGCACATAAACCATTTCTTAAATAGGAGATAAAAGGAATCTTATGCAGGGAGGAATCCTATGCAAGGAGGAATCCTATGCAACAAAGAATCTCACTTTGACTAGAATCCAATGTTAATTAGGGTCCCTTTTTTTTGTGAAATTGTAGGATATGGCATCCTCTTCCACGCCTGGCTATCGATCCATAGAGGACTTTCTCGCCGAGGGCCTCTCTTACGAGGACGCTTGTGATGCTTACTACTCGCAGTCTTCCTCCCACCAGTCACAATCCACCTTCGGCTTTCGATGGTTCCGAGATGTAGTACACGACCCCGACCTCGAGAGGGCATACCGCGCCCAGGCAGAGTGGCTATCCTCGCAGCAGAGTCTTTGAGGGCGGTACACACCAGCACAGTTGGCTGCCTATGGGCTCTCACCGCTTGCGACACCGGGCGCCGGCACTCCGATCGTGCAGAGTGTTCCTCCCAGTGGGCCTCCCTCCACCTTACCCTCGACTTTCCCGTTACCCGTAGATCCCTCCACCTTGCATTCGTAGCAATCCACGCCCGCACCGTCAAGTTATCCGTCGCCTACACCACCCAGCGGTTCGGGCTCGGGCCAGCGCTCTTCGGGTGGCCAGCGCTCTTCCCGTAGTGGTGGCTCACGCTCTCGTCGAGGTAGTGGCTCGTGCTGCTTTGGTGGTGTAGGGGACAGTGCTACAGATTTACCTCCTCTTACACCCCGACCTCCTCGCTCACCCCTTGGAGCTCCACATGAGGATGAGGACCGCGATGCGCCCGCCCCGGACGCTCGTGAGTACTACTATTATATACATCGTGGGGGGGAGGTGGATCTAGGTTCCTCTTTGGGGAGGAAATTTTGAGGGCACCTTAACCAGCTGATCCACTCGACATAACAAGATTGCTTTAAATCTTTCAAAGATCAGGACCCAGCCGACGTGACATACATTCACACGACATTGCTCATGCGGTTCCCTAATCCGCAAGTGGAAGAGTTCTCCAGGCAGTGGATCGAGGAATAAATCAAGAATTTCTTGAAAAATAAGAAGTCCAGTGTGCGTAGGGCGGCAAAGCGAACATTTGAATCTGAGGGTCACAACTATCGCCCTGGAAATGTTCACGACGAGTAGTGGGAGAAAGCCCAGGGCGAGCTGGAGGACGAGAGAGCGAGAGGTGCTAGGGTGCACACTCGGCAGGTGGAGGCGAGGGCGCAGCAAACGCCCACGCATTATGGCTCGGGCGAAAAATCAGCATGGAAAGATAAATTTGTGAGTGTGCGGATTTTCATTTGAATTGATTTAATTTGTGGTAATAAGGTTAGGTTTGTGATATTTTTTAATTGATATACAGCAAAATATTACTATGACCCGTCCAAGCCGAGAGATCCAGAGATACAGAGAGCGCCACTCCGAATATCAGACATGGTGCTGGCTGTATGAAAACAATAAAATCAATCGCGAAGAATTTGAAAATGCATGTCGTACACTACAGCCTGTAAGTGTGAACTTTTTTTTTTAAATCATTGCATGCAGCTTTATGTATCCATTTGTATTAATTAAAGGTTTTGTTGTTTTTTTCTTTTCCAGAGTCAAGGAGTCCCTCGGGAGGTCCCAGGATCCGAGTAGCTCAATCCTCCAACTGTTTTTGGGCCCGCGCGCGCGTCTTCTTTTCTCCATAGTTGCATAGCCCCCATGTATCTCCTATTTGGGCAATTTTGTAATATCCAATATAATTAAACACTTGATTTTGGCCCAAGTGTTCTTTTGGCCATAGTTGTATAGCCGCCATGCATCGCCTATTTGGGCAATTTTGTAATGAACAGTTTCTCCAATATAATTAAACATTTGAATTTGGTTGGTGCAATGAAATTGTTGTTTTTTATTTATTAAATGTATAGGAAAAAAAAGGCAAATGACCATTTGGATGGGTCCTACCATCCAAATGGTCATCTGCTTTTTTTTTAAAATACTCCGGGTGCAGTAATCGTCGTGGTAATAATTGCGGTAAAGTCTGCGGATATAATTACAGAAATTTAGCCGGGGGTATTACCGTGACGATTTCTAAAGGACCATTACCGCACTTATTGACTCAAGCATTACCGCTCCCGAGATTTTTTGCCTTCAACTTTTCCTTTGTTTTTGTGCGTCTATCTGAGTGGTAATGTGCTCCGAATGTCATAGTGTAAACTGAAAAATGAAAAGGCTCTGCTTTTGAGTTCTCACATACTGGCAATGTAAAGTCTTGGACTCCCACCCGGCGTCTTCGAGTTCCAAATTTTCATGCAATGCATACATGATAAATGCATCTCTGGACTCCTCTGACTCCTGAGTCCTCGTTTAGCCATTCAATCCCCACGCCGCGCATGGTTGTTGAATGTCATGAGAACACTTGATGGCTTGCAAGGAATACCTGATGCGCACACCCAGAAAACAACATGGCTTCCTCGCCATGATTCTCAGAAATGTGCTCCTTCATGGAACACTATCCGATTGCCTTCTATTAAGGAATGTAACCCTCCTATTTGTTGCGGAAGCTCAGTCTCTCAAGCGACCTCATCTCTCCACCCCAGGCACCTTCTCCAGCTTGGTCCTCTTCTCACGCTTTGCAACACAGCAAAAAGAGCAGCTAACTTGCATGCTCATACTGCAATCCTAAGCCTAAAGAGACGTTGAAGCGAGAGAGACAGACAGAGAGAGAGAGAGAGAGAGAGAGAGAGCGATGAGGGTTTTGGGCGGCAAAACCCTGCTGTCGTAACTATGGCGGCTGCCAGCACTCATCGTCTCCTGCGCCCCCTGCTCTGCCCTCCCCCCAGCCTCCCAGCCCAATTCAGTAGTACTTTTTTATCTAAGCAAGCAACTGAGGCTGTCACATGTCCTCCATTTCCCCCGCAGATGGCCTCACCAAAGCCACCACCGAGGGCCGACCCTCCCATGGACGTTGCTGCACCGCAAGGTAACCCCTTTCTGTGCTTCTCCCCACTTTAGTTATCAAACAACATGAAACTGAGTATGGTGTTAAGGCTATCATTGGGTATTTCTTTGGTCCACTCCACCACTCAAAGCCCTCAAAGCAGCTCCAAGGGGTTTAGCAACAACTTTTATGTTTTTCTCCTCAAAGAGGAATCTGTGGCCATCAAGCTCCTCGGTGCAGGATAGTGGATGTTCGGCCATTCTCCGGTCTACCTAGTGAGGTGGACTCCATCCTTCACACCCACATCAAACCCTCAGCCTTCCTGGTTTGGGTTTAGCTACCTAACTTTCCTTTTCACTACCAGCCCCTCATCAGGTCCATTTTGAACCCCTCGACAACATCGTGGCTGTGTTCGGAAAAAAAGTGTCTCAACTTAGGCCCCTCTCAGACTGGGACACCCGCCCGTCTCAATTTTCTTGGTGGCCAGCCCCTCTCATGTCACACGCAATTTCAAAGAAGCAGCAGCCCATCTACAGCAACAAACCAATGCGCGCCAAATGCTGAAACGGTCGCACTTCACACTGACGATGAGAGCTCAGTGCCTGTCATCTGCTCTCCCGCATCGCCTTTTGCAGATGGCCATGGAGTGCGAGAAGTTGGCCGAGGGGTGATGCCCACCCACCTAACTGTAAAGAATGAGGATGCAAGAGAGCTACACAAGACAAGCACAAATCACACAGAGATGGAAAGCTTCTTCCTCTTCTTTACAGAAAAGAGAGTACAAAATGACTAAGTGCTAAAGCTGAAAAGTAGCACTAAGTGCTAAAGCTAAGTGGTAATGGACCTCTATGTGTTTGGTCCTGGCATGGAACACTGGGTTCCTAGCCAACTGCATGCTGCTGAGGTTGTCACAATGGATGAAAATCTGCTGGTCCACTTGCACTCCCAAGTCCTCAAGTAATGTGCATAGCCAAGATACCTCGCACGCCGCAACTGCTGCACCTTTGTACTCGGCCTCTGTGCTCGATAAAGCAACCGTAGGCTGCTTTTTGCTGCTCCAAGTAACAGCAGCACTCCCAAAAGAGAACATGAAGCCACTCGTGGATCTCCTATCAACAATGCTACCTGCCCAATCTGCATCTGTATACCCATACAATGCTAATGGTGCATCTGCTGCATAGAACAATGCGTAGTCAAGAGTACCTTGCACATACCTAAGTGTGCGTCGTACTCCATCCAAATGTGGCTTCCTCGGAAGTTGCATGAACTGACTCTCCAAGCCTACTGTGTAGCTCAAGTCTGGCCTCGTGATAGTCAAGTAGATTAGACTACCCACAATCTTCCTGTACATGTTGACATCCTCAACAACATCACCCTTCTCTGCACTCAGTTTTGCATTCACATCCAAGGGAATAGAAATTGGCTTACAATCAGCCATACCATACTTTGACAACATGTCCAAAGCATACTATCTTTGTGATAGCCATACACCCTCTGGAGTCCTGATCACCTCAACGCCAAGAAAGTAGTGCAACTCGCCTAAATCTTTCATTTCAAACTCCTGTTTGAGAAGACCCTTCACATGGTCAATCTCCATAGCATTGTCACCAACAATAATAAGGTCATCTACATATATGGTAATGACCACAATCCCCACATCACTCTCACGTACATAGAGTGAATGATCAGCATGAGCTCTCCTAAAACCAATACTGACAAGATACTTGGCAATCCTGTCATACCATGCTCTAGAGCCCTGCTTCAGACCATACAAAGCTTTGAGAAGTCTGCATACATAATCTGGGTAACCTGGATCGACATAACGAGGTGGCTGATCCATATACACTTCCTCTTGCAACTCACCATTCAAGAAGGCATTCTTTACATCCATTTGATGCATAATCCATCCTCTAGATGCAGCCACTGCTATGACAGCTCTCACAGTCGTCATCTTTGCCACTGGAGCAAAGGTCTCCTCATAGTCTATGCCATACGTCTGTGCATAACCCTTTGCGACCAGCCTTGCCTTTTGACGCTCAATGTTACCATCAGCCTTATGCTTGGTTTTATACATCCATTTACAGCCAATAGCTTTCTTGCCACTTGGCAATAGCACCAACTCCCATGTGTCGTTTGCTTCCAATGCAGCCATCTCTTCATTCATTGCATCATCCCAATGCACATTTCCAACTACATCCTCAAAACATGTGGGCTCCACATCCTGTATCACCTTAGCCATGTAGGCTTGGTGATGCGCTAGATACCCATCATAAGTCAATTTCTGAACTAGATTTCTGACTCTATCATATCTGCGCGGTCCTAGGTCACTCCTTTGCCCTCTAGCATCTTCTTGTACTTTCCTTACACCAGGTGTCCTGACAGCCGGAATTCCAAATTCCTCATCTCAAGACTTTGTTCAGAACCATCTGAATCCATGTCTACATGTAAAAAACCTGATGATGCATCAGCCATAAAGGGAGGTTCATCAACCTTTTCCTTTCCTTTTCGTGATACATTCCCTGTACCTGTTGGTGGAGTAACCTGCGTACGTAGTCTACCATTTCATGGTTTCTCAATAGAGCCACGAGAAGAGGACTCTTGTGGTCCACTCAAAACCTGTGACTGTGGCCTCACATTTTGTACAACCACATCATCTTTTACATCAGCCCCAATAGTGCCATGTGCATTACTGTACCACCTTCTCATCTCATCAAAGACTACATCTCTGCTCACTCGTAATTCTCGTGTAGTAGGATTGTAGCACCTGTACCCCTTTTGTTCAAGGGAATATCCCACAAGAATACATTTCTCTGCTTTAGGATCCAATTTCCTACGCAACTCATCTGGTACATGCACGTAAGCTATGCAGCCAAACACTTTCAAGTGTGCCAAATCAGGCTTTGTACCTGTAAACTTTTCCTCAGGTGTTACATCATGCACCACAGCTGTAGGTGTCCTGTTCATAATGTACACAGCTGTATTTACGTCTTCAGCCCAGAAATGATGAGGCATGTTCTTCTCATTCATCAATGCACGTGCAACCTCTGCAATGTGCCTGTTTTTCCATTCTGTTGTGGAGTATATCTACATGTAAATTGCCTACGTATACCATGCATTCGCAAAAAATCTGAAAAATCATTGGAGAAGTACTCTCCCCCTCCATCTGACCTCAATGTCTTGATTTGCATATCTGTCTCCTTCTCAATCATGACTTTGAAGTCTTGAAAGTGACCAAACACTTCACTTTTGTTACGCATGAAGTAGACCCATACTTTCCTTGTATGGTCATCAATGAAAGAGACATAATACCTGCAACCATGTATACTTGCAGTATCGGTTGGACCCCAAACATCTATGTGCACCACCTCAAGTGGCTTTTTACATACATTGCGCTCATGTGGAAATGAGCCCTTTGGCTGTTTTCCAAACTGGCATGATGCACACACTTTATGCATACCATCCACCTTGAATTTGGGCAAACCTTTTACAATCTGTTTTGATTGCATACTGCGCAATCTCTGCTCATTGACATGGCCAATGCGTTTGTGCCAAATGTCAACATCAGCCACAACACCTGTGCCCTGTGCAAATAATGCAGCTTTTACCTCAGGCATGTCTACATTCAGCGTAAACATTCTTCCCACACATTTGCCCTCTGTGATCAGCTTACAGCCATTCTAGAAATCTTCTACATAACAGCCATTTGGATTGAAGCGAACCTGCAAACCCTGCTCAACCATTTGTCCAACAGAAACAAGATTCTTTGTAATGTTTGGGACATGAAGTACATCTGCTAAGTACTTTGATTTCCCACTCTTCGTATTTAGAGGTATGTCCCCTACATGAGCAATGGGGTGAGCCGTGTCATCTCTTGTCTGCACATAGCCTGACACACCTGGTTTGCGCATATCTCTAAACCACTCTCCATGAGACGTCATGTGATTAGAGGCACCTGAATCCACATACCAAACATCATCTTGGGTGGAATTCTCTGCAGTCATTGTATTCATTACATGCTGCATAACAAACATGCGCTCATTTTTGCTGTCATCTGCATCTCTGCTAGTAGATGCATAGTTGCCCTGTTCTCTCTTTCCACTTGCTTTTCCCTTTGGACAGTCACGTGACATGTGGCCTCTTTCACCGCAAGTCCAACATTCTCTGCTATCTGGAGTATGTTGCTGCCTGCTTGATCCTGCACCACGACCTCTTTGACTCCCCTTGCCTTGAGACTGGTTTCCCCTGCCACTTGTATTGTTTTGATTTGATTGACCTTCCAGAAATTGGCCCTTGCAACCCCTTGGGCCTCGACCACGACCTCTACCTCTACCTCTATTGGAGTTAGAATAGAAGGCCTGTTCAGAATTATTTCTGCCATGAGAAGAAGATGTGTCAAGGTTCTTCTCCTCCAGAATAAGCATAGAAATCAAATCTTGGAACACGGGGATGTTGTCTCTTGTATTCATGGAAGACCTGAAATGTACATACTCATCTCCTAGACCATCCAAGCATGCACGTCATCGTCTTCCACTGAGACTTTAATAGATCCAAGAGCCTCAATGATACTCTTGATCTTCAAGGCATAATCATTGATTGAGAGGTTGTTCCTCTTAACCTGATTTAGCTCCGACTTTAGTTGAAGCTTCCTAGCCTTGGTGTTCACCTCGAACACTCTGCCTAAGTTTCTCCATGCAATGGCGGGGGTTTCAGCATCCTGTAGATAGCCCATCATGCCATCTGTGATGCTCATAGAAAGCCAATACATCACTTTGCTCTGGCCTTGTTGCCAGTCCCTCAAAGCTTTCCTTTGTTCTGTTGTAGCATTTGCCTCGGGAATCTCTGGTTCCTTTTCATTGTCTCCTTCTACATAGTCCCAATAACCTTTTCCTTTTAGGAAATTTGCTATTCTGAACTTCCATGCAGGGTAGTTATTTTTCTCAAGCTTCTCAGTAACAATCTGACTGAAACCGTTAGACATCTTGAAGCACTAAGACAAAATAGCTGCAATCTGCAAAAACCAGCAAATCTGCTGAACCTGCTATCGTGGTACCTGCAACGCTTTCTACACTCAACGAGTGTCCACAATCAAGCGTACATACAACCACTATACTTGTACAGTAAATCTCTGTATACTGCACTTTGGAGACCTGTTCAGAAACTTGTGCAAAAAACCCCTTAAAAAAATTTCGTTGCGCGAGGCGCCTTCGGCATCTGGTCGTGGATTGCGAACGAAGGGATTGTGATGCTCTTGCTCTCTTAGCCTCTCTTGCCTGCACCAGGCTCTGATACCATGTAAAGAATGAGGATGCAAGAGAGCTACACAAGACAAGCACAAAGCACACAGAGATGGAAAGCTTCTTCTTCTTCTTTACAGAAAAGAGAGTACAAAATGACTAAGTGCTAAAGCTGAAAAGTAGCACATATGTACATGCGGTCACTAAGTGTGAACTCGCTAGAAGCGTACTAGGATGGCACTATAAGTGTAGTCCAGCTGTAGAATCACTGGCAGAGATCCTCCGTGTCGGTCACCTAACGCGCCAGTGAGTAAATGTCGTAAGCGGCCAAGACCCGTAGTGGATGCCAACTCAAGGTGTAGAGCTCGACATCTCAACACTAACAAGGCCTCCGGCCCAAGTTCCCCCGTTGCAGAGCCAATAGCTACTTGCCACCACGGAGTGGCCACCTCTTGCACGTCCCAATGTGACAGGGGCCTTAATATCGTGCCCTTTTCGATTTCAAGAATGCCGGTTGAGGGAAAGTGCAAAAGGAGAAATTCCGCCCCAAAATAGAGAAAAATAGTATAAAATTTTAAAATAATAGCCTTATTTTTATAGATTTCCTCTAGGCAAATTCAAGAAAAGGAATTTTGTATGTTTCGGGAAATGGTTTTTCTGATTGTCACTGGGCGGGGGGGCCGGGGGCTTTGATAGGAATCATAGGATCTCTCTCTCTCTCTCTCTCTCTCTCTCTCTCTCTCTCTCTCTCTCTCTCTCTCTCTCTCTCTCTCTCTCTCTCTCTCTCTCTCTCTCTGTCTCCTTCCTTCCTTTGGAGACAGTGTTCGAGAGAAATGTGTCTCAGCTTAATATCGTGCCATTTTCAATTTCAAAAATGCCGGTTGAGGGCAAGGGGAAAGGGAGAAATTCCACCACAAAATAGAGAAAAATAGAGTGAAAACCCACAAAATAAGCCTAATTTTCTAAAATTTCCTCCTGGCAAATTCAATGAAAGGAATTTTGTACGTTTGGCAAAATGATTTTTCTTGAACACTGTTTGCAGGTGATCCGGTCATGGCGATGCTACCTGCCACAGTGCGAGTGAAGAGACGTTAAGTCTACACAAATGGGTGACTCATTGGTTGGCGTCTGTGTGCATGAGAATATCGATTTGAGGATATTGGGAGAACCTCTTGAATTCAGCTAATCCGTTGTCTTTTGCTAACTGCCGCTAGCGTGAAATACTCCACTCTTCAGCAAGGCGGGGGTAACGACCTGAGTTTTCCAACTCTGTCAAAATCGACAGAGTTGAGAATAATGAGCATAGTTAGCTTGCAAAAGCATGCGGGGGTTAAACGACGCCCGTGCACGATAAATGTGGGTCGCATTGTGCAATGTAAGGAAGCACAACAACAAATGCGAAAAGAGAAAAAAGGCAAGGATGAGGGGAGCCATACTGTGATGGTTATTACTCAGCTAGCTTGGTGCCAACAAAAGGTCATCCTAGACAGGAATACAAGGTTGGAGACGGCCCGACCCCTCTATGCATCTCTCTCGAACATTGTATTTAGTTGTAAGACCTGGAGAAGTGTTTGAATGATGACCCTAATTGATCTTCCATCTCTCAACTCTCAAAAGTGGAATAATATGCATAGTACTATGCTTGTGTGTGTGTGTGTGTGTGTGTGTGTGTGTGTGTGTGTGTGTGTGTGTGTGTGTGTGTGTGTGTGTGTGTGTGAGAGAGAGAGAGAGAGAGAGAGAGATGACTCAATCCACGCTATGGATGTCCATAAGTGCAATGCAAGTACATAAGCAATGAGTGAGGATTTGTAGTGACCATGCAAATGTGAGATGAACAACTAGGTGCTTTGCTTGCAACGCTGCGACACTCACAAAAACACTACATAATAGTGTCGTAGGCAAGAACAACCCATACGTGCAACCAACTTTTGTGAGGCAAGTCTTGCAAAGGCGAGAGTGGCTACAAGAGCCTTACATGGTGTATAGGTTCATTAGCATTAAGGACGCCAAGATTCAACGATGTTAATGATCAAAGGAGTGTTGTCATGGTGCTTTTGATGAGTGTAAATTAAACGGCGCCACCATTCTGTTCTAGGCAATATCTTGCCACTCTCCTCCTCCACCATCCGCCGATGTCTTTGCTTTCAGCTATCTACTTTCTCCCATCTCCTTTCTTTCTTTCTCCTCTCTATTTTCCGTGTTCTCCTATCATAGAGAGTAGTCAATCCCAATATTCATTGCAAGGGGTAGAACATGCCCGTTTCATTCTAGAGAGTTGGAGGTTTGAGCTTTGGTCTATATTCAGCTTATCTGCAAAAATTTGGTTGTGCTTGGCCGGTACACTTACCACATGAGGGTGAAAACAAGCACCTAGATTAGCATGATGACAACAGGATTCTCATTGCACACATGCAAGAGGGTGTCAGAGCAGTTAGGGAAAAGATGCAACTAGAGTAGTGGGTGACCAAAGGATCTTGGACTGGATCAGACTACATTAAACTACAATTGATCAGCTGAGGTGAAACTTTGATCCTAGCAATTTTTGGCCATTATGCAAGCGCTTCAACAGTGATGTGGATCACAATGGGGTTTTCCATGGAGGTGTATTTTAATTTGGATCATTGCTAAGGATGCCATGACACTTTGCTTTGCCCAAAGGACAAAAAGCAGGGCATTTTCCAATTCTACATGTAGTGTTTCCCTCTATTGGAGGCCAAAATCTTTACATAAAGAGATTGAGATTCAAGGGATCTTTGGGAAAAGAATCTCTTGGTTATTTTTTTTTATTCAAAGTGGGCTCCTCTCAAAGTGTGACCACCTACAGGCTCTTGGTAGTTTTATACAATAAGATGCATCACGTTGGTTAACATATTCACATTGAAACTAAAGATCAAAGGCTCGTGGCAAGAAAATTTTCATTTCTCTATGTTTGGTTGGGATCTCGTTCTAGTGTGTGTGTGTGTGTGTGTGTGTGTGTGTGTGTGTGTGTGTGTGCGCGCGCGCGCGCGCACGCACGTGCGTGTGTGTGTGTGTGTGCGTGTGTGTGCATGCGCACGTGCACAAAAAGTGCTAGCTTTGGAAAATTCCCATTACTACCAATTTTGCTACTTATGTCTCACGAAAGCATTGGTTGGGTGACAACACCAACAAGGCTTGAGAGGGCTTGGTGGAGATATGTATTGTTTTGAGGTTGGCGTGATCAAATTATCTAGAAGCAAAAGGTGTTTCTTTGGTGGCTAAGTTGGGAGGGCTTGCATTGGGAGGCATCCACTTGTCATTCATTGGAGGAGCTTTTTTTTTTTGGGGGGAAGGGGGGGAAGGAGGAGAGAGAGAAGTTTTTTCTAGAACACCTTATTGTAAGCATATGATTAATGGTGTGTGAATATGCGAACAAACAGGGAGAAGATCGTGCACTTGGATCAACCCTTGAACACCTTAGTGATGGTGTAACATTAATGGTGTTGCACACCCGCCAAGCACCATCTTCTCCTCTATGCTAGGGTTATAGGGCTTATCCAATTGAATGAACTTCCTCCCTCATTGTGTGCACTATTGAGACACTCTTTGCCTTCTTAAGACATACCTTTTCTCTTCATTCATATGTTGGTGCAGGATATCTTCTCAAAATCTTCATCCCCTTCTGCTGCGAAGCTGTCTTTGTTTTTTTATTTTTATAACCAATGCAATTATCTATGCCCAAATCTTGACAAGATGTGTAATTATGAAAGATATTGATAAAAGCAAACAATTTCATATAGATGAGATTATTGGTCAGCAACAATGCTTTGGCCCACATGTATGTCGATGTTTGTTGTCTTCTCTATCCACAATGTGGTCGCCTCAAATTCATTGTTTGCAGGACTTGCCTGATAAGGTCAAGGCCGAGTAGAACATGGAGTCATGCTTAGAGAACACATTGTTTGGTATGTATGCAAATTGAAGTGTATTTTGGAGTCATTCTATTGATGATGTGCTTTCTTGGATAACACAATAAGTTTTCTATTGTAACCACAATAAAATCCATGTGTGGTGCACCTCGGAGAGTAGAACATGTGATTGAAGAGATTTTTATTGAGGTAGTCTATTATGGGATTGTACTTATCGCAAGTTATGTCAATAACATGGATATGAAAAATAAACTCTTGGTCAATATTATTGATTGCAAAGTGAGGACCTTTCAAAAAATGTGATTAACTATGCTTGCATCTTAAATATATGTGGCATTATGCAAGAATAAAAAAAAGGTTTTGTGCTTAGTATTGTTGTGCTCAACCTATATGCCATTGATGCATCTAAAGTTGTTCAATGCTATGAGGAGTGAAATGTCAGGTTGTGTGTGCTCTCAAGGGTATGTCAAAGTGGTAAGGAAACTTTGAAGATCAAGGGCAGGAAAGGGGCAGTGGATATGTATAATTTATTTGGTTTTTACGACCAAAGTGCTCTACTATGGTACCTATCAAATGTGGCTGGTCAAAGTGTGCAAAGTACATGAATGGAAGTGCCAAAGGTAGCCTTCAGTATGTCTACAGACAGGTCCAGACGGCTCCTAAATTAGAGCTACGAAGTGAAAGAAATGGCGGTTTGAAGTTCAAAGTGGTTTGCAGATCCTTGCTAGATTGGCAGTGCAGAAAAATGGTTAGAGCTGAAGTAAATACGTATACTTGAAGCGATCATCTTATGGTGCATGTCGGTCTTTTCGTATCGAAGATCGAAGTTCAAACGGCCAAGATTTGAGTAGTTGAAGTTTCGTCGTGGGCCAGTTATGTGCCAATTTAACTTCCTCAGTAGATGTGCCATTGGGAGTTCTTTTGAGATCGCAAGGGTTTTGCACAAACATTATATAACACAAGAAGGCCATAG